>NC_134531.1:54431468-55056468 GCF_050624435.1 Tenrec ecaudatus | reverse complement strand
CCTGCGACCTGATTAATCCCACATATTCCTATTGGCCAGGTTGGCACAATAAACCTAACGATCACAGCTGGTATTGCAGCATCAACTTTTCCAGCTTGGTGCCTCATTGGCCATCTAGACAGCCTGGGAGCATGGCAGCTATCTTGTAAATGTAGACTCATTGTAGCCACTGTAACCTATGTAATCAGCTACATACATAGTCAGCCTGGTACCCTGGGAGCCATCTTGCCATGGCGGCATTCACTTTGCCAGCCAGTAACTGAGGCAATGCCATTATCAGCCTGGAATTGAGATAAACATGTTGTCAACTGGGGCTCTGACAACTGAAGTTGACTCTTGCCAATGGAAGGAGATACTCATCTCAATGAGGGCAAAGCATGGAAAATGAAAGTAGAACTGGAGTCTTCCCTTATTCTGGAGCACCTGTTGTTTGAGATATATTTCTTTCTGTCGCTTCAATCTGCATGAGTTAGAGTTCTCTGCTCCTTCTTCCCAGAGGTATGCTATACACATATATGCTGCTTTATTGTGTACATAATGGGCTCATACCACAGGGAGGAGATGATGATGGAGCTAAATACGCAGTAAGAAGACCAAAGTGTCTGGCTTGTAACCTTTTAATATTTAGGCAAAGCAGGCTTATAAAAATATCTGATTTCTGAAGTAATTTTTTTTTAATTTTAGCAATTTATTAGGGGCTCATACAATTCTTATCGCAGTTCATACATATACATACATCAATTGTATAAAGCACATCTGAAGTAATTCTTATACCTACAAAAGAAAAGGAAATTATTGAATGTTTCTAAAACGCAGCTATGTCTACTAGTCAACAGTACGCACAGCACATACTTATGGTTGACAGGGCTGAGTTTTACTCAATAAGTCCTATGATCCGGGGACTTCCTGGATTCTTCTGAGTTCTGAGAAATGGGCGAACAAGAGAAGCATTAACATTCTCCTCAGTTTGACTAAACTTTAAGTAGGTTTCTGCTTGAATCTTCACCGCTGTCTTTCCCCGCTCTTTACAGAATTAGGTGGTATGTTTTCTCTAGCATTCACCATGCACTCAGGAGAGAGTTTCATTTGACGAACACACTCCACTGTCTACACTGTACAGTGATTAAGGTTGTGTGTCAACTTGGCTTGTCCAGGATTATCAGTGTTTTATCAGTTAAGATGTTGTCATCCTTTTCTTTTTAACATTTTATTAGGGGCTCATACAACTCTTATCACAATCCATACATATACATACATCAATTGTATAAAGCACATCTGTACATTCTTTGCCCTAATCATTTTCTTTTTTTTCCTTTCTTTTTTACATTTTATTAGGGGCTCATGCAACTCTTATCACAATCCACACATATGCATACCTTAATTGTATAAAGCACATCCATACATTCTTTGTCCTAATCATTTTCAAAGCATTTGCTCTCCACTTAAGCCCTCTGCATCAGGTCCTCTTTTTTTCCCCCTCCCTCCCCGCTCCCAGCTCCCTCATGAGCCCTTGATAATTTATAGATAGTTATTTTGTCATCCTTAATGATGAGATCTAGTATAATATAATCATGCCATAATAAAATCTGCTATGAGCAGGCAATCAATTAAAAGTAAGTTTTCTCAGGAATGCAGCATACTTGAAATGTATGTGGATATGCTATAAATTTTAGTTTACTTTGTGCTGAGCTTGGATATCTACATTTTGCTTATCATCTGGCCTCTGGCTTTTTGAACTTGAGCCAATGGCCTGCTATATTACCTGCCAATCCTGGAATTTGTTAGCAGTCTGCCATTATACCTCTCAACCTTGGATATATTTGCCTCAGCAGCCAAAGGAACCGGACTTGTGGCCTACCAATGGTAGATTCATTAGCCTCTGCAGCTACTTGAGTCAGGGGGAGCCTACAGCCTGACATCCAACCCATGGAGTTTGGGTTGGCCAACTTCTGCAACTAACCGTGTGCACTATTTCCTTGAGGTAAATCTCTTTGTGATTGTTGAGGTTAGGTGCTGCCAAACCAGTTCCAACTCAGAGCAACCCTATATACAACAGGAAAAAACACCACCTGCTCCTGTGTCATCCTCACAAGGTTCTTATGTTCAGCCCATTGTTGAGCCTCTGTGTCAATCCATGTTATCAAGGGCCTTCTTCCTTTTCACTGCCCCCCTCCTTTACCAAGCATGTCATTCCCTAGGGTTGGCCTCTCCTGACAACA
Source organism: Tenrec ecaudatus (assembly GCF_050624435.1). NCBI lineage: Eukaryota > Metazoa > Chordata > Mammalia > Afrosoricida > Tenrecidae > Tenrec > Tenrec ecaudatus. Next base: position 55,054,249 of record NC_134531.1, on the reverse strand, counting down.
TGGCCAAAGTATGTGAGAAGAAGCCTCACCATCTGTATCTCCAAAGAGCATTCTGGTTGTACTTCTTCCAAAACTCCATCTTTTTAGCAGCCCATTGTGCTGTCAATATTCTTCACCAGCTCCACAATTCAAACACATCGACTCTTCTTCAGTCGTCCTTATTCAATGTCCAGTTTCACATGCATCGACACCACCGAAAATACTATGGCTTGAGTCCATCACACCTGAGTCAAATGAGCCTCATTGCTTTGCAACACTTGAAAGAGGTCTTGTGACACAGATTTACTCAATGAAATGCATCTTGATTTCTTTCAATAAATCATTTTGTTGGATGTTCTGACAGCGCTTATAAGAATTCATACATTAATTATGTCAAGCACATTAGTACATATGCTGCCACCATCATTTTCAACACATTTTCTATCTACTTGAGCCCTTGGTACCAGCACTTTTTTTCCCTTCCTTCCCTACCCTCCCACACTCATGAACCCTTAATAAATTATTATTATTTTCATATCTTACACTGTCCGCAGTCTCCCTTCACCCATGTTTTTGTTATTTGTCCCCCTTGTGGTGAACCAGGAAGCTGACCCACAGATCAGCCTCTTGGCACGGCTCTTATGCTTGTCTCATGGTCTCCTTGCCTCCACTTGTCATCTGTGGTGTGGCAGGGGCTCCATTGTTCTTAGGGTACGGTGATCCTTTTGCCAGGGAGATCCTGGCATTGCCAGCTTCTGGAAAGGATCAGCGGCATGCGGACAACGAAGAAATGAACGAGCAGATAGGAGGAGGCAGCACAGCAGGTTTATTAAGCAGTGAAGTCAGGATACATGGGGGACAGAGCCCCAGCTGGTTTACACTCCTGAAAGGGCGAAAGTAGTGAAAGCCCTTTCCAGAGCTGGTACCCCAGGAGACAGTGAGCTCAGGCCTGGTTGTTTCAAAAATAGCCCGTCGTCCCTGGTTGCCTGGGACCCAACTATGTCCTTATTTGGCAGGGTCCTGGGTGGTAAGTCTGGGCGCATCTTTGTTTCTGGTAAAAGGCTTTCCCTGTCCTTGCCACGGCCTCTGTCATTTCAGCAGGGAGGGATCTCAAGTGTGCTCTGCTAGTGACTCTTTTTTCCTGGATTGCCCTGGGAATTCTTTCTCTCCCTGCTTCTGAAATAGCTCTCTTATGTGGAGCTGTGGTGTTTGTCTTTCAACAGATGGTGCTCCTCAAGGAGACAGACCTTATCTAGCTCACCTTTTCCTATGGATTTGTTTAAGTTTTTAATCCCATCACAGTAAGGTAGGTAGAGGGTGTATTTCTAGGTATTTGTCCATGTTGTCTAGATGATCAAATTTGTTGGAATACAGTCTTTCAAGTACTGTGTTGTATTATTATTTTTATTTCATTTGGATCTGTTGTGATGACACCCATTTTGTCTCTAGTTTGGCATATTTGCTTCCACTCTTTCTCTCTTTTTTTTAATTCCCAAACCATTTTACTAAGAGCTAATCCAGACATTATACCATTCCATAGTTCAATCACATCAAGCAGTATACTACAATCAACACCACAATTTCAAAATATTGTGTTCCCTTTTGAACTCCTTGATATCAGGTCCCCTATACCCCCAAGCCCTTCCCTCCACTGTGTCCCCAAGGAGCACTTATTCTAAGTGTTGTCTCCACAGGCTCATCAATCCTGGATTTCATAATTTGAAAAACAGAAAAGCATGTAACAAAGATTCATGAAGGCGAACTGAAATGACAAAATGCATCAGAGATAAACCCCAATATGAAAACAAACAAACAAAAAACCCACAGAATGTATTGATTTTTTTTTCCTCTGGGGGTCTAATCTATTTGGAGTTCTGTCTGCCTCCTGGATGGTTACCATCTCCTCTTTTGTGATATTGAGGAAATTTTCATTTTATCTGTAACTTTGATTGTTTCTACCCATTCCAGTATTCCAATGGACACATTATTTCTCTTCATGGTGTCCCACCTTATCCTCAGACTTTCTTCATATTGTTTTACTCTTTTACTTGTTTCTCTTGATTGCTGAAGTCTGCATGGTTGTCTTCGAGTTCACTTATTCAATTTTCATTTTCCTCTAATCTATTGTTCAGTTCTTGTACTGTGTTTTTTATTCCTGTTATCTTATTGCTTAGCTTCTCGATTTCTTTTTGGTGTGAGACTTTTAGCATCTCATTCTTCCTTTGTTTTCAGTATTGCTCCCAGATCTCTTGTATGAATCTAAGCATCATTTTCCTGTATTCTCTTTCTGGTAATTTCAGGACATATTTTTTGGTGTATTCCACTGGGTTTGGGTAATCTTCAGTTGTTGACTTTTGTTTATCTGGGGTTGCTTTGTGTGTGTGTGTGGTTACTCCTGTTAGCTGTTGTTTACAGGGCATAGTGGTCCAGTGTAGGTGATGTGTAGAATTTTGGAGGGTTGGTTCTCTGGCTTAGAGGAGAAAGATCCAAAAGGGGCTGGAAAGCATAATGTGTGGGTAAAAGGAAGTTGTGGTAGAGTTGGATGTGCAGCAAGAATGATGGGTAGGAGCACTAGAATAGAGTTTAAGTGGTGGTATTAATAATAAGTGGTCTTCTGGTTAAATATAATAGTTTTGTTAATAAGTTGGAAAAGGAGATTTTAAGAAGTGTGCTTGTATTTGTTAGTTTATGTGAAAGTGTGTCTCACTCAGAGAGGGGGAGCATGGCTTAAGGTAGTGATGGGTGGGGTAGATGGAGAGTATATTTGTTCATCTATCAGGGTCACTTATTGACCCACTGTATAGTAATAGAGCGAGAACAGAGAAGGCCCATGTTATTGTGGATATAATAAAAAGCCCATGGTTTGACAACAGTCAGCTCCCTGACTCAGAAGGAGCTGATTGGTTAGTGTAGGAACTGTGGTCTTGTAAGGAGGGGGGAGGGTTGCCCTGTGAAAGTGATGGCTCTGCACCATGCCTCCAGGTAACCCAGACTCCAGGTAACCCAGCCTCCAGGTAACCCAGCCTCCAGGTAACCCAGCCTCCACGGAGGGGCCCTAGGAGTAGAAGACAGGATGAATGGGTGTGTGTGTTGAGGGGAAGGTTGGAGGAGGTGAGTCCTGTATACAGGCAGGTCAAGGACGGGGAGGGTCCACTGAGTGATAGAGTAGAGTTATGGAGATTACATACCCCACCAGGGTCCTCAAAGGTCTGAGAAGAAGGGGGATGGGAGTGCTAGGTAAGAGGGAGCTTCTAATTCTTGGAGTAGGTCAGAACGGTAGAGTGCCTGCCGTGGCAGGCCACTGCTTGGCGAGGGAGAGCCCAGAGATTCACTGCTATGCCAGACTCCAGGTTCTCTGGGGTGAAAAGGTTGTTGGGTTTTTTTAAAGGGAAAAATAAATATTAATTCTTAAACACAGAATTCATGTTGTATGCTTCATTTTCCCAGAGGGCAGGTCCCTACCTGTTGGAGGCTGGCTGGGACAGGGAGAATTCCAGATAGGAGATGCTATCTAGATGCCATCTTCCTCTGTACCTAAAGCATTTTATAAAAAGTTACAAAACTGTTTCAGTTTACACGGATTGCTCTAGGTCTCATTCTTTCTATATTATCTAACACTAATCTAATTATCTCTCCCTTCCTTTACAGTTAATCTCTGTAATGTAATCTATACCTGCATGTAATCTATATCTATTTAAATCTCCCTTTTTTCTTTACCTAATATCTATCTATCTATCTGTCATCTGTTTTTTATCAGTCAATAAAATTCAAGACTATCTGGTAAGCGGCAGGTAAGAACAGATCTGAGGAGAGGCCATTATGAGCTGGGTCACTGGATTCTAGACATGAGTGAGTAACTTCCCTACGGCAGTAATTCCATTCTTCATGGTACCTAGGCTCTGTCCAACTTTTTGGCCCTAGCAGTTCAGCCTAGGAAGCAGTCTATCCTGTTTGAAAAAATGTTTTGAAGATTCACAAGGTGTTTTCTAAACTTCAAGAACTTGCACAGAAGTGTTGGAGTTAATGCTCAAAATCTAGGTTTTGAAGGTCACGAGTTTCCCCACATGAACAGTAGAATTCACACCTCTATGAATGCTTTGCTATTTCATTCTGTTTGCCTGAAAAACAAACAAAACAGCCCGTTTCCATCTAGGCCATGTTTGGACCATGCTTTTTATTTTGTGCTAAGAGCAGGGTGTTGCTGTGGTCATAACCCCCTGATATATTTCTTTAGTGACTTGTAGACTTCACATGACCTGAGAAATCACTTTGGGAGCCTGTAAGAACAGGTTCCCATCTTTATGGAATGACTTTTTCTGAGTATCATTCCACTATCTGGGCATCATTCCACTATCATTTTCTTGAAGGGATATGTTTGCTTTTACCACTTGATTGAGGTTATTCAGGCTGAAATGCTGTGTGATAAGCTAGGGGAACTTGGAATTGGAAGTCAGAGATGATAAATGATACACATTGACTTCCATTTAGCTCCTGCTTCAGAATTCATCATAACATATTCATATAATCCCTTATAACAATTAAACGGATGAACTGTTTATATATGCTTTACTTAAGAGAAAGATGATGTTTTCTACTCCTGTAAAGAGTTACAGTCTCTGAATCCCACAGGGGGCATTTCTACCAAGCCCTACAGGGTTCCTATGAGTCAGAATCAACTCCATGGCTGAGTGAGTTTGAGTATGATGTTTTAAAATCATTTGGGGCACAAGTCTTATCACAATGCATACATACACCCATTGTGTCAAGCACATTTGTACATTTGTTGCCCTCATCGTTCTCAAAACATTTGCTTTCTACTTGAGACCTTGGTATCAGCTCCTCATTTTCCCCTCCCTCCCCACCCCTTCCCTCGTGAACCCATGATAATTTATGAATTATTATTATTTTGTCATGTCTACACTGTCCAACGTCTCCCTTCACCCACTTTTCTGTTTTCCATCCCCAGGGAGGGGGTTATATGTAGATCCTTCCCCCTTTCTACCCCACCCTCCCTCCACCCTCCTGGTACTGCCACTCTCACCACTGGTCCTGAGTGGTTCATCTGTCCTGAATTCCCTGTGTTTCCAGCTCCTATCTGTACACGTGTACATCCTCTGGTCTAGCCGGATTTGTAAGGTAAAATTGGGATCATGATAGTTAACGGGAGGAAGCATTTAAGAACTAGAGAAAAGTTGTATGTTTCATCATTGTTACACTGCACCCTGACTGGCTTGTCTCCTCCCTGCAACCCTTCTGTAAGGGGATGTTCAGTGGGTTCCCACTCCACACTCCACCTCATTTAAAATAATATAATTTTGTTGTTCTTTTATGACTGATACCTGATCCCATTGACACCTCATGATCGCACAGGCTGGTGTGCTTCTTCCATGTTGGCTTTGTTGCTTCTCAGCTAGATGGCTTGTTTATCTTCAAGCCTTTACGACCCCAGATGCTATATCTTTTGATAGCCGGGCACCATCAGTTTTCTTCACCACATTTGCTTTGTCTTCAGCAATCATATAGGGAAAGTGAGCATCATGGAATGCCAGTTGAATAGAACAAAGTATTCTTGCATTGAGGTAGTACTTGAGTGGAGGCCCAATGTCCATCTGCTATCTTAATGCTAAACCTATACTTAAATGCATATAGATCTATTTCCCCATTGTCATCTATAAATATATTTACCTATGTACATGCCTCTATTTAGACCTTGATAAATGCCCTTTGCCTCCTAGTTCTTTCCTCTATTTCCTTTTACTTTCCTCTTGTCCCACTATGATGCTCAGTCTTCATTTGGGTTTCAGTTATTCCTTTCAGTTACATTGCCCTTGATCAAGTCCGATCAGTCCTGTTACACCTTCCTCCCAACCGATTTTGGATAATTTATCCCTGGGTTTGTTAACACCACTTCCTTTCCCCAACTCCCACCTCCTCTCTCATGTCCCCCTAGAACCTGTTGTTTTCGCCTCTCAAGTGTTTACCCCACCTATCTTATCTAGATAGACCTGCAGAGATAATAATATGCACAAAACTCAGAGTAAAACAAACCAACAAAACTACATCAACACAAATCAGTGACAAAAAGAAAGAGAGAAAGAAAAGCCTGTAAACAGTTCAAGGTCTGTTTGTTGACCTTTAGGAGTGTTTTCTGGTTAAGTCTGATGGGATGCCACGCCCTGGCCCCAAAGTTTATTGGACTTCCTTGCTCTGCTCCCCTTGTTGTTCTGTTGCACACCCTTAGTGTTTTGCCTTGGTATGGTGGCATCAGATCAGGCACAATTCCCACACTATGTCTCCAGTGTTGTCCCTGGCAGAGCTACCATCTTCACAAATATTTTTATTTACCCCCTTCCCCCAAATTAACAGGCCAATAGAGCTGGTATTTCTTTTCCTGAGAGGCCACCATTCTCTCTCTGGCTTCCCTGCCCCTGTCTTGGAGTGACACTGTGGGGATGCAAAGACTGGTGTTCTTGCATCAAGGTGGGATTAAAGTATGGCACAATTTTTGCTTTAGATTCTTCCCACAGGATCAGACCAAAAGCAGTCTCTATCTGAGACCACATACTCTTTGGTTTTTACTCCCTCCACCCCTCACACCCTCCATCTACTCTTCTTCCTTCTTTTATCCTGGGTTATCTCCCTAGCAACCACTTGGACAGTAATCCCTAGCTCAGTCTCTGAACCTATCAAGACCAACATAACCCCAAAGTTACCACAATGATATAGATATGAAAGAATCCAGCAAACTACAAAATAATTTGTCAAGAACTTTGTCCACTAACAATATTTCATATTGTTGTTGTTGTTCTTAGGTTCCATGGAGTCGATTCCAATTCAGTGCAACTCTATGAATAAACAAAAGAGCAAAAATCTGCCCGGTCCAGTGTCATCCCCACAACTGTGTCAATTTTTTTTGTCAAAGGCCTTCTCCTTTTTTACCACCCCTTTACTTTACCAAGCATGATGTCCTCCAGGGACTGTTCTTTCCTGGTAACAGGTTAAAAGCATATAAGCAAAATCTCATCCTGTTAGCCACCAAGGAGCTTCCTGGTTTTTCTTCTGAGATAATTTGTTTGTTTTTCTTGCCAGTCCTTGGTATTTTCAATATTCTTTGCCAACACCATAATTCAAATGCATTTATGTCAATGTACTGCTGCAACTGTTGTTGGATGATCTTCAGCACCATTTTACTTGCATTTGGTATTGTTCTGTAATTTGACACAATAATTCTATTGGGTCAAAATAATTCTATCGACATAATAATTCCATTCAAATCCTTTCTTTGGAATGATCTCTTTCAGTCAATTGGCCGTAGCTGTCGTCCAAATGTCCTGGAATAGACAAGTCTGTGTGTCCAGTGCTTTATCAACTTGTTGAAACATTTTAGTTAGTATGCCATCAATTCTTGGAAACTTGTTTTTGACTAATGCTTTTAGTGCAGCTTGAACTTCCTTCAGCATCATTGATTCTTACTTATACATTACTTATTTTACTTATGTATTACTTATTACTTTATTGTTAAGAGCTGCTTGTTTATCTTCAAGCCTTTAAAACCCCAGATGCTATATCTTTTGATAGCCAGACACCATCAGCTTTCTTCACCACATTTTCTTATGTACCCATTTTGTGTCCAGTGATCATGTTGCAGTAAGGGAGTACTTGAGTCAAGGCCCAATGTCCGTCTGCTACCTTAATACTTAACCTATAAATATATGTACATAGATCTATTTCCCTGTCATTATATATAAATACATTTGCATATGTACATGCTTGTATTCAGACTTTGCCTCCTAGTTCTTTCCTCTATTTTCTTTTACTTTTCTCTTGTTCCACTATCATTTTTGGCCTTCATTTGGGTTTCAGTAATTGCTCTCGGTTACTTTGCCCTTGATCAAGCCCTACCAGGCACCCTACATCCTCCTCACCATTGATTTTAGATCACTCGCTGTTCCTTTGTCCCTGGGATTGTTAACACCCACTTCCTTTCCCCTGCCTCCCCCTCTCCCGTGCCCCAGACCATCTTCCTGTTGTTTTCTCCTCCACATTGTTTATCCCACCTATTTTATCTCAATAGACATGCAGAGACAATAATAAGAACAAAAACAAGACTGAGCAAAAGAAAACAAAGCAACAACAACAACAAAAAGAAAAGCCTATAAATAATTCAAGGTCTGTTTGTTGACCTTTAGGAGTGTTTCCCAGTTAAGTCTGATGGGGTGCTATCCCTGGCCCCAAAGTCTAGTTTTGATATTCCTCAGGGACTTCATTGCTTTGCTTCCCTTGCTGCCCAAGAGTCTCTTCTAAAATACACTGTAATCTTTTCTTTCTTTTATGTTTCCTGACCTTTTGCTTTCTTCATTAATGACTTTCTTGTTGTCATTCCATAGCCCATCAAGTCTTCTTTCATTATTGTTCAATGCTTCAAATAGATTCTTGAGATATACTCAAAATTCAAGTACAATGCACTCAAGATTGTATTTGGACTCTCCTGGACTTCTTTTTAATTTTCTTCACTTTTAACCTGAACTTACATATGAGAAATTGGTGGTTTGTTCCACAGTCAGTCCCTGACTTGGTTTTACCTGCAGATATTGAGCTTCTCCATCATCATTTCCCACAAAGGTGCGTAATTTCATTTCTTTTTATTCCATCTGGAGAAGTTCAATCATCATTTGTGTTGTTAATGGTATTTTCTATGAAGAAGTTGTTGGTCTTGAAAAATTCTATCATGAAATTTCCAGCTTTGTTTCTATAACCAAGACCATATTTTCCAACTATTGTTCCTTCTTCTATGTTCCAACTTTTGCTTTTCAATCGTCAATAGTTACCAATGCATCAGGGCTGCATGTTTGATAAATTTCTTTATTGAAGACCTTGGTAAAATTCCTTAATTTCTAAGTCACTAGCTTTAGTGGTTGGTACATCAATTTGAATAATGTTTGTGTTGGTCAGATTAACTTGAAGGCAGAGAGATAAAATCCTATCCCAAATAGCATTGCACTTCAAGATAGATCTAGAAATGTCCTTTTTGATTATGGATGCAACCCCATTCCTCTTGAGTCTGTCTTTCCCAGAATAGTAAACCATTTGCTTGTCTGTTTCAAAAGGGCCAATTCTGATCCATTTCAGTTCATTAACACACAGAATACCAATATTTATGCATTCCATGTCATTTTTGATGCATTCCGATTTTTCCCAATTGTATACTTTGTATATTCAAAATTCTTATTATTAATAGATATTTGCAGCTTATTCTTCGCATTTTGAGTCATGCCCCATCAGCAAATGAAGGTTCTAAAAGGTTTACTCCCCCAGGCTTTATTCCATTCACTGCACCGTGGTTGACTCTATTTTCAGAAGGCTCTTCCTCAGTCATGTTTTGAATATCTTCCGACGTGAGGAGGTCATCTTCTGGCCCTAAGCCCACATTCTGCTTCTATTCATGATATGTTCAGCGTCGGACAGTGTTTCTGTGCTTTTATGCTATCCTTAAGGTTTTCTGTGGCTACTTCCTCAGAGTGGACAGATGACTCTTTCTTCATAGGTGGACTGTTCTTCCTGTAGAAGGTCTTCTGAAAACTATTCACCTTGGGCGACCCTATTTGTACTTGAAATTCTAATAACATGGCTTCCACCATCACAGCAGCACACAAACTGCCAATGTAGGACAACTTGTCTTCTAGTCAGAGAAGTGGTCTCGATGACTATGTTACAAAGAGATAGTGACTATTTCTTGCTCCCTCTGATGAAACCAGCTGTTCTGTTTTGAATTGACCCATGGCAAAATTCTCTTGTTAAGAAGTGTAGGAAACCTCCAGCCAACAGTCCGCAAAAATGGAGACCCCCCCCAAGCCTAGATGAGTCAGCTCTGTAGCACAGTGGTTAAAGTGTTTGGCTGCTAGTCACAGGATTGGATGTTTGAGCCCACCAGCTGATCCATAGAAGAAATATGTGGCAGTTCATTTCTGTATAAATGTATCATCTTGGATACCCTAAAGGGTTGCTATACATGTTTAAAAAAAAGCAAAGAAAACTCATTAAGAACGAAGGTGTGGCTGACCCAACTCATAATACAAAGGCACCTTCAAAATGTTAGTGGAAAAGTATAATTAAAACTTCAAAGGTTTGAAACCCTCTTGTATCTTTAAGCACCTCACAATGCATGAGCTAGATGGAGAATGAGGAAAACATAAGAAGTTACGCCTTTGTATTATGGTTTTTGCTGATGGATATTGAATATGTCACGGACTACTAGAAAAACACATTGACCCGCTTTGGTAGAAGTACAGCCAGAATGCTCCTTAAATGTGAGGAAGAGATGAGACTGTTTGGATACTTTGGGCATATTTTCATTTGCGACTAGTCTCTGGAGAAGGACATTGTACTTGGTAGAGAGTCGGTGTAAAAGAGGAAAACTCTCAACAAAGTGGACTGACACAGTACCTGCAACAATCGACTGAAACACATCAGTAATTGTGAGTATCCCACAGGACCAGGCAGTATTTTGTTGTGTTACACATAGGATCATTGTGACTTATAATTCATTCTATGGCATCTAACAATAAGTCTGCAAGAAATTGATTCCCACCAAGAAACACATACTTGAATGTAGAAGCAGATATTCCTCTTTGTCAGCTGAGTCTTCAAATGAGATCATAATTCTGGCCAATACCTCAATTGCAGTCTTGCGAGACACATTGAGGCAAATGTATCCAGTCATGTAATGCACAGATTTCTGACCCACATAAACAGTGAGGTTATAAACAGGTATTGCTTTACTATACTAAATTATGTAATGCAAAATTAGTTATGTATAGCAATGAGTAATTAGTATAGCGGGTACAGTAAGAAACTAAATTGAGCACATTTACCCTGAAGTGGCATTTTTCAAATATCTATGTTTCAATACATTCTAATGCTGTCATTCAATTTAGTGAGCTATCTACCTAAATCAGTATCCACAAAAAAGGCAAAACCAGACTTCATTGCAAGTATTATGGATAAGTATTATCTTATGAACATTTTTAAATTTTATATATGTATTTCACACAACAGGTCATGAGGCTAAGTGTCTTGTCTCACAGTGAGTTGGACTCCAAAATATTTTAAAGATACAACCCTCAATGGCTATTTTGGCCAGCCCCAATCACAGCTATGTAGGCCCCACTCCAGAATAATGCCCTACAGAGGATAGCACTGAAGATACAACCCAGGGACAGGGGTGGATCTACCCAGACCACACAAGAGCAAACTATGATGGAGAGAGAGAGAGAGAGAGAAAGAGAGAGAGAGAGAGAGAGAGAATACCATAACTTGGTCCACTAATCCCCTAGGACAACATTTCTGCTCCGAGCAGCCAATGCAGAGGGAGGACTGTAGGGCCTGCCCCACCACAAGACTTGGCATTCTGTCTATGACCCATAGCATTGCAGGAGACAGCACTGAAGACACAGTGTGGGAATTGTGCCTGGTCTGACACTCCCCCCACCTGCCGCCCCCCAACTGGGGCAAAGCATGAAGGGAATGCAACAGAGCAGCAAGGGACAAAGCAACAAAGTCCTCAGGAATAAAAAAATAGACTTCAGACTCAGGTGGCAAGACTTGGCACCTCATTAGATGTGACTGGAAAACATTCATAAGGGTCAGCAGACAGACTTGGAGCTATTTATAGACTTTAAAATATTTATCTATTTATGATAGATAAGATAAACAATCTCAAGGAGAAAACAATGGGACCAATAGTTTCAGGGGGACATAGGAGATGGGTAGGAGAGGGTTACATGGGGGGGGGAGAGAGGAAGTGGGGAGCCAAAAAAGCCAGGTACAGGGAACAACAAGTGATCTAAAATCAGTAGTGAGGAGGGCATAGAATGCCAGGTGGGGTTTGATCAAGTGCAGTGTAGCCGAGAGCAATGACTAAGAACCAAAAAAAGGTCAAATATGATCGTGGGACAGGAGGACAGTAAAAAGAAATAGAGGAAAGAACTAAGAGTCAAAAGACATTTATAGAGATATAAATGTAGGTGTATATGTATGTGTAAATATATTAATATATAACAATAGGGATACAGGTCTATGTACATATACTTAGTATGTTAATTATTAAGGTAGCAGACAGAAATTGGGCCTCTACTCAAGTACTCCCTCAATGCAAGAACACTTTGTTCTAATAACCTGATATTCTATGATTCTGTGATGTTCACCTTCCCAACACGATCACTAAAGACAAAATGGGTGCATAAGTAAATATGGTGAAGAAAGCTGATGGTGCCCAGCTACTGGGATCTTAAAGGCTTGAAGTTAAACAAGCAGTCATATAGCAGGGAAGCAACAAATTTCACATGGAAGAAGCACATCAACCAACCTGTGTGATCATGAGGTGTCAATGGGATTAGGTATCAGAAGACCCCAATCATATTAATGTGAACTAGGGGGTCAGAGTGGAGACCCAAAGCCCATATCTAGACAACTGGACATCCTCTCACAGAAGGGTCACAAGGAAGGGATGAGTCAGCCAGGGTGCAATATAGCACTGATGAAACACACAACATTCCTCTAGTTCTTTAATGCTTCCTCTCCCCATTATGACCTTAGTTTTACCTTACAAATCCAGCTAGCATGTACACTGGTACAGATAAGAGCTCTTGACACATGGAATTCAGGACAGATAAACCCTTCAGAAACATTAATGAGAGTAGTGATACCATGTGACTAGGGGGCATATGGAGAAGGGGGAGAAAGGGGTCTGATGGCAATGATAATCCCTACCCCCACCTCCTCAAGGGGGTATGAACAACAGAAATGTGGGTGAAAGGAGGCAGTGGATGATGTAAGATATGAAAATAATAATAATTTATAATTTATCAAGGGCTCATGAAGGTGGAAGGGTGGGGGAGAGGGAAAAATAGAGGACCTGATATCAAGGGTTTAAGTAGAAAGAAGATGTTTTGAAAATTATGATGGCAACATATGTACAAATGAGCCTGATACAATTGACATATGGATTGTTATAAGAACTGTAAGAGCCCCCAATAAAATGATTTATTAAAAATCAACAGCAACAACAGTAAGAAAATGGGGAGGGCTATTGTAAAAATCAAATGATATAAAGAATCAGCCAAATCCAACCAAATTTTAAAGCTTGACTCAGATCCTCCACTTCTGTATGGCCTTCCTGTACTTCACTAGTTATTGATTTCTCTATCTCCTACTCTAATCACAAGAATAATCCAGTGACCTTCATGTGGATTAGATCTTTCAACATGAATGACACTAGATTCTTGTTATTGCTATTCAAAATCCAAACATGTCAAGAGGGAGCATATGAGCAAGAATCAATGTTACTGAAGGAAGCAATTCAAGCTATATTGACAGCATTAGCCAAAATCAAGGCTCCAAGAATTAACTGAAATGTACCAATTGAAATGTTTCAACTATGCTAGGAAGTTTGGAAGACAGCTATTTGGCCAACTGACTGGAAGAGATCCGTATTTGTACCCATTCCGAAGAAAGCTGACCCAGTAGAATACTCAAATTGTAGAACAATATCATTAATATCACATGCAAGTAAAATGTTGCTGAGGATCATCCAACAATGATTGCAACCATACACTGAAACCACCAGCAGCCCCTCAGGAGAGCCTGGACTTTCTAGTCCTGTAAACAGTTACGTTCTCAGAAACCCACAGGGTGATTGCCGAGTCAGCATTGACTTAATTACAGTGAGTTTGGTTTTTGGTTTATGAGATAGACCAGAATCGCTAGGCACGGTTCATATCTAAGGGGGAGCAGATTACACAAGAGTTTAAAGAACAGGAGGTAAGATCAGTGGAGGCCATCCTAGTGGCTGTCCATGTCACTGGTACATGTCAGATCAGCCCGAGGAGGAGGAGGAATTCATGTTTGTTAAGGAACTGAGAGCAATCTGCAATCTAACTTGGTCCCGTTAGTGAGTCATGGCATGCAAGGCGGGACTGCTGTCCATCGTTAAGACTAGGCTGGACAAAATGTTGAGGGCCACCACTTTAGTTTAATAGGGAGACAATGTTGTTGTCTGTTCTGGCTTACAGTGACCTTGAATATTGCAGAATGGCTCAGCACCTGGTCTTGTGCCATCTTCAGTGGGGTTGGTATGTTTGAGTCCCTTGTTTTTGCGATTGTGTCAAGCCATTTTATTGTGAGTGTCCCTTGTTTTCACTATCAGCTTTACCAACCATAATGCCCTTTTCTAGAAGTTGCCTTTTCCTGATTATGCATTCAAAATAAAGGAGTAAAATTCTTTAATTTGATATTGGTGGAAAATGAGGTGTGATAATTGATCTGCTCATAATGTATCTCCTGCCCTGCCATCAGCCTGCTATGATCCCAACCAGGTTTCAGTAGATCTACCAGACTAAGACTGAGAAGAAAGACCTGGTGATCTAGTGCAGAGAATCATCCATTAAGAAACTATAGGTATGAAATGTCTTCCCAAAATCAATGATAGAGGTAGCACAGGATCAGAGGACAACTTTATTTTTTTTTACTGTACTTGGGGTTTCCATGAATTGGGCTGACTGATGGCAGCTGACAGCAACAGCATATGGTGTTAGGGAAAATAATGTTGTTGCAAAGCAGTTCCCTTGGGTAGAGAGATTAGGACTTGGCAGGGTTACCAAGTCCTCTCAACTGTAAACGTCTGTAACCTGACCCCAGGTACACAGCTAGTGTCAGGACAGCACCATACCGTGACATACAAAGTAGAAAGTTCAGTAAGAAGATCTGACTCTGCTTTGAGTTAAACTTGGCAAGTTTAACTCGTGAAGGAAGAGCTGTTAGTTTTTGCCAATTTCATCTCAAGACTTAGACGTTGTTGCCTTTGGTCGAACACAGCCCCTTATTACACTAGGGATAAGAAATTCTAATAGCTGTGAACATGTTGATAGTAATGCAAGCCAAGCTCTTGAGACGTGTCAGAGACACTATGGTATGTCACATGAAATGTAAGATGTCGCTGCTCATTAATTGGCTTGGATGATTGAAGGCTGGCATTTGAGGAAATGATTCAGGATTCTTGGACACCCCCGTTCCTCTAGGGCTCCATGGTAGGTATATATAGTATTGCAAGTATGTTCAGATGTATTGCGGGTGACTTTTTGACCCATCTATTTTATATACAGTGCTTCCCAGCATCTTGGATGCAGTCTAGTAACTAGGAAGGAAAAGGACGCATGTAGCACCAAGAGACGATGAGAGGCCTTACAGGAGACAGAAGAGGCGATTGAGACCCAAGGCTTTCTCTGTAACGTAGCCCTGTGAGAGAGTAATAACGCTGTTCTTTGTGCACTGTCGGTTGCCATGGTGATCCGTACCCTCCCTGGAGTTGGAGACAATGGGGCTGAGCCTTATTGAAGGTCTTCTTCTCAGGGCAGCCCACGAGAGAGCTTTCAATGACAGTTATTAACCGATGAGGCAGCCTACATTCCAAATGATGACACAAAGGCTGTGAAGAGCAGAGGAAGCTGTCATACGGTGACCAAAAAGGAGAGAAAGAGAAAGATTTTGCCACGAAAAATGTCTTTTTAATCAGAAGGGCCCAGGGACTTGAGAGAATTTTCTGCCACTTCTTTATTTTCACTGCACACGCACAGCTTTGAGATTCTGAAACATATATGGGCTATGATCCCATGTTTGGGATGGAGCACCTCGGGGAGAAGGTTGAGGCATGAAACCAAATGAATACTGAGTTTTGGCTTGTGTTGTTCAGCATTTAACCTGAGGGAGAAAATGATGCGTTTCTTTTTTTTCTTTTAGTGTGTTTCCTTTGAGAATGATTTCCTTCCTTTGTATGACTGGGCATCACCAACTAGAATAGTAATGATCTAGGGTGATAAAAATTGGGGCTTGAGAAGTGAAATAATAATTTTGGATATCTGTGAATTAATGATGGCATTTAGACTTAGGCTGATATTTTGGGGTGCTTCTTAAAATAACATGTGTTTACTTTTTTATACCATTTGCTAATTTCTAGTCAGTAGTCATGTTTATTTACTAATGGGGATTCTGGAAGGCAAGTTTTGACTGACAGACATGTTAGCAGAGCATCTACTCATAAAGAGTTCTTACTATGACTAGAATTTTCTGTTCCAGGTTTGTGTCTGGCTTGTTTTCTTCTCTCTCTTTCCTTTACTTTCTCCAATCTCTTCATCTTTTCTTCCTATGTTCTATTTAGTTACTTTCATTAAAATGGCTTCTGTAAGGGAGACTCAAGAGTTGTCCTTGATTGTGTAAAGATAACAAAAACAAATTCACCTTTTAGTCTTGCAGCTGCATTTTATCAGGAAAAGATGATTCAAAAGGCTTCACAGAGAACAGGAAGGTTAGCAATATGCAACACAGAAAGGGTTCAGAGGGAGTTTAGAATCTAAGGGTCCTAGCCTTGAACTCTGGTTGTCTATACCCTTAATGATTGACAGCCTCTTAAATTTGCATTGAGCAGCTAATCACAAGGTCAGCCATTCAAAGCTGCTCCATGGAAGAAAGATGAGACTTTGTATGTGTATATATGTAAAATATAATTATTTAAATATAGGTAAATTTGTTTATATAGGTGTATCAATGCAAGCACAACAAGGAAGCAGGTGAACTTTGGGCCACTACTTAAATCTCACCTCAGTACAAGAATGGTTTGTTCCAATAATGTGGCATTGAATGATACTCACCTTCCTTACAAGATTGCTGAAGACATCGCATAACCAAAAACATGGTGAAGAAAGCTGATGGAGCCCAGCTATTAAAAGACATAGCATCTGGGGTCTTAAAGGCTTGTAGTTAAACAAGGGGCCATCTAGCAGAGAAGCAACAAAGCCCACATGGAAGAAGCACACCAGTCTGTGTGATCACAAGGTGTTGACAGGAAAAGGTATCAGAAGTTCAAAACAAAGCAAACAAATTGATGTGAAGGAGTGGGGATGTAGGAGAGATCCCTCTGCAAGGGGAACTCCAGTGGCCTACAAAATGGCTTTGGGTCTCCACCTGCAAGGTAAGTGGACGGTTCCTCTCAGAAGGGCCACATGGAAGGGATAATAAATCTAGGGTGTAGTATAGCACTGATGAAGCACATAACTATCCTCTAGTCCTTTTATACTCCTACTGTTACTGTTATGGTTTTATTTGTTTTACCTGATTAATCATGTTAGACTTGCTTATGTAAAGCCAAGCTAGATAACCCATCAGAAACAGTAACAGGAGCAATGGTTCCCTGAGGGAATAGGAAGGGGGATGGCGAAGGAGAGTAGCTGATAGCACTGATGATGGTATAACCCCACCTGAGGGGCACGAACAACAGAATTCTATGTAAATAGATATATTGGATGGTGTAAGATATTGCAAAACTAAAATAAAATACAAAATAAGGGTTCTAGGGATAGGGGAGGGGATAAAGGGGGGCTTTCATCAAGGAGTTCAAGAATAAAGAAAGTGTTTTGAAACTGACTGTAGTAGCAATTTATGATCCTGCGTGCTGTGAGTCAACTATGGAATGTTAGGATTTCTGTAAGAGCTCCCAGTAAGTCCAGACTTCAACCCAGTGCTCCAAGATGTGAATGCAACGTGCCGGCATGAAGTAGGGAACCAGTGGAGAGGTCTGGGGGATCGGCCCCAATCCCAACTACTAAGTAGACACCTGCCCCTCCCCCCAGAAGAATTTATTTCAAAAGATAGCATTGAATCTGTAGCTCTGGGAGAGGGACTTATCTAATCGAGCACATGGGTGCTCATATAGGGGGAGGAGGAGAGAGTGGAGCACATCCTGGCCCACCAGGTCTTGAGGACAATGACCTCAATTAGAGCAGTCAGTCCACAGAGAGGACCACAGGGCCAGCCCTACTATGAGACATGACGCCCTTCACTGACCCATGGCTCTGCAGAGGACAGCACCAGAGACACAGTGTGGTAATTGCACCTGATCTGATGCTGCCACACGGAGGCAAAACACTGAGGGGGTGCAACAGAGCAGCAAGGGAATGGAGCAGTGAGGTCCCCAGAGAATGCTGAAGGTGGACTTTGGGGTCAGGGCATGGTACCCCAACAGACTGGACTGAAAAACACTCCCAAAGGCCAACAAATGATCATTGAACTAACTACAAGCTTTTCTTTCTTGTGTTTTGTTTTTGTCATTGTGTTGTATATTGTTGCTTGGTTCTGCTCTGTCTTATTTTTGTACGTTATTATCTCCACAGGTTTGTCTAAATAAGATAGGCTGGATGAACAATCTGGAGGAGAAAACAACGGGACCGACAGTTCCAGGGTGACATGGAGAGGGGGAGGTGGGGAGAAAGGAAGTGGTATTAACAAGCCTAGGGACAAGGGAAAAACAAGTGATCCAAATTGGTGGTGAGGAGGGTGTGGGAGGCCTTGTAGGGCATGATCAAGGGTAATGTAACCAAGAGGAATTGCTGAAACCCTGGTGGGGACTGAGAGTGATAGTGGGACAGGAGGAAAGTCAAGGGAAATAGAGAAAAGAGCTGGGAGGCAAAGGGCATTTAGAGAGGTCTAGATAAAGACATGGATATATGCAAATATATTTATATATGAGGATGGGGAAATAGATCTATGTGCATATATTTATAGGTTTAGTATTAAGGTAGCAGAAGGACATTGGGCCTCCCCTCAAGTACTCCTTCAATGCAAGAATACTTTCTTCTATTAAATTGACATTCTATGATGCTCAGCTTCCCAACACAACCACTGAAGACAAAGTGAGTGAATAAGCAAATGTGGTGAACAAAGCTGATGGTGCCCGGCTATCAAAAGATATAGCGTCTGGGGTCTTAAAGGCTTGAAGGTAAACAAGTGGCCATCTAGCTCAGAAGCAACAAAGCCCACATTGAAGAAGCACACCAGCCTGTACAATCACGAGGTGTTGAAGGGATCAGTTATCAGGCATCCAAGAACAAAAAATCATATTGTGTGTTCACCTCCATGATATGATCGCTGAGGACAAATGGGTGCATAAGCAAATGTGGTTAAGAAAGCTGATGGTGCCCAGCTATCAAAAGAGACAGTGTCTGGGGTCTTAAAGGCTTGAAGGTAAACAAGCAACCATCTAGCTCAGAAGCAACAAAGCCCACATGGAAGAAGCACACCAGCCTGTGCGATCATGAGGTGTTGAAGGGATCAGGTATCAGGCATCATCAGAACAAAAAATCTTACCATAGTGAATGAGGTGGGGAGCGCAGAGTGGAGACACAAAGCCCTTTTGTAGGCCACTGGAGTTCCCCTTGCAGAGGGGTCTCAATGAGGACAAGAGCCAGACCAGGTGTGATGTAGCAACAATGAAAAATACAACTTTTCTCAAGTTCCTAAATGCTTCCTCCCCTTGTACCCCTCCCCCACTATCATGATCCCAATTCTACTTTGCAAGTCTGGCTAGACCAGAGGATGGACACTGGTACAGATAGGAACCAGAAACACAGGGAATCCAGGGAGGATGATCCCTTCAGGACCAATGGTGTTAGTGGCGATACTGGGAATGTAGAGGGAGTGTGGGGTGGAAAGTGGGAACCAAATACAGGGATCTACATATAACCTCCTTCATGGGGACGGGCAACAGAAAAGTGGGTAAAGGGAGATGTCGGATAGTGTAAGATATGACAAAATAACAATTTATAAATTGTCAAGGGTTCATGAGGGAGGGGGTTTGGGGGCAAAATGAGGACCTGATGCCAGGGGCTTAAGTGGAGAGGAAATGTTTTGACAATGATGATGGCAATGAATGTACAAATGTGCTTTACACAATTGATGTATGTAAGGATTGTGATAAGTGTTTATGAGCCCCTAATAAAACGATTAATATATATTTTTAAAAAATGATAAATAAAGCAATTAAGAATATGACCCCCACACAAACACATCAAACAAACAAATAAATAATGAATTAGAGTCTTGGAATCCCACAGGGCTGCTACCAGCAAGTTCAGCAGTTTGAAAGTGCCAGCCACTCGGAGAGAGAAAGATGGTGTGCTCTACTTCTGTAACGAGCTACCGTCTCGGAAACTCACAGGGACAGCTCTATGCTGTCCTATAGAGTCACTATGAGTTGGCAGCTACTCAATGCAATTCAATCCATAACAAATACTGTGTCATAAGCATTCTGATTAATAAAAACATTTGTGACTTCAGTGTCTTACCACATATATTTTAATCTTATATAAGAATGACTGTCCATTAACTTTGTTCTTTTGCTAATCTGTTCAGGATTCTGGAAGAAAATGTTCAAGTTGAATAGGTAAGATGTTATTTCTTTGCCTACACAGGAATGCCATTACTGGTAAGAGAATGCTAATGGGATGTTAAAAGTGCTAATGAACAGTCTAACCTTGTTTTAGATGGGCAGTGCACATAATTAATCTCTTCCTTAGACGCTCAGGTGGCACAATGGCTAAGTGATCTGCTGCTAACCCAAAAGTTGGTGATTAAAATCCACCAGTTGCTCCATAGGAAAAACCACCTGGCAATCTGCTCCCATGAGGATTGTAGTCCAGCAGCTTTATGGGACAGTTCTACTCTGTTCTACACATGATCACTATGAGGCAGAATTGATAAGGGCACACAGCAATTCCGTCCTTGGTATGTAAGTGGACATTGGACAGAAGGTTGACTGGGCTTATGCATTCACACTGCCACCATCTGCTCAGTCGATTACATTGATCTAGTGATTTTCCATTGTTGTGTTGTTAGGTGCTGTCTAGTCAGCTCTGACTGTGGCTCTATGTACAACACAACACAACATTCCCTGGCCCTCTGCCATCCTCCCAAGGGTTATGTTTAGGTTTACCTACTATGCTAAACCATTTCATTGAGGGGCTTCCTCTTTTCCACTGACCCTCTCTCTACTTCAGTGGTTCTCAACCTTCCTAATGGCTGACCCTTTCATAGAGTTCCTCATGTTGTGGTGACCTCCCCAACCATAAAATTATTTTAGTTGCTACTTCATAACTGTCATTTTGCTACTGGTATGAATCAAGCGACCCCTGTGAAAGGGTTGTTCGATCACCCCCAGCCCCCAAAAGGGGTCGTGACCCACAGGTTGAGAACCGCTGTTCTACTTTGCTAAGTATGATGTCCTTTTCCAGGGACAGGGCTCCTAATGATGTGTCCAAAGTATGTGAGATGAAGTCTCACCATCCTAGCTTCTAAGGAACATTCTGGCTGTACTTCATCTGAAACAGATTTGTTTGTTTTCTGGAAGTCGACGATACCTTCAATAATCTTGACAAGTGCCGTACTTCAAATATACAAATTCTCCTGTTTTTCCTATTCATTGACCAACTTTCACATGTCAGCAAGTTAATTACCATGGCTTGGGTCATACACATCTCTATCCTCCAAGTGACATGTTGGTTCTTAGACATCGTAAAGAGGTCCTGTGAAGATTTGCCCAGTTTTGCATGTGCTTTGATATTTTGACTGCTTTTCCATAAGCAGTTGTTCGTGGATCCAAGTACAATGAAATACTCAACAGTTTTAATCTTTTTTCTCCATTGCTCATGATACTGTCAGTTGGTCCAGTTGTGAGTATCCATCCCTAGTGATTTAAATGATTACAATCCCCAACTTTCCATGAATGTTCTTCATCGCAGGTCAGTTTGCTCCTACCTTCCTGAAAAATAGCTTAGTAAGGGAGGGGAGGGACAGGAAAAGAAAGGTGACCAGTATGCATAAGGGGAGCATGTCTAGAGTGCATTTTGTTCCTGTCGTGCTATGTGCACAACTGTATACCTGTCTTGTTTTAGCGGGGTCAGCAAAGTTCCCACTGAGGGCAACAAGTTTTCCTTGTGAACATGACTAATCCAAAGAATTAGTGTCTGAAAGGCAGCCATTTTCAAGAGGTTTACCAGAGTTTCCTCCTTGACCTAGTTTCAAGTCCTCTGCTGTGTTTCCTATTTTGGCCTTTAACATGTAGGCTAGTATTAAATACCTTCAGTTTAATTTGCTCCAGAGGCCAAAGCCCCCAGACCTGGTCCACAGGAAAGCATGGAAAGGCCTAAATTGCTCAAGTCATCCTCCATGTAACCAGTAGCCCACTTCTCATTAGGCAACCAGCTCTGAGGGCTGCATTCTAAATGTGAGCTCATCCTTGATACAGCGGGAGAATACATTTCTGTGAACTTGTCTTCCACACCTCTATTTATACATCCCCATGTTTACTGCTTCCCTTTCAGATCACAGAAATCTGCAGCTGCAACCACACATTGCTGAAATGGCCTCATTTAATTTGTTTGCTTCTTCCTGTTCTTCAGGATTGTCTATAAAGAGTTAACAATAAAATGAGGAGCAGAAGGCGATGCAGGTGGAAATTTCAGATTTGCAGTTGAAAATAAAGTATCTGGGCAGGAAATGGCTGGGGAACAGCAGATGAGGCAAACTGCCCAAGAATGTCTAATGAATAATTTTATAGAGACTTAAGGTTTAGAGTTTTGACTTAAAGTAGAAAACAAAACTTTTAGATTACATTCATTTTAAAACCAGCTTTTAAAAACCTGCAATTATTTCTACCCTTCCACATCAGCTAGAGAGCTTGTTTGAACTCCAATTGTGTGTGGTCTGAGGACGAGCAACATGGACCTCATTTGAGGGCTTGTTACAGATACTGACCCACAAACTCCCCCTAAAACTACTGAATGAGAATTTGTATTTTAACAAGATGATTCTTAGGCAGGCCCTGGCCGGAGAAAGGGCACGGGTGATGTCTGACCGCCTCCTGTTTCTCTAGGGGGAAGGAGGGTCCCACTTCACATCTACCCGAGAATGATTCCTAGGAGGCAGAGGTCAGACATGCCTCTATCACCCACCCTTCATTGTCCCATTCTGAAAACACCCATCCCTCCCCCTGCACTCTGCTTCTCTGCTGGGATAATCCCTTGCAATGGACACAAAGAACCCATGGTGATGGGTTTATTGAAGGATGGTAACAGTTACCAAGTCAAGTATCTAAAAATGTTAAGGATACAATGCTTTTGCCCACTGCCCCTCTTGTCAGCCATGTCAGCAGGCATGTCTTTCTCTGATCCTCAGTCTCTTAGCCACATGCCCCCTCCCCCCGGCATCTACCTGCTCAGACAAATGCTACCAAGTTCCTTTCACGCTAATGAATGTCCACAGGGCACCCCAATCTATAACCCAGTCTCCTGCCAAAGGCACTCAGCTTTATTGGTTCTGTAGACTGAGAAACCCACGATTTTATCTCATGGTTTCACTACTGGGGTCTCTGTCGTGGCTGTGACATCACACAAGAACCTTGCACACACTCTGCTGGTGGCTCTTCTTTCTTGGTGGTCTGGGATGGTCTCTTTCTGTCTGGCTTACTTTGTATCTAAGAAAATGGCAACTGACTGGTCCCCAAATTCTAAAATACGCACTGTTATGGAGTAGGTGGGGAGTAGAAAGCCTCATCTTTCTTCCTCAGAGACGCTGGTGGACTCAAACTACCGACTTTGAGGTTAGCAGCCCAGTGTATAACCCACTACACCCCCAGGGCTCCTCTAAACCATATTTTCATGTTCCCAACTGGTCATTTCATAGAAGTTATAAAGGCAATAGATAGAAGAGACACGCCAAAGTGATTTCATCTCCCTGAGCTGGTTGAAATACTTATAAGTAATTGTCATAGCAGTCTGTTTACATCCAGTCCAATTGCTCGCAGATCAACGAATTGCAGGTCTTTTCTATTACTTAGCAAAAGAAGCCCAACATTTTAGCATGGTGATGAGTTAGGTATAGCATTTCAGCTCTGGGTTGAATTGTGTTTCCCTGAAAGACATGGAGACATCCTCATCTCTGGTATCTTGGACTGTGACTTGTTTGGAAATAGGGCCTTTAAAAAACCCAAACCAAACTCACAGCAGCATGTTTGCTGATTTCGTAGGTAGGATCCCACCCAACACATAACCGCAATGCACCAGGGGTAAAGTCATACCAGAGTAGGGTGGCCCCTAATCCAATCTGACTGGCATTCCTATAAAAGAGACAGAGACACCAAAGGAAGATGGTCACATGAAAATGGAGGCCAAAGTGGAGTCATGTTGTCAAACCTGGGCTACCAGAATTTGGACAAGACGGGGGGGGGGGGGGAACTTCCCCTTAGAGCCTTCAGCGAGTACATGGCCCTGCCAAAGCCCTGAACTTAGACTTTGAGCCTCTCATACTGTGAGACAATATATTTTGTTTGTTGTTGCTATCAACGGCATGGTGGACTAAATCTGACCTCCTCTCGCTTCTACGAGGTGAGGTCAGACATGCCTCCGTGTTCCATCCTTCTTTACCCTGCTTGGATGCCAACCATTCTCCCATGCCACTTCTATGCTGGGTTCTATAATTGCAGTGGCCACAAACAAAACTCACAGACAATACTTCTGATGAAAGGGGTTTATTAGGGAAGTGAATAGGTCAGGATCAGCAAGTAGTAAGGACACAGTCACTGGTCCACAACAGCACGGTTTCTCAGCTAGCAGCCAAGTCTCTCTCCGGTTCTCAATCTCTCAGGCACGTGGTCGCTGATTGGGCCTGGAAGACAGCCCACCTGCTGCTCTCTCTCGAAGTCCTGCAGTCTGAGGCCAGATGAGGGGAAGGTACCTCAGAGTCTTGGCACTGCTCCTCTGAGTCTCTGAGCCACCATCTCCGGTGCACCTGTTCTGGGCAGCCTCCATCACTTCACACTATGATCTTGGACGTGCTCTTCCAAGGTCCTGGGAAAGTCTCTCCGCTGCAGCTTCCCAGATGGACCATCCTTATAGCCAGAGGGACTGGCAATTAAAACGAATCACCCCCTCTATTAGCGCCCTATTTACCTTGTCCCACCCCATCTTTTGGTAAGAGTGACTCGGAAGAGCCATTAAGAAACTTCACTCCCTCACAGTTAAGTTACTCACATTGTGAAATCTTGCTATTGCAGCCGTGGGATGTGGATGGAATTTCCAACCAGTTTCTAGCCACATCTCTTATTGCTCCTCTTCAGCCCAAACACTGCCATCCGGTGGATTTCAAAGCATAGGCACACTATAGGACAGGTGGAAGGGAGTAGTAAACCTCACCTTTCTCCCATGGGGCAGCTGGTGGCTTCAAACTTCTGACCTTGTGATTCATAGCCCGATGCATAATGACGATGCCACCAAGGCTCTGCATTATTACTTCCCTTGTATACATGTTTATCTCCCACCAGACTTGGATCCTTTATTCAATAGGTGAGTGTGTATGTCAGAATACAGATTCAAATGGTACCTGTCTTTCTTATCAGCCCGATAGACCTTCTTCTCTTGCCTCCATGCCTATTGAAGCCCTGCCTTTCCACAAACAGATGTGACCCCCTTCTCTCGTTGCACCCCTGTGAAAGTTGGCCAGCGGCTTTATGTGGTGCTCCTCACATACGGCCTGCTGCCACAGGGGTTGCACACTGGGCTACTAGCCAAAGATCAGTAGTTTGAAACCACCAGCCCTTCCTCGGGAGGCAGATGAGGCTTTCTACTCCCCTAAAAAGTGACAATCTCAGAAACCCACAGGGGCAGTTCTACCCTGCCCCATCGGGTCACGGCGAGCCAGAATCAAGTCACTGGCAGCAAGTTGGCTTTCCTTTTTACTTGTAAGAATGCTTATTTTAGCATCTCCCACCTTTCCCACCCTGCTCCAGATGACAACCCCTTCAAACAATGGATGCATCTCACTCACAATTGCACATAATAAGCAATCAATTACAATCTATAAAAATGGCATGACATCTGACCTCTTCCAGCTTCATATGGAGGAAGGAGGATCAACATCACAAATCCACGGCTGATTCCCATGAGGGGTGGTAAGCAACTTTAAAAAACAAATAAATACAAATTCTGACACCAATGGTCTCTTCCACAGCATTTCTTGGATGGCTTCCATATTTTATTGCCATCACTTCACCGAACTCACAGACCATGCTTACAGGAAAGGGCTTTATTATGGAAACAACAGGTTGCAATTCAGGTTCAGGAATGCCCAGGGCACAGCAGCCATGCTCACCGACAGGTCTCTCTCTCAGGCCCACCCGCCTCACCCTGGGTTCTGTCCTGCTCTGGCAAGTAATACACAGCTCCTTTAGCTTTCTTCACTGCCAGGAGGCATCCTGCCTCTCAGGAAGCCTCCCTTTAAAGTTACTCAGCTCTAGTTCTGTGGGTCAGTAAACCTAGCTCTCCCAAGAGCCTGTCGGCATCCTATCTCACCAGCAAACTTTCTGCCCAAAGCCACTCAGCCTTTTCACTGCCCTTCCTTCATGTCTGCTACTCGTCTCCTGGCTCTGCTGCATTGTTTCTCTGCTACTGTTTTCTGTATCTCATGTCTTGATTACAGTTCTCTCTGACTCCTGAATCTAAGTGGTTCTCCGTGCAGGGATCCCTGCCCTCTGCTCCTGGTTCTTCTTCTTCCGTAGTGCCTTAGTGGGCTTCCCCTTTGTGCCTCTGGGATGGCTCAGTTCACATCAAGTCAGACTGCTTTACTGGCAATCCTCCCATTAGGGCCCCATATACCTTAGCTGTATGTTTTCACTTCCATAAGGATGTCACAGTTTATTTACAATATTAACAAGCTGTCCAATCCCCTTCGGCACCTCATTTACATAGTCCCACCGAGTCATTTGGTAAGAGTTACAACAACCATAGCTAGAAAGGACATAATTCTCAGGCGATTTAATAAATAAAGTATAATGTGGTAGAATATGAAATAGATAAGCTCTGCTTCATTTTTGAAAAGTGTCATTGATGCCACATGCAAGTAAATCTTTTCTAAAGATAATTTAAAAATCACACAGGTGAACAGAGACAGGGAGCTGTCGGAAATTCAAGCCAATTTAGAAGAGGACGCAGAATGAGAGATATCACTAACGACATCAGATGGCTCTTGGCCGAAAGGAAAATATTTTATTGGCTGTGCAAAGGCAACTATGTGGAACAGCAAAACTATAGATAACATTGAAAACTGGGAATTCAAGAGCATTTCATTGGGCTCATGTAGAACCTGCCTGCAGATCAAGAGGCAATTGTTAGGGCAGAACAAGGGAGTATTGTGTGGTTTAAAGTCAGGAAAAGATGTGTCAGAGTAGTATCCATTTATCATACTTACTCCATGTGTCTGCTGAGCAAATAATCCAAGGCCCTGCACTCCATGGAGAACGTGGACCCAGGACTGGAGGAGGGCTTACCAACAAACAGCCTGTGATATGCACATCAGGCCCCTTCCAGCTTCCAAGATTGACTGTCACAGCGAGAGGTCAGATCTGCCCCTACCCTGGACCTTTCTTATCCATTCTGGTGGTTATTGCCCCTCCCACAAGGCTCTCGACTTTTTAGCTGTGTTCTGCAGTTCATTGCAATGGCTACAGAATTTACAGACAGCAGTCATGATTCCGGGATTTACTAGGGAAGTTAACAGGTTAACTTAACAGGTTACAATTCAGGTGAGAAATGAAATTCTTGAAAGAAATGAAATTCTTGAAAGAAAGCTTCTCTCTGGCCTTGGGACTTGTGGCCTGGCTTTTTCGCTTTACTCAGGAAAAGTTACACAGGCCTCTTAGGGCTGCAAATAGATGTCCCCAGGGCAAGGCACGCCACTGTATGCTTACAACCAAAGACACTCAGCTTTTGCACCCAACTCCTCCAATTAAGTGCCCAGAGACACCCTGCTCCACAAGCCAGCAGCCTGTCCCAAAGCATTCAGCTCTATCTCATGTTTGGATCCTGGTTCTGCTGCTGCGTATCATCTGCCATTCCTCTGGCGTCACTGCTGTCTTCTGGGTCAAGAAGGTCCCATGTGCAGGCATTTGGGGCTGAGAAAATGGCATATAGGCCACGTCTGCCTTCCTCTACTTACTTAGGGTGGAATGGACAACAGGGTCTGACTGCTTTCAATGACAATAGCCTCTGGGTGTACCAGAGAGGAGCCACGGGCTTAATAGCCTAATATGAAGGAAGACTGTGAGGTGATTTTGAGTTAGGAGAATATGACTGGGATTCAGCTCCAACTCATAAATGTGAAGGCCTTGTTCCACCAGAGTGCAAGTCTGCCTCCCAGACTTTCTATTACGTGCGTGGGGAATTCGTCTGCATACACTCTTTCTGGTTCTCAGTTTCTCACAGTGTGGGTTTTGTCTCTCAGCAGTCCTTACGTCAAAAGCAACAAAGATGGTCACTTGGTTTACGCTCTCTACTAACTCTTGGCCATTAGTATGGCAGAGAACTCCTTCCAAACCGGGAGTTCTTTCTTCACAGGCATAGCGGCTAGTATTAATAATACATCACATAAATGGTAATGGCTATGTCGTGTGGCTAGATTACAGGTAAAGGGGGTTGTCTTCCTCAGATGCCTACGCTAAATGAAAATCAGCTGTCCATGCTACAATAAAAGGTTTGCAGGGAAGTCAAGCACCCACCAGACACCTACGGGTAAACAACTAGGCACCCATGTGACATCACACAGGTGTTCCTGAACGCAGCCAATAAGGTCGGCCAATACTCCAACCACGCCCTCTTTAGTAATGCAGGAGGGGATACATGCAGGGCCAAGACCCCAGTGGCTCTCGGCCTCTGGGGATTTGCTCTTGGTTCCACACGTGTGGCTTTCCTGATCCTGTTCCGGGATTCTTTTCATGTGTTTTTTTGAACTCTCCTGAAGAGGCCATCTTGTCTTGAGCTCCCGCGCAGTCCCCACACGCCTCGTATGCTTTCCACAAGTAGCATGTGCTCTTTTGAGGCTGTAATAGCTGAAACTTTCCTTGCCCTCATAAAATTCACCTGGATTTACAAAAGTGCTTCTGCCGCGTGAATTCTTTCAGCATTTCGAAGCAAGAACCCAGGCATACCACCCTCGCAGCCTAACATTTTGGTGGAACCATGCGGATAAAACCTTTGGACTCCATCTTTTGAGGGAAGCAGGCTCGAGACAAAACCCCACAGCCTCTGGCGCAGGAATCTTTTTCAGTGCAGCCTCTGGCGCACACTCGTTCCTTTTGAACGTCACCTCTCACCTCCTGAGGTCTGGCAGCGCAAGCTACCTTGCTACGCTTCGGCCTTCGAAACCATTGACCTTGTTAGAAGGGAGAAAGGGTTTCCCTCCACCCAGCTGCGGACCTCACAGGATTCAACCCTGCCCTTGGAGTTGCTGCCAGCAAGAGCCGGCGGGTGCCCACCTTGCCAGGGGCCACCATGCGCTCTAACAAGACGGCCGCTGGAACCCCTTACTCCCCCTTCCCCACGTGTCGGCCTCCCTACTCTCCCACGGGATTCTTGCCTCCGTGTTTCCCCATCGGCACCTCCTTTCCTGTGAGACTGCTGGCCGGCCGGCCCTGCGCTCTGCCCCCCAGTGCACCCTTCTACCTCGCTTGGCTTTTCGGGCACTCGCTCTGGCTTGCTAAGCCTGCCTGTAACCTCGCACTGCGGCTCGCCCGTGCTGTTTACTCCGTTCACACTCCTCCCCCTGCTTCCTCTTCTCCTGGAGCCCCTGCCTTCGGTCCCTTTGTAGGAGAGCTGGACATGAGACCCTCTGCTAACTCATTGCCAAGATGGTCTCTCAAGATGGCGTCGCTTGCTCCACCCACGTGACCCGGTGGTATACTTCTGGTTTTTCTAAGCCGTTCTCTTCCGGTTCTCATGGGTCCCTCCCAGGTTGTTCCTCTCTGCTCTGCCCTGCCCCCCACCCTCCCCTCTCCAGTTTGCATGAGTTCAGCTCTGTTTTCATTTTGGTATTTGGTCTTTATTTTCCTGTTGGTTTCTCCCTTTGCCAAGCTTTGGCAAGAGCCAATCGGAAGTAAGGTCACTAAACAACTGCTAATGCAGTTATTTACAAGATCCCTCGAGACTTTCTAAGCATAGTTGTGCCTCCTGCCTGTCCACAGCTAAGGTTTCCAATTTCCCTAGAGTTGGCCGAATTCCGATTGAGCCATTAGACAGGTCTCTAATCCCCTTCAAAGGTCCTGGTGGGTGACCCTTAGCCGGTGATCCCCTTTGAAGGTCTCGAAGATACCAACCATAGCCAGTGGTACCCTAATGTCTGGCTTGCTGTCTAGAGAATAGTTGGGGCCTAGCCATCTGGCTGGGGCTGTGTCCTGACACCACCAAGGACAGAAACGTCTGAGGCTTTCAGGTTCCAGAGAACTGGAAGCTCTGGTTAAAGACTGGGAGGCTGGCACCCTAACCAGTTGCTGTGTGTTTTCTAGATGGGCAACCAAGAGTCCGTTCCTAGGGAACTCTTTGTGCTTCAACCTGACAAATTGGCCTAGATTTGACCTGCAGATGCTAAAGAAGCAGAAACTAGGGTTCTTCTGCTACTATTTTTGGCCCAGTACATTCTAGGTGATGGGAATCCCGGGCCACAGCATAGCATGTTCTCCCTCCCTACTCTAAATCAACTAGAGCTTTTCTCTACGGAGATAGGAAAGGGGGCAGAAGCCCCTTACGTTCAGGCACTTTTCCTCTTGAGAAACAGTAAAGACCCTTGTTCCAAATGTAGCAAAGGCCACAGACATTTGACTATTGCCAAAGCTACCTTTTACAATACAGAGGGCCAGAGTCTCAGACTCGGGAGAGGAGAAAAGGAAAGATGCTAGGCATGAACAGCTAGTGGCTGCCACAACTGATCAGCACCCACCTACTCCCTCTGAGGTTCCAGGGGACAGTGTGTCACGTGTGCCAACATTTGTGTCACTGTGCAAAGGGATTGCTCTAACAGAAATAGGCCTCCACGTGGGCCATGCTATTGCTGTACACAAACTGGTCACTGTCAGCCCTCTGTCCTATGGGGAAATCCCAAGAGGAGAGTGGTGTGCTGGTGAATCTCCAACTTCTACCTGGACTGAAGCAGCCCAGACGGACAGCTCAGCAGCACAGGATGGCTGCCACTGGTCTGGAATCCTGGTTATGCGTGGTATTGGCCGTTCCACGACAGAGTGCATAACATTCACTTGGATTTACAAAAGTGCTTTGGCCGCATGCATTCTTTCAGAGCCATGAAGCAGGAACTGAGGTATACCACCCCGGAATCCTGGAGCTAGAAGCGCCATATGAATTGACTCCATCTCAGAATCTAAAGGGTGGACTTCAGCCCTGGCTTTTCTCTCCTGCTGGTAGTAGCATCGCCCCCTCCTTCTTAGATGGTTCCTTTTATATCCAGCAGGATGGCAATCACAATCAATCCTGTGAACCATCACTCACTGCTGATTCATAACACAATCAGTATTCCCCCTCCCACCCTGGCCCTGACCTTCTCACTCAGGCCCATCACGAAGATGAAGGTCATTTGGTGGGATAACAAAGACTATGACTAGAAGAGCCCTACTCAACAATGCACTACACTGCACACAACCGTGCTTGCTGAAAGGGAAACGCACACGAGGGACATGCTGATGAAATCAGAGTGCAGCCTTCAGTGTGGATTGCAACTCCATATGAAGAAAACAAAAAGCCTCATCACCGGGCCAACAGATAACATCATAATAAATAGAGACAAGTCAGAAGTTGTCAAGGATTTCATCTTGCTTGGATCTGCAATAGTCAGTCAAGAGGTAAAACTACATATTGCAGTGGGCATGTCTGCTGCACAAGACCTCTTTAAATTGTTAAAAATCAAAGGTGTCACGCTGAGGTCAAGTTGTATTTTTAATTGCCTCATATACATATTATGTTAGTCAGAGTTGATTAGAGAAACAAATTCATAGACACTCATATGTATACGAAAGAACTTTATGCAAAAGAGCAATTGTATTTTCAGAAAACATCGCAGCCCAGTCCAGATCAAGTCCATAAGTCCAATATTAGCTTATATGTCTTATACCAGTGTGTAAATTCCTCTTCAGACTCATGCAACACATGCTATGATGCAGAATGCAGGAAGATCACAGGCCAGTGAATCCAGTGGTGGTGGAAGAATATCAGCACTGGTGTGAGTCTCCACATGACTCCTCCAGCTCCAAGGCTCTGGATCTGTCAGCATAGCTCAATGTGGCTTGTCAACAGGAATGTCTCGCAGGGAGTATGTGTGTCCCCACTCCAGGGTGGAAGATAGGAGTTCCCAGAATCTTCAGGAGAAGGCCATGCCCACATAGAGGCCTCATTGGCTGTCACCTGACTGACAAGTGGACCCCACTCCTCCTCAAGTTGATAGGATATTATGTAACTGTCACACATATGGAAGCTGGAAAACGAATAAGGAATACTAGACAACGGAAGCCTTTGAATTACGCTGTTGGTTGGATAAGTACAGCCAGCATGTTCCTTAGAAGCCAGGATGGAAGGACTTTGTCTCACACAATTTGGGTATGTTAATCAAGAGAGATCAGCCCACCCTCCCCCAAGGACATCATGTTTAGTAAAATAGAGGCTCAGTGAAAAAGAGGAAGACACCCAAGGAGATGAATTGATCTAATAGCTTCAACCATTGGCTCAAATTGTGCGGGTGGGACAGGAGAGGGCATTGTTTCATTCTGTTGTAGGTAGGGTGGCTGTAAGTTGGAACAGCAACAACGGGTTTCACATCTAAGGAGGATGACAGAGGTTATTACCTGCACACCTGAGGGGTTGAAGAACACACATTTACTCAGTTGTTTCCATCTCAAGGGACAAGAACAAACTCCTTGGCCTTAGAACATTATGAGGTGAATTGTTGAAGACCCCTAAATTAACGGGGGGGGGGCTGAAAAAGCAGAGACCCATACATACTTTACCTTGGATTATAAGCTATAGGACAAAAGTTTTTAATTGCCAGGTTGGTGCTAAGAATTTTTTTCTGAAAAAGAGGGAAGTAGGTCAAATAAGTTTGGGAACCTATACCTTAGGAGCATCATGAAATGAATTGGTCTGAACCAACCTCCCACTCCCATCAATGGATTCCGACTCAGTCACCTTCTATGGGGTTTCCAAGATTGTAATCTCGAGAGCAGACAGCCTCATCTTTCTCTCCCAGAGCGGCTGGTGGGTTTGAAGCAGTGGTCTTGTGGCTAGTCCCCCTATAAAGTGAATGTACCTGTTTTGCAGTAGTATACAAACAAACAAATTGTGTGACTTGTTTTATTCTGATATTGGTCACAGTAAATATTTAATCAGGTCATCGGGAGCTACAAACGGTTAAGCAGTCACATACTCTCCAAAGGTCCAGACCCACTCAGAAGCCATGAAGCCTCGCCCCCTCCCCCCAAGAGTAGAGGTTTTACTCAGCACATAGTTTGCCATGACTCCATGTCAACTAATAACCACTACAAAACATCCAGTCTGTGGTTGGACTTCATTAATGTGTAGGGAGGGGGTATGCAGTAACCAGGAGCCCTGTTGGCATAGTGCAATGGTTCTCAACCTTCCTAATGCCACCACCCTTTAATATAGTTTCTCATGTTGTGGTGACCCCCCCAACCATAAAATTATTTTTGTTGCTACTTCATAACTGCAATTTTGCTACTGCTATGTCTCATAATGTAAATATGTGATGTGTAGGATATATTTTCATTATTACAAATTGAACATAATGAAAGCATAGTGATGAATCACAAGAACAATATGTAATTATAGATTGTGAAATATTTATTTCTAATTACAAAGAAATGAAGTTTTGTCTTGCAGCATGGTGTAGCATGGGTAGCAGTCTTAATAGAACGACAGTAAACCACATTGCTACATTTTTCGACAGTATATGTAAAAAGCCAGTGTCAGTGCGACGGTTGAGGTAGCTTCTTTATCACCAAATCATATGGTCATTTTGATGGGATTGATGTGATCATCCATTTTGTCATCCTAAGAAACAAAACAAGCACAATGGAAGCCTCTGGACTTGTCTGAACCGGTGATGTTCAGACGTCTTCGACTGGGGGGTAACAAAGAGATGCCGCTCCCACGTATGAAGACTGCTCCCACGTATGAAGCTGGACAGAGTCATCCCAGAATGATAACACGCTATCCACTTAAACAGGGGACAATGGAATTTTCCTCTATTTATCGATCACATCCCTTCTAAATTTCTCTAAATGATTCATTCCCTTGTAATAAACTCTTACACAGAATAGAAGCTCTAATTTTCAACAAGCTCAGAGGAAGAAAAATCTTGGATGGAGTAAAGAGAATAACGAAACACATGGTCCTCAGCCCTGAAAAAGATAACAAAAGTGGAGGAGAAAAATGATCAGATTAAAACCTCATCAGTGTCGCTAGGCTCCACCTGTGTGGTTGTCATGGAGACCGAGGAGCGGGGTAGTGCAGCTAAAACGTTTCTGTGCTTGCTTGGCGTAGTCTATTTCTATGACGTCTCACTTTGGGGGAAACAAACAAAGACTTGATGAAGTTGGTGGATTTCTGCTTTTTAAAAATGTCCATCGTTGCCTAGCTCACCCTTCTCTGACATCTCCATTTTCCCTTTTAAAAGAAATGCAGTGTCTGTCTCTCACCTGGCTCATTCTTCGTGGCAGCAGATATTTGTGAAACTAAACAATGTCCTTCTCTTTTATGGTTTTTGTTTGCTTTTCTCTGACATTTCTAACTATTTAAGGACATTCTTGGACATCGTCTCAAAACCACTCTAGTGCTCTTAGGACTTAATCAATGCATTTCTTTAGTTAAAATTCAGGGGTGGGGGCAGGGAAAGGGAGCCAAAAAATGACATTCAGACTTTTTAGCTGGTGACTCCTGGCAAGTCCCATCAAGAAAGAGCTCACCATTTCATTGAGATTGGAAAAGTCCAGACATTTGTAGGAGAAGTGTAATAATACGAAGACTAAATAGCCAGGATTAGAAAATGTGGTCGAGCTCTGAACACATAGTCCCACCCCCACGCCCCCAACCATGCACTTTCCTTACTTTTGGTAGCAACCCTGGTGGCACCACTGGGTAAGCTCTGCCGTGGCAGCCACAGGGCAGTTCTCTGAGAGGGAGTAGAAGCTCTCGGTTCCTGTAAAATGTACAGCCTCGGAAATGCTATCTACGGGCGCTCGCAGTTGGAAACCACCCCTGGTCATGGGTTTGTGAAACAAGACCATGTGACCAATTTACCTCAACCCTTTCCAAGAGGCAGCCCATGTCGCAGGTCTGACCAACGAGACCTCTAGCCAGGACTTTGTCTGGCTCCACCAAGAAAAGCTTTTTTTTTTCTTCCAGCTGAGGTAGCTGTCCCCCGTCCTGATTCCCATCAGCACATTCTCCTGCAGGCACAGCCATACCGAGAGTAAACCACACTGAGGTGGAGGGGGAGTGACCAGCTCTCACGCCTGACCACTGTACTTTGTAGTCAGCTATCTGCAAGTCTGGCTTGAGCCAATCTGAGCTGTGATTCTGTTGCTTTGTTTAGAACAAGTCCTGTCTGGCATAAATAGCCTTGATTCCTTCATAGCTCTCTGTGGCGTGTATGGTGAAGGAAGACCCTGTGTGCGTCAGCACTCTCCCCGTGGGCGTTACTGTTGATGTGGCCTCTGAGGGCCTGCTTGCACGCAGTCTACATAGATTTGGAGGCAGTCGAGTACAGTGGGAGGAGCAAGAACTTTACGAATGTGCTTGACACTATAGATGCGCATGGATTATTATAAGAGCGGCAAAAGCCCCAATAAAATGGTTAAAAAAATAAAATAAAGGACAGAGTAGAACTACCCTTTAGGATTTATGAGACTGTAAGTCTATAGAGGAGTAGACAATCTCATTTTTCTCCCAAGAAGAGGCTGGTGGGGTTAAATCATTGACCTTGTGGTTGGCAGTGCACCTTCTAAATAAGTGACCTTGTGGTTGGTAGTGCACCTTGTGGTTGGCAGTGCACCTTCTGATAGCATCCCCAGGGCCCCTTTCCTAGCACACTCTCACAAGCACCCTGCCAGGGAGGGGGAAAGCAGGAGCTCATAGCAAGGGCTCAAGTAGAAAGAAAATGTTGATTACTTATAAATGGCGCCGAAGCAGGACACGAAGCCTAAATTCCAGGAGGGGGAGAGAGTACTGTGCTTCCATGGGCCTCTTTTTCAGGAAGCAAAGTGTGTAAAGGTTGCGATAAAGGACAAACAAGTGAAATACTTTATACATTACAGTAGTTGGAATAAAACTGGGATGAAAAAATAGCAAAAGGGGCATAGGGAAAAAGCTACTGTATACAAACATTTTTGGAGTGAAGACTGTGTAGTATTGCAGAGACCAGATCAAAACCAGGGATGCACATGTAGACAATGGTGGAGGAGGTGGGGAAAGGAAAATAAAAGGATGAATATATGGAAGAAAAGGGGAGTGGGAGCATGGGGCACTAATCCACCCAAGGGGAGGGTATTGTTTAGATCTCCACAGGGAAAGTTGGACCAGATTTCAACCCAGTGCAGCAAGGTGTGAATGCAACATCCTGGCGTGGAGTAGGGAACCAGTGGAGAGATCTGACAGGCTGGCCCCAGCACCAAAAATTAAGTGGATTCCTGCCCCTCCCCCGAGAAGAATTTGTTTCAAAGGATGACATTGATTCTGCAACTCTGGGAGATGGACATATCTGATCAGAGCACATGGGAGCAGATGAAGGGGGAGGAGGAGAGAGTGGAGCACAGCCTGGCCCACCAGGCTGTGAGGATGATGTTCCTGAGTAGAGCAGACAGTCCACAGAGAGAACAACATGGCTGGCCCCACTATGAGACATGATGGCCCTCAGTGACCAAGGGCGATACAGGGGACAGCACCGGAGACACAGTGTGCGAATTGCATCTGACCTGATCCCACCACACCGAGGCAAAGCACTGGGGGAGTGCAGCGGAACAGCAAGGGAATGGAGTGGCAAGGTCCCCAGGGAATGCTGAAAGTGGACTTTGGGGCCAGGGCGTGGTGCCCCAACAGACTGGACTGGAAAACACTCCTAAGGGCCAACAAACAATCCTTGAACTAACTACAAGCTTTTCTTTCTTGAATTGTTTTGTTTTGTTCTTTTTCAGTGGTTTGTTGTTGTTTTGTTGTCTGGTTGTATA
This sequence comes from Tenrec ecaudatus, assembly GCF_050624435.1. Lineage (NCBI taxonomy): Eukaryota > Metazoa > Chordata > Mammalia > Afrosoricida > Tenrecidae > Tenrec > Tenrec ecaudatus. The sequence continues at coordinate 55,017,327 of NC_134531.1, read as the reverse complement.
CTGTTGCTTTGTTTTCCTCTGTCATGTTTTCATGCATGTTATTGTCTCCACAGGTCTGTCTAAATAAGACAGGCTGGATGAACTATCTGGAGGAAAAACAACGGGACCGACAGTTCCGGGGGGACTTGGGATAGGGGGAGGTGGGGGGATAAGGAAGTGGTGTTAACAAACACAGGGACAAGGGAACAACATGGAACCCAAAATGGTAGTGAGGGGGGAGTGGCAGACCTGGTAGGGAATGATCAAGGGTAAGGTTGCGTAAAGAAGAGGTATATCTGTAACCCAGGTGGGGACGGAGCATAGTAGTAGGGCAGGAGGAAAGTCAAGGGAGATGGAGGAAAGAGCTAGGAGTCAAAGGGCATTTATAGAGGTCTATACAAAGACATGTACATGCAAATATACATATGAGGATGGGGAAATAGGTCTATGTGTCCATATTTATAGGTTTAGTATTAAGGTGGCAGAAGGACCCTGGGCCTCTACTCAAGCACTCCCTCAATGCATGAATACTTTCTTTTATTAAATTGGCCCTCTATGATGCTCACCCTCCTGACACAACTGCCGAAGCCAAAGCGGGTGAACAAGTAACTGTGATGAAGAAAGCTGATGGTGCCCGGCTATCAAAAGAGATAGTGTCTGGGGTCTTAAAGGCTTGAAGATAAACAAGCGGCCATCTAGCTCAGAAGCAACAAAGCCCACATGGAAGAACACACCAGCCTGTGTCATCATGTGGTCCCGAAGGGATCAGTTATCAGGCATCAAAGAACAAAAAATCATGTCATTGGCTGCACCCCTCCATGATACAATCGCCAAAGACAAACGGGTGCATAAGCAAATGTGGCAAAGAAGCTGATGGTGCCGGCTATCAAAAGAGATAGTGTCTGGGGTCTTAAAGGCTTGAAGGTGAACAAGCGGCCATCTAGCTCAGAAGCAACAAAGCCCACATGGAAGAAGCATACCAGCCTGTGCGATCACGAGGTGCCAAAGAGACCAGGTATAAGGCATCATCCAATATATATACTATGGTATATATATATATCATCCAATATATATACTATATATATATATATATATATATACCATAGTGAATGAAGGGGGAAGTGCAGAGTGGAGACCCAAAGTCCATTTGTCAGCCACTGGAGATCCCCTCACAGAGGGGTTTAGGAGAGGAGATGGGTCAGTCAGGGTGCGATGTAGTACCAATGAAGAACACAGCTTTCCCCCAGATCCTGGATGCTTCCTCCCCCCAACTACCATGATCCAAATTCTACTTTGCAGGACTGGATATGGCAGAGGTTGTACACTGGTACATATAGGAGCTGGAGGCACAGGGAATCGAGGGTGGATGATACCTTCAGGACCAGGGGTGTGAGGGGCAATACTGGGAGAGTAGAGGGTGAGTGGGTTAGAAAGGGGGAACCGATTACAAGGATCCACATGTGACCTCCTCCCTGGGAGACGGACGGCAGAGAAGGGGGTGAAGGGAAACTCCGGATAGGGCAAGATATGACAAAATAACAATCTATAAATTATCAAGGGTTCATGAGGGAGGGGGGAGCGGGGAGGGAGGGGAAAAAAAAAGAGGACCTGATACAAAGGGCTTAAGTGGAGAGCAAATGCTTTGAGAATGATCAGGGCAAAGAATGTATGGATGTGCTTTATACAGTTGATGTATGTATATATATGGATTGTGATGAGATGTATAAGCCCCTAATAAAATGTAAAGAAAAAAGAAAATGTTCTAATATTGATGTTGTGATGATTGTGCAACTCTTCTGGTTGTGATTGAACTATTGAATTGTATGATATGTGAATTATGTGCCAATATAACTGTTAAAAAGGAAATACTTAAGAATAAAAAAAAGAAAAAGTCAAATATAACTTGGTGGGAAAATAACTAATGAAAAGCATTTTATTATTAAAAAAAACTGGCATGAGTGGGTTCCAGAAAGCACAGTGCTCAAATACGTGGACACCAATCTTTAGAAACAGAGAGAACTTCAAAGAGCCAACCAGGAGCAGCATGCAGAGGGGAAGATGAGAGGGGCCGCTCCAGGAAAGAAGACATCTGGTCTGCAGCAGAAAAACGTTGACGTGAAAACAAAAAACAAAACAAAACAGAAAACACCTGGCAAGGGAGATGGCGGCAGTACCAGTGAGACACCGCAGCCTCCTCGTAAGAAAAGGGCCTGAGTAGATCCAACTGTTGAAAACGAAGAAGCATTCATGAACAGAGTGGAAGTCAAAGTCAAGGTTCCCGAAGAACTAAACCATGACTTGTTGATGCCTGGGACTTAATTACTAGGCAAAAACAGCTCTTCTATCTTCCTGCCAAGAAGAATGTGGACTCAATTTTAGAGGATTATGCAAATTATAAGAAATCTCCAGGAAACACAGACAATAAGGAATATGCTGTCACTGAAGTCGTTGGCAGGGATCAAAGAGTACTTCAACGTAATGCTGGGCACTCAACTGCTCTATAAAGTCGAGAGACCTCAGTGTGCTGAAATCCTCGCAGACCACCCTGAGGCGCCCATGTCCCAGGTGTGCGGAGCGCCACAGCTATTGAGGTTATTCAGGCGAATTGGAGTGGTGCTGGCCTGTACACCTCGGGGTGAGAAGAGCCTTGCTTTGTTACTGAACTCTCTTCATGATTTCCTAAAGTACCTGGCAAAGAATTCTGCCACTTTGTTTAGTGCCAGTGATCATGAAGTGGCTCCTCCGGAGTATCATCGGAAGGCTGTGCGGACACTCGCTTCTCTTTGAGTCTCTGCAAACACGTTTTGTTCTTAGTCCTCCTCTGGTATAAATGATGTACTTTGAAAATGTTAGCATATAACAAAATCGATGTATGTTTTGTTTTCTCTTTGATTTTAAACAGAGAAAATAAAAGGAATTATAGCTCCTTTTTTTTCTTTCTCTCCTTTTTTTATACATTTCAAACTTGCTAGGAGTGTATTCAGTGATGGACAACAGAAAGACATACTGTTGAGTGTTTTATTGCCTAGTTGACAAAGCTGCTTCTGAATGCTGGTGGTTCTATTCCTTTGACACTATGCACTTTTATAACACGTGTTAGCGCTATATGACAAAACGCTCTCATTCCTAGTGCCAAAGGTTCAATTCAGTGTCTGTAACTGAACACACTCATCCATTTGTGCTCTCTCTCTCTCTTTTAAAATGATGCTTAAAGTAAACGAGCTCATCCTTTGCAAGTCATCTCTGTTGTTCCTTAGGCATTTTATTATCCTTGCTCAGATTGTTGAAGAACGGTGGCTTGTGTCAAGGTTTTTGTACGTGTGCCTTATGCACGTTTTAACATGATAGATGCAATGCATTGTGTAGCTACAGTTTCTGGACAAGTCAATCTTTTAGGATTGTTTTTCAGATCTTCAATACATTTTTTTTCTTTACATTTCAAAAAAAAGAAGAAAGAAAATGTTTTGGAAATGTTGATGGCAACATATGTACAAGTGTGCTATATGTAATTGAATGATGGATTGTTATAAGATTTGTAAGAGCTCCCATAAAATGGTCAATAATATTTTTTAAAAAGAGTAAGAGCTTCCGGGAGAGCAATTGCTTCCCATTTTATTCATTGCTATCAGGTTGATTTGGACTCGTCACTAGGAGTGATCTTTTAGACAGAGTAGAATTGCCCCCGTGGGTTTCTGGGTCTGTAAATCTTTAGGGAACAGAAGGTCTCATGCTTCTCCAAGGAGTGGCTGGTGTCACTAACGACAACGACAGTGGCACCCAGAAGAAAGGCCTGGCATTCTGCTCCTGTAAAGACAACAGACAAGAGATTCCTATGGGGTCCCCCTCTGGTCTGTAACACCGGACTTTGCCTCCACTGCAGTGTTGCTTTGTTTTTCAATACTCGTAGACTTCTGTGGCCTTCACAGCCTGAATAATCTTTCTAACACATTCAATCTGACCATGTCATTGTAGGCTTAACATCCTTTCACAGCTGACCATGGTCTAAAGTTCTGTATTTGGATGACAAATGAAGCCCTTTCCATTGTGACCTACACAGTATCTTCATGCAACTCACACGAGTGGATGCACGAGAAGACACCAACAGCAAAATACCCACTTGTCCAGAAATCCCTTCTGATTCATGTGTGTCTGGATAGCATCATGTTCCATGGAGTTTTCCAAGGTGCGGTTTTGGATCACCAGCCCTTTTATCCAAGGTCGCTGGGTGAACTTGGACCTCTGAATCTTATGTTAGCAGCTGTGTTAGGCCGGGTAGAAGAGAGCTTTATATCAAGATGTAGCTATGTATCAGGAAAACATCTCAGCCCAGTCCAGTTCAAGTCCACAAGTCTGATACTAGTCCATAAATCCCTCTTCAGAGTCATGTAGTCACAAGCAATGATGCAACATGCAGGAAGATCATAGGCCGGTGGCTGAAAAGTCTTGTGGATCCATTGGTGGTGGGTGTATCTCCAGGGCTCTCACAGGTCTCAGAGTGGCTCACCAGCATTAAGGTGAGGGCAGAGAGATTGTGACCCACCTCCAGAGAGCCGTTTATCTCAGTGGCACCTCCAAAGGAGGTCATCAAACTCGATGGGCAGGCGAAACTCCACCCATATCTTCTTACAGGTACCATGTTGGCACAAAAAACCTAACTATCACAGCAACCAAATGGGAGGACAGGTCCTTTCCCAGGTGGATGAAGCCACTTTATGTAGTGGACAGATGGAGCCACCATATCCAGCTGGCCTGCGCTGGTCTTCACCTGTCTGGCTTGCTTGCAGTCTCAGTGGCTGGGGCCTCCTCTCCCCACCTCCGTGTGGGCGTGGCCAAGAAAGAACTGGTAGCTGTCTTGGTTGGAAGCTGTTCAGCTTGACCAACTGTCTCCTTTCTCTTGAGTTGTTCCTGTCACTTCCAAGTTGATCCTGATTCTGAGTTGCAGCTTGTTATGTCTCCAGTAAAACACTTCATGGCAAGTACAGTCTGTGAGTTCTGCGAGAGGCGGCCGTGCATGCGTTACCAAACCCAAAGGCCGGAGGAAGAGTCTTGAGGAGTGGGGACTAGTTGGTGTCAGTGATGATGGAGTGGTTCAGCAGCGTGGAGAAATTAGACACCAGAGGCCGTCTTAGGCTCTGCCTCATGGGAACTAGTGGGTGCTGATTCTTATTAAAGACATCCTTCATTCACACTTCCTTAGCATCTTACACTTCCCAAACCTCATTACCTGGTGGGACCCTAACAATAACAACAACCTCAACAACAGCAACCACCAGTAGGTGGTTTGAAGAAGAAGAAGTTATTGCCTCACAGTTTTGGAGGGGGAGAAGTCCAAATTCAGGACTAACTTGGGATGCTTTAGGCAGAATCATCTTGTTGTTGTTGTTTTCCTGCTTCTATAGCCCCGGGCATTGGGGGAACTCCTTGGTTTTTGTAGATATAGCTGCACATGACAACTCTCTTCCCCGATCTGTGTGTGTTTATGTTTCTCTTTCTATAAGAAGAAATTTGGTTTGGGTCTTACCCCACTGCTGCGTAACTTCACTATGACAAAAGGAATGGTCTATTTCCGTACAGGATCACATTCCCAGCTACTGCAATATTGAACCCAGGTCATAACAATACTTGAGTATGCCTTTACTTTGTAAAACTTTTTTTTAAACTGTGATCATTCATTTGTCACCTCCAACTCATTGGTTCTAATTATTTTTAGACATCACAATCACTCAGGGAAGCAGTTAAAAAAGGCAGATTCTTGAGATCTAGTGCCAGGAATCTGTCTTTCTAATGTCATCATTAAGGGCATGTGAGATAGTTAAAGTTTATTGTGTCAACCTGGCTGATAAACACATGTGGGGTTAGTTGAAGGGCGGAGGGATAAATGGCTTCACGGGCCTCCCCTTTCTAGCTCTTGGGTCTCTTGCTTTCTCATGGTCAGACCAGAGTGTAACTGCCTTAGCCAGTTCCCTGCTTCAGCTGGTCAAGACTCACTTCCTGCAAGACATCCCTAAGAAGAAGCTGCATATATCTACCCTGATGCAGCCCTGGGTGCTGGAGCAGCCGTGTGGAGACCCCTACCAGCGCTAAGATGCTTACATGCTCACTGATGCTGCTTTCTTCCTGCAGTCGGCATCATTGCATGTGTTTGTGAGATGGAGGAGGACTTTGTGGATTGGTGTTGGACATATGGGTTAATGGACTTGTGGGCTTAGGCAGCACTGGGTTGGGATGTTTTCTTGATGTGCACTTAACCTTCATATAAAGCTCCCTCTTACACACATGGGTTTCTGTGGATTTGTTTCTCTAAAATACCCAGACTGACACAGCATGCATGGGTCATTGCCAAGAAGAGGGCACAGAGGTAGTGTGTGACCTCCTCTGAGTCCACATCTGCCCAAGGATGCTTTCTTTCACGCAGAGGTCAGACAAGACGCCGCCCTCGCAACCTCTTTGACCTACTCTGAAACCAAGCGATTCTCCTACAGGACTCCGCTCCGCTCCTGGGTTAGCTAATCGATTGCAACGGCCACACAGAACTCACAGAACATCCACAGGATTATGGCCAGGACACAGCGCCTCTTCTCAGGAGTGCCCACATGTATACCTCTGTTTGATCCTTGCCATCTCCGTCCAGCAGACCCATGGCCTGGGCCCTGCTTGGGCTCATGTTAGAAAGCTCCTTCAGTACTGCCTGAAGACACCTGGTTTTACTCACTCTTTGGGTCAGGAAGTTCTCCGCTATCTTACCTTCTGACTTGGTTCTTGAGTCCCTGCTCCTCTGTCACTTCTCTCCATTCCTCTGGTCTCACAGCTGTCTCATGGACCCAAGAGGTTAAGTACATGGGACTCAGGGTTCAAAAGTCAGAGATCAATCCCGACTTTTTTCTAGATGGTAGTCAGGTCCTTTGTTCCTACTTGGCCGATAGCTCATTTTAAGCCCAGTGAACTGGCAAAACTGACCAGTCCCCTCACTGGGGTCCCATACATCCTGTTTGTATGTTTCCACTCAGTCATTGGTGGGAGTGACAAAGACTACAGGTCGACAAGGCATAGCAAATACAGCAATGCACCACAGCACTGGATTCAAGCTTTCAGATTTGAGTCATGACTGCTGTTTCCTAATGGTGTGACATTTGGCAAGGTGATGAGCCCCCCGCTCTGTAAAATGGGCATGCTATGACAATAATAGATTAACTACATGGGTTTGTCTACAAATGAAATTATAATACATACATCATATTTAGTTCAGTGGCTGGCATATAACACTCTCTGAACACATGGTATTGATACAAGTGGTTCTCAGACAGTACTCTGGAAGGTACCACACTAGGTAGTGAATGACTCAAGGGTGTGATCTGCTCTGTTTTGCATACCTGAATCCCCAGACCCTACAGTTGTGCCTGGTACATTGAAGGAATTTCATCAACCCCTCTTTAATTATATTACATTCTGTAAAAAAGAAGTGGCATGGAGGGAAGGAAAAGGGTGTGTGTGTGTGTGTGTTGATGTCTGACCTCTGCTGGCTTCACAAAAATCAAACAGCACATCCATGTCATCCAAGGTCAATTCTCATGAGTCTCAAGTCAGACATGGGCCCATCCTCCTACCAACCCTGAAACCAGCCATCCCTCCCACATACTTTTTACTTCCCTGCTGGGTCCAAGAATCCTTTACAATGGCCACCCAGAACTCACAGACAATTCTCGCAGTCATGGGCTTATTAGGGAAGTTCACAGGCTACAATCCAGGTGAGAAATGCTCAGGATATAATCATTCAGTCAGGACGGTTCCTTTGCCCTGCCACGCCCATCAGCAGACCTCTCTGACTCTCAGGTTTTTTGTCCAGCCTTGTCTGCTCAGACAGCGGTACAAAGATTTTTTAGGGCTCCCAGTAAATGGCAAAGTCAATGATATAAATACCCTTACCATGCCTGGTTTCATGCTACTAATGGGATGTCACTGAACCTGGAGTAGGGAAGAGATGGGTACAGTTTAAAAGGTGTCATGCCTGAGCGAGCTGGCATTACAGTCTTGAAGAGGATGTATGTACTTTGTGTTTGAAAAGTTCCCCAGGCAATTCTGAGTCCTCCTCTAAGGGAATTACCCTCCTTCTCCCACACCACCAGCAATCACCTTTGCAGATACTCAATGAAAGGAAGTGGGCTGCTGGTAATTTGGGGAAGGAGGATATATATATATATATATATATATATATATATATATATATATATATATATATATTCGTTCACTGCCATTGAGGCGATACCGCCTCACAGCAACCCGGCAGGATGGTGTAGAACTTCCGCTGTGCGTTTCCAAGATTTGAACTATGGGAGTAGTCACCCATCTTTCTCCCCTGGAGCACTAGCTTCAAACTGCCAACTTTGCCGTGAGCCACCCAACATGTTGCTATGACACTCAGGGTTCCTTCATATTTGGACATGGGTGCTCATTCCCACCCTCCACCCCCAGATATTTGGGTGGAGATCAGTTCGGGTCATTGTGGTGTTCAAGCGTGGGTTTGTTGATTATGCTCTCAAGAAGAACTACATGTGGAAGCTGGGGGAGCGGAGATGTTCTGGAGTTTGCAGTCTGAAAATGGTAATAGCCAAGAATCGTGGAGTATCTACTATTTATCAGGCACTGTGCAAAGGTAGTAATTACTTTAATCCTCTGAACAATTTCATGAGTAAGTACCATTGCAGAAGCTCTGGTAGCACAGTGATTACGTGCCGGGCTGTGATCCGAAAGGTCAGCATTTTGAAACCAGCAGCAGCAGCAGCTCCTCAGGACAAAGAGGGGAGTTTCTACTCCAGTCAAGAGTTACAGACTCAGAAACACCCAGGGGCAGTTCTTCCCTGCCCCACAGGGTCACGGTGGGTCGGCCTGGATTCGATGGCAGTGAGTTTGGAGGGTTTTTGGTTTGCTTGCTTGTTAATCAGAGGAGGAAATAGAATAATAGAGATGGAAGGCAAATGGCTGAGATCACACAGGTGGGACCTGACTCAGGTCTCTCCGGTGCTCCTCTAGGCTCTTGCCCAGGCTGTGGACTTGGGTGGGCGGATGGCAGTGGCAGTGCGGGGTTGGCTTGGACTCGTGCCTCTGCCTTCACCCGTTCCCATGCGAGGGCACTGCAGACTGCAGGCCCGGGCTGCTTTCTTTCGAAGAAGGCTTGTTGCGAGTTTCTGCTGGGTCCGTGTGGACTCCTAGCGACCGCTTGGATGCAGAATAGAACTTTGCTCCTTAAGAGTGACCTTTCCGAAGCAGATCACCAGGCCTGTCTTCTGAGGCACCTCTGGGTGACCCTGTACCACCAGCTTTTGGGTTCATTATGGTGGACTTCACTATTTGCCTCACCCAGGGACTTCTAAGAAGCGTTGGCTAGTCACTGACTCAATTCCCTGAAGGGAAGACTCTCTCGGCAAGCCTCACCCATGAGAGAAAGTCGTAGCTTTCCCTAAGCACTGGCCACAGGACGGGGTGTGAAGGGTGGCAGAGACTGCCAGTTATCCTCCAATGTTTGTCCCCCCCCTTCCGGGAGAGTACTGAGCACATGCCCAGTACGAGCCAACTCACGCAGCTTTCCTCGCAGATGGCTGTGGCCAGAAGAACTGGTGGGTGTGACTTCTGGCACGTGTCTTTGAAGCCAAGAGTGTGCTCTCCCCTCCCGAGTGCTGCCTTCTTGGTGGTGGAAAACACGGGTGGGTAGCCATGCCGCGAAACCTGGACAACTTTATGAAATAAACAGCTGAATTTCGGCGACTTTCAGGAACAGTGCTACGCAATGCACTTGGATTTTTATGGTAGAGGAATACACTTTGCACAATAGAAACACCTTTAATTCTAGTGATCTGTGGTGTTTATTGGGCTGTTGTTGGGGGTGGTCACTGAAGACTCCAAGCCCTTACTTTTCTTCCTCTTTTTTTCCCAAGTCACTCTTTAGGGTTGAGGGATAGGAGATCTTTAGGGATATGTGTATATATATGTATATATATAATTTGTAAATAAATAGCATATATTTGTTTATCTCCATCATCATCATCATTCTATTCTGTGTTTTATAATCTTAATCTTCCTAAGATAGCAAGGAATACTCAGTCTTTGGAAAATCGTAGCCTTTATTTCAACTTCCTTATAAAGATCCCTCTGTGTTTCCTGTTTCCTTGGGTCTTTCCATGTTCTTCTTTGTCCCCATAGTCTCTCTTGCCCACTGAGAGTTTAAAACAAGAAGTCGCCTTCCACACAGCCCTGAGATCCGCGGAGAACCGGGTAGATCGCCACCTGGCGCTACCAACCTGGAGCTGCAGCGCGTATCCCCTGGTTTCCAGGCTCCAGGACCAATCAGTTCGTGGTCTTTCAGTCTGAGGTCACCTAAGCTTCCTAGTGTGGCAGTGCTCGAAAGGGAGAGCGAAACTCGGGCGGCCCACGGAAAACAGAGAGCAGGCAGCCCGGAAACACGGGTGGGGCCCTAGGGCGAAGGCGGAGGCCCAGAGGCGCCGAGAGGGCCAGAGGCAGATGACACACTAACAAGCAATACACTGAGCCGACAGCGCCCGGGCGGCTCCGCTAGGGAGCAACCCAAAGCGGAGCGCTGCTGGGGGTTTCTGCCTGATAGTGGCCCACCCCGTGGGCTCGAGAGAGGAACGGAACCATAGGGTGTTCTACACTGTACTCTTTACAGAACCAGGCGGTCAGGGCGTTCTTCCACGGCGCCAACGGGTAAGTTCAAGTGTGGCCAACCTCCAGGTTAGCAGCGGAGCGGAAACACGGGCACCGTCCAGGGCGCGCGTCGGCCGGGACCCGCCACGGCTCCAGGTTCCCATCCGCAGGCCGGGCCGAGCGCTGCTGTCTGCCTGGTGCCAGGTGTCCTCACGCTGCATCCCAGAAGAGTCCTTCAAAAAGCCCCCCACGAGCGACCGAGCTGGAGAAGGCGGAGTTCGAGCCCCCCACGTCTCTCCAGATGCGGGAGGCCGCGTTCACAGCCCTGGTCTCCTGTCCATCTCGGACGCCACCGCCCCTCCCGGGAATTTTGGGGCGCGGAGACCTTTCAGAAGCGACCCGGCTGCTTTTCTTGGGCGGCTCCAGGTCGCTGACTGTCACGTCCGAGGAGGCAGCTCCTTGGGATAATGGAACGGAGCGCAGTGACAATCACGCTTCCTAAGAGCCGCCCCCGAGTCCTTAATCTGCCCGCTGCGACACCTGGGACGCCCTGGGCGCTCTGACGTGCCGCGCCGGGACCGGCCCCTTCTGACGAAGATGCGGGAGCGGATGATGTATCACTTGAAGCCTTAAAAAAATTTTTTTTATTTTTGGTTTTGTTTCCTGTTTAAAGAAGAAAGGGGATAGAAGGGTAGAATAAATCGAGAGGAACACGTGGGGAAGAAGGATAGGATGCCCTAGAGAGCAAAGGGGGGATGGGAGGGGCGGTGGGCAGAGAGGGGGGTGGGGAACTGCCCGGCGGGGTCCCTGCGCTCCCCCCCCCCCCCGCAATAGGCCGGAGGAGTGGGCAGAGAGGTCACCTCCCCTCATGGAGAGAACAAAGCTCCTGGGCTTCCGCTAGCCTGACAGATTTGGGGAGGCTGCCGCAGCAGCAGCCTTGCCAACTGGGTCTAAAAAACAAAAAAATGAGAAGGCGCTAGAAACAGATGATGGGATGCTGGCATTGCCTTGCCTGGGAATTGCCCAAGGAGCCCGAGGCGGTCAAGCTAGTGCCCTGTGGGCAGCGTCCTGCCGTCTGTCTGAGGGTGGGGCAAAGGAGACCCCACAGGGTGGTGTTGCTGATCTTTATGACGGCCATTATCAGAGGGGTCTGGGTTCCGGGCCCCATTCACCTCCCATTCTGGGTCAGTCAGTGCCATGGTGTCTCCAACCTCATTTCTTTATCTATAAAGTGGGTCTCCCAACAGCTTTGTTATCAGGCGCCCATGACAGATTTGTAGAGCAGCAGCGGGACACTGACACCCAATCCAGTGCTGCTGCTGTTAGGTGCCATTGAGCCCAGTTATGACCCACGGTGACACCGTGGGACAATCGAACTGCTCCATAGGGTTTCCTAGGCTGGAGTCTTATGGGAACCGATCGTCAAGTCTTCAGGAACCCTGCTGGCATAGTGGTTATGCTCTGGGTTGCAATCCTTAAGGTCCGCAGTTCAAAACCCCCAGCCACTCTGGGAGAAACAGTCTCGGACACTCACAGGGGCACTTCTTCCCTGTGCTCTAGTGCTGCTATGAGTCAACATCAACTCGATGCCAGGGAAAGAGTGAGGCGCCCAAAGAGCTGCGGGAAGGGGTACAAACTGTCAACCTATCCATTATTGGCCCAGCGCTTAACCATGGCACCACCAAGGTTCCTGCCTCGGTGCTGTTGTTATAGCGGCCGGTGGAATCGGTTCTCAAAAGAGCCGTGCTACCTACCTACCACACAACAGACAAACCTCAGTCCTGTCCGCTACGTGCCACCCTCACAATCGTTGCTATGCCTGTGTGCATTGTTGTCGCCAGTGAGTCAGTCCATCTTATAATATTATAGAGGGGCTTCTTCTTTCTAGCTGCACCTCTGGTTTACCCAGCAGGGCATCCTTTTCTGCGATCGGTCCTTTCGGATAACATGTCTGAAGTACATGAGATGAAGTACATGAGACACATTGCCCGCTGGGAAACTGCACCTCACTGGAGCCCCCCGTGTGTGGCCTTCATAGACTCTTCAGTGGCAGTAGGTCTCTAGCAAGCGCCCATCTGGCACTCAGCGCCCTGCCTGCGGTTGGCGACCCTGAGAGGCAGATACTGTCCGTATCTCTATTTTCACAAGTGAAGAAACCAGCGCAGAATAGGAGAGGTTTGACTTGAACTCAAGCAGGCCAGTTTCAGAGGCCATGCCCTCCCCCCCCCCCCATTCCCTCCATCTGACTCCGGGTAACTGCGGGCTTTTCGTTCTTCTGGGAAAGAGGTGTTTGACCACACAGCCGCCAAGTGTCCTGCTGTCTGTAAGGCTGACTGAGCCCATCCTGCAATAGTTGAGGGCCTAGGGAGACCTCAACAGGGGGGCTTTACCCTGGCTTTAAGGCCCGGCAGAGAACTCCTCTCGACAGCTGTTTGTCATCTTGTCCACTTCCTGTGGGTGGGACAGAAGCACAGATGACATATATGTCAGCATCGAATTGGGTCACTGTAGCTTTTCTGAGAGAGAACAAGGGAGCACTGGATTGGAGGGCTCTCTCTCTTCCTGGCTGTGGTAGTTAAATACTCTGTCCGCTAGACACTCCTGGCTCAGGGCAGAGTACAGTCTGTCCATCAGGCCACGGTCGGATGACACCTCCTTGGGGGGGGTGTAGCCCTTTTATAAGGGAGAAAGTGGGAGTTCCACCCCCCACCTCCACCTCCCCACCCCACCCCCGCAATGTCACCTTCCTCCTTGCTGAACTTGACTGGGATCCTGTGTCTGCCTCTAAGGGTGGCCTCATGTGAGCTGCCGGACCCTGAGTGCTGTTGGCATCCTGCCTTGTTTCCACCAACCTTGGACCCCCACAACCCTGCAGCGATGGGCCTGTCATCTCCCTGCTTCCCACTTCATCTCTCTTCATCATCTACCTGAAGCTACATGAGCTAGTATCAGACTTTGGACTGGCTGGGCTGCTTTCTTGAAAGAAAGCACTTTCTTTCTTTTTCTTTCAAATAGTTTTATTAGGGGCTCATACCACTCCTATCACAATCCATACATACATCAGTCGTGCAAAGCACATTTGTACATTCATTGTCCTCATCATTCTCAAAACATTTACTCTCCACTTAAGCCCCTGGCATCAGCTCCTCATTTTCCCCCCTCCTTCCCTGCTCCCCTCTCCCTCATGAACCCTTGATAATTTATAAATTATTATTTTGTCATATCTTGCCCTAACTGAAGTCTCCCTTCACCCACTTTTCTGTTGTCCGTCCCCCAGGGAGGAGGTCACATGTATATCCTTGTAATCAGGTCTCCTTTCCAACCCACCCTCCCTCTATGTTCCCAGTATCGCCAGTCATTCACACCACTGGTCCTGAAGGGATCATCCGCCCTGGATTCCCTGTGTTTCTGGTTCCTATCTGTACCAGTGTCCATCCTCTAGTCTAGCCAGACTTGCAAGGTAGAATTGGGATCATGATGGGGGCGGGTAGCGGGGGGCGGGGAGGAGGAAGCATTTAGGAACTAGAGGAAGTTGTCTTTTTCATCGTTGCGTTCTTATACATATCTGAGTATCACTGGTTTTGTTTCTCCAGACAAGCCAGGTTTACCCACCAGCCGACTGCCAGCACAGCCGGCGTAACCGTCACAAGGGGAGACTTGTGTGTGGTTCCCATGCTGAACAGGTTTGAGTGGGGTGTCCAGACTCAGATGGACTAGGAAGAAGTGCCTGACATCTGATCTGCAGGCCGCCGTGGAGGGGACGGCATGGTCTGCTGTGCATAGAGTGGCTGGAAGCTGGGTATTGGCCAGGTGCAGCTGACAGCTGGAGAGATAGCTCATCCATCTGCCTTTTCTGTTTGCCTGAATTTAATTCCTTTCACCAAGCTGTGCTTAAAGGGCTTACACACTCACATGCTCTGAGTGCCCTGGGAGCAACGACCACAAACGTGTTTGGGGGTGAGTGGCAACCATGGAAAAGGTCCCTTTGCTCCAGGTTGGGGTTCTTCTGTGGGTCAGAGCTCATGGTTGGATGTCCTTCAAAACGAAGGCTGCTTTCCCCACCCCCAAGCCACACATCTTGTCCCAAGTCTCAGAGTGTGGATTCAGAGTGGCCAGGAGCGAGCTCAGAACTTTAAGGTGGAGGCTGCCACGCCCCACGCTAGTCTTGATTTCAGGGAGGCGTAGCTAGGACAGTGAGGCTAACTGGGGTGTGTATCCTTCTTTCTCTCTCTTTTTGTAGTATGGTTTTTAAAGGAGGAAAAGGGGGGCCTGTGTTTGAAGAATCAGTAAACACACTCCAAGAACACCCCCTCCTCAAAAAGCAATACTTCAAAAGTACTAAAATTCTAAGGGGAGATCCCTAGTGGTGTGGGAGCTATGTCTTGGGCTGCTACCACAAAGGTTATATAGTCTGAGGTGCGAAAGGGCAAGGTTCTCCTCTGTCCTATGGGGTTGCTATAGGAGCTCTGGTGGTGCAGTGGGTTAGCCATTGAACTGAAAACCAGAAGGCCAGCAGTTCAAAACCACCAGCTGCTCCTTGAGAGACAGATGAGGCATTTTAATCCGGTAGAGTTTCAGTTTTGGAAACTCACAAGGAAGTTCTATCCTGTAGTCAAAAGAAGACTACCATGAGTCAGAATTGACTCGATGGCAGTGAGTTCAGTTTGGTATTTTTATAGGGTTACGGTGAGTCATAATTGCCTGATGACAGTGAGTTTTGTTTTTAAAGGGAAGATCCTCAGGGCCATTTAGGGAAGAATGACTGACAATGAACCTTCCACAGGGTGATCTTCCTTCCAACCCTTGCAGAGGGATGCGGTGAGAGGACCGTCAGGCCGGGATGGGGGCTAATCAGGAAGGTTTAGGGAAACGTGGTGAACATCACAGGCATACACATAGACACACATGACTACTACCTATATGATGAGCCCCCAAACAACAATGGCTTCTGAAAAAACTTTTTTTTTTTAGAGACAAAAAGAGAAGCTAAAGAGAAGCTGGGGGTCTAGGGACCTCGGGCAGTGCAGTGTCAGGGCCTGGCAGGAAGAATGGGGCCGAGGAGCTGGACAGCAAACAGAATGGTCACAGCTGCCGCAGGCCACCATGAGTCAGCCTTCCCAAGAACAGAGCCCGGATGCCCGCTGCCAGGCTGAGAAGGCCAGCCGCTGTCCAGATATCATTGCACCAAAGTCAGAGAGCAGAGAAACCTCAGCCACTTGACCCTGGAAGGGGCTCAACCAAAGGTCAAGCCTAGGATTAGAGGTGGAAGCCACAGGACCTTCAGGGTGACTCTGCACCCATGGCAAAGCCTCGGCTGAGCAGGGACAAATGACAACAAAGGCTGGTGTAGACTCAGAGAGGGCGGGCCTCGCCTCACTTCAGACACCACTGGGGTCTGGAGGTTAGCAATAGAATTTGCTGGAAGGCAGGAAATCAGGGGGTGAATCTCAGAGGATGTAAATGTCCCTGTTTTGTCCTAGGGTATTCCCAGAATCAAGGAGCAAGGACTTATCACTGTGAAAACCTTTGGTCTGCGGGTTGGAGGGCTGCTCTGAACTCGGGGTTCCACCTGGAGTCCCTCCACGATGCTGGATAATAAGGGTTGGTGGGACACAGGAGAAAGAATGCCTCAAAGTCACTAAAAAGTAAGAGGACCTACGTTTTTAGATGTAAATGTTTCTGAAAGCGTGATTGTTGTGCTGAAATCAAACCAAGCAGTGGATAACTAGACCAGGCTGTCTCTTGACATTTTGGCTTTGGCATGTGACAGGGTGGAATGTCCTAAGCAAGGTAAGCAAGATGACCTTGCCTCACTCAGTCCCCATCCAGAGAGCACATACTCCCTGCCTATGTTACACAGAACGAGCCTCACACTCCCCACTCCCCCCTCAAGTACTCGTGCCTTTTGGAAGTGTGTGTGACTCACTCTGCTCCAAACCCACCCGGGGGTCTTGCTCTTCAAAGAGATTCTTCTTCCAAAATACACAGCGGGTGAGGTTCTCACAGGCTTCCAGGGCTCACAGAACGACTCCCCCTTTTTCTTTCCCACTCAGAAACCAGACCTACAAGAGCTGTAGTGACATTGTCAATGGGTCACTGTGACTCGGCTCTCGCTCTCTCTGTAAACCAAATCCAAACCAAACTCTGCCATCGAGTCCAAGCCGACTCATGGTGACCCTACAGGGCAGGGTGGAACTGTCCCTGTGCATTTCTGAGACTGGAAATCTATTTTTTCTTAAAAAATCATTTTATTGGGAGCTCTTGCAGCTCTTATAATATTCTTATATATCAATTGTATCAAACACATTTGTACATATGTTGCCGTCATCATTTCCAAAACATTTTCTACTTGAGCCTTTTTTTTGTATTGGCTCCTCTTTCCCTCCCTCTTTCCCTCCCCCACCCTCTCACCCTTCCTGTATTCTCGATCCATTTTATATTGTTATTGTTACTTCATATCTTACACTTTCCATTGTCTCCCTTCACCCACATTTTTTCGTCACCTTTGGGGGTGGTATACATCCAATCTTGTGATGGGTTCCCCCTTTCTTACCTTTCCCCCTCCCTGACCATCCCCCTACCTTCATGATATTGCCACTCCCATTACTGCTCCTGAGGGGTTTATCTGTCCTGCATTCCATGTGTTGAGTGCTCTTATCTGTACCAATGTGTGTTCTCTGTTCTAGCCAGATTTGTAAGGTAGAACTGGGTCATGGTAGTAGGGCTGGGGTGGGGAGGAAGTATTCTGGAACTAGAGGAATGATGTGTGAATCATCCCTTCCTTATAACCCTTCTGAGGGGGCATATCCAGTTATCTATAGATGGGCCTTGGATCTCCACTCCAACCCCCATCTTTTGCATCAATCTAGTTGTTTATTTTGGATCTTCTGATACCGGATGCCTGATCCCATCAACACCTCATGATCACACAGGCTGGTGTGATTTTTTTCCATGTAGGCTTATTGTTTCCCTGCTTGTTTGACTTCAAGCCTTTAAGACCCCAGCTGCTATATCTTTTGATAGCCGGACACCATCTGCTCTCTTCACCACATTTGTTTATACACCCATTTTGTCTTCAGCTATTATGTCAGGAAGGTGAGCATCAAAGAATGCCAGGTTATCAGAACAAAGTGTTATTGTGTTAAGGGAGGCCTAGAGTACAGACCCAAAGTTCTTCTACTATCTTAATACTTATAAATGTATGTACATTGGCCTCTATCCCTTTCATTATAAATTAATGTTCATGTATGATGTGTCAGATACAATTAGACTGTGTTTTCATTTATATGTATGGTAGATGTTTGATGTTAAGTATAAGTGATTTCATTAATGTCTGGAAATGATATATGGCTAAAGAATGTGTACAGGTACCAAGTTGGCAAGGGGTGGATTGTGATAAGTAGGATTATTATGCCAACCTGACCAATAAACACATGTGGGTTAATAAGGTTGCAGTTTATTAGAAGGGCAAAGAGATACATGGCTTAGTG
Source organism: Tenrec ecaudatus (assembly GCF_050624435.1). Taxonomy (NCBI): domain Eukaryota; kingdom Metazoa; phylum Chordata; class Mammalia; order Afrosoricida; family Tenrecidae; genus Tenrec; species Tenrec ecaudatus. The sequence continues at coordinate 54,999,202 of NC_134531.1, read as the reverse complement.
AGCTTCGCCTGTCTCTTGGTCTCTGTTGATTGGACCAGTGCGCGGCTACCTTAGCTGGTTCTCTACCTCAACTTGCCAGCTATACTACCTGTGGGGCCAAACTCGTGGACTTTGTCACTATAGTTTGAGGTTCCTTCAAGACCTGCTTTGTCACACTGCTGGTGTATACATCACTTGAGCTGGGGACTGTTGGGCCCTGTCATTTGGCTGACTGTTGGTGACCTGTTTTGCTGTTTGCTGCCTGTGGTTGGACTGCTTGGATTGCTCTACAGAAGACTCAGCTGTCTGCACCCTTGACTTTCACCCAGCAACCCTCGTGAATTGAAGAACTGCCAGTGTATCAACTGTCTCATGGAAGTGAGTTGAACTGAGCCACGTGTACTCCTCTGTGGACTAATTAGCTGTTTATTTCTTCTGTTGTATCTATGTAAAATCATAAGTGCCCTGGTTCTGTTTCTCTAGAGCAGGGATCCTCAAACTTTTTAAACAGGGGACTAGTTCACTGTTCCTCAGACCCATTGGAGGGCTGGACATAGTTAAAAAAAAAACTATGAACAAATTCCTATGCAACACTGCATATATCTTATTTTGAAGTAAAAAAACAAATGAGGCAAAAACACCCGGCGGGCTAGATAAAGGCCCTCAGTGGACCACATGGCCCGTGGGCCATAGTTTGAGGACCGCTGCTCTAGAGAATCCCGCCTAACACACATGCCTATAGCAGTAACTCTGCAAACGGCTTTTGCCGCCGAGACTGTAACCCTTAGTAAGGGCAGCAGTCACTGTCTTTCTCCTGGGGAGCAGCTGGCGGTTTCAAACCGCTGGCCTTGCCATCAGCAGCCCGATGTGTAACCGCTGCACCACCGGGGCTCCTTCTGTGCATAACACACACACACACACACACACACACACCTACGGCATACGTCATACCACAAACAGAGCTACCTAGTTGCTGTTGAGGCCATTTGGATGCAGGCAACCCCTGTGTGCAGAGTACAGCTGTGCTCCACTGCTGAGCTCCACCTCTTCTACCTGTGACCTCTCCAGAGCAGATCATCAGGCCTTCCTTCCAAAGTACCTTTTGCCAGGCTCGAACTGCCAACCTTTTGATTAATAGTCCAGTGCTTATCTCTTGGTTCCACTTAGAGCATATGAGCAGTGTGTGTGTGTGTGTGTGTGTGCATGCGTGTGTGCCTCTGCTTCATATTGAAGGGCCCGGTACTTTGATAAATCTACCAGAGCTCTTTACTATTGAGGCCCAACGTCTGTGAAGAACCTCAGGGAAGTTGAATTTAAAGGAGGATAACGCAGAGACACTGGAACGACTTCCCTGAATCCCGACTCACTCATAAATCCCAGCTTTGAGTGGGCGTCTGATGTACAAATTCCATGAGCTTCACCCTCCTGTGATCCTGTGGTCTGGTTTTCTGTACGGAGCCCGCAGGGTGTTGTGGGTTACACACTGGTTGAGCTGCTAACCACAAGGTCAGCGGTTCCAGCCCACCAATCCGAAAATTGCCCTGCAAACCAACCAACCCACTGCCATTGAACTGCTTCTGACTCATAGCGGTCCCATATCCCTTCAGATGTCCAAGTCTTTAAAACTTCAGGTTTCCAAGACTTTAAAAGATAAGGGCAGACAGCCTTATCTTTCTCCCGTAAAGATGTGTAGTTTTGGACACCCAAAGGGACATTTCTCCTCAGTTCCGTGGCAGCATTATGGGTTGGGATTGACTTGACGGCGGTGGGCTGGCTGGTTTTCAGGCCAGATGACTTGCTGACAGATGTCCTGGTGGCGTTGTGGTTATGGTTGGGCTGCTAACTGCAAGGTCAGCTGGTTCCGAACCACCAGCTGCTGTGAGGGAGAAAGACGGGCTTTCTCCTTGGAGACTCACCCCGGTGCCGTTCTAGCCTGCCTGGTAGGGTCACTGTGGGTCAGCACAGACAAGGTAGCAGTGAGTTTAGTTTGGCCTTGCTGAAGCCTAATGAGAACAAGCTAATAATCATCCTGTGGTTGCCCTCGCTATTAGACCTCTACCCTCACAGTCTGACCACAGAGCGCCCTCGTGTGGCTATTTAGGGAACAGACTTCATTCCCAGTCCACCAAACCCAGAAAAAAAGATGATTTCAAAGATTTACTCTGCGGGAATCTTTAGCCTTGTGTTCAGATATCGTTGTTGAGAATGGTTTTATTGAACACTCACTGCGTACCACATCCACGAGGTGGAGATAACTATCTTCCTATTTTACAGGCGAGGAATTAGAGGGCTCGGTTCTGCAGATAATCAGTCGTGATTGGCTCTGATTCTGCAGGGCCACCTGCTGGAGTCCGTGCTCCCAGCCAGCCCTGTCCTGTTTTCCTAAGCAAGCCACGGAAAGATGATGGCAGACAGCCAGCTGTCTCACTGCGTCCGTGGATGGGCACAGCCGCCTGATTCCTCAATCTGGGAATCCTCATTTTAGGTTCACATGCAACTGCATTTACTGTCCGAAGATGGCTCACATTTCAAGGGGCTTCACAAAGGTAACTGAACAATGGGATTACAAGATAATGGAATTTTCTTTCTGTGAGTTTTAGAAGCTCCTCCCCTTGTATGAGGTGTGCTCTCTAGGTAAGTGTCCTGGGCTTAATGTTGCTAGGAGAACCAAAAACCTTTACCTAAATGACTTCCTGTTGGTCAATTTCCTCATCTCTACAATGCAAATGGGAATTCTAGAACCCTCCTTCGTGCTCCTGCAGAACTTGCACATGGATCAGGAAGCAGATGTGGGAACAGAACAAAGGTCGACTGTGTGACTTAAAGCTTGGAAAGGTGTACGTCGGGGTTGTATCCTCTCGCCATTTGCGTCCAGCCTACATGCTGAGAAAATCATCAGAGACACTGGTTTAGATGAAGAAGAATGTGGCATCAGGATCCGAGGAAGGCTTATTAACAATCTGCACTATGCAGATGACACAACCTTGCTTGCTGAAAGTGAGGAGGACTTGAAGCACCTGCTGATGAAGATCAAGGGTTTAAGTATTCAATATGGATTACAACTCAATGTACAGAAGCCCTAAATCCTCACACCGGGACAACAGATAATAGATAACATCATGATAAATGGAGAGAAGGTTGACGTGGTTGAGGATTTTGTCTTACAATCAATGCACAATCAATGCTCATGGAAGCAGCTGTCAGGAGGTCAAAAGACAAGTTTTGCATTAGGTAAATCTGCTGCACAAGACGTCTTCAGTGTGAATTATGAAGCACACAATCAGGAAGCCTCCACGTCACGAGCAGAGGAACAGTGATCTGAGGATGGTGCAGAATCGAGCAGCGCGTCCTCCTGTTGTTGATAAGGTCCCGGTGGGCCCCCAACAGCAACACAACACAATGCAAGTAGCACATGATTCTTACCTTTTGCTTTCAGAAAACAAGCAATGTGAACAAATGTGATGGACCTTTGAGGTTTTGAAAGATCTTAGCTGAATCCCCTCCCCTGACGCGCACCCCACCACTGTAGTTTGGAGAGGTAACTTCCCGAGATCTGCAGTACACTGGTTTAGGAGCCCAAAATGAACCAGACTTGTGCCTGGCTCTGCCGTTTAGCCGCTGCCTGACCTGAGGAGGAACTTCACATTTCTGGATTCCAATTTCCTCGTGTATAAATGGAAAGAATTGACTTGGATGAATTTGAAGCCTTCTCTTAATCAAAACGCTTGGGGTAGGTGAACTGTAAAAACAAAGATTTTTTTCCAAAGATGTGATCATGAGTAGCAGCTGTTAATAACTTCCCTCATGAAATCCTGCTCAGTGCCCTCTACTTTCTAGATATGGATCAATTAAGCTTCTTATTTCCTCTGGCTCCTCATGAAATGGGCTCACTTAATACCTTAATAAGGTAGTGCAAGGAGCAATGCTTTTGCCCCTGTTCTGTCCCCAAACAGCTCATTAAGCAAAATAGAATTCTCTTTTCAGCATGTTGTTCACCATTCGCTGGGAGCTGAAGCAGCGCTCTGTACTGCTCTGTCGGTAGAGGAAGCTGTATCAGTTAAAAACAAGAAAGGTGGTGTATCCTCTCACCATCCCAATTTTATCTTTATGCCGAGCAAATCATCTGAGAAGCTGGATTATATGAAGAAGAATGCAGCATCAGGATGGGAGGAAGGCTTATTACCAACCCGAGGAGCGCGGGTTGACACAACCTGGCTTGCTAAAAGTGAGGAGGACTCGAAGCACTTTCGATGAAGGTCAAGGATTGCAGCCTTCAGTATGGATTACAATTCAATCTCAAGAAGACCAAAATCTCGCAACTGGTCTAACAGGTAATGTCAGGATAGATGGAGACAAGTGTGAAGTTAAGTGTTTTTGTCTTGCTTAGGTCCACAATCAATGCTCACGGGAGCACACAGTCAAGAGATCACATGCCGCATGGCATTGGGTAATTGGTGCCCAAGCAGGGAGGTTACTTTGAGGACTAACATGTGCCTGCTCCAAGCCGTGGTGTTTTCAATTGCCTCGTGTACAAGTGAAAGTTGGACATTAAGTAAGGGAGACGGAAGAAGAATCGATGCATTTGAGTGGCGGTGCTGGCGAAGACTATTGGAAACAGCTTGGGCCAACACATCTGACTTGGATGACGTACAGCCAGAATGCTCCTTTGGGACACGTTATCGGGAGAGATCAGTGCCTGGAGTTGGATGCCATGCTAGGGAAAGCAGAGAGGCAAGGGAAAAGGGAAGGCCCTCAGTGAGAGAGAGTGGCACAGTGGCTGCAATAACGGGCTCAAGCACAGGAACATTTGTGAGGACGGCACAGGACTGGGCAGGATTTTGTTCTGTGGTGCATAAGGTTGCTATGGGTCAGAGCCAACTCAATGGTCCCTAACAAGAGTAGAACATCACGGATAAGATACATGGCAATTCTACTGTAAAAATTTTCCCTTTGTCCTTGAGTCACAGTCAGCCTCCTTTGAAGAGCAGCAAAGGCCAATGTCAGAAAGATGCCTGTCTGTCCGGTTAGCCTTTATAGGTGCAGGTGGTGATGCCACAAAGTCTGGGACAGTGTTGCATGCACCTCTAATGAGCAGGTCAGGCTCAGCAGGGAGAGAAAGAGGGCATTGGACACACAGCCTCTCTAGAAAACATCTGCAGAACATACAGTGAGCAAGTCAAGTGTCCTCATTCTTAAGGGTTTTGTTTGGTTTTCCTAAGCTCTGTAAGACCAAGCTTAGTGGTTAGAAGCCAAGAACACATTTTTTCCCCCAGTGCAGAGAAGATGTTAAAGTCAAACCTAACCTCTGGCTGGAAGATGACTGGCTAGAATAAGTTAAGAGAAACTATCAGGTATCAAGAGTGAAGTAGTAGACTTAAAGGCAATACAAGTAAATACATGGACAATCCTGCAATAACTCATAACAATAATCTATAAGTGGATACTGTGTTAGTCCAGGTATACTAGAGAAACAAATTCGTAGACTCACTTGTATATGTATAAGAGAGAGTTTTCTATAAAGGGTAATTGTACATTAAGAAATCATCCCAACCCAGTCCAGTCCAAGCCCATAAGTCTGATATTAGTCCATATGTCTAATAGCAGTCTATAAAATCCTCTTCAGACTCATGAAACACATGCAATGACACCAATTGCAAGACAATCACAGGACAGAGGGTAGAAAGTCTTTGTATCCAGTGGCGTTGTAAGCATCTCAGTGCTGGCAAGGCTTCTCCACGTGGTTTCTCCAGCACCCAGGGCTGCATCAGGGTAGATCCATGTGGCTTCTCCTCAGAGTTGTCCCACAGGAAGTCAGCCTTGTCAGTAGAGAGTCTCTAAGGGAGACAGTAGAGTGAGAGATAGTGTCTCCTGACTCCAAGAAGAAATCCCAGATTTCCCAGAATCTTCAGAAGGCCATGCCCACACAGAGGCCTCATTGGCTATGATCTGATTGACAGACTAGTCTCCACCCCTTCACTCTTAATCCTTTTAAGTCGCAAAGTAACACCAGATTATGTAACCACCACAGATACAAAGCTATGCAAGTTGAGTAGGTGGAAGAAGGCCATGGGACTATACATGTGGGTATAGGTTTGACAGAGGGTATCTCTATGTATCTAAGTATCTATTGTGGTAAGTGAAACTTCTTAATATGGTGCTTCTGGGTATATCTCTAACTCTCAGCAAATTATTGGCTGGGACTAAGCAAATAGGGTGCGCTAAACACTACTAGAGGAGATCGATCCATTTTAGTCAATTCCTCTGGGTATAAAAGAGCTATCTCAGAAGCAGGAACACAGAGAGTGCCCAGGACCATCAAGGAAGAAGAGTTCACACCAGAGTACATTTGAAATCCCTCCCTGAAATGGTGGAGGCCGTAGAGGCCATGCCATGCCTAGGCCAGGCACCAAGGCAAGGAGACCACGAGACAGCGGAGCACCAAAACAACAAGACTGTGTCTTTGGGGCGCAGAGCCATAGCGCTGAAGTACACCAAGGTTCACTGCATACCCTGATCCCCACAAAGAGTGACCAGCACCCTATTTCAGTAAGTAGAGAGTGGGGTTTTGAAAGTGGCACTCTTTGGAGCAGCCATCAAAGATGCCAGGAGGGCGGCCCTGGTGGCGGAGAGGGTTACGTTATGTTGCTCACAGCAAAGTCCTGTAGAGGACTAACCTACCTGATGACAAGAACTAGAGGGTGCTTGGCTACCATGACTCTAAAAGGGATTATGATAGAAGGCTCTGGATAGAGCGGGAGAACAATGTGGAATGAAACTCAAAATCATCAGAAAGCCCAGGCTTACTTGTTGGAGAGAGACCAGTGGAACCTCAGAGAGCACGGCCATTAGATGCCCTTCACGTCTGGAATGGAACTCACCGGTGCTGCTCGGCCTTCAACCACACGAATGACAGGCTGCTGAGGTGAACAACGACACCAGGGAGATAGGCACTCCCGAGAACAAGCAACCGTACAGAGTCCAAGGGCATCAGTACCCCAGGGAGAAAGCTCAGAAGGCCCGGAGGGGTGGGAAAGAAGGAGGCGTGGAAAGGGCCAATGCAGGGAGGCCGTGGCGGAGGAGAGCTGATTGGGGGGTAAATCTGTACGCCAAGCAAGTCTACTTGACCAGACAGGCCGTTCTTTTCTAGTCGTCGGCCACAGTCACGAGGAAGTCGAGGACTGTTCCTCTGGAGTTCTTCTTTTTTTTTTTTTTAACAATTTATTAGGGGCTCATACAATTCTTACCACAGTTCATACATATACATACATCAATTGTATAAAGCACATCTGTACAGTCTTTGCCCTAATCATTTTTTTCTCCTCTTTTCTTTTTTTACATTTTATTAGGGACTCATACAACTCTTATCACCATCCATACATATACATATATCAATTGTATAAAGCACATCCATACATTCCCTGCCCCAATCATTCTCAAGGCATTTGCTCTCCACTTAAGCCCCTTGCATCAGGTCCTCTTTTTTTTTTCCCCTCCCTCTCCTTTCCCCCCTCCCTCATGTGCCCTTGGTAATTTATACCTCGTTATTTTGTCATAAATTGCCCTATCCGGAGTCTCCCTTCCCCCCTTCTCTGCTGTCCCTCTCCCAGGGAAGAGGTCACATGTGGATCCTTGTAATCAGTTCCCCCTTTCCAACCCACTCACCCTCCACTCTCCCAGCATCGTCCCTCACACCCTTGATCCTGAAGGTATCATCCACCCTGGATTCCCTGTATCTCCAGCCCTCATATGTACCAGTGTACAGCCTCTGTCCTATCCAGGCCTGCAAGGTAGAATTCGGATCATGGTAGTTGGGGGGAGGAAGCATCCAGGATCTGGGGGAAAGCTGTGTTCTTCATCGGTACTACCTCACACCCTAATTAACCCTCTGGAGTTCTTCAGAGGGATTATATGACCTTGCCAACAGTCTGATTTTGAACTTCTAGCTTCCAGGCCTGTGGGAATATGGCCCTCTGGTTTTAAACCATCAAGTGTGTAGTCCTTCATGATGACAGCCACGGGAGATTAATTAATGTGCCCCTGCTCACAAGTCTGGGAAGTAGAGGCGTTACCAGAAAGGCTCACTCAAGGACCATCCACCCACGGTTTGTGTTCTGGTCAATCCCTGAAGCATCAGTGAGACATGAAATGACACAACCTGGATATTGAGAAAATGGGCAAGTAGAGGAATTTATGCCTTCCAGCTTGGGTGACAAGAGCATCTTGTTCCCACAAAGAGAAATGTCAAAGTCAGGAGAAAGAGCTAGACTGAATCGTTGGGTCACAGGAAGATCCCATTTGGGGAGCTGAGGGAAAGTCTAGCAGACAGTTTTAAAAGAGCAACTAAAATGTAAAGCTTTGGGCTTCAGAGCTGTGTTGGGGGCTGAGAGCCAAAGAGTGTGAAGAGGGTTGGAGTTAAAACTGTGTGAGGGAGTGAGGTCTCTTTTATTACTGTTTTTCCAAGGAGGAAAGGAAGAAAGAAAAGATAAAAGCAGGAAGCAATCAAACTGTGAAGCTAGAAATGGTTCTATCAACTTGGTGTATTAAATATTTAGTAGGCTTTTTACTTAAGTACGCTCTTTCCTAGGCCGGCCTTCCTTCTTGAGGTGGTTTCCTCTCACAGAGGGGTTCTCAGCTTTGTGGAATTCTTATACCGAGGAGAACATATTAGGAAGGATAGTATTAATTTGCTGTTTGTCATTTTAAAAATCATTCCTGTTGATCTCATAGAAGGGAAGATTAGTAGAATGTTAAGTTACTTTGTCAAATCATTTCTTCACAGATAGAAGAGAATTGCTTGGAATAAGAGAGACTGGAAGCAAATAATGGAAGGACCATTGAATTCCATCACTAGCTTACTTTACTCTTATATTTAAACTGGGATTAACTGTCTTCACCTGAAGACATTCTGTTAGTTGATTTGGAAGGGGCCTCAGACTTCTCATTTTTAAAAGCATTTGCTAAGCGATTCCACTGGACACCAGAGTTGCCAGTCTCGGAATGAAAGTTCGGCACCAGCTGCTATCTGCGAGAAGGGGAAAAGCAGGACGGCCGGTGTCTATGGTACGAAAGGCGAGGCAGAGCTGGAGTGGGGAGTGTGGGGGACATAGCGACTGATTCCAACACCCAGTTCACTCCCTGTTCTTAATCTACTCCAACCAAGGAATCACACATGATTCTGGGCAGAGGAGGGGTCAGGCTCAACTCTGGCCAATGAGACGAAAGGATCAGTCTGCTGCTGCAGTTGGAAACGGTTGACACAGTGACATTATGGAAATTTTTCTCTCACCAGGGATATTCTTTCCTACCTTGGGATATTTTGTCTGGAGGCTTGGTTCTGTTGAAGCCCTTTGACGGCCTGCCTATTGATGGACTCAACTTGAAACTACAAGATCCGAGGTCTTGATCATTTAACCACTCCATCAATGAGCCCGGAAGCCCATCCTGTTTTGGATTTTTGATTACACTGATATTTGGTGGTTTTGAATTGTTAACCTTGCAGTTGGTGGCCCAATGCAAAACTCACCACCACTCTGCCCCTGGGCTCCCCGTTCCCTCTCGGATTAGATGAGTGTGTGAACAATATAGTTGCTGACTCCTATACCCTTCATTTCTTTGGCTACTTGCTTTTTCTGTCAGAGAGCTTCGGTGGGGACCTGTTGGACTGTCCTCCTGCCTCTGGCAGGAGCCCTTGTTCACGCAGCAATTTCAGTTGCTCTAACGATATTCTTCCTCCAACTTGCAGGTGTTTCTTCAATTTTAGGGGCTATTGATTTTATTACTCCAGGAGTCGATATAAAACCTCCTGTCATATCCCAATATCAATTGCCTCTATTGGTCTGATCCATACTTATTACAGCAGAATTACTTCCTCTGTCCATACCAGTTGACTCTACTTATATAATTAATATCCATATGTTTCTACTTAAAGCTACCTTGTGTTAGATTCTTCTGTTTGCAGTCAAATGCATCCTGCATGACACAGTGCCCAGAGTTCATTCTTTGCATGAAGGGAAAGGTGAGTCTGCTCATTCAGTCCTCTCTGGAACGGTGCTACTTGGAGCATCGGTGAAGGCAAAGCCCCGGTCCTGGGATCAGAATGTGAGATGAAGCAGATTACATCAGATGGCCCTTCTAGTCGCCGTCTCATTTCCCACAATCCATTTGTGAGGTGCTGTGGTGATAAGGGAGTCCTCTGTTCCAGATTAGGGGCAGATGCATCTTGAGACCCCACATTACAGGAGGCTATGACTTAAGCCTTAATCCTTTTGCTGGTTTCCCTGAGGGATGCATAGTGGGTGACATAGGAGTTGCTAACTGCGAGATCGACAGGTCGAAACCACCAGCCACTTTCCTCTCCTGTGAAGAGCGACAGTCTGGCACCCACAGGGCAGCTCTGTGCCGTCTCACAGGGCTGCTGTGAGTCGTCACTGACTCTGTGGCAGTGAGTTTCTTTTGGTTTGCACCGTGCCCCGAACGACAAAATCCACACCTCCATGAAGGCCTTCCCTTTTTGTGGTGATCTGTTTCCTGACTGAGCACTGGTAGAAGGAAGGAGATCTGGTTCGACTTGGGGACATATCTGACTTCTGGCGGTGGAGCTTGCATTTGGCTGCCCTCTTCCTGGCCTTCAGATATGGGACTTAATAGTACCCCCAATCATATGAGATCTGCCCTTAAAGTTTCATGAGTTTCTTTTTAAAAATCATTTTATTAGGGGCTCAACTCTTATCACAGTCCATACAGACATCAATTGTGTAAAGCACATTTGTACATTCATTGCCCTCATCATTCTCAAAGCATTTGCTCTCCATTTAAGCCTCTGGCATCAGGTCCTCATTTTTCCCCTCCCTCCCCGCTTCCCCCTTCCTCATGAGCCCTAGATAATTTATAAATTATTAGTTTGTCATATCTTGCTCTGTCTGATGTCTCCCTTCACCCACTTTTCTGTTGTCTGTGCCCCAGGGAGGAGGTCACATGTAGATCCTTTCTATGAGACATTGCCGTGAATTATAGAACCAAGCGACACGAGGGAAAGAAAAAGGGGAGAGAGAAAGAGATAGTTTGTATGTCAGGGTTGGAGGTGGGTGTGTGGCGAAGTGCAATGATATCTTGGACAGGAGCTCTGGTGGCACAGCGTGTTACCCATCAGGCTGCTGGCCACAAGGCCAGCTCTGTGGAAGAAAGGTGATAATTTCTAATCCCATAAACAGTTACAGTTTCGGAACCTCACAAGGGCAGTTCTACCCTGTCCTAGTGGGTTGCTACAGCACCTTTGAAAAGTTGGGCATTTGAGACCATTTTAATCTTCAACTCCTTGAGACCTAGTGTGGTATTGATTCTTCTCAAAGAAATGATCACTGCAGAACGCTGCACTGAGAGACTGAGATTTCGCTTTCTATGATACACGCTTGATTTCTGATGAGAAAGTGAAGCACCAGAAGGTAATATGAATTTCTTAAGGTTACACAGCTAGTTGGCAGATGGATTACGTCTACAAAACCCAAAGACATTTTACTAAGTCCAATTACAAATGCCACATAATGCCACATTGTTAGTATACAGTTAGTTTATATCCATCATATGCATATTGATATCAAAAATGTTGCTCATTATATTAAGAAAATATAAAAATATTTTTGAAGGTCATATGATTTCTCTGATTATTTAAGGCCTAAGCAGAAATTGTTCTCCGAGGTCAACTTTAGCTAAGTAACAGATTAGTTCATAAAATACAGATTTTTAACCTTGAGTAACGTGCTGCTTTAAACAGTCGTTTATAGGAGAGCAATATGAAGCGGGCTAAGGCTAGAGTTCCCATTAATACTGCTGCATAAAAAATTACATCCAAACTGAGTTGCGTGAAAATTATGTCCCCAGATCCAGCGGGTTAGCAATTCATACAAGTTCGAGTGAGAATAGGTGGGAAACTCAAATGCTGGAATTCACGGAAGAGCTGGCCATTGGCCTGCTTGGGAATTAGTGCTGACAGAAGGCCAGGAGCCCCCGCACATGGGCTAACTTGGGCTTCCTCGCAGTGTCCACAGCAAGGATTCCCCAAAAGGAGAGGGCCAGGCAGAACCTCGGTCGTGTTCTTTATGACCCAGCTTTGGAAGTCTGTGCTGGTCTATGGTCTGGAGAAGTCACCATTCTGCCCAAGATCAGGGGGAGAAGACAGACTGTACCCCTCGATGGGAATGCAGCACAGTTCTAGAAGAGTAAGTGGGACTGGAAATATTGCTGTGAATATTTTTAGAAAACAAAATGTGCAACAATGAGTTTATGATGGGCAAGACTGGCATTCGATTGTGCTGTGAGTCTTTCCTCTATGACTTTCTGATTCAATGGAAAGGTTGATTTTTAAGAAAACCCAGGAAGAAAATGCACAAGATTTTCAGAGGCTCCTTCCCCGGAAGTAGGGAGCCAAGCCCTTCTACATGGTGTGTTCTTTGTCTGGAAGCTCCGCTGAAACCGGTTCACTCTGGGTGACTCAGCTGGCATTAGACACACCAGTGACATAACTTCCAGCATCACAGATGCACACAAGCCACCACACTGACAGGTATGGCCAAAATGCTCCTTAGAGGCACGGAGGACAAGACTTGGCCTTACCGTCTTTGGAGGTATTGTCAGGAGAGACCAGTCCCCGGAGGAGGACAGCATCATGGTTTGTAAAGTGGAGGGCAGCGAAAAAGAGGAAGGCCCTAAGGAAGGTGAATTCACACTGTGGCTGCAACAACGGACCGAAGCGTAGGGACAATTGTGGGGATGGCACAGGACTAGGCAGTGTTTTTTATTTATTATATTATTTTAATTTGATCGGGGGCTCTTACAGGTATTAGAACAATCCATAAATCAATCATATCAAGCAAACTTGTACATATGCTGCCATCATCATTCCCAGTACGTCTTTCTACTTGAGCCCTTTTATCAGCTCCTCTCTTTTCCCTCCCTCCCCCTCCCACTCTTGTGAACCCATGATAAATTTATATATTATTATTTTTCATATCTTACACCATCCGCTGTATCCCTTAACTCTTGTTTCTGTTATTCATCCCTCTTGGTGTGTGTGTGTGTGTGTGTGTATTTTATACATCCATCATTGCTATCAGTTTCCCCCTTCTTCCCTTTCCCTCCTCTTCCCCTCCCCTCAAGGTATCGCTATTCTCATGATTGTATCTGAGGGGTTTTATCTGTCCTCGCTTCCTGTGTTGAAAGCTGTTATCTGTACTGTTGTACATACTCCTGCCTAGCAGCATTTGTGGGGTAGAACTGAGTCATTATAGTGGGGGTAGAAAGCATTAAAGAACCAGAAGACTGTTGTATCTTTGGTCATTACTGTACTGGACTATTCACCCAGGGTGTGACCCTTCTGTGAGGGAATATCCAATTATCAACAGATGGGCTTTAGGTCTCCACTCTCCTTCACATTGATGTAATTGTTTGTTTTTGATCTTCTGATACCTGATCCTGTTGACACCTTGTGATCACACAGGTTGATGTGCTTCTTCCACGTAGGCATTGTTGCTTCCCTGCTAGATGGGAAGCAACTCCAAGCCTTTAAGAGCCCAGGCACTATATATTTTAATAGCCGGGCACCATCACCACATTTGCTTATGCACGCATTTTGTCTTCAGTGGGCAGTGTTTTTTAATGTGGTGCATAAGATTGCTATGTGTTGGCATTGACTCAATGGCACCTAACAACAATAACAGGAAGGAAATGGCTGGATCATCCCAAACCTATTTCTAGTGTTTGGAAAATGATCACGAATGCTAAAACCTCAGGAACGTCTTGACCAATCACAGACAGTACATGTAACCTGCCTCTAAAGAATATTGTTTATCAAAGTAGGTAAGCCTTGGATGCTCAGGAAGCTGAGTCCTGAGGTTGTCTTGGACCTTCTGAAGCTAATTCCCTCACTCTGAAGGGTCAGGCTTGTCTCTACCCACACCAGAAGTTAGTCAGACTGTGTCGTGTCCTGGGAAGGGAGTAAATTCAAACCTTGACTCACTTCTGAAGACTAATTCTAGACAATCATGCTGAATTTCTAAGCCTTGGTTCTCTATTGAGAAGAATACTCTTAACTATGACTGAACTCAGAGAGAATATAAGATTCAAGTAGGTTCTTGGGTCAGTGAAGGAATTCACAGTAAGTCACTTTGCACACTACAAATACTGCAGGGAATTTGGTATGATGATGATGATAAAGCACAATTCACATGCTCTTATCTTGTGCAATGGTTGTGAAATCTATTTCTGTGATGCTGTTGTGGTTGTGAGATGTCATCAAGTTGATTGTGACTCCACAGCAACCCTGTGGACAACAGAAGGAAACACTGCCCAGTCCAGTGCTATTCTCGGCATTGCTGCTCTTCAAGGCCATCGTTCCAGCCTCTCTGCTAACATCCCTCGTCAAAGGTCTTTCTCTGCTTTGCTGCCCTTCTCCAGTGACTGGTCTTTCCTGCTAATATGTTCAAAGTATTTGAGATGAAGTCTCAAATCCTTGCGTTTAAGGAACATTCTGACATCTGTCTTCCAAGACCGATGTCTTTGTTCATTTCGGCAGTCAGTACCCTTCTCCAGCACCATCATTCACAGGTACCAATTCTTCCTTTGTCTTCCTTCGTCAACTTCCAGCTTCCACAGGCATGTGAGGTGACTGAAATGCCATGGTTGAGTCAGGTACGCCTAGTTTCAAAGTAACATCCTCACTTTTAAGCACTTTAAAATGTGTCCTTTGATCTCTCGACTGCTGCTTTCATGGACATTGGTTGTGGATCTAAGTGAGATGAAATCCTTGCCAACTTCAATCACCCCCCCCCCCCATTTATTTCATGATGTTACTGGTTGATCCAGTTGTGAGGATTTGGGTTTTTCTGTACAATAAATTATAATCCATCTGGGGAAAAATTTGTTAAAAGTATGAATTCTTGACATCTAAGTTGGAATGTACTCAGTTGGTCTGAGGCTGAACCTGAGCAGATGCAATTTTAAAAGACCTCCACCTGCCTGCCTCACACTCCAACATGCACAGGCGATTCTAATGCAGGGGGCTTCAGAGAAGAGCACTGGGGACCCACTGGGAAGAGAGTCCTAAGGGACTGAAAGAACTTGAGCACTACAGTATGGTCCTGGGCACGGAGCTCTGCATGAGAACAGGAAACACTGACTTCACGTGTATGAGGGCATCTATCCCCAGACGCATGTGTCTGGAGGTGTCTTGGGAAGAGGGGGGGCATACCAGCTAATGGCAACTGTCTCCATGGAAGATTTCCTAGTAATCCATTCGCCTGCTCGTTGTCTTGGCTTTCCTGGGTTTGAGGGTATGCCTCTTGTAGTGACTAGAAGAGTTGTTCTTAGCTAATAAGGCAGGAAAATTACCTAGGACTTAATTTTTGTTTGAAAGAGCTAGTAATTAAGGAGCAAAGCTCACTTTGCAAAGGACCAATTTAAATGTCAAGCATCATTTGGCTACTCATTCCTTTGAAATGATGATGGCATTTGATATTTCTGAAAGATCTATAGCACTCAGCTGACTGCTGATACAGCCAGGCCGTGGGATCACACTGCCTTTGTGGAGGAAGGATATATCTTAACATCAGCCCGGTTGCCATGGGAGAGACACTGACAAGAATTAAGACACGATGGATGCTCATTTTCCTTGGCAGTCATATTCCCTGGGCGATGCTTGACGACTCAGGAATGTTACAATAAAGGAATTGTTTTCACTCTGCAACATCAAGTCCCTAGGTAGCGCAGACAGTCTGTGTTTGCCTGCTAACATACAGGTCAGCGATCTTATAGGAGAAAATTTCAGTGATTTGAAGCCAAGGAAAAAACCCCATGGGCCGACTCTCCTCAGTAACACACAGGGCCACCATGCATTGGAAGCAAGTCCTCAGCAATGGGTCAGGCCCATCTATGATAGAGTTCGGTCTACCTGTCTACCTTTAGCATCCTCTTCTGTGATGGTTTTCTCGTTTTAGACACTTCTTCTGGAAAACATTTGGACACTGGCACTGGTGAATATGCATTTCTTCTCTTTCTCCCCACGTGATTTTCTACAATCATCATATGGCGATTGGCGATTACTTTTCAAAAACAAAACAAAACCCCAAAACAAAAAACTTGGCCATAACATTTTTCCTCTCTAATTTCCCTGAGATTTAGCTTAGTATGAGGCCACACTTTTCCTCTTTATATTATTATTTTTCTATTTTAAGTCCATGTTAGCCCCCCCTTCAAGATTTCAGAAATAAGAAGTGATATTTAAATAATATGTTCACATCAGTTCCTTTGTTAAAATGGATGCCGAAAATCAGAACTGTTTTAACTCTGCCCTCTAGTGGTAGCAGACGAGTACAAACGTTCACTTTTCAGCCTTATCCACTTTGTAGCCCAGAAGTGATAAAATGTTATATATATTGAGCACCTGACATGTGATGGGCCCTGTTCACAACACTTTGGGGTGCTGTTCTAAGGAGTTCAAGATCACAGAGGTTAGAAACTGTTTATGTTGTCAAGAGTCAAACCGGAGACTCTCCAAATCCTAAGCCTACACTCATTCTACAATGCCAGGTGCTTGCCATCTACTATTGTCAACAAAGAACATGTCCTAACGCAATCATGCATTGGATATCTGTGCAGGCGTTGCTATGGGAGCAGTACCAGAAAGATCCTACCCCGGCTAATTGCTCTGTCACCTCGGACTAGTTATTTGATGCTTTCAAGCTTCCACTTCCTTGTTCCCTGCTGTCTGCGAGGGCAGATGTGGCCTCATGCCACTGGGCTTTGGTGAGGACTTAGTGATCTAACTCAGGAAAGGAGCAGGGTAAGCAATCAATACAAGGCAGCTATTCTGATCATAATCTGATCATAAAATATTGTGCAGACTCGAACTCAAGGTTACTGGGCATGCTTGCTTTTGATTCTTGGCTCCTATGTGACTTGCTCCTGAAAAACTGTCTGGCATTGCAGAGAATTTGTACCGGACTGCCTATCTACCCCACTAGGTCTCATTTACGGGACAGTTGTCTGGGGTCTCATTAAATAGGAAAGGACAGATACTCAAGCTCCAATAAGAAGCTGGCCCATAGGCCTTCGTTTTACAAAAATATTCATTTATTAACTCAACGGCTTAATTGACACTTGTTGCTAAATTCTATTTGATCTCCAATCACATGAATCCAGTACTAATCCAGAAAACCAAACGGTGTTACCATGTTTGGGAAAGCGACTACTCATCAAAAGAAAAATGTCTTCAATAAGGAAAATAAAAAGGGTGGAAAGGATTGCACTTAAAAAAATGCCTTGGAAGCTCATAAAAAGATACATGTTGTTGCTGTGAAGTACCCGCACATCTGTTCCCACGTCTCAGGAGCCCCTGCACAGCAGAATGAAGTCCTGCTGGCTCCTGCTCTGGCTCCAGGTTCAAAGCGCGCGCGCCTAGTCGGCCCCTGCTTCTAAGGTGCGTGTTCTAGTTGACCTTCCTCCAGAAGAGTCTGGTGGTTGTTACTGTGAACCTTTTTCATTTGAAATTCCAAAGTAGATTTTTTCAACTGAAATCATTCCAATTATGGGAAGGGTCTGGAGCTAATAAGGAAACAGATTAATTTGTAAATGCTCTCCAAAGTTGCTCTTTCTCTTTTCTTTGTCTTTTTGGTATTTCCTACTGACAGTGCAAGAAACCCTCCCAGCCCTTTATCTATCTATGGGTAGAAAGTATGTGTAGAAACACTGAACTGTCTTTTACAATGCACCATAGAAACCTTGGGAGTCTGCTAGGGAAGCTACCGGTTTATAACACTGTATTTTAAGAGTGGCTGCAGGCTGGCCCCAGCACCATAAATTAAGTGGATTCCTGCCCCTCCCCCAAAAAGAACTTGTTCCAAAGGACGACATTGACCCTGCAGCTATGGGAGATGGACATATTTGATCAGAGCACACGGGAGCAGATGAAGGGGCAGGAGGAGAGAGTGGAGCACAGCCTGGCCCACCAGGCCGTGATGATGATGTTCCTGAGTAGAGCAGCCAGTCCACAGAGAGAACAACATGGCTGGCCCTACTATGAGACATGATGCCCCTCAGTGACTAAGGGCGATACAGGGGATAGCACCGGAGACACAGTGTGGGAATCGCACCTGACCTGATCTCACTACACCGAGGCAAATCACTGGGGGAGTGCAGTGGAACAGCAAGGGAATGGAGTGGCAAGGTCCCCAGGGAATGCTGAAAGTGGACTTTGGGGCCAGGGCGTGGTGCCCCAACAGACTGGACTGGAAAACGCTCCTAAGGGCCAGCAAAGATCCCTGAACTAACTACAAGGTTTTCTCTTGTGAACTGTTTTGTTCTGTTCCTTTTCAGTGGTTTGTTTTTGTTGTTTTGTTGTCTGGTTGTATACTGTTGCTTTGTGTTCCTCTGTCTAGTTTTCGTGCATGTTAGTGACTCCACAGGTCTGTCTGAATAGGACAGGCTGGATGAACTATCTGGATGAAAAACAACGGGACCGACAGTTCCGGGGGGACTTGGGGTGGGGGGTAGGGGGGGTAAGGAAGTGGTGTTAACAAACCCAGGGACAAGGGAAAAACATGGGGCCCCAAAGGGTAGAGAAGGGGGAGTGGCAGGCCTGGTGGGAAATGATCAAGGGTAAGGTTGATTAGAGAAGAGGTATACTCTAGCCCAGGTGGCGATGAAGCATGGTAGTAGGGCAGGAGGAAGGTCAAGGGAGATGGAGGAAAGAGCTAGGAGTCAAAGGGCATTCATGGAGGTCTAGACAAAGACATGTACATGCAAATATATATAGGAGGTTGGGGAAATAGATCTTTGTGTCGATATTTATAGGTCAAGTATTAAGGTGGCGGAAGGACCTTGGGCCTCTACTCAAACACTCCCTCTATGCATGAATACCTTCTTTTATTAAATTGGAACTCTATGATGCTCACTCTCCCGACACAACGGCTGGAGCCAAAGTGGGTGAACAAGTAAATGTGGTGAAGAAAGCTGATGGTGCCCGGCTATCAAAAGAGATAGTGACTGGGGTCTTAAAGGCTTGAAGATAAACAAGCGGCCATCTAGCTCAGAAGCAACAAAGTCCACATGGAAGAACACACCAGCCTGTGTGATCGAGTGGTCCCAAAGGGATCAGTTACCAGGCATCAAAGAACAAAAAATCATATCATTGACTGCACACCTCCATGATAGGATCGCTGAAGACAAATGGGTGCACAAGCAAATGTGGTGAAGAAAGCTGATGGTGCCTGGCTATCAAAAGAGATAGTGTCTGGGGTCTTAAAGGCTTGAAGGTGAACAAGCGGCCATCTCGCTCAGAAACAAATAAGCCCACATGGAAGAAGCACACCGGCCAGTGCGATCACGAGGTGCCCAAGGGACCAGATATAAGGCATCATGCAAAAAAATAAAGATATAAGTGTGTGTATGTATGTGTATATATGTGTATATGTATGTGTATATATATATATTATATTAAATGAAGGGGGAAGTGCAGAGTGGAGACCCAAGGCCCAAGTGTCGGCCAATGGAGATCCCCTCATAGAGGGGCTTAGGAGAGGAGATGGGTTAACTAGGGTGTGAGGTAGTATCGATGAAGAACACAGCTTTCCCCCAGATCCTGGATGCTTCCTCCCCCCAACTACCATGATCCGAATTCTACCTTGCAGGGCTGGATAGGACAGAGGCTGTACACTGGTACATATGAGGTACAGGGAATCCAGGGTGGATGATACCTTCAGGACCAAGGGCGTGAGGGACGATGCTGGGAGAGTGGAGGGTGAGTGGGTTGGAAAGGGGGAACTGATTACAAGGAGCCACATGTGACCTCTTCCCTGGGAGAGGGACAGCAGAGAAGGGGGGAAGGGAGACCCCGAATAGGGCAAGATATGACAAAATAACGAGGTATAAATTACCAAGGGCATATGAGGGAGGGGGGAAAGGGGAGGGAGGGGGGGAAAAAAAGAGGACCTGATGCAAGGGGCTTAAGTGGAGAGCAAATGCCTTGAGAATGATTGGGGCAGGGAATGTATGGATGTGCTTTATACAATTGATGTATGTATATGTATGGATTGTGGTAAGAGTTGTTGGAGTCCCTAATAAAATATAAAAGAAGAAAAGAGAAAAAAATGATTAGGGCAAAGACTGTACAGATGTGCTTTATACAATTGATGTATGTATATGTATGAACTGTGAAAAGAATTGTATCAGCCCCAATAAATTGTTAAAAAAAAAAAAGATAGGAAGCATAAAAAAAATGATTAGGGCAAAGAATGTACAGATGTGCTTTATACAATTGATGTGTGTATATGTATGGATTATGACAAGAGTTGTATGAGTCCCTAATAAATTTAAAAAAAAAAAGAGTGGCTGCATTTTGTACTTGAGAAAGCAAAGAAGAAGCATATTCCAGAAGTCCTGCTCAGGTTCTATTTCCTTTGTGATAATACATGAAACCCTCGAGGAGTATTTTTGTCACAGCCTCACTTGCAAATAAATAAATAAAAATAAAAAACCTTACTGGCAAGTCTTGGAATTCAAGGTATCATTTGTCTAATATGTTTTCAAGACCCCTCCTGTTTTTTAGAAACCAATCTTTGGCTTTGTTTGTTTGTCTGAGATGAGCTGGTTTGTCACTAAAGACTCCATGTCCATTTCAGGTTTACTCTTGCTTTCTTGGTTTTGGCCCCTCGGACCCCACTATTTAGGTTTGAGGGATAAGGAACTGGAGGGATTTTTAAAATTTTTGTTTTTTAAAGAAAGATACTGTATATATTTACACAGCCCATCTCAAGAAATGAAGGCAGCAACAATATCCCATATAACCGTCCACAGATGTGGTTCTTTCTCCCCACACGCAACCACATCTTTCGCCCCACCCCCACTCCACCCCCGCAATACCCAAGCTCTCGTCTCTTCCTGTTCCCAAAGTCTTGTCTTTTGGTATATCAACCACATTTCTTTTTGTTTTCCCTTAAAATAATGGTGTTATTAAATATTTATCTTCGTAAGATTGACCAAGCTGGCTAAGCATAATGTTCTCTACCTTCGTCTGTGACTTGTGCTGCTTGAGAGTTGTCATTGTTCTTATTGATGTGCTCCATTGCACACTATGAATGTGTTAGGTAGCTAGATTTAGGGACAGGGGGTTGTCCCTCCCAGGGATAACATTGGGAAGAACAGGAAGGTCACAAAACTGAATTGTGTTCAAGTGGGATCTCTCCACACACGAAGCAGAGACAGTTGTTTGAACAGAACAGGCGCCAGTGAGTCAGTTGGGACTCACAGTGAGCCTGTGCACAACAGAGAAGTCCCGTGTCACCACGATGGCGCTTATGTTTGAGCCCATTCTTGCAGCCACTGTGTTAATCCATCTAGGCTTCCTCTTTTTCGCTGTCCACCTACTTTAACAAGCAAAATGTCCTTCTCCTGGACCTAGTTTCTACTGACAACACGGACAACATGCCCAATGTATGTGCGATGAAGTCTCCCTTCCTTACCGCTAAGGAGCATTCTGACTCTTCTTCTTCCAAGAAGGATTTGTTTTTTGGTTTTTTTTTTTGGCAGTTCATGGTACTTTCAAGATTCCTTGTCAGCACCATGATTCACATACATCGGCTCCTCTTCAGCCTTCCTTATTAAATTCCCAACTTTCACATGCACATGAAGTGATCGAACGAGGCTTGGGTCAGGCACACCTTAATCCTCAAAGTCACATCCTTGATGTTCGATACTTTAAAGAGCTCTTGCGCAGCAGATTTACCCAATGCAATGCATTCTTTGATCTCTTCACCCATGCTTCCATGAACATTGACTGTGGATCCAAGAAAGACAAAATCCTTGACAATTTCAATGTTTTCTCCATTTATTATGATGTTACCCATTGGTCCAATTGTGAGGATTTGGGTTTTCTTTACATTGAGTTGTAATCTATTGCTGGAGGTGACAATCCTCGATCTTCAAAGAGGAAGGAGGACACGTGTGTGTGTAACACTAACTCAGATTCCCTGCCACACACAGCCCTCATTACCACCTGCCTTCTATTTTCTATGTCCTGCAATTTTTTTCCTCGTCAGTCAGCAAACTGCTTTAGAGGCGAAATAATTTACTAAAGAAACAGAGAAATATAGTTTCCCTCAAAATTACTTGTGATTTAAAATTACTGCCCCCCAAAAGTAATTCTACTTCAAATGATTCAGGGTCTAATATTTATGCATACAAATCTTTTAGTAAGAAAACTTTAGCAGTCACTTTTGGACTAAGATGAGGTGATGGGGGAGAGACCCAATAATTGGAAGGCCCCTGTGAAGTGCTCAAAGAACAGAGCCTACTTTGTGACCTGACATTTAGGATTCTTTTTCATATGCACCAGGCAACTGAGGAGAGAATGAGCTAGCATCTCTGACAGTAACAGCTGGGTCCGTTTCAGGTAAGAGTCCCAGGACTATTGAGAACGAGCACCATCATAACTTCATTCACAAAATGAATCCAAAGTCAGGGTGTTATCATGGAGGAATGAAGGTAGAGGGGGCTTTGGGGAAGATGAGTTTGATTTGATTAATCTACAAAAAAAATCAGAACCACCAGGAAGCATATAGTTACACTATGGTAACTTTTCATCGATTTATACTTTGGCAAATGTATTTTATAACATTTCAGAGACAACGCTTTTTGAATGCTCTTTTGAAGTCAAATTTCAAATGCATATTTTAATCATTCATTTGGTACTAGGATTAATCCAAACCCACTGGCATTGAGTTGATTCTCAATCATAGGGAATCTACAGGGTTTCCCAGGCTTTATAATCTCATAGGAGCAGACCGCCTCATCTTTCTTCCAAAGAATGGCAAGTGGGTTTGAACAACCAACCTTGTGATTAGAAGTCTACTGCTTAGCCACTTGAATATTGTCTATAAACTGAACAGTTATTAACATTAAGACATATATTTGTGTGGTAGTTACATAGTCTGGTGTCAACTTGAGACTTATGAGGGAAAGGATGGAGTTTAGTCTGTCAGGTTGCAGTTTGATGACCTCATTTGGAGGCGTGAAGGAGATAAATAGCTCGCTGGAGGTGGGACACATACTCCCTGCGAGACATTCCTGTTGACAAGACACATGGAGCTATCTTAGAGCCCTAGAGCTGGAGAGCCACGAGGAGACCCCTGCCAGCGTTGAGATACTTCCACTGCCACTGGATCCACATGATTTTCCACCCACTGGCCTGTGATCTTCATGCATTTGGTGTCATTGCATGTGTTGCGTAGGTCTCAAGAGGAATTCATGGGTGAATATCAGACATATGGGCTATTATTGAACTCATGGACTTGATCTGGACTGGGCTGGGATGCTTCATTGGTGCATAATTGCTTCTTGATGTAAAGCTCCCTCTTACACACATTTAAGTGTCTATGAATTTGTTTCTGTAGTCCACCCTGACTGACACAATTTGCTTCCATTACAACCATATGAGTTGAGGCTCTACTATACTTATTCTTATGTGCATCATGAAACTGGGATATAGCTCTAAACTCTAACCCACACTCACTGCCATCGAGTCCATTCTGCTTCATAGGAACCCTAGAGGACAGAGCAGAACTGTCCCTGTGGGTTTCTAAGATTGTAACTGTTTACAGGAGGAGAAAGCCTCACCTTTCTCCCATGAACTGGTTGGTAGTTTTAAACTGCTAACGTTGAAGTTAGCAGCCCAATCCATAACTTATAATGCTACCCGGGCTTTAGCATAGAAAGGGCATTCTGTAAATATTTATTGATGATATAACTGGAGTATCCCTTAATTAATCACTCCCCCCCATATTTTTGATTCCTTGAATGTTACTTCCTTTGTATCCCAGTCAGTGACTATCACTGAGTTCAGTTCTAGATCATAATTCAACTTGTGAGGGTCTTCCTGGGGCATTCCCACTTGCTTTGCATTTAGCAGAGTCCTGGGAATGACTGTGAAAGACATATTTGTGAGAACGCATGTAGAAATAGCATTGTGGTCACAATTAAAACCCCAAAGTATCTCTACATCAGTAATGAACCTGCTGTTATAGGAATGGTATGGGAGCTAGCTGCTTCCTCGTGCCCCGAGCTCCAAAGCCAAGTAGAACTGGAACAGCGTCTGGCTCGTTTCATCACGAGCTGTGACATGAAACTAAGTCCAAGTCACTCACACAACTATGCATGGTTCATGCGAACTGTTCCTTTCCCCACTTTGAACCAATAACACGCCCAAGTGGTCACCAGGCTCTAGACCACAGATACATTGTTGCTGTTGTTTTTGTTTTTGAATTCCAGAGCCAAGGGCTTTACGACTCTGGAATGTAAACTTAATAAGGGATGACAAATAACCTATTGTAGAAGATCATAGGTAGAAGTAAGCCCTACACCTAAATCCACATTCCCCTGCTGGACACTCATAACCCAAGAAATATGTGTTCATTCTGTGTTTCCAGTTCAGGCTTCCGTTTCTATCTCGAGTTTATAGAGGACGGAAGCAACACAAAGTGATGATAGTCATTGTGGGAGCCCAGAGAGAGCAAATTGAAGGGAGATGAAAAAAATTCATCAGACTAAGGCTGATTAGTTCAGGAATATAATCTCTCAGATATTTATTGTGTTTTCCATACAAGAAAACCAGACAAGCCCAAAGAACAAAAACCACATTCCATACAGAATTCACATGTGAACAGAGTACCTAATAGAACACATACAGTTTTTACACAACTTCAATAAGCATTAAAACCTCACAATGTGAATAAATTTCATAGATTAAAACCCAGACACGAGCTCCTGTGGACGCATGAAGAGTCACAATATTGGCTATGCGGCAGTTTTTGTTTTCAACTAAACAACACGATCACTATGCCAAAGCATTAAGCTGTTACTCAATATATTTTTCTTAAGAAGAGTTTCACAGTACATTCACCGAGAAGTAGTCCAAAGTGCCTGGTGACAAAAGGGTCTTCATCTGCGTACTTCCTGGGGTCTCTCAGGGATCGAGTACAGACAAGCCTCTGGGCACGTGCTTATCCAGGTGATGTGAGATTAGCCAATGTGTCACAGATTGATACATGGACAAAAATCTCAAAATCAGCTACTCTAATGTGGCTTTCAAGCATTCGTGTTTTGTGGCCCACTCTGGGCTAACAGGACCGAGAAACAGGACAATGTGACATCTTGTCTCCCTCCTGAGGACAAACACAGAGAGCGTGAAATGAGGGCCATCTGGGAATTGCCCAAGGCCAGTATGCCTGTGTGGGAAAAATCATGATCCACGGTTCGGTCGCTAGATGGTCTCTCTTCCATTTACATGGAACATGCTGAGACCTTCCCATTTATTTGTCTACCGACGTCTTCCTAGGGTCACGCCTCTTCTAGTCCGCATAAATCCCTCTCTCGGGCTCAGTATCCAGACATAATCCAGCATGTGTGTTAGGTCCTGATGCTCTATCTTATGCCTCATTCAGTCTGTGTGAGCATGAATCACAACTCCTCTATGCTTTATTCCAGGTAGTTGTTCAATAACAATGGGCCCACGAACTAAACATTGAATTATAGCCATAAAGCATCATTCTAATGGTCACTACCTTCTTCCATTTCTCTTCTAAAAATTTGGCACAGAAAGTTCTCCCTAATCCCCTTGTTCTACCTGCGGTTTAAAAGATGGGTACAAAACCCAGGCTCTCATATATAAAATGGGGCCCGGTGTTGCCCATGGTAGCCTGGAGCCAGTTGGCATGATTGGCACATCTTCACATATCAATTTCCGGCAAAGTACCACAGAGCGCACAGAAAGCCTTAGAGGACCAGAGAGGTCCTGGGTCTTGCCAAGCCAACTGCCTGCAGCACTGTGAGGGAACCGATCTTAACTAGGTCTTCCTTCCTAAGGACATTGTGGCACACGCTGAACGAAATGAGCAGGCAAAGTGCAGCCTGACAATGGCTTTGCTTTAAAACTTGAAATGGTAAAACAGAGCTTAAGGTCATTAAATCTACTTTAAGCATCATACACATCTGAAACATTCAGTGAGCCAGAAGCCAGGGCTAATGTCTTGCTTTTGCTGTCCAGTGATGCCGCAGGCCACCAGCTCTGGGACTAGCCACGGGCAGGTGAGGATGAACGGATGAGCCTATGATGACGTTCTCACGGGACTCAAGGACTCTGCGGTTCGTTTGTTTCACCTCCACCATCTGTGTGGACAATTGAAGTGAGCGAGGGAATGTGACACGAGCTACAGCCTAAAAGACACGGAGATTTTAGGATTCCCAGGGTTGACAGATTCAAATCGCAAAATACAAGATCAAGTAACAATAGAACACTCACGCAAAGTACAAGCGCAGCCAAGCACCGAACCAGCCCGAGAAGAACAAAACAAGGTGACGTTCTCGTATGCGCATATTTTCCTTAAGTATCTAGATTACATAAAAGGTACACACTTATAAGTGACTTAAGGAGACTTCTGAGACAAATAAGGACATGCCTTTATCAAATTAAACTAACAGCCATTCTATCTCAGAAATAAAGTCCATTGTTCTAAAAGGTAAAACTGACGACGATTCAGATACTGAATGTTTGGTCTCCTAGAGGAAAAAGCATGTCAGTACTTTGAAGTGGCACAAAGGAGTCCCACGTGACACCAACAAGGTATTTACTGCATCCGTTGCACCACTAGACAAATACAGCTACTAGAAGTCATTTGAAGAAGTTACACAGCCATCGAAGCGCCTCACACATTCATGATAATTCACTCTTTCACACTAGTTTATATACACTGATAAGTCATTAAATATTGCACTTATTGGCCCATGAACCCTCAATTATGAGGTGTTGAAAAATAGAAAACAAATCTATTTTTATAACATATTTCATGCAACATTTAAGACATTTCAGCTCCACAAACACGATTAAAAAGTTGTACAGTGAGACAGTCCAACGGCACCACATCACGTTTGACATCAACAATATATCAACAGGAATTACAGGACAGTTTTCATTCCACACGCATCTTAGGGATGAGGAGAACACACGTGGCAAAGCGTCACGTGGATAGAGCAAGCAGTGCTCAGACTTGACTTTCACTGGAGGAAGTATGAAACTACCAGACAGATGTAGGTCAGGCTCACGTCCCTGAAAGGCCAGATGTTCCTGTGGTTCATGTACCATGTGTGTCTTTAAGAAGAGTATTTATGAACACAAGCAATCCCTAGCCCAAAGCAAGATGAATACAGGAAAGGCTCTCATTAAGAGATAAAGCCACGGCCCACTCTCAGTTGTGCACGATGAACGAGAGGCGAACACAGGTGGATGAAACACACAGGGAATCCCAACCCCTCATTTAGCAAGTAATGGTGAGTTAAAACATCACTGTAGCAACAGCTACCACTAGGGGGGAAATGGTGAGATTTGCCTCTTTTCCTGTTGTTCTGCGAAGATGGTATGTTAAGAAACTAACAGGATTACAAAGCAAAATCAAACCAGGAAGCAGAAAAGAGAATTGCAAATAGAACATTTGATTTGCCCACCGCTTAGATTGTCTGATATTCATAGTTGAGCCCTGGCTGAGATGAGATCAAATTCATTTCTGTTGTCCAAGATGTTGCAAAATGTATTTTCTCTCTGCTGAATGGCAATCTATTTTGTGAGCAGGCATCCAGACTCATCCGGTCCAATTAGTATCAAGAACCTAGTTCATAGACCTTTTTAAGTAAG
This sequence comes from Tenrec ecaudatus, assembly GCF_050624435.1. Taxonomy (NCBI): domain Eukaryota; kingdom Metazoa; phylum Chordata; class Mammalia; order Afrosoricida; family Tenrecidae; genus Tenrec; species Tenrec ecaudatus. Next base: position 54,971,499 of record NC_134531.1, on the reverse strand, counting down.
GTGTGTTTTATCATTGGACCATAACACAGGTTCTCTTTCCCAGCATTGGGAAAGCACCGTATGTGGGATTTTCTCTTCATTAAAATAGGGACGTGTGTGTGTGTGTGTGTGTGTGTGTGTGTGAGAGAGAGAGAGAGAGAGAGAGAGAGAGAGAGAGAGAGAGAGAGAGAGAGAGAAGGGCAGCACTATGTGTATCGCCCAAGAATAAGTATTTTAATCTTACTACTATTTAAAATATTATTATATAAGGGGACATATTATTTGACTAGTGTGTCATGCATTTTTGTAAAGGTTTCTTAAAAACTCAAACAAACAAAACAAAAATAAAACCACATTTCTTTAGGAGTACCAGTTACAAGCTGTCTTCAGTCCTATTTTGAGCCCCATCAGGGATATTGTGTTTCTAGAACTCTGGACTATTTAGGAACAATAAGGGTAAAGTTCCCCCTTTCTGGTCATAATTGATATCTTTTATCTAATTTGTCTCAATTTCTTCTAGATTACAAAGCAGGGCTTTGTCTTTTACAGACATTGGTAAAGATAAAAAATCACCTAATATATAAAGAACTCTAAAATGCCATCATCTGGGGCAGGGAATGTATGGATGTGCTTTATACAATTGATGTATGTATATGTATGGATTGTGATAAGAGTTGTATGAGTCCCTAATAAAATGTAAAAAAAGAAAAGAGGAGAAAAAAAAAAGAAAATGATTAGGGCAAAGAATGTACAGATGTGCTTTATACAATTGATGTATGTATATGTATGGACTGTGATAAGAGTTGTATGAGCCCCTAATAAAATGTTTTTAAAAAATGCCATCATCATCAATCCTAGCCTGCCCAGTTCATCAGGAAGACTTCACGCCTGTACTGGCAAACACTGGATGCACATGGGTCAGATGCACAGCTAGGCAGAGCAAAGCAGAGCTGCAGAAACGGCACCTTCTAGGGTAACAGTTCAAAGGACGCACAGATCGTAGTTTCTCCCAAGCACCCTGCCTTTGCACATGGAGTGAGTTCACATGCTAAGCAACGGAGTGCTCCAGTCACAGGTCATGTAAACTGTTGGGTGAAAGAACACTTCAGAGAGAAAGACAAACCGGCTCCCAAGAATGCAGGACCAAGAGGGCCCCACGAAGCATTCCAAAATTGCTAGTGAAAATGTTTAACGCACACCGGGAAACTTTGTGGTCTGGAAGGCTTTTCCTCATGACCTTATAAAATAATATTTCTATCACAGTTTTTCCCATGCAGCAGCTCCCTAAGCTTAGGATAGCTTGGTTGAGTTTGGGTACATCTTTAGAAGAATCTTTAGAGAGCCCCACAAATGTCACCTGGCTGATGGCATAGGGTGCATTCGTGCACACACACCTGCACGCGTGCGCGCGCGCACACACACACACATACACACACACACACTGCACTAAGATAAATGATGGATCAAACTTTTCACAATAAACCACCAATTTCAAAAGACCATCCACCAACATGAATGCTGCTTCGTGGGATTCCAGCTAATAGGTAACTGATTCTACTTTTTAAATAGAAGACATTGTATAACGCGGAGCCTAGTCTCAGCAGAAATGTGGTTCATTTTGGAAGCTTAAATTGGCCCCTAGTCAATAACCAATATGGTAAATCCAAAGATGATCATTAATCTGGGTTAAGCATTCAATTGGTGAAATACCTTTTTTATGATTGCATGTTTTGTTCAATTTGGGTTTTAGCTTTGTAGAAATTATTTTTTACTTTTATCCTGTCTGTGGTAAAGGAAGGTTTCCTTCCAGCAACCTTTCCAAGTGAAAACCTTAACACCAATTGACCAGGCTACTAACATCAAGTGAGCCAAAGAACCTTCTGCTTCTCTCAGGCCTTACAAGCTCATTGAGACAGTAGAAGCTATTCCGTGGTGTTAGCAACAAAGAATGAATTCATTGTCCTGTAGCAGTTCCTCTTGGGAGCCTGTAGGCATGATGCTGATGTTTCGAAATGGCCATTGTAAGACGCTTCCTGCACCCCCTCCAGTTCTCCACATCCCCCCGAGAGACATGCTGATGGATCCACTCTGAGGATGGGTATTTGGATGAGATGATTTCCAATCCAGGGTTTCCATAGCAAGAGGGACGAAATGTTCCAACACCTGAGCTCTTGGAGGCACCTGCTCAAAGCAAATCAAGGTCTGGTCCTAGCAGTGATTGGTGGGTGGTGGTGAGACCTGCAGGAGTGCAAGAGCTGGACGTCAAACACGAGTCTCATTGCATTCAAGACCACAAGGGAGAGGGGCCTAGCCTTTCGGAAAATAATACAACTTTTGCTTTTTAAGATGTCTTTTCTTTTAAAATGCAAATTCAGGCCGACCTTTGGTAGAAATGATGGATGGTCATTTAGCCTGTTGGAGAAGCTGGAGGGGATGTGTGCGTGTGTTGTGTATGTGCATTGACCAAACAGTTGGACAACTGGGATTTCAGTGCTCTGATCGATAATTACTTCTAGATGGACGGCCAGAGAAGCTCATTTCATTGGCCCTGGGCTTGCTCCTCAATTGCCCAGTGTGACTCTAAGTCCAGGATTTCTTGAGGAGATGGGGAGCAGTGTCTCTCTCCAGGGGCTCTGCAGAAGGAACACAGGTCCTGTGACAACCCTCGATTGGCCCATTCACATATTTGGAGTGACTTCGACAGCAGAGGAGGAGGCTTAGAACAGCCAAAGTGGAGGGCTCCACTCCAAAGGAGGCCAGGCATTACAGCGTGTTGACTAGTCGCTGGGCACCGCTCGCTGGCTGTGGCTGCAGGATGCTTTGCAGACTGGCATAAAATAAACCGGCATGTTGAACACTGGAGCTTCTGTTGCCAACACATTCCCCTTCCCCTCTCCTCTCACATTAATTTCTGTGATTTGGAAGGTGGCAGGACCATTAAAAACAAACAAAAACCAAAACCAAATTAACAAATTTTTCCTGTCTACACTATGCTGAGGCGCTCCTAGCAGGGTATTTTGGTGGAAATGTAGTATCAATTGAATGGAATCTTAAACTACAAAGCGGAGTCGTAGCATGGATATGGTGAAGAAATCACAAATGCTCTGTTCCATAATTTTCATCTCCCAATTTAGTAGGAGCTCCTGGGTGGTGCACTGGTTAACCCACTCTGTGCTTGGAGGGTTTGCTTTGAGTCTACCCATCGGTCCATGGTAAGCAAGGCTTCGTGACTTCCCCCTGACCATCTGGTTGCAGTGGTTCAACCTGCAGCCAGTCGTGGGGACGGCATATGGCTGGGCAGCGCTCTATCCCCTTCTACAGAGGGCTTCTCTGAGCTGCGGTTCAACAGTTACTTGACAGACCCTTGTTCCCTGACTCGATGGCATTTATTTTACAGAGATCTTTACATACACACAGGCTTCTTGGTCAATATCATTGCCCAATAAATTTCACTCAATATTTTCCTGGGAAACATCTGTGCTTTTGAAGGGACAGAGATGATCACAGAAGAAAAAAAAAAAAAGTAAAGTCCATTTAATGGAACTGTCCCTCCACACCCGCCAAGCAGCAGCTGTTGCCTCTTGTAATCCCAGCTGTCACTAATGTTGGGGCCGGTGCAGAAGCCAGATAGTCCTCCAGGGCTCAGCACAGCTGGTGGGGTTTATTGTTCGCTTTCTATGCACTTACAGTTCTCAGGAAATTTGGAACCAAATATCTGGGTTTTCTGACAGCTTCCCTCTCTGGTTCAAATGGCTTATGGCCTTCTGAGTTTTTCTGTAAACCAGCTCTAAGACGTATTCTCAGAGCAACCTAAGAATGTTTAGAGGCTCACACAATGGAAATACCTGCTAGAATTTTGAACACTTACACGGAAAAAGTCAGAAAACTGTCTTTTCCTCAAACTGGGACTCACCGAGGAAAGTGTTTAAATAATCTAATTAGGTAATAGAATTTAGTTGTGTTTTCAGTGGAAGGCAAACTTGTATCCTATAGGGCAGCCCTGGACGCTGCAACAAAGTGTGTATTTTGAGAGTAGGTGATGGTGCCAAGAACATGGCATGGGGATGTGTGTGTGTGTCCAATAAGTCAGCCAGACAACCAACTAACCAGCCAACCAGCCAACCAACCAACCAACCAACCAGCCAGCCAAGCAACTGATCAGTTTTGACACAGCGTGCCCCAGGTATGGCAGAAAGGAAGGGTGCTCCATGGGGCTTTCCGTGGCTGGTTCGGGGCTTCTATCTCCAGGAATTTCGTCAGAGGCCTCTCTGAGGCAGTGGAGTGTCCTTTTATGTGAGCGGCTGATCGTATTAATTGTTTGCCATACCCAGAGGCTCTTCAGCCTATCAGGTGCCTCCAGCATTTCAGTGTTGAGTCAGTGGAAATAGCAGTATGAGGCTGAGCGACTGCGTATTTAAACATGTAAAGTTAAGATTGGTTTAAGTCTAGTTCCAGTCATGTTCATCTTAATACTTTAGGAAACTTCCAAGGGTCTTACAAAGAATATTTCCATTTCCTTCTAGTGAACGGTCTCCTCAGACACTCATAACAGCGAAAAAGAGGCACATTTCCGCAACAGTAAACTAAGCAGCCCACGACAGTCCCCGTATTATGAGTCATATTTCCCCCCGATTCCAGTTGAGAGTAAAGCAAATGAAGTCTCCTGAGAGCTTCTCCTCAACTTGAATGTGTGTGCGTGTGTGCACATGCCTGGGTGTATATGTGCACGCGCGCGCACACACACACACACACAATTCCTGGGCCATCATCTTAACAAGTGAGAAGCATCGTTTGAATCCGTGGCACAGAATTCAGCTAAGGTGTCTTTCTATCATCTGAGGTCACCACAGTAGCTTCACTGAGAAGAAAGTTGGAAAGGAAAAAAAATTTTAAAAGCCTACAGGACAAATAATAACTAGTCACATGCAAAGACCAGATGTTCACGATGGCTAGTCCTTACAGATTTAAGATCACATGGTTGCCATTGAGGGACACTGGAGCCCTCCCAAGAATCGAATGCATCGAGAGCCATCAACATCAAAGACTTCCCTCACATCATTATTAGGCAGCATAAATGAAAGCTAATCGTCCATTTAGAGATGCTATCAGTTGGCCACGGAGCCCCGTGCGCGGCGTCATTAACAGCCGCAGTTGGGCTGTGGCGGCGGCGGGCTCTCCTTGAGCCTGGTGCCCTGCTTCGCCGCGGTGATGGCAGGGTCGGTCTCCAAACTCTCCGACATCTTGTCGCAGATGATGTCCACCAGGCGCTCAAACGTCTGCTTGACGTTGACGTTATCCTTGGCACTTGTCTCAAAGAACTCAAACCCTGGAAGAAACACACAAAGACACAGCTGCGTGAGGACGTGCTTCCGCAGTGAGCGGGAGACCTGGGGGGCGGCTCTCTGCGCCCACAAAGAGGTACCGTCTGGGACACCCACAAGGACAGCTCCACCCGGGCCGGCAGGGCCACCCGGACGTGGCATGGACTCGATGGCAGTGCCAGCTGAAGGGAAATGGGTCTTTGTGGCTGTTGATGCCAGTATCATGGCGGGACAGCTGGGCGTGGCGGGTCTGGTTTGGGAAAGAAATGAGAAGCGGCCCTACAGAGCGCATCCTGCTGCCACCAGGGCACACGATCGACGTCAGGAAGCACAGGCGATGCTCAGATGTCACTGTTCTCCACAGAGCCAGTTCTGTGACCGGCCTGGCAGAAGGAGGTAAAAAGTCATCATCTGCAATATTAAGGCTCCTCAACCCTGGGTCTGTTTTTATCTCTGCCCCTCCCACCCATCCCCTCAAGTGGCGTCCTTCCCAAGATGGGTGTTATCTGCCATTTTCTTCTTTCCCCATTCCCAGATTCTACCAAAATTATTATTATTTTCACTTTTTCGGACCTATTCGAGGCCTGGAAGTCTTCATGTGTACACAAAGGGGCTACCAAGAGTGAGATATGAATGAAACGATCATGGGCGTTTTTCCACGGAGTTTTTGGACCCCCCCTCCCCGTGCATTTACTGCAAAAGGCTGCACTGGTGTGTTCCAGCGCTATTTCCATGTGTGCCTGCGCTGCCGGGGAGTGCTTGATGTTGAGCTTTCAGTCAATTCCCGGTGTCTAACAAATAAGGAAGACCGAAGAAGAATTGGTGCATTTGAATTGTGGTGCTGGAGGAGAATATCCAAGTACCATGGAGGGGACGATTGAAAGTACCGCAGTCTGCCCAGAGGACAAACAAAGCTGGCTCGGAAGAAGTACAGCCAGAGTGCTCCTTAGGGGCAAGGCTGGCGAGACTTGTCTTACACACCAGGACATCATGCTGGGCGAAGTGGAAGGGAAGCAAAAAAGAGGAAAGCCCTCAAGGAGATGCCCTGACACAGTGGCCGCAGCCATGGGTTCAAGCACAGGGACGATGGTGAGGATGGCTCAGGACCGAGCAGTGTCTCATTCTGTTGTGTATAAGGCCACCATGGGGGGCTCCCTGCAACATCAACCACAACCACAGCAGCAGCTGCTACTACGACTACAATATTACTACGACTATGATACTACTACTATTACAAAACAACTACTACTACTAAGCCCCGGTGGCATTTTAGGTATGCACTGAGTTACTAACTGCAAGGTCAGCTGTTTGAACCCACCAGCTGCCCCTGGGGCGAACCCGAGGCTGTTTGTGCCTGCAAAGATTAAGTGTCAGAAACCCAGGGGAGCAATTTCCCCTGGTACAGGGTTGCAGTGAGTCGGACTGACCTGGGCATAACAGAAGAGGGGAAGAGGCCGGGTTGGTGCGTGTTAGGCAGGAGACCCTGTGAAGTCCTCCTCCCCACACACAGCATCTCCTGGAGTCAGAATCCACTGGCTGGGAACTGATTTCAGACGAGACACAAGGTGGCGCGAAAGAGTCGAGGAGCTCCCCGAGGTTCCGGGGCTGCTGTCTCCACTTGGCTATTTTGAGTAGTGTGAGCCTCACAGCCCTCTGGGACTTCATTGACCACTGCACCTATCCACGACTGCTGACTCCCCCCACCCACCCCCGCACAGCTTCTGGTATCAGTCAGCAGCACTGCTTTGCACACACTTCGGGAAGCGACACTTGAAACATTTCTAATGAGCTGCCAGAGTGGCAAGAAGGCACCACCTGCAGTGCCGGGTCTGCACTGCTGCCCCCCCCCCGCCCCCCCCCTACACAAGCCTATCCCTCTATTGTTTGCAGTCACATTCCACTGGCTGAGCTTGCCAGCCAGTTGCTATGACAACCTCCCCATTAGACAAGCCAGAGATTGTGCTGTCCATTCAGGGGCTGTTGATTTAGGATGTGTTGGGCAGAACACAGGAACGCTTTCCTAATCCGTTCTGAGTTTCACAGTCTATAAATCCCGCCGGTTACATCTGGTCCTATCTCAGAGGACCACATGGACTCAGTGCGATTAAATCATGTCATTCCATTCCAGGCTCGTGAGGCCCAAAGAGAAAGAATGGACTGATACTTTGCATCCACGTCGAAACCCCTCTGATGGCCCAGAGATCCTTAATTTCATAAGTTGTATTGAAGGTTAGCTTACAAGAAAGCAATCCCTAGAAGGTAAAATTTTAAATTTCATTATGAGACTATCTGGTGGGATGATTGCAGCTGAGCTTCAATTTCATCAACCACAGTGCATTCCATTGTTAGAGTCCAAGTGCATTCTTACAGGATCTGGCTGGAAGATGCACCAGGAGAGCCAGGTTCTCTAAAATACTAGTCAATGTTTCCAATCAGCTTTGGCATGCTCCCTTTCATTTGTCTCCCCGCACAGTGCTGATCCTGTCCTCTTACTTTCTGCACATCTTTTCTATAGATCACATCTTTTAATGTTACTAGAACTGCCCTTTCTAATGTTGGCCTAGCTCACAGGCCAGAGCATTCAGTCCCTGCCAATTTGATCTAGGTTTTCAGGATGGCACATATAGAGCTAAAGAGCCCACTGGCGTGGCGGACGGCTACCGGTGCTGCTAAAGTCAATGCCGCCCAATCGCGGAGGGTTGCTTTGAGTCGAATTGACGGCGAGGATGTAAGCCATATCCTTCATGCCAAGATGTCAGAGCTACTTGAACCCCTGTGGGGAATTTATCAGTATTAATAGCAGAGTGATTATTTACTTATTTTTAGCACAAGACACACCAAAAACCCGCTGAAGAATCATACTGAATGAGACTTCTTTCAGAAAACAAAGCAGAACAAATCACCAACCAACCTCAGAATCTGGCACAAAGGCTTCGTGTATAGGTTCAATTAAAAAAAAACAAAAACTCTTCTGCTCACATTTCTTTTACTTTTTACTCTGATTTGGGAAGCCATCGAACTTGAAGATTTTCAAGAAAAGGATTTGGCCATTGTGAAAAGGCAGTAATTCTCATAAGCCTTTGCCATGTGACTGACGCCCCATGATGCCGGTGAGCAACCTGAAGTCCTTGATCTGAGAGCCACCCAGCTCTTTGCTTCTCCACATTAGCCCTGGCTCCGGCGGAGAGGTGTCCCAGACACAGCTATGTTAAAAGAGCACTCCATCTGTCCTCACTGCTGGGGAAGAAGATGTTCGGATTAGATGGAAGGGATGGACTAGCAGTCAGGAGGTGAGAGAGCTAGCCCCACTGTCAGCCTTTACCAGATTTGAACCATGGGCAGCTTATTTTTAATTTATCTCCCTTTCCTTATTGTCTTACTTATTGTTCAGGGTTATCATGATGCTCAACAAAAAGACATATATTAGGGGATACGCCCCAAAATCCAGAATTTTCTTTGAAAGCTATATATTTAATTTTTTAATAAAACAACCTTATCCCCTTCAAAGTACTACTCTCTATTTCACTTAACACATTTGTCAAATCTGCAATTCCATTCTTGGAAACATTTTTTCAAGCTCATCTGTTTGGATGGCTAACAGCACCTCCCTCGTTTTATGTACACCCTCTCCCCCGCCCCCGACCTCTTCCACGTTGTCAAATTACTATCCTTTCATGTTACTCTTCATTCGAGGAAACAAAAAGAAGTCTCATGGATGAGTAAGGTATGTGGGGTAAGAGAGGCATGCTGTTTTGCTTGTTTGTTTTTTGCCCCAAACTGACACACTGAGATGGCTGCATGAGCAGGTGCTTTGTTGTGGTGGCAAAACCAGTCCCTTGTCTGCCACAAATCAGTCCTTTTTTGTCCACACCCTGCTATGCAATCTTTTCAGAACCTCTAAATAGAAAGCTTGATTAACAGTCTGACCCGGTAGAACAAACTCCCAAAACACTACCCCCCTCACCTTAACAGAACAAATGAGCATTGGGTTTTTTGGGGGGGTACTCCCTTTTAGAACAGTGCCAGGAAACTGCTCTGTGACATACTAATGTTTATACTCCCCTGCTTCTTTAGATACGCTGAAAAGTGAATCTTAGCTTGTTTCAATGGACTCAAAAGTTCTATGTAGATCAAAAAGTAATTAGCTCTATTTAACGCGGTCAACTCCCAGAGGCTTTACTCCACTCATGTTGTTCTGGTTGGCTCGATTTTGAGAAGGCAGCTCTTCCTCAGTCATCTCTTGAGTGCCTTCTGATCCAAGGGACTCGTCTGGCAGGATCTCTGACAATGTCCTGTTCCTGCCCAGGAGGTTTCCAGTACCCGGCAATGTTCTGATGCCATGCACAAGACTTCCAGATTCCTCTGAAGTGAACAGCCTGCTCCTTCTTAGTAGCCTGTCCTCAGTCTGGAAGCTCCACTGAAAGCAGTGACCCCACTGGCACTTGCAGTACCGGTTACACAGCCCCCAGAGTCACAGCAACACCACAGGATGACAGGCAACATCAGGAGGGTATGGAGAACCAGGGAGGATAACACCTTTCTCTTCAGCAGGCACTTGTGTATCAGGCTGGTGTCTGGATGCAATGTTGCTGGCAAAAGTTCCAGATGACTGCATCAGGTGAGCCAACAATTCACCCTCTGCCTCTTCTCTCATGGTCTTTGCTTCGCCACTTCACCTGGGTGTTCAGTCCACATAGCTCTCTCCCCTCGGAAGCTCAGGGTTATCATCTGCATCCATTTCATTTGCTCTCTTGTCTCTGTTGTAGACGGTCTGCGTCGTGTGCCGGCCTAGTTTATAATCTTCTCTTCACTAGAATCCTTAACTCTGCCCCCCTCTGGAGTCATTACGTGAAGTGAGGTGGAGCAAAGCCACAGATGAGACCCAGGGTCACCCAGCAAGCCAACTGTGAAGTCTGACAAAGATCTCCTGACCAGTAGGTTACCGATTCAGCTCCCAGCCTTAGACCCATGTCCCTCAAATTACACCTCAAACAAAAGAAAACAAAAATCCAAACGCCCTGACACAGGGTCAATTCTGAATCACAGCAACCTAACATAGAGTTTCCCATGCGTGTGCATCTTTATAGGACCGAACAGCCATCTTTCTCCAAGGAGTGACTGATGCGTTTGAACCGCTAGCCCTGCAGTTAGCAATACACCGATGACCTGGCAGTGCCACTAGGTCTCCATCTGATATTCATAATTTCAATGTACACAACAAACTTTCAAATAACCACATAAACGCCAATCATCCTTTGGCATTTAACATCATCCCTAAATTGGGTGAAGCATCCAGCACATCTTGGTTTCGGACCTTTTCATGCTGCATCTTTAGATCACTCCTGTACTTTTCAACAGCCATTCTAGGCACTACTGGACACCAAATATATTACCTCCTTGCTTCCATTTCCTTTGATGCCGAAGACCAATATTGAGAATGATTTCTTATAGAAAATCTGCTAACTATGCTGAGGAAAGAGGGAAAAGAGCAACAATACCCCCTTGTCCTCTTTGCCCATATACTGTGGATCTGACAGTCAGAGTTAGAAACATTAAATTTCTCCCCATGGTCCTGAAGGGTATGATCTACGTTCTCGCTTCCTATGATGGGGATCAACCTGCTGTAGAATCACCTACAGTGCATAAAAGTTTCTTAACACTACGCCAGACAGAATACCAGTTGCTAATAAGTTGAATCTGACGTACACATGTGCTTGAATAGAACGATGCTCTGCAGGCATCAGCAAAGGCTAATTGTGTGGAGGTAGATTGTCAGGCATCTCTCCCCAGGCTCTGAAGATGGATGCAAATTGTCAGTTAACAGCTTAACATGTCAACTGTTTGCATTACCCAGAAACTTCTACCCTAGACTTAATGGAACTGGTATTACAAGGAGTGTAGGGGGCCTGAGAGCTTGCATTTTTAATAAACTCCTGAGCAGTTACCCAGTTAAAAGGTTGAGAATTCCTGTCTCACATTCTGGTGGTGGTGGTGGTGTTGTGACTCATAGCAGCTACATGCACAACAGAACATAACATTGCCTGGTCTTGTGCCATCTTAACAATTGTTATGTTTGAGCCCATTGTGTGGCCACTGTCAATCCATCTCATGAAGGGCCCTCCTCCTTTCAGCTGCCCCTCCACTTTACCAAGCATGATGTTCTTCCTCCAGGGGCTGGTCTCTCCTGATGACATGTCCAAAGTACATGCGATGAAGTCATGCCATCCTTGCCTCTAAAGAGCATTCTGGCTGTACTTATTCCAAGACAGATTTGTTTGTCTTTGTTTGCTTGTCAATCCTTTGTGGCAGTCCATGGTGAATTTAATATTCTTTGCCAGCATCATTTAAAAATATCATTTCTTCTTCTGTCTTCTTTATACAAGGTCTAACTTTCACATGCATATGAGCCAATTAAAAATACCATGTCTTGGGTCAAGCACACCTTAGTTTTCAACATAAATATTGCAGCTTGGGAGTTGCTCAAATGGTTAAATTTTCCATATTATCCAATAATTCTACTCCTAGGTACATACCCCAAAGGAATGAAAACATATGCTTTCACAAAAACTTGAACAAAAATTATTATAGCAGTATTATTCATAAGAGACAAAAGTTTGAAAGAAACAGCTCCAATGTCCACCAGCTGATGAGTAGAAACTGGAATGTCCGTACATTCAGGCACAATGAGAACTGAGGAACCGATGCATGCTGCAATATGGAGGACGAACTCTGAAAAGACCATACTAAGTCAAGCAAGCCAGTCACAGAGAGCACATTGCATTTACATACGCATTGTGTTTATGTGCACTATCAGTGTTCACGGGAGACGCAGTCAGGGAATAAAATGCGTTGCATTGGGAAAACCTGCTGCACAAGACCTCTTTAAAATATTGACGAGTAAGGATGTTGCTTTGAGGACTCGAGTGTACCTGTCCCAAGCCATGATACTTTTAACTATCTCATGTGCATGTGGGTAGAATATTGAAAGCATCATGGACTGCTAGAAGAACAAATCAGTCTTGGAAAAGGCACAGTTAGAATTATTTTTAGAAACAAAGATATCATATCATGGTATGTTGTCAGGGGAGACCAGTCCCTGGAGAATGGCATCATGTCCAAACTACATTGGGCAAGGTCTTCCCATCCTGATGAAGCGATATTATGTTCCTCACCAGGAAAGGCCAATTCCTGGAAGAGGCGATCATACTTGGTAAAGTCGAAGGTCAACAAAAGAGGAAGATCCCCCACAAGATGGATGGACCCAGTGGCTATAACAATGGGCTGAAACACAACAGCAATGGTCAGGACGGTGCAGGACTAAGTCGTGGCTTTTGTTCTGTCGTGTGTAAGGCCGGAATTGGCGGGGCAGTACTTAATACGATCATCAATAGAGACAAAAAGTCAATCAGTGGTTGGCTAGGATTGGGGGAAGCTGAGAGAAGACGGGGACTGAGTGCTTATGGATGAAGGGTTTCCTGGTGAGGTGACGAACAGAGCTTGCTGTACAGCTGATTGTCTGACGACTGCACAACCTGGTGACGATCCTACACATCACCGGCTTAGGTGCTTTCCATGCGTGAGTTTTACGGCATGTGAGTTATTTCTCAACGCCATTGTTGTTAGGGGCTGCCAAATTAAGTTTCCATTCATAGTGACCCACCTTTATGGCAGCAGAAAACTGACAGAGCCACTGGATTGGTTCATATTGTCAATTTTTTTATTAACAACTTACTGCTTAACTTTTGTGCCACCAGGAATCTCTTTTAATTTCAAAAAAGCTGTATAACAATAAGAGGATCACTAAATGGATCAGAATATAGATTACCCCTAAGAGATCTCAGTAGAGGAATCTTAGACTCTAATGGGGAAATGACTGATAGAGTCCAACGACTGATAGATTCTAGTCTCTGCATGCCCCAAACCAATTGCTGTTGTGTCTGAGCCCACTGTTAAATTCACTATGTCAGTCATCTTGTCAAGACTCTTCCTCTTTTTTTTTTTTTGGTACAGACATTGAACAAGGAGGGTCACTTCAATTATGGTGCTGATGAACATGTTGAAAGCACCATGGAGTCCCAAGGGTTAAAAACATGGGCGATGTCATTTCATACACGTCGGACAGGTTATCAAGAGAGATTAGCACCTGGAAAAGGCTATCGTGCTTGGTAAAGTGCAGGGGCAGTGAAACCAGAAGGCCCTCAATGACATAGATTGACACAGTGGCTGCTACAATGGGCTCAAAGGTAAAAGCAATTGCGGAGATGGCGCACGACCAGGCACATTTGCTCTGTGGGACACACAGTGTGGCTATGAGTCAGAAGCAACTTGACAGCATCTAACAACAGCAGCATACTCAACATCAACTCTTCATGGAGCGTTCAAATATCTTGGCTCTGGCCTTGGAAAAATTAGCTGCTTGTTAGTGAGTACGTTTTAATACACTCTGGTGAACCTGCAGAACATGAACCTGGGCACAGAGCTTGGTTTGCAAGCCCGGGCCTGGCTGGTTGGCAGTCCTCTCTCCCTTTGTTCTCTGAAGGCCCAGGGAGTGCTGGGGTCTTGGAGAAGTCTGCGATCTTTTTCAGACCGCTGCCTTCAGGCTGTAAGCATGGCCTCTAGGTGGGAGGCGTGCTACTCACTGAGGTGGCAGGCTGCAGGCTGTCATTCTGGCCCTTGCAGAGTACTGAGATGTCACAGCATCTCATGAGCGACCGTTGAACTTCCCATCACAATCGCAATCTCAGTATGCCTGTGGTCACCAGTTTCCCAGCCCCTTTTCCCAAAGAACTTAAAATAATTTGCCAGGCAGCACGTCAGGCATTCCCAGACATCCATGAGTGGGCCATGTGGCTACATGGCATTTGTTTTCATGAGCTGGTTTGGGGAATTGTTTCTCTTTTCTACCTCAAAAAAGTCCTAAACACCATTGGGAGCCCTCTGGTTGGTCTTTTCAACTCCGCTTTCAAAGAACAATCCCAACTGTTATTTCTTTTTGTATATGGAAAGTAACCATTAAAATGGTACTGCAGTAAATATATTTTATATCTAGTTAAAAAATCTATGATCTGCTATTTCTTAGATCTATAGTCAGTGTTTATGGAAGCAGTATTTAGGAGAGCAAAGGACACATTGCCTTGGGAAATGCTGTACAAGAGCTCTTTAAAACGTTGAAAAGCAAGGCTGGTGCTTTGATGACTAAGGTGCTTCCAAACCAAGGTCTTTTCAATCACCTCATAAGCTCGAGAGAAGTTGGACGATACAAGACTGCAGAATAGTTGATGCAATCGAAGGAGGGTGTTGGTACAAAACAATGAAAGTCTTGTGGACTGCCAGAAAAACCAGCACATCTGTTGGAAGACGAACAGCTAGAATGCTCCTCAGAAGCCAGGATGGTGAGGACTTTGTCTCTTGTGCTGGAGACACGCCATCGGGAGAGACCAGTCCTTGAAAAAGGACATCGCCTTGGTAAAGTGGCAGGGCAGGGAGGAAGAGGCAGCCCCTCCACCAGACGATTGACCAAAGTGGCTACCACAGTGGGCTCAGACACCAGAACAGTAGGGAGGAGGGCACAGGGCGGGTGGTGTTTCCTTCTGCTGTGCACAGGTGGCTATGAGGCTGAACGGACTTGAAGGCTCCTAAGGAGACCAACAGCATGATCTAATCTTAAAACTCCATACTCAAACTCCCCAGCGAAATTGTATATTTCCAGATTTTGCTGGCAGTTCCAATGACTTATCTTCTCTTTCCTATGGCGTTTGGTCAGCCAGAGCGCTTGAGGACAAAAAAAAAAAAGGTCACTCTTTGGCGGGGTGGCATTTGGGCCTGGACTCGGGATTGCTGAGCAGCAGGATGAGCTGTGTGCAGGCATGTGCAGGCTGGACCACTGCCTGGAGACACACTTTAGGAGCAGACTGGGTCAGAATCTGACCAAATTGGCCAAAGAAGGGCCACAAGAGACAGGTGCAAGCTGGGGGGATAAAAAGTAAGAATAGGGGAATAGCCACAGATGAGCATCGCTAGAAAATGGTCAAGTATTTTAACCTCTGAGACTCTGCCCTTTGAAAAGACTGACCAGATGGTAGCTTTCTTCTGCTTTTGTCAGTGTTTTGAAATGATGCAAGGGCAATTTTGACCTTCACAAAATCTGGTTGAGATAGAGAAGCTTCCCTCCTGGCTTGCCCTTCTCCCAGCATAGCTCTTCATATTTGGGAGAAGCTCACCCTCGGCAGTATCGAGGGAAGGAAGCCACCTGAGCTTGCTGGTGTCATGTCCATCTAAACTACAATGCAACTCAATTGAATAACATCCAAGATCAAGGTTGTCATTTGCTGTCCATCTATACTGACTCCTCCTAATCCTGTCCCCAAGAGCCCTGGTGGTACAGTGGTTAAGTGTTCAATTGCTAATGAAAAGATTAGAGGTTCAAATTCACTGGCCACTCCAGGGAAGAAAGCTGAGGCAGTCTGCTGCCAATCCAAGATCATAGCCTTGGACATTCTATGGGGCTGTTCTCTGGAAGTGACCTCCAGAGTTTGGTTCTGGAACCCATGCTCGGTGGCAGAATGTTCATCTCTCACCTGAGAGGCAGGCCCCCTGCACACACCATCTGTCACTGAGGGCTTGTGTGACGCTATGTTGCTGAACAGCCTTCAGCAGAGCTTCCAAACGAAGGCAAATCAAGAGAAAAGCCTGGAAATGAGTCAATGAAAATCCCATGGATCACTCTATAGATGAACATGGGCATGGCGCAGGACTGGGTAGCATTCCATCCCACTGGGCATGAGGAGTCTGTGAGTTGGAAACATTTTTCTGCATTCAAACTGTATGCACGTTGTGGTGGGCTTTCACACCTGGCTAAGTTACTGATTTCCTTATTTACATCACCTGCAGTGTCCTGCAGGCATTTGAACTTAAAATCTCCAAGGCAGACGTCCTTAAATTATGGCCCGCGGGACACATGCAGCCCACCGAGGACATTTATCTGGCCCACCGGGTGTTTTTTGCCCCATTTGCTTTTTTACTTCAAAATATGATATGTGCAGTGTGCATAGGAATTTGTTCATAGTTTTTAAAAACTATAGTCCGGCCCTCCAATGGGTCTGAGGGACAGTTAACTGACCCCTGTTTAAAAAATTTGTGGACCCCTGCTCCAAGGCCTACATGGATTTCCCTCATCCATCAAGTCTTGAGGTGCCAACAGTTAATGTACTACTAAAGTTGACAGTTCAAGGCTACTACTGCATGGTTTAAAATCAGGAACGGCATACGTCAGGTTGCATCCTTTCCCCAAACGTCAATCTGTGTCCTGAGCAATTCATCCGAGAAGCTCGACTCCGAAGCAAGCAGCGTCAGCACTGGAGGAAGCCTTTTGACAACACACAATATGCAGATGACACAAGCTCTCCTGCTGAAAGTGAGGAGGACTTGAAGCACTAGCTGGTGAAGATCAGCGACTGCAACCTTCAGTATGGATTACCATTCAATGTAAAGAAGACCAAAATGCTCACAACTGGACCTATAGGTAACCCCATTATAAACGGAGAAGATGTTGAAGTTGTCAAGGATTTTCTCTTGCTTGGATCCACAATCAATGCTCATGGAAGCAGCAGTCAAGAGATCAAAGGACAAAGTGCATTTCATAAATCTGCTGCCCAAGACTTCTTTAAAGTGCTGGAGGACAAGGATGTCTCTCTGAGGACTGTGGTGGGTCTGACCAAGCCTTGGTATTTTCAGTCTTCTTATCGGCTGCGAATAAGGAGTTAGACATTGAATAAGGAATAGCAAAAGTAAGCAAGTGTGTTTGATGCTGGTGAAGACAACTGAAAGCACCAGGGACTGTCAAAAGAAGAAACACATTTGTCTCGGAAGAAGAACAGCCACAGCACGCCTGAGAAGCAAGACCGGTGAGACTTTGTCTCAAGTACTTCGCACGTGCCACCCAGAGACAAAGCCCTGGAAAGGACATCCTGCCTGGGAAAGAGGCAGTGAACACCAGGAAGGGCCTGGACAGGATGTGTTGCCGCAATGGCTACAACGACGGGCTAGAACGTAACGCAGTGTGAGGATGACACAGGTTGCTGTGAGTCATTACCGACTCAAAGGCACCTAGCAGCAACAGTCCCAGACCATTTCAATCCTGTACCTACTCAGTAGCTGCAGCTCATCCCCTCTCTCCCACATTTTATTTTACTTCTCCAGTTAGACTGTACGTCCTACACTGTCTCATTGTCTCCCTCCAATTATCCAACAAAATACCCTTCACGAGTCTTGTTCACATCATTTGCCGCTTAAAGGATTGAGCGCTGTTCATTGGCCAGGGAAGCAAAGCAGATGAGAGTGGAAAAGAGTATTTGTTTCCCCTTGTTCCTAATTGTAACGTGACTAAACCTGTGAGCAATTTGTCAGCTAAATAATTTCAAAGTGGAGTGAAACCAAGTACGGGATTCCACATAATATCACTTAGGCCTTTCCATGTGGAAAATTTAGGATCCAAAACAAATTAAAGCAAGTCTACTCCACTGTGAGAAAAGATACATTCTTGAAAAATATGAAGAGATACAGGGTTGTTTCACCTCAGCTAATTGCAATTGAAGTGCTGAGAAATTTGAGGATTTGTCAGCTTGGTTTTAAAGAGTTAAGGATCATTTATGTTTGGCATAATGACTTTTTGTATTAACTAGTTTTATTGGGGGCTCTTACATCTCAGCACAACCCAATCATTCATCCATTGTGTCAAACACATTTGTACATATGTTGCCATCATCATTTTCAAAGCATTTTCTTTCTATTTGAGGCCTCCATATCAGCTCATTTTCCCCCTCCCTCCTTCCCACTCCCTCCCTCATGAACACTTGACAAGTTATAGATTATTATTTTCATATCTTACATTATCCTCTGTTACCCTTCACCCACTTTTCCATTGTTCATCCCTCTGGGAGGGAGTTATATGTAGATACTTGTGATTGATCCCCCCACGCTGCCCCTCGGTATCTCTATTCTCATTGTTGGTCCTGAAGGGTTTATCTATCCTGGATTCCCTGTGTTGCGGGCTCTGACCTGTAGCAGTGTACATGTTCTGGTCTAGTCAGTTTTGTAAGGTAGAATTGAGGTCATAATTGTGGGGGGCTAGGGGGCAGATGTCCAATTGTCTGTAGATGGGATTTGGGTCTCCATTCCACAAAACTCCCCCTCCTCCCCGCACCATTCCCATTGGTATGATTTTCTTCTATCTTAGAGATGCCTGACAACTGAGCCCATTGACACCTCATGATCACACAGGCTGGTGTGCTTCTTCCATGGGAGCTTTGTTGTTTCTCAGCTAGATGGCCACTTGTTTATCTTCAAGCCTTTAAGACACCAGATGCTATATCTTTTGATAGCTCAGCATCATCAGCTTTTTTCACCACATTTGCTTATGCACCCATTTTGTCTTCAGCGATTGTGTCAGGAAGGTGAACATCACAGAATGCCAAATTATTAGAACAAAGTGTTCTTTGTGTTGAGGGGGTACTTGAGTTGAGGCCCAATGTTCATCTGTTACCTTAATTCTTAACATATAGATATAAGTACACAGAGCTATTTCACTATCATTATATATAAATATATTTACATATGTACACGCTTGTATTTAAACCTCTATAAATGTCCTTTGCCTCCTAGTTCTCTCCTCTATTACCTTTTACTTTCCTCTTGTCTCACTATCGTGTTCAGCCTTCATTCAGGTTTAGTAGGTCCTTGCTGTTACATTGCCCTTGATTAAGCCCCACTAGGCATTCTACACCCTATTTCCATTGATTTTATTTCACTTGTTGTTCCCTTGCCCCTGGGTTGGTTGACTACCCTCCCTTTCCTTTCTCCCAACTCCCTTTCTCCCATCCCCCTCCCGCCGAAATTATTGGTCCCATTGTTTTCATCTCTGAATTGTTTATCTTGCCTATCTTATCTAGATAGACATGCAGAGACATTAATAAGCACAAAAGCCAGGCAAAGCCAAACAAAACAACAAAGGAAGACAAAACCAACAAAACAACAACAAAAAACCAAAACAAAATTATAACAACAAAAAGAAAGCCAATGACAAAAAGGAAAATCCTATAAATAGTTCCTGGTCTATTTTTTGACCTTTAGGAGTATTTTCCAGTTGAATCTGATGGGGTGCCACACTCTTCCCCTAAAGTCTATTTCTGGTATTCCCCAGGATTTTATCGCTTTGCTCCCCTTGCTGCTCTGTTGCATGGCCTCAGCGTTTTGCCTCAGTGTGATGGGGTCAGATCAGGCACAATTCCTGCACGGTGTCTCCAGTGCTGTTCCCCATGGCTTTATGGTTCAATGAGGGACATTGTGTTTCGTGGTGGGGCTGGGCCTATGGTCCTCTCTGTGCATGGGCTGACCTGAGCAGGAATATTGTCATTGGGGCTTGGTGGGCCAGGATGTGTTCCCCTCCATCTCCATCCCTCTTCGTTTCTCCTGTGTGCTCTAATCAGATGTGCCCCTCCTCTCCCCAAGCTGTAGCTTCAGCACTGCCCTCTGAAGTGCATTCTTCTGGGGGTGAGGGGAGACACATAATTGGGATTGGGGCTGACCTAGGGCTTAGTAACTTTTTGTATGGAAATAGAATTACATATTTGCATAGAGTTTGGTCTTTGTTTTGATCAAAGACTTTAATCTTGATATGAAATTGGGAATCATGGCTTCTAGACTTTCTGAAGTTTTCTTTAAATCAAACAATAGTTCTACGCAACCAGTAAAGAATGTTTACTTGGGTATTGTTCTCTTTGAAGAACCATCTATCTAAGATCAATTACCAACAACTCGCAAGATTAGAAGCTGTTGTAGTGGTAATGCATTGAGCTGTTATCCTCAAGATTGCAGTTTGAAACACCAGCTGCTCAGAGGGAGAACAATGGGCATTTCTACTCCCATGAACAATTACAGTCTCAGAACCCAACAGGGCTGTGCCACCCTGTCCTGTAGGGCCGATATGCGTTGGCATTGACTCAATGGCAGTACATTTGGGTTTGGGTTTTGCAAGATTAGAGAGGAAACTTAAGGGGCAGTGAGTATATGTTAATAGGGAGGAACAATTTGAAAAGGGAAAGTTGCATCGCTGGACACCTTGAATGCCAATGGACTGTACATGTAGAGACTCTTGGTATATGTTCCTCTGTGACATGGTAACAAAAATAAAATAAATGTGAAAAGAGTCACTCTCTTAAATATTAAATAAATCCTCTGTGCCCCTTTACATTGTTTTCCCAGCTGTCTCAGTACCATTAAAAATCACTTTATTGGGAGCTTTTACAGATATTATAAAAATCCATAATTCAATTAGAATAAGCATAATTGTACAATTACTGCCCCCATCATTTTCAAAACATTTTCTTTCCTCTTGAACTCTGATATCAGTTCCCCTTTGTCCCCTCCCTCCCTCACCTGACCACAGGAACCCTTGTTCTTATTTGCCATTTCTTCCACCATCCACTGTATCCGTTCCCCTACAATTGTTATTCGTTCCCCTCAAGTGGGGTTATACAGTCATCTTTGCTATGGCTTGCCCATTTCTCCCCATATCCCCCTCTCTTCCCATACCCCAGAGAATCATTGCTCCCATTACTATTGCTGATGGGCTTTTCTATCTTGGATTTCATGCATTTAATGATCTGCACTATACCAATGAATATTTGCAGGTCTAACAAGTTCAATGAGGTAAAACTGGGACCCTGACAGTAAGGGGAGGAAATATTAAAGGACTAGAGCTTAGTTATGTGCTCATCCGTGCCATACTGCACCCTGGATATATCTTCCCTCCCATATGGCCCTTCTGTGGGCCTCTCCGATTATCTTTGTTGTGCTTTGATTTTTAATACCCCTTTACATTTTTATAGGCTCTCAAAGATCAAGGAGAGAATTTCTCAGCCAGCACTATACATGGTCTGTCAACAAAAACATCAAGGCATTTTATTTGTAGAGGATTTTCAATTTACAGTAGTGTTTATATGCATTCTGTGAGCAATGACTATGAACTAGGTCCAATAGGATAAAGTTTTCACTTAGCAGAGCCCTAATGAATAGACTTTCCTTGAGATAACCAGAGATATAGAAGGTTTTTATATAACTAACTGTTACTGAGCACTGTAAAACCGACATGAGGGCCAGATCTGACCTTCTCTGGCTTCCAAGACTCAGTGCCACAAGGCAGAGGCCAGACCTGCCTCCTCCCTCCAATCTTCTTGCCAATTCTGACACCAGCTCTCCTTCCCTGAGCTATTTCTATGGCTGGTTCAATAATTCCTTGTCACAATGACCACATGGAACTCACAAACAATACTTATGATGATGTGTCAGGAAGTCAACAGGTTACAATTCAGGTGGGGAATCCTCATGACAGTTGTTTAGTCCAGGCAGTTTTTGCAATGCCTGAAGACAGACCAGAAGGCACCCAGTTCCAGCACTGTGGGTCAGCAAAACCCAGCCCCTCCCATTAAAGACTGAGAGCTAACTCACCCCACAAATCAGCCTCCTGCTCTATAGCACTCAGCCAGCCTTGCTTGTGGGCTGGGAAATTCACCGTGTTCAATGCGCTGCTCCTGGTTGGCTGGTGCTTTTCCTCTGCTATCCCTTTGTGTCTCAGCTTGCTGGGGAATCAGGGGGTTTCAATGTGCAGGGATCTGAGGACAAAGGGCTCACTCCACTTTTACTCTTTTCTTTAGTTGGCAGATATTTCACCTCTCCTGCTTCTGAAATGGCTCAGTTTCTTCCCAGCAACACGACACTCAAATTAACCCTGTTAACAATCACTCCCAGATGAATTCTATAATCCAATCAGTATTTCCCCCACCATTTGAGGAAAAGGAAGGTGTTTTGGTGAGAGTAACAAAAGGTATGTCCAGAGAAGCCATATTAACTAATTTACTACATTACAAATACATTTTCCATGCAGATACTGTGCTGGGAATTTTGCATTGGTTTGTCATCCTGGGCTGAGCCCTGTGAAGTCGGTACCTTTACATTGCCCACCTTATAGTTGAGAAAGGCCAGAGTGACCCTAGGCTAGAATAAGAATAATTTTTCACACTAAAGTCCACCCATTTCTAACATTAATCATCTTATATGATGCCTGCTTTTTTCAGCAACTAACACCAAGCCAGGTGATGTCAGTTAATTATAATTACAGCGTAAAAAGGCATATAATTCAGATTATGATGGACTAGAAAAAAGGTCAGGAGATCAACTTCTGGAAATGAGTCCACAAAAACCCTGTGGCCACAATAGAAAAGGATCTGGTTTGCTTGCTGTGGACATGTGATTAAAAGCTTATCAATAGCGAGCTGAAGATAGCGTGTCTGGTGAAGGAGCGGGCCGAGGAGGGTGAGACAGAGCGGTAGAGAAGGCACAACAATGGGCAGCCATACGCTGGCAGTTGTGAGGATGAGGCAGCACAAAGCATCATTTCATTCTATTGCATAAGATGGTCATGAGTTGGCATCAGCAGTCCCACTCTGCACCCATGGGGCAGACACGATTTGGAAGACTGGAGAGCGACTGACAGCAACGACAGCAAACTGGAATGTGGAGTGTGGGAGATGTCCTTCAAGTTTTAGGAAGAGATAACAAAAGCACCCCATGAGGAGGAAGTGACAAACGAAGTACCACAGGGGGAATATGGTCAGTCACCTGCGAGAGTAACCCAGTCTAAAACAGGAACCAACAAAGGACTCTCTGGTGAGACCAAGCCACTTCTAAAGTCCTCGAGGGACAAGGGTGCCTTAAAGATTTCTCACCTAGAGAACGAGATCTCTTTCTTAGCAACAATCTGATCCCCTACAAAATGTCCAAGATGAGAGCGTTAAAAAGAATCAACTTAGTCTGTATAGTGTACAGAAAAGAGGCAAATCCAGTATCCAGGAAAGATAGGTCTTTCCTGAGCAGCGTGAGTGTTGCAGTTTGCAGGATTCACAGGGAGAAGGAAGCCGTGTCTTTGCTCAATGTCATTCGCACAGTGCCACTGGTGTGGCACAGAGGAGCTGCCAGTACAATAAGGAAGAAGTGGACATCATTGGGTCTCCTTTTCTTTAATGCATGGTTCCTGGGAGACATTCTAAAACTGACTGCCTTTCCTTAGGCATTCTTTCCATTGATAAAAGGATGCACCGCCATCTGGTATGAATAGTGGGATATATTTAGCATTTACCTTTATCAGGGAAAATACTAAGAGGCATCTTTATTTAGCAATCAGTCTCTTGTGAGCTTGTTTAGTATGATCTACTCCCCAAGTGTCCTCAGCTCTGATATATATATTTTTTCTGCAAGAGAATGGAAATGGCATCGGCAAATGTATACAGCTGATGAACTGACTGAAGGCAGCAAGGAATAAAAAAGGGGGTGTGTGTGGGGGTGGGGTGGGGGGGTAGGTTCCAGGATCTTGAGGATCCATTCATTGGGGAATGTGAAGATGTAAGTAGAATAGAGGTTGAGAAAAGGGGGCAATCAGACCCTGAGACCAGTGAGAAAGCTGAGTCTGCCTTCCAAAACGTGCCGCCTGTTTCATGGGGGAGGATCCTGACATGCTAGCATCAACATCGCGTCACTTCTGAGATGGAACCAAAATTAGGGTCACTGCCATCCTGTCACTTCTGACTCATAGTGACACTATGGGACAAGTAGAGCTGCCCCTGTGGGTTTTCAAGGCTGTAAATCTTTACAGGAGTAGAAAGCCTAGTTTTCTCCTGCAGAGCAGCTGGTGGTTTCAAACTGCCGACCCAGTGGTTAGCAGCCCAATGTGTAACCAATAAGCCACCAGGGCTCCCTTGAGATTGAAAGAGGATTGAAAAAGAGTGGTATTACTACTTACATTGGGAAAGGAGTATAAATTAGGATTACCCAAAAGAAAATGGAATGTATGGGCATTTTATCCATAAGGGACAGGCATTTACAGTGGAGTGAATTTCAGCCTCCGATCACAAGAGGGGCGATGTATAGGTAGAGGGTTATAGAAGGTTATAGAATAATGATGACAATCTCTGCTGGATAAAGTGTAAGGTCATTGAAGAGGAGAAATATCATCAGTAAGACAGAGTGACACAGTGACTGCAAAACAGGCCCAAAACAGCCATGGTCAAGAGGGTACAGGCCTGGGCTGTGCAGAGGGTTGCTATAAGGTGGAGCACTCTCGATGGTCCCTGACAATAACAGCGGCACCCCTCTGTCAGCTGCTGTGCTATGGTAGCTTACCGTATATACTCGAGTATGAGCTGACCTGAATATCAGCCAAGGCACCTAATTTTACCACAAACACTGCATAAAAATGTGCTGAAAAACTCGCCTTATCCTTGAGTATATGCGGTATATGCTGCAGTGAGATTAGAAGCTATGCCACTGGTATTTCAAATATCAGCAGAGCTGCCAATGGTGGGCAGGTTTTACCAGTGTTTGGATTAGGACAGAGAGGGAAGAAAGGTCTGGCAATCTAATTCTGTGAATTATCCAAAGGAGATGCTACTTTGGATGCAGTTATTGTCTGATAGAATTGGAGAAGATTGGAAGGCATTTAAAACACACAGTGGCGGCAAGAGTGGACCCGGGCATATCCATGATCATGTTGGTTGGGCAGACTCAGGCAACATTTTGCTCTGTCCTTTGTGGAGTTGCCATGAGTTGGGCCAACTAACCACAATAATACGGAATCCTGGTGAGATCAAGCATAAAAAGGAATTGGAGACCTCAAAGGACATGAAGACCTGGAGGAAGGAGGCCTCTCTTCCCTCCCTTCCCATGAGTCTGATCCCACGACAACCAACCTACACACACAAACATGTAGCCCAGTAGTTTATCTGCTACCTCCAGGGAATACCCAGCCAAAAGGAGCCTGAGCCAGGGGGAGTAATGGCAAAGTGGCAGTATTTTTCCACAGGGAGTGGCATCCAGGCAGGTACTTAGAGGATTCAAATAACATTGCTGGGGCTTCCTGCTGAATCCAGACGTTGGCAGTCTCTATTCTTTCCTAACTACTACAATTAAGATTTAAATAAATCTTTAAAAACTGCTGAAGAACAGATTGAACACATATTTGGAGTCAGTGGTTTAAGCCTTAGAAATAGGCTTCAGGGCAATGCTCTTCACAATAGACTTTCTGGCTCCTCAAACTGCCTTTATTACTGACTTGTTTTTAAGGCACCAGGCAGGAAAGGGAATTGGAAGGGAAAAAGCCCCATCTTTCATTACAGTGGGCTGGCTAAAGGAAACCTCGTGGGTCTGCCCTTGAGAGACAAGGTTTCAGATGACCGAGAGGAACAGGCCACTGCCAGGTTCCTCGTGCTGCTCTGGCTCCGCTGCTGCCTGGGCTAAGTGAATTGGCCCCTGGGAAGCCAAATGGACGCTCGGATGATGGGTGAAGCCACAGAAATTAGATTAGCTACACAACTGCGAGCACCACAGGCCATTAACTCAGCCATGGCCTTGGGCTGTGGAGAAGGTTAGCCACAGCTGCAGTGGCCAGTGTCCCAGCACGTTAGCTGGAGAGAGCACAGAGAGTGGAGCCTGTTTTTGAAAACCAATGACCTATTTGAATAAAATTTTATTTTTGAGTACTTAACCTTAATAATGCTCTGGTCATTTTCTGGCAACTTCTGCTAGATCCGTTGTACCATAGACCTAAGGACAGAATTTAAATAGGTTTACTGGCTACATAGGCCCTAGTTTCCACCTGGACTGCAAGATAGTTATTGTGTAACTCAAGGTAATGTCAGGGATAGGACAACTGGTGTATAAGCTTAGTGGTCAGGGGAGGTTGGATAATTGTATTCTATTTCTCCTTGGTGGAAAAAAGTATTAAAATTTATGACTGCTCAGGCAGCTCGGGCAGTGTAGTGGTTACGCATTGGGCTGTGATCCCTAAGGTCAACAGTTTGAAATCACCAGCTACTCCAGAGGAGAAAGGTAGGGCTTTTTACTCCCTTAGACAGTTACAGCCTTGGAAACTCACAGGGGCAGTTCTACCCTGGCCTATAGCGAGTTTGGTTTGTTTGTCAGTTTTGGTAAGGACAGAAGACATGTATCCGTAAGAAAGAGTGATCCGGAGAATTTAGGTTCACCTTGCAACTACTGCTTTTATCTCTCTTACCTGGTAATGAGAGCTAGGAGTATTCCACACCAAGCAGATTACCCTCACTCACTGCCATCAAGTTGATGCCTACTCACAGTGACACTATGGGACAGGGTAGAATTGCTACTGTTAGCTTCTAAACTATATTTATGGAAGTAGAAAGTCTCATCTTTCTCCTGCGGAGCAGCCGTTGGTTTTGAACTGCTCACCTTGCAGTTAGTAGTCCAACAGGTAATCACTATGTCACCAGAGCTCCCTAAGCAGATTAAAAACATAAACATTGAATCTCCAAAGTTGGGCACCTTTGATACCTGATGCCCATGTAGACATCAGAAGCATGGCCATTAGAATCTGTGAAAGTGGACTTTCCTTCCTGGATTAGAGTGATGTTCCAGACACCCCAGCCATCCTGCCTCTCAGAGAAGTATGGAGCCAAAGGAAGTGAGGCAGCGTCTGCAAGGTTCCCCAACTCTTACCTTTGATAGGACAGAAGCACCCAGTGAGCATCCCAACTCCCTCGATTAGTTGGAGATAGCACAGAAAGCTTCCATGACCAAATCACAGAATCCACCATACAAGTAGAGAGCTGCGGGAGTTGGTGTGAGAATAGGTAGAGAAGAATGGGAGGTGGAGGCATTTCTGAACTCTACTTCCTGGCGATAGAGAATCCAGAGGCGGTCAAACATGGCCTCTGCACTGTCTTACTCAGTATAAGCATATAACTTTCAAGGGAGCTGCATCCCTTTAGACATAATAAACCTTCATTGTCAATACTCAACTCGAGACAATCAACTTCATCATTGTATATGCTGTTGTCTGAAAGAGTATCTTTTCCCCTTTTGTCCTAAATGTACCATTGTCTGATCCAAGAGATAATTCCTTTGAAGGGACTGTTGAATTAGTCATAATTGACCTTATCAGCAGGAGCCCTGGTGGCACTGTCAGGTAAGCCTGCGGCTGCCAGGGATGATGGTTTAAATCCACTAGCCACTCCATGGGAGGGAGAGATGCTGCTCCCTGGTACTGTAAAGATTCATAGCCTGGGAAATCCTAGAGAGGGTTGCTGGGCGCCCCTCGTGGTGTACTGGTTACACGCTAGCCTACGAAGTATAAGGTCAGCAGTTTGCAACCACTAGCCACTCCGTGGGAGAAAGCTGAGGCTTTGTCCTCCCATGAAAAAGCCAGTCTCAGAAGCAGATGGGGGCAGTTCTCCCGTGCCCCCGAGGGTCACCACGAGTCAGAATGGGCTCCGTGCCAGTGACCGTTTTGGATGAGGCAGAATCACCTGGACGGTGTCGGCATGGATGAGCTATGGTGCTGACTGCGGGTGGCCTCTAGCCGTCATGCCTTCATGATGGGCTATGAAAGCTCGCCTCTCTGCGCGTGATGACAATGCCATTCTGGCGCGAGTTCCATGTTAGACAGGAGCGAGACGGGATGTATTCAGACTCTCCACCTGAGCAGAGGATGTGAAACAAAAAGTGTTTCTGGGGTGGGGGTGGGGGGTGGACGGGAGGGTGAGATATGGTCTGCTGAAAGAGCTTTGGTGGCGTAGTCGTTACGTGTTGGGCAAGGTCAGCACTTTGAAACCACCAGCCACATTATGGGGGAAAGACAGGACTTTCCACTCCTGTAAAGAGTTACACTCTTGGAAGCTCACAGGGACAGTTCTACCCCGTCCAATAGGGTCAGTTCTACCCCGTCCAATCAGTCAGCATGGACAAATGGACAAGGTGTCAGTGAATGAGAATGGTTTGCTCAAAGACAAAAACACACCTCTATCAAAGTCATTCCTCTGTTCAAGAGCCAGCTCAGATGTAGGTACAGAGGGAAGTCCCAGGACCGTTGGAACAAGAGCCACCATGGGTTCGTTTCGTGATCTCTGTCTGAAGTGTTGCATGTCCAGGTCAGAGGTATCAGACCGTGGCATAGAGATCATGTGACAGCTCAGAGAAGTCACGCAGAAACCAGAGGCCAAGGCAAGGCGCCTATGAGACAGCGGGGAGGATCAGGGAGAAGGCTACTCTGAGTCTGCATAGCCATTGCAAGAATATGGAATCTACCAGAGAAGGAGCGTGCTGTGGGAATTGGTGTGAGAATAGGTGAAGAAGAATGGGGGTTGGGGGGTGGGAGGCATTTCTGAACTTTACTTCCTGGCGACAGAATCCAGACGCAGGCAAACATGGCCTCTGCACTGTCTTACTCAGTATAAGTATATAACCTTTAAATGAAAAATCACAATATCAAATCCATACCATATTTAATATGCTTCAGAGCTTATAGGCATGCCCTATGTCATTTTGGTAACATAACAGAACGGATCATGAAGATGGCCCAAAGCTGGGCAGCATTTGTTCTGTTCTCACGATTGCCGCTGCGACACCACCAGTCACTCTGCGGGACCTCATGAGTCACAGCTGACTTGATGGCAGCTATCAGCAATGACGTGCTCCTACAAGAGAAGCGACTGTCCACTCACAGCATGCCAGTACCCAGACCTGGATCGTACACGGTCCCCTGCTTTAAATGTTTTCCAGTCCTGCCTTATATAGGATGTATTCACGATATATGGCCATCTTTCTAATCTACAGAACATACACGAAGCTTCAGAAGAGGGAAGATCGATGTTGTAACTCTGATGGTATTATGAGTGTTTAATAAACACTTGTTAAGTGGATAAGAAAAACGCCATTAAGTGGGGAGAAAGAGGGTTTGTCCAGCTGGTAAAGACTGCAAAGCATACGAAGATTTGTGGCATCAGAAATCAGATGAGTTTTCTGTGCTGAACAAGGGAGAAGGACACAGGGCCCCAAATTTGTGATATAACATTTGTTTGAATGGAAAATAATAGTACACACACAGTATTCTTTCAGAAGAAACATTAATGGAATTTAAAAACAAGCAAAAACTGACTCCTTACACATTATTAGTAACAAATAGTCCCTTATCCACGGAAGCGGTTTCAACTCATCTGAAGTCTTTCTCTGAATAGAGTTTTTGGAAACTCCAGAATTTTGGCTGTTTTTCCTTTCAGAGCTTATAAAAGTAGTTCAAGTATTCTTTCAGCTATAATTGCCGTGCAATAAAAATCCTTCGCTCCATAAATCCCTTCCTTTGTTCTTATTCTAAGCCCATCTAGTTCTATTTTTACAAAATGCATCTTTTATTGTAACTTCTGATATGTTCTCATTTAACATTGAATAATTTCACATTGTACAGATGTAACTGATTAAAAGACTTCTATAAGTTTACTGTTGTAGTATAAAGTAAGTATCGATAAACCACACAACACATTATTATATATTGCTATAGGTGTCCATTATTATTGAGGTAGGGTGCCATTGCATTTGTTCCGACTCACAGCGGCCCTGTGGCCAACAGAAAGAAACTCTGCCTGGTCCTGCGCCCTCCTCACCATTGCTCTCGTATTCGAGCCCCTTGTTGCAGCTGCTGTGGCAATCCACCTTACTGAGGGCCTTTCTCTTGTGTCTGCTCCTGCACTGTCCCAAACATGATGTCCTTCTTCAGGGACTGGTCTCTCCCAGCAACATGTCCAAAGCATGTAAGATGCAGTTTCAGCATCTTGCCAGTAAGGAGCATGTTGGCTGTGCTTCTTCCAAGACAGATTTGTTTGCTCCTTTGACAGTCCATGGTACTTTTAATATTTTTCATCAACACTGTAATTCAATGCATTCATTCTTGTAACTTACTCCATAGCCATGTGAAATGGCACACGAGGCCATTGACAACAGCCACCGCTTAGGTCAGGTACATGTTTGTCCTCAAAGGAACATCCTTGCATTTCAACATTTAAAGAGGTTTGTCGAGCAGATGTGTCCAAGGCTAGGGGTCATTCAAGCCCGTGACCACCGTTTCCATGAGCACTGATTGTGGATCCAAGAAAGATACAGTATTGGCAATTTCAACCTTTTCTCCATTTATCAGGATGTCACCCATTGGTCAGCTGTGAGGCTTTTGTTTCTCTACATTGAGTTTTGGTCCGTTCTGCAAGCTGCAACCCCCCCTTCGTCAGCAAGTGCTTCAGGTCATCCTTACTTTAGCAAGCAAGGTTGTACTATCTGTATATCACAGGTTGTATGTCTTCCTCCATAACCTAGCACCAAATTCTTCTTCACAGAAGCCAGCGTCTCTGATTATTTGTTCAGCAGATACAACCCTGACACGCGCAGTTCTTGATTCTAAGCCATGCAGTATTCCCTCGTTCTACTTGCGCAGCTTCTTTTGATCCGCGTACAAATTCTGCAGGAGCACAGGGAAGTGTTCTGGACTTCCTGTTCTTCTCAGGGTCATTCATAGTTTGTGATCATCCCCACAATAAAACGTTTTTCACAATCAATAAAAGTAAACTTCTTTCTGGTATGCTCCGCTTTTAGCCAAAATCCACTTGATATCAGCAGTCATATCCTTTGTCCCAAGTCTTCTGAATCTGGCTTGAGCTTCAGGCAGTTCCCTGTCAACATACCGCTGTAACCATTATTGAACGATCTTCAGCAAAAGTTTACCTACCTGTGGTATCAATGCTATTGTTCTATAATTTGAACATTCTGTTAGGTCACCTTTATTTGGAATGGCTGCAAATGGCATATACATATATATTGTTGTTGTTGCTGTGAGTTGCCATCACGTGACCCTATGTACAACAAAGGAAATGCTGCCTTGTCCTGCACCATCCTCACAGCCATTCCTAGGCTTGAGCCCAATGTTGCAGCCACTGCGTCAATCTGTTCCTTTGAGGATCTCCCTCTTTTCCACTGTCCCCCCACTTTACCAAATAGAAAGCATAGTGTTGAAACCCTATGCATGTGCACATATAGGAAATGCTCAAAGATGTTTAAGAATGATCCCACCACTCATGGAATTACATTTGCTCCTAGTCTCTCCACATACCTTCCAAAATGGAAACCTGTGATCTAAAAATGTAGTGTTGCATAAATGTCACATGGGTGGTTTTTCAGAATGTAGATTCCTAGGTCTCAGTTCCAGAAACCTCAATTTAAGATGCCTGAGTTGGGGTTGATAGTGATATATTTTTAAAGAACCCTAGCAGATGATGAGAGAACCACTCTTTGTGAGCTGCTGCATCGGGTGAATATGTATTGCTGGCCAGTGGGTTGTAATGCTTAGGGATTATGTCACCCTGCCACCCGGCACCCACACTCCCACATCACCTGCGTATAAACACATGGAAGCTTTGCTGGGTTTACTTCTCTAGAGAACCCAACCTAATACCAGGACCCTGGAGCTCAGGAGGTAGATGAGAGGTATAGTATTGACACAACAGTCTGTCATCCATTACCCACTGTGAGTGAGTCAATACCAACACGGTAGGACAGACAGAACTGCTCCTTGGGGTTTCCAAGGTTGTAAATCTTTAGAGGCACAGACAGTCTCATCTTTTCCCTGCCAAACAGTTGGTTGGCTTGAACTGCCAAACTCAATGGGTGCAGCCGAGTGCTTAATCCAAGGCACCATCAGGGCTCCTTCCTTTGTTATCTATAGGAAGAGTAAAGCCTTGGAATTGGATGGTATAAGAGAAGAACTAACTTTATTAACACCAATAAAGGAAAGTCAAAGTGCTAGAGTCAGAGAGGTTACCAAGGAAATGGAAGTAAGACCATATGGCTGGAGAGGAAGAGGAACAAAGGACACCGTATTACAGAAGCCAAGCTAGTAAGATAGTCAGGAGTGGGTGGTCAATGGTGACAGAGAGGACTGGGAGTAAATGAAGCAAAAAATGCTCAGTTAAGGGAAGGCCAGAAACATGCCTATTGTCTGTACCTGTCATCTCCAGCATTCCAATGCTTGTTCCTGTAGAGGTGGGCCATTCGCTATTGTATTCTCTGTAGTTGGCATAAAATGATCACTTAACAAATGTGTGGCAAGCAGATTGTATTGGTAAAGGCAGCTGCTCTAAAATAAGTTTTAAAGAGCGCAACTGCAATTGAGTTCTCCTAAGGGGCGCCGTTAGAA
Source organism: Tenrec ecaudatus (assembly GCF_050624435.1). Classification (NCBI taxonomy): domain Eukaryota; kingdom Metazoa; phylum Chordata; class Mammalia; order Afrosoricida; family Tenrecidae; genus Tenrec; species Tenrec ecaudatus. The sequence goes on along the minus strand of NC_134531.1, from coordinate 54,939,108 downwards.
TGAGCAAATGGGATGTGGAGATATGTGCTCGCATTGGAACATTAATAGTCATCAGATTGATTAAGCAGTGATTCTGAGCCATCTGCCAGGATGGGGTAGTGACATTGAAAAAACAATGTCTAACCTTTGCGTTTAATAGTTTTCTGGACAATGACATTTTAACCAGTGACTAAATATAACCAGTAATTAAAAAAAATAGTACAAAGACCTTGAAAATCATTACACTTAAATTGTTAGGGAATACTTTTTTTCCTTCTTGACTATATCTCGTGATTGTTCTTGGAAGCGTGTGTAGTCATGAGAAGAACAAACCCCATTAGAGGAGGTAAATGACTCTCTAAGAATGCACACGTGTTGGTTGCTATGACAACCACTGGTTTTTATTGACTAGAGAGCAAGAAATCAATTAGAAACCATTGGAAGAACTTGCTCAGGGACATAAAGCATTTCTGCCTCGCCATTTCAAGAGCTTCCTTACATGTGTGCCCTGCATGCGAAAGGTTTGCATTGTGTCAGTTAGTGAAGTACTATAGGAAGTCAGTCTCTTGAAGCATTTCTGTCACCCTACTCTCTCCCTCCACATCTGATAAACCTATCACCCAAGTATGTTACAAGAGGTAAAAAATTTAGCCAGGCACTTGTCTCTATCATACAGGCAGCATTAAAATGTTATTGCTGCCAGTCTTTTTTTTCTTCGAATCATGGCTCTTTTCATACCCAGGTTCCTGTTTCTTTATGCACACAGCCTGCATCTTTGCAGCACTCTCTCCCCTTTTGGAATGCAAGTTAGGCACAGGGTAGATAGGACACATTTCCTCAGCCATGGAAGGGACCTCTGACAGTGACCCGGCAGGCTGGAGGAAGACAAGACGCTCACAGAACCCCCAACGTGACTAAACAGACCATTGGGCTAGGGGTCTGGAGACAGGGCACACCACGAAGCCTGTGCTGGATTGCAGGGAGGTACATACCCGGAAGAGGACAGACACAAAGAAACAACCAATCTCAGAAAACCCATCCGTAAGCCAGCCAATGGTGGGAGGTCGACCACTAACAAAATAAAAGGTTGGCTCTACATTCTAGGGGGTCTTTTGGACTAGTCAAAAGCCCTTTAGACGTCTTTTCTAAAGCACCCCCTTCAATAAACTCAGTTTCTTTTTAACCCTTTCCTCTGACTCTGTCCTGAATTTTGTCCCTTGCCTGAAATCTTTCTTTCAAGCAGAACAAGAGCTGAGGAGTGGAGAAGCTTACTCTCTAGCTGCCTTCTGGTACCACCCTCCTGCCAACCTTTTCCTAGGCTTCCCTTCTCTCCTCCCGATCTATTATTTCCCATCCCTCTCTCTCTGAAGGAAAAAAAAGAGAGAAAAGAGACAGCAAGAGAATCTTCCTAAGGTACTAAAAAAACTAAGCAAAGACCGCCAGGTTTCTCAGACTTCAAAGTGGTATGAAATTGGTACAATAGGGAGAGGCCCTTTGACCTAAAAATCAAGGCGTAGGCACAGTCACCTGGAGACCAGTCATCAGCTGTGTGATTTTCCAGCTGTGGCTCTCGGAGCATGGGGTGGCAGTGTTCTGGCAGACATCAGCTGATGGGTGTTGGTCTACTGGACTACTTGATCTCATGAGGGAATAGTCAAACTTCCAGCGTGAACTGTGCTGACAGAGTGATAAAAGAGACCACCCAGTGATTACATAGCTTGCTGGGTGGGTCTCTGCTTCTCCACTCTGTGCCACCCACCACTACCAGATTCACCCTCAACCTGCCCTTCCTTCATAGCAATGCTTTCAGCTCACAGGGTACGACCTGCCTTGGTCCTTGGATCAATTTAATGGGTTGAGGACATCATTATTTTTAAGAAAAGAAGAAAGAAAACAAGCATGCAGGGCAGAATATACTAGAATGAGTCTCCTCAATAACAGGCAAATGTTTGGACTAAGCTGAAGCAGGTCAGGATCCTGCACATCCAGAAGGTCAGCAGCAGAAGGCGCCAGGTAAGATAACCAGTGAAACCAGAGGTTCCAGGTTTGAAGAAAGCCACAAGGAGCGACAAGCAATTTTTCCAGACCCTAAATATTAATTGCCATACATTCCTCACCACCCCTTTACAAACCAGCTGCTGAGCACGACTTCCCTGACCTAGGTCATGGACAAAGCTCCCCCTAATAAAGCTATTTCTGTCTCCGCTCTCCCTTGTGCTGTCAGTTATGTCTGTCTGTCTCCCTGTACCTCAGTTTTCACCTTACAGTAAATATGCTTTGTGATTTTTGCTTTGGTTTCAACCTCTCTCTGTACATATACTGTACACATGTTTGTATGTGTTGGGCTGGAAGGAAGAGAGTGGTTCTTAAGAAATACTTCTTGTGGTAAGAGTATTTCCTGCCAAAATAGGCTGGAGAGCCAGGCTTTGCTAAGTGTTTTCTGTTGGTTGAAACAAAAGGACTTCCAGTTTCTCCCCCTTGGCTGCTAGAATTGATCTCCAAATCTACCTCAAGACTCTTCGGCATGATGCTGTGGCCTAACTTAAAAACAAAACTTACTCTCCCCTCAACTCGGCATCTGGTTCCATTATATTCTTCACTCACAATGCTTGCAGCTCCTCTTTGTGGTTTCTACAGGCTACTGTCCTTTGGAGACTGTTCAAGTCTCGTCTTGTCCTTGAACCTATGGGGATCTCTGTCTTCTCCCATCACTCACCTTTCCAGACTCTGCTGTGCATTTCCACACATTACCTCGCGAGTGTCCCCACTGCATAGGCCTCGCCTGCTTTTTGCTCCACTCCATTCATAGCTCCATCCTTCTGGTAATATTCACCCTGGATCTGCCTCCCGCTTTCTGATATGTCTCCTAACCTAGATCTCCTCATTGTTACTGGCTTGTTACTTCTTGCTGGAGTCCAGCTCCGGGTGTGTGTGTGTGTGTGTGTGTGTGTGTGTGTGTGTGTGTGTGTGTACTGGATACCTGAAGGAGGTGTGGAGTCAGCGAACACAGACGAGACAGACATGAGAGATGTTCTGGTGGAAGCAATCTCTGCTGAGTTCTTCCAAACAGCTTTCTTTATACCATAAAATGTTTTGCACACCACTACATAAAAACAATGCCTTATGATTAACTCCAAAGCCACTAAAACCTAATAAAAGAACATTAGAAAGTCTGCACTTTTTCTATCACTCTCTGTCCTCTTCCTGGTTCTTTCTTTCTGTACTGCTTGTCTTATAAGTTACATGCTTTCCTTGCTTGAGGTGTTCAGAAAACTTGGTTAGTCTCATATCCTACTCACTGCCCTATTTTTTGCTCACAATGTTCCTTTTCTCAGTGACTAACAACACAATGAAACTACCTCATGTGCTACTTCAAAGCCTAATATCTACAAGCAGAGTTAAATGCTCCTCAAATATTTTCCTTTACAAACGCTTCCATGGTAACTGTTTCATTGTCTACCTATGTCTCTTTTATATTTTATACTCCCGAGGCACCATGGGGAGCCAAACTGTCTGATTCTTTGCCAGAGACTTAACGTTTCCCCTTTTATGTGTTTTCTATTAATGTTAACTATTTTTTTCTCCTTCTTTGTAAGCCCCTGTCCAAGGTGAAGGGGTGTCAGTTGGGGGAGGCAGGCTATACGGTCCTCTATATCGGGGAGGCCCAAATGGAGGCTCCCATGACCTAATCTGAATGCAATCCAGGTTTTTTTGGTGGGTTTCATTTTCTCCTCTGACCTCAACTTTTGGGTTTCTTCCTCACTCAATTCCCACATATCCTTCTCAGGCTTCACAAAGATGTCTCGCTGTCTAAACCTCTCCAATGCCTCAGTTAAGGAATGCCCTGTCATACTGAAGCAAGTTTTAGTTCTGGTTCCACTCGTACTTCTCAAGACTGCCCTTGCATCTGCTCCAGGTGCGGTAAACCCGACAATGCACAAAATTCTCAAGAATGGATTTGACAGCTGCAAATATTTGAGGGATGTTGGAAACCCTTTCTGGAAAGCTAAGCTCTGCTCTGCAGAAGCTTCTTTCACCAGGCTGGAGCTTTGCTAGACAGCATGATTGGGATGACTCCCAATAACTTCTGTTTTTTTTAAAAAAAAATGTCTATGCAGGTCCTCATATAAAAAAGGATCAGACAATATTTTTCATTATGTGTGTGGATTATTTCACTTAGCATTGTGTCACTTACAGAATTTATTTCACTTAGCATATAGTTCATGGCCAAATTATTGTTCTTACGATGCAACCATAAAGCACAAAGAAGGAAGCAAGAGGTCATTAAAAGGCAGGCGTGTTATGTCAGACTAGACTCTGAAACTGGCTCTGAAGTGTAATGTTGCTAAGACAAATGGAAGAAGTGATCAAGTCAAAGAGCTGAAGTGAAAAAATTTAAAAGACAGCTTAAGAAGATAAAGTAAAATGTAATATGCACAAGCCCAGAGTTAGAAAACCAAATGTGCAGTATACTTTAAACTGAAAGAACTTGGGACAAAAATTCAAGCCTGAGCTGCCACATTGAAAGATTCTATGGACAAAACATTGAACGAGGCAGGGAGCACTGCAAGAAGATGGAAAGAATACAGTTATGGTACCAAAAGATCTAATCAACATGCCACCATTACAGGAGGTAGCATGAGCAAGAACCAATGGTGTTGAAGGAAGAAGTTCAAGGTGTACCAAATGCATTAGCCCAAGACAAGCATTCAGAGGTTGATGAGGCACTGGATGCACTTACTCATCTATGCCAGGACATTTGGAAGACAGCTACTTGACCAACTGAGAGGAAGAGATCTATATGTGCATCCATTTTAAAGAAAGGTGACCCAGCAGAATGCTCAAGCCATAGAATAATATCATTGATATCAGATGCAAGTAAAATTTTGCTGAATAACATTCAATGACAGTTGCAGAAGTACATTGACAGGGAGTTGCCGGGGGTTCAGGCACGATTCAGAAGAGGACATTGTTGGTGTCAGATGGATCTGGGCTAACACCAGAGAATACCAGAGGGATGTTTACTTGTGTTTTATTGACTATGCCAAGGCATTTGACTATGTGGATCATAGCAAACTATGGTTAACCTTGAGAAGAATAGGGATTCCAGAAACACTTCACTGTGCTCATGTAGAACTTGTACATGGATCAAGAGGCAATTTTGTGAATAGAACAAGGGAATACTGTGTGTTTAAAATAAAAAAAAGATGTGTGCCAAGTATGGTTCACCATACTTATTCAATCTTTAAGCTGAGCAAATAATCAGTGAAGCTGGTTTATAAGAAGAAGAATGTGGCATCAGGATTGGAAGAAGGCTTATTAACAACTTGCAATACACAGATGACAATGCCTTGCTTGCTGGAAGCGAGGAGGACTTGAAGCACTTGCTGCTGATAATCAAGGATTACAGCCTTCAATCCATATTACAAAATCATGCAACCAAACAAAAATCCTGACAACTGGACCAATAGATACCATCATGATAAAGAAAGAAAAGATTAACATTGTCAAATGATTTGTCTTGCTTGGATTCATAATCAACACTCATGAAAGCAGCAGTGAAGAGATTCAAGGATGCACCATTGCTCAACGATGGGCAAACCTGCTGCACAAGACCTCTTTAAAGTGTTGAAAAGCAAGGAGGTCACTCTGAGGACAAAGGTATGCCTGACCCAAGCTACCGGATTTTCAATTGGCTCATATGCATAGGACAGTTGGACGGTGCATAAGGGAGGCATAAGAAGACTCGGTGCATTTGGATTATGATGCTGGAGACGAATATTGAAAGTACTGTGAAAAGAAAAAAACATATCTGTCATGGAGAAAGGACAAGAAGACACTTTAGAGGCAAGGGTAGCGAGACTTTGTCTCATATAGTTCAGGCATGTTTTCAGGTGAGACCAGTCCCTGGAAAAGGATACCGTGCTTGATAAAGTAAAGGCACAGCAAAGATAGAGGAAGAGCGCTGTTAAGATGGGTTACCCAATGCTTACAGAGATGCTTACAGAGAATAACAATTCTGAGGATGCTGCAAGACCAGACAAAGTTTCACTTCATTGTACACAGGCTCTCTATCATGGTACCTAAAAACAACAGCAGCAGCAAGAGCAACAACAACAACAACATCTTTTCATGGTGTTCTAGAATAAAAATCTAGAACGTGACCTACTCTGTGCCATACTACCTATTTCCAGTGGAACCTTGATGTCAACTGTTGGTATTCTATGCCATCCAGTCAATTGAACTAATGCAAACTTTACAGGATAGAGTAGAACGGTCCCATAGGTGTTTCTAAGATGAAATATTTATGAGAGCAGATCACCAGGTTGTGTTTCCCCTGCGGATCCATCCCATGGTGAGTTTTAAGTGCTGACCTCTCAGGTAGCAGCCAAGTGCTGAATCACAGAATCATCAAGTTCCTTTGAGACCAATTATAGCTACACAACAAAATAAAGTGTCCACTCAATGCAAAGCTAAGCTTTGTGTTCCTTGTGGAATAAGAATTTGAATATCCTGCATGGAATCAATATCTGGCCGTCAGCTTTGCTCTTTTAATTGTGCATAAATTGTAATGACTGCACAAAAACGTGGGAGGAAACGTTCTTATCACTTATAGATGGTGTGTTGGAAAACTTTTTATTAAACCAAATCTTAATTAGCGGAGACTCTGTACGATGTGACAAGTAATTACCAAGTCTTCTTTCTTGTTAATTTGTTTCCTTACCAAGCTGTTCTCCTAAATGCTGGCCTCTCTCGGTTGAGACAACACGCTCATCTTCCATGTCACACTTGTTCCCAACCAGGATAACCTGGGCATTGTCCCAAGAGTATGTTTTGATTTGAGTTGACCTGAAAGAAAAAAGAAAACATACAAAACAATCAGAGAAAAGCAGCACAGCATGAACAAAGGAGAAGAAATATGTCTCACACATTATAATAGCAAAAACGGAAGCCCAAATTATTGAGATTTAGAGTTAATTAGTTCAGTACAATCTCTTTCTTTATATCCTCATCAAGAATTGTATGATTCCAGAATCAAGAACAGTAGTACGATAGTGCTGTATTAATTAAGTCTTCCTAATTAATTAAGTCTTCCTGTCATATTGTTGAGAACGAGGCCGGTTGGAACAGAGACCCAAAACCCATCTGTAGACAATGGGACAGTCCCCTCACAGAAGAGTGACAGGGAAAGGATGAGTCAACCAGGGCTTAGTATAGCACCGATGAAACATACCAATCCTCTGGTTCCTTGAGGCTTCTTCACTCCACTGTCATGACCTGGAGTTCATGCCTTTCAGTTCTGGCTGGATCAGAGCATGTGCACCGGTACAGATAAGAGGTCACAGTACACGGAATCCAGGTCAGATAACCACCTCAGGAACAGAAGTGGGAGTAGCAATAATGATGGCAATGTATGTACAAATATGCTTGATACAATTGATGTATGGGTTGTTATAAGAGCTTTAAGAACCCACAATAAAATCATCTTTTAATAAAGAAAAAAAAAGACTTCATTTGTGTGTGTGATGTGATCACCACTGCTGCTGCAGCAGCTGCTTCCTTTTCTCCTGGATCTGTATTTTCTAGAACCTCGACAGGGAGGGTGGCTAAGCATCCATGTTTGCCTACAACTCTCCTGGTTTCAGTAGCTACACGCCCTTGTTCCAAGGTACCCCTCCGTTCTCAAAAAACCTCTAGGATGGTTGCTTCTGCCATTTCCAGCCCATAACACCAAACTTATTTCCACATTACAATCCCAACCTCAAAAGCCACGGCAATTGGAGATCAGAAAAGTTGGGATAAATTTTTAAGGAGTTATAAGGACCAATATGTTCTTACATTTACATGTTATCTTTTAGAAGAGTGCCAAGCTGTTTAGTGTCAATATTGTAATGTAATGGGCGGCACTGTAAGGCACTGTGAACTTGATTGTTAGAATTGAAAATAAGCTTCTGATATCGATGGTGTCATACATAACGTACTGTTGGTTTTGAAACTTAGACAAAAATTAAAATAGTTAATTAGATCAGTCTATATACTTGATTTCTGTTCAGTTATTTTATCCTTGCCATAACTCAATGGAGATGTTTGTATCCTCATTTTATAGTTAGGAAAAATGAGACATCAAACAACTAAACAAGTTGTCCCAGTTATACAGGCAGATCTGGGACTCAAAACCAACCCCCAGGGATCCCAGGCCTGTGCTCTAAACCCATTTTCCGACTGCTCCTTACAAGTTTAAGAAGTGAGTACCTAAAGCAGTCTTTGCTGTCTAGAGAGGAAGCAGATCACTGGCTCCCTTCGGAATGGAGAACAGTCTAAGACAGGAGGGAAAGATATGTATATCATCTTGTGGGTAGCCAGGAGAAAGCTATCAAAATGTTGAAAGACTACACAAATGATGAAGTTTAAAGGGATAGATTTGTAAAGTGTCTCAAGGAGGAGCTTGGGATTGGCCTTGCAAACAACTGTCAAATCCTTGAGGATTATCCAATAGAAAATAATGCCAAGCTGTTCTCAAATTGAAGAGAGAATAAAAGCAAATAGCGTTAAACCGCAGTAGGAGAGCTTTCAACAAAACGAGACCACTGCTTCTCCCTCCTGAGCAGAGAATCAAGAGCTAAGAGGCAGATAGGGATTTATCTCACAGAACCCTCCTGAACCAAGTACAACTTTTCAAATGAGATGAAAGCATCTGGGGAGATACTCTCTTGGTTCCAATTGGACATCTAAAAAATTCAGGGGATGTGAACTCTCTAATTCTGAGACCCAAGAGTGAGGTTCAGCATGTTCCCAAGAAACCAAGGATTAAGGAGATAAAGGCAAAGATTCTAAACTCTAAGCCTTTTCCTTGCCTCATCTCATGTTTTGAGTATATGAAAAATGATGGATTCATAGTGGATTAATGTATGGAAAATATTCTAAATACCTCAAATCTAACCCAGTGCCGATTAGTCCATTCCAAATCATAGCATCCTCCATGTAGAATTTCCAGGATCATAAATCTTGGAAGAAAGCTGCCTCACTTTTTACCGCCCCCCTCCACTTCCCCTCCCCCACACAGAGCTGCTAGTGGGTTTGAACTGCCAACTCTGTAGTCTGTAGGTCAGCAGCACAATGCTGTCACCAGGGATTCTTACCCCATATAAAGATATACCTTAAATCTCAAGTGCTAAAAGAAACACAGAAGATTTTTTTTTTAAGAACTCAAACCCGGTCTGTTTCCCCAATGTCACTATTTTACTAGTCGTTAGTTTCTATAAGCCTTGGGGGTCAAGACCGGGCCTGTACTTGAGAAGACTGCAGACCGAGAAGCCTGTACTCAGAAAGGAAATGCTAAGCCTAGCGGCACAGCTAGAAATCAGCTGTCTAGCACGAGTTTAGTGACCTGGGAGTCACGGGAGGGTGTCATGCTCGTGAAAGAAAGAGGTTGGACCAGCAAGCTAATGACACAGCACTCTGAGTTTCCTGGGGGAACGAATGGCTACACTTGAAGTCAGTCAGTACTCCTCTGACCTGGACAAGCAGATCTCACTGCATCCAGGACTCTGCAAAGTCACCTCAGTGTGTGCCTTTGGGAAGCACAGACGGTGCATGACTCAGCACCCAACTGAGTTATGTCCTTTAGCCAAGGTAATGGAACGCCCCCTTGCATTAAACATGTCTCGATATCTCTGTCATGCTGTGCCAAATACCTGAGGGACCTAGGGATAATGGCGATAAATACACACTTAGGCACGCACAGCTTTTCTCATGCCTAACATGTTGTGACAGTACACGGAAAGAAGGTTCTTTCTTCCCTTCTTCTCCTTCCAGGCAACTAGCCTGGCTTAGTTTCCTAGTGATGATATTAAAAATCGAAATGTATATCCTCACAGTTCTGGAGGTGAACCTCCCAATCAGAGTCTCCATCATGTTGATTCCTTTCTTTCCATTTCCCCTGCGTGCTATTTGACTTTTTGGAATACTTTGTCTTTCTCCTGAGACTGGTCTCTCCTGACAACATTTCCAAAGTTTATAAGACAAAAATCTTGCCACGTGGCATTTGCTTGCCCCCTGTATGGGCGTTTCAGTGTCCATTATGCTGCTCTTTATGTAACTCAGAAGTGATTAGGTTTAGGATCCACTTTACACTGGTTTGCCTCCAACTGATGGATTGCATTACATCAGATTTCATTATGGATGATGATTACATTCAATGTAAGATCCTTACATTAGCGTAGTTTTAGGGTTCCCACATGTTTTGCTGTGGGGCACAATTCAATTCCGCATGCAGCCAATCGAGAATTTGATCCCCCTTTTAGTCATGTAAGCATTGTGACCTGGTACAACTGTTGCGAGGTAATTAAAAGATTAATGTGCTATGTTGTTATTGTAAAGTGTCATGCCGTCAGATCCAACCCATTGTGATCTTATGCACCACAGAATGAGACGCTGCTCGGTCCTGCACTGTCCTTCCTTGTTTATATGTCCGAGTCCATTAGTGCAGTCCCTGTATCAATCCAACTCGATGAGGGCCTTCCTCTATATTTTTCCGGCCCCTTCACTTTACCAAACACGATGTCCTTCTCCAGGGAAGGTCTCTCCTGACAACATGTCCAAAGTATGTAAGGCGCAGTCTCGCCATGCTTGCCTCCAAGGAGCCCTCTGGCCGTACTTCTTCCAAGACAGATGGGATTGTCCTTTTGTGGTTGGAAGGTGCCATCATCTTGATTCTGACTCGTAGTGGGCCCATACACAACAGAAGAAAACCACCGCCCAGTCCTACACCATCCTCGCCACTGTGATCTTTGAGGCCACTGTTGCAGCCAGTGTGTCAATCCATCTCCTTGCGGGTCTTCCTCTGCTTGGAATGAGGTTCTCCTTTGCCAAGCATGACGTCCTTTTCCAGGGGCGAGTTTTCTCCTGATAACATGGTCAAAATGCGAGAGACAAAGTCTTGCCCATCTTACTTCTAGGGAAAACGCTGGCTGCACTTCTTCAAGATACATTTGTTCTTTTGCCAGTCTGTGGGGCATTCACTGTCTTTCACCAGCACCATAATCCAAATTATTTTTTGGTCTTTTTAATGCAATGTCCAACTTTCACATGCATATGAGACCATTGAAAATACCATGGTTTGGGTCAGGAGCACCTTAGTCCTTAAAGTGATCTCCGTATTCTTCAGCGCTGTCAGGAGATCTTATGCAACAGGTTTGTCCCGTGAAATAAGTCCTTTGATTTCTTCACTGCTGCTTCCATGAACTTTGACAAAGGATCCACGCAACCAAGACCAAATCCACTGTCTGGATGATTCCAACTCATGGTCATGCTACAGGACACAGGGGGACTGCTCCATGCGGTTTCTGAGGCTACAAATGTTTACAGAAGCAGAATACCACATATTTTTAGGGCGAATCAGCTGTTAGGTTCAAACCATAACTGCACCGTCAGGGTTCCCTTAAGTTTTGAATGGCCAGGAGTGAAAAAAGATGCAGCCAGTTAAATTGTGAAACACTGCTGTACATCAGTCTTGCTAAACATGCCTGCTAGTCACATCAGCTTCTAGCTGTTTAGAAACTACTGTATATACTTGAGTATAAGCCGACTCGAATATCAGCCAAGGAACCTAATTTTAGCACAAAAACTGCATTAAGTGTGCTGAAAAACTCGGCTTATACACAAGTATATTTCATGTATCCTGAGGCATTTAGCAATTTTTCCCCCTGCCTTTAGTTGCTTTGCTTGGCTCATGAGAGACAATTATTTCATGACAATGCGATTCCAACTCTCTTACTGTGGATACATGATCTTCAAAGACCAGTCACTAGGAAAGGACACTCTTTTTGGCCAATGAAAGCAGGGAAATCCTCAATGAGATGGATAGACACAATAGCCAGAATGGACTTACCATACCACGGATCATAAAAACGGTACAGGCCTTCTAGGCAACATTCGCCTCCTTGATGGTGACTAACCGTCATGCCACACCTCAAGGATAAAAGCTAACCCGCTTTTTCTGCTTGTTGGTGTCTTCCCATCATAGGTCCTGCACATCGCTGTTTTGCATGAAAAGATGAAGTGGTGGCCACTATTCCAAAATGAAGGAATTTCTGGGTGGCACAAATAGTTCAGGACTCAAATACTGACTGAAAGATTAGAGGCTTGAATCCATTCATCGATGCCCTGGAAGATAGGTCTGGTGATTTCCTTTCAAAAGGCGACACCCTTAAAAAATCTATAGAGTAGTTCTACTCTGACAAAGGACTCACTATGAGTCAAGGGCAATGAACACCATCACCACTCCCAAGTGAGTATTAACTAATATCACGTCTGCACTAGCTCATCTGATGCCATCTTTTTTACTACTTCTGGTGCCTGCCTTAGTTTCCTTGGGCTGTTATATCACAAATTGCTTAGAAAAGCAGAAATGTAGTATCTCACAGTTCTGGGGGCTAAAGATCTCAATTTTGGGTGACAGCAGAGCCGTCTGCTCTCTAAGGCTAGAGAAAGATCCTTTCTCGGCTCTCCTAGCTTCTTAGAACCACAGATATGCTTTGATTTGTCACAGCATAACTCTAATCTCTGCCTTCATCTTCACATGCCATTTCCTCTGTCTCTCTCTCTGTATCTTTTTTCTCTTTTATTAAGACACCACTTCTATTGGATTAGGACCCATTCCAAACCAGTATGACCTCATGCAAACTGATAACATCTTCAAAGACCCTATTTCCAAATAAGGGTATGGATGCAGGTGTCAGGGGTTAGAATTTCAACATCTTTTGTGGGGATACACAATTCAATCCAAAATAGTGCTCTTCATTCCATTATTAGATTCCTAGTTCCATCTGGTATTGCTCTGCCGCTAGAAAGATTTCTTTTAACCTTTCTTGTAATGAGAGTCTGTTGGTAATAAATTCAGCTTTTGAACATTTGAAATATCCTTCATTTTGCCTACATTTTTGAAGGCTGTTTTTGCTGAACATAAAAAAACTTCTAGGGCAACAGGTTTTATGTTTGCTATCTTCCTCTCCACTCTATCCTTGCATATGTGTGTATAAATAGATATATAAATCTGCTGTTATATATGCATTATTGTTCTTCTGTTTGTGTTATATCTATTCTTGCTTGGCTACTTTTAAGACTATTATTTACCACTGATTTGGGGCAATTTGATTATGATGTGCCTTGCTTGCTGCATTTTCTTGCTTCCTCACCACCCATGCCTTTTATTTGTGTTAAGCTTTTATTTAACAAAAATCTTTAGTTTGTCATGTTTAGAATAATTTATTCCAATTTATACTCAGCATTTGAATTTTAATGTTTTAAAATCTAGTTTGCTGTAGCTGTGGGTATACACAACAAAACATATACTATTTTAACAGTTTCTATATGTACAATTCCATGACATTGACTAAATTCTTAGAGTTGTGCAACCCTGCACACTTAAAACATTTTTTATATTTGTGTTTAGGTATTAAAATCTTAAAAATATTTATTTATTATTTTTAGAATAAATTACTTTATTGGAGGCTCTTGCAGTTCTTATAACTATCCATACATCAATTGTATCAAGCACAATTGTACATATGTTGCCATTATTTTCAAAATATGTTTTTCTACTTGAGCCCTTGGTATTAGCTCCTCTTTTTTCCCACCTTCCCACCCTCATGAACCCTTGATAAATTATAAATTATTGTAATTTTCATATCTTATACCAGCCGCTGTATCCCTTTAACCATGTTTCTGTTGTTCATCCCCCTGGGGGGCAGGTTATACATCGGTTCTTGTGATCCATTCCCTCGTTGTGCCCCTTCTCTCCATACCTTACCCCTAACCTCATGGTCTCACTCCTTGCTTTTCTGTTCCTGGGGGGTTTATCTGTCCTGGATTTCAAGTGTTGAGAGCTCTTATCTGTAGCAGTGAACATGCTCTAGTCTAGCCAGGTTTATAAGGTAGAACTGGGGTCATGACAGGGGGTGGGGAGCGGTAGGAAGTGCTAAAGAACTAGAATAGCAGTTTTCAACCTGTGGGTTGCAATCCTTTTGGGAGTCAAACAACCCTTTCACAGGGGTCACCTAAGATCATTGTAAAACACATATTTCCGATGGTCTTAGGAACTGAGACACTACTCCTCTATCTGTCTCCAGGCGGGTCTGCCTACATGCAGATATGCTGATCTGGTGAGAAAGAACCTATCTCGACCTTCACACTGATGTTGGTTTTTTATGCATATTGTCGCAAAATGTAGCAATGTAGTTGTTGCTATATTAAGAATATTACCCATGCTACACTGTGCTTAAAAACAAAATTTCATTTACCCTATATATTCGAGTATAAGCCGACCTGAATATCAGCCAAGGCACTTAATTTTACCACAAAACTGACTTAAAAATGTGCTGAAAAACTTGACTTGTACACAAGTATATATGGTAGTTGTAATTAGAAATAAATATTTCACAATATATTATTACATATTATTTTTAAATTAATCACTGTTTTAATTATGTTCAATTTGTAGCAATGAAAATATATCCTGCATATCTGATATTTACAGTATGATTCATAATAGTAGCAAAATTATAGTTATGAGGTAGCAACAAAAATAATTTTATGGTTGAGGTCACCAAAGCATGAGGAACTGTATTAAAGGGTCACAGAATTAGGAAGGTTGAGAAACACTAAACCAGAGAAATGTTGTGTGCTTCACTGGTGCTATATTATGACCTGGCTGGCTCATCCTTCCTTGTGACTCTTCTGTGAGGGGATGTCCAATTGTTAACAGATGGGTTTTGGGTCTCCACTCCGACTCCACTCATTCTCATTGATATAATGTTTGGAATCTCCTTTTTGGATACCTGGTCCCGTCGACACCTCATGATCACACAGACTGATGTGCTTTTTCCATGTGGGATTTGTTGCTTCCCTGCTACATGGCTGCTTGTTTAACTTCAAGCATTTAAGACACCAGATGCTATATCTTTTAACAGCCAGCACCATCAGCTTTTTTCACCACATTGCTTATGTACCCATTTTGTCTTCAGAGATCATGTCAGGATGGTGAGTAACACATAATTCCAGGTTATTAGAACAAAGTGTTCCTGTATTGAGGGCTGCTCATCTTTTTTTTTTATGAATTGTTACTTCTCATTAACCTAAATTCACTACCCTCTAAGCTTCCCATTTAATTTTCTGTGTTGCTGTTGACAATATGATCCCATATACCTAGTTCTTATTTTAGGTTATTTGAGATACCTGGCATTGTGGACTTACAACTCTTATCAAACTTGGAAAACAATTGGCCATTTCTACTGCTAATATTCTTCATTCCTATCCTCAGGCCTTCTCTGTCTCCACTGAAGTTGGAAAACTCTCACAACAGTTAACTGGCATAGCAATAGGGCTCTGCGTGTCTACTAGTTCTTGTCTATTGTCTCTCTTTTCGTACCTGATGTTGAATGTCTAGAAAACACTTGTTCACTTCTCCACTTCTTTATTTTTTAGCTGCTTCAGGTAAGCAAATAGCTCTGGCCCTCATTACTATAGCTTTCTTGAAGGAAGAAAGCCCCATGGTAATTTTATATTTTAATGTCAAATATAGGACAGTGGTTTCAAAACATTTAAAAGAGCAATTAGGCTAAACATTTTAAAGAAAAACTAGATACAGTTGTACCAAGAATTAATAATACTAGAAGTGATGACAACATAGACAGTATGATCAAATCAATGCATTCAGGGCAGTATAATCCATACTTGATACGGCTGCATAGCGATTAACATGATATGTTGATTAAACTGCTGGTTGTTGAGTCTAATGCTGATTAATAGTTTTCAATGGATGATTTTATTTGTAAGTGTAGATTCCCAGATTTTGTTTTGAGATAACTCTGGGTGAGTTTGAACCTCAAACCTCTCAATTAGCAATTGAATGGTCGAGATTTTCACTATAGAGTTGCAACAAGTCAGGACTGACCTAGCAGATGGTTGAGTTGAAGGATAAATATTAAGGGCCAATTTCTGAGGTATTAATAATTTGGAAACCTGAACCTTTTAGATTCTATTAAGTGATTTTATTTCACTTTGAATTTCTTTTACATGTGAAGCTATAGCTTGACATAAAAGACCAGGTTCTGCCATAGTGTCTCACACGGCCTAAGGCAGCTCCACCAACACCTCCAGTGCTTCACACTGCTGTGGGAACCTCTGCCCAACCTCCGTGGTGATATAGTTGATTAGGGCAATTCCACCACCCTCTACTGTGTTCTAAACCAAAGTGGGCACAGCCACATACCTTCTGTGGCACCCCCACATGTCCTCTGTGGCACCCCAAGCTGCCATGGGCCATATCATGACTGCTTCTTGTGAGATTATCCAGTGAAGCACCTCATGAGTCCACATCCTTGTGGGTCCACAACTACCTAACCAGTGTCCCCTGAGAGGACCATTCAACTTGCCCACCAAATAACAGAATACTGGTAGGCTAGAGAAAGAGTGAAGCCACAGAGGATAAAGCGACATGCCAATCCCATAGTGCAATTAGCTGCAGGCATCTCCAAGAAGCATTCTTATGAGTCTCCCAGAGAGAGCCCAGTGCTCTTTAACTCTCTGGAAAATGACACCAGACTCTGCTAAAACAACACAATGCAAACAGAAATCAGCCCCAATGACCTCAATGAAAAAACAGGAGAAATGAAAGGCAAGGTCAGAAGATGTCTTGAACCTAATGACGTGCACAGATGAAGCAGACATTGATCTGATACAGAAATAAAATTTCAGAATGCTGCTTGGAGTCATATAGGATATGAGGGAAACAATATAGAAAAAGGATGAAATGATAAAGGAGATAAAGACCCTACACCAAAGGGAAATACAAGAGCTTAGGGATGAGATAACAAAAAACAGTAGCTGATTTATGAACTTTGCCAACTGACTGGAGGAAGACAAGAACTGCACCAGTGACCTAGAGTACAGCCAAGCAGACTTGAACAAACGTGAACAAAAGTCTAATAAGGTCATCAGAGAAGCTGAAGAAAACCTAAGAGCTGTCTGTTGTTGTAAAGAGGAACAACATCAGAATAATTGGCTTACCAAAGGAAAACACAACAATGAAGTCAACGTCAAAAATAGTGAGAGAATTCTTGGAAGAAAACTCTCCCAGTTTAATGAATGAAAACCAGGCAACCATTCAGGAGGCTGAAAGAACACGAGCTAGACTTAATCCCAAGAAGAAGTCACCAAGGCAAATAAAATTTAACTATCCAACTCTCAGGAAAAGGAAAAAATCATGAGCGCATCTAGGGAAAAACAAGCAATCACATATAAAGGTTCCTAAATAAGAATATGCTCAGACCTATCAGCGGACACATGAAGAAAAGGAGTGGAGTAACATTTTCCAAAAATTGAAGGAAAATAACATAAACTCATGAATACTCTACCCAGCTAAATTGTCAATCAAGATAGATGGAGAAGTAAGTCTTCTCAGACAAGGAAAATGCAAAGAATACGTTAGAAGAAACCCAGCCATACAAAAGATCCAGAACAGCAGCCACCAAACACAAATAAGAGACCGCCACATAGAACAACTCCACCCAGAGGGCAACAAAGAGAAAACAACCCCCAACATAGCATTGTCTTAAGGATGGAAAGAAATCAAGAATGAAACGCACACACATACACACACACAACACACTGACAAGAAAGGAGGTAGAAAAACACCCAACAAAAAAGGCATAAGATGACATCACAGAATCAACAGATGGATGTAATAACCCTGAATTTCAATGGACTGAAATTAGGCATAAAACGGCCGAGGTTAGCAGACTTGCTTAGAAAAGAACTCCTCAATCTACTGCCTACAGGAGACACATGTTACAAATATAGTCCGAGAAAAAAAGGCTCGAAAAATGCATACCAAGAATAGTAATTCAAATAAAGTAGGGGTTGCAATTCTAATCTTGGATAAAATTGGTCTCAAAGTACACACCATAAAAAAGTGATAAGGAGGGATACTATATAATGCTCAAGGGAACAGTAGACTAAGAACCAGTGGGCATAATAAATAAATATATACATGCCCACAGAATACATCAATCAGAAACTCCAAAAGATAAAGAAAAAGAAATCACAGGCTCAACAATTATATTAGGTGACATCAATATACTGCTCTCTGAGAAAGATAAATCACAGGGAAAGAAAGTCAACAAGGAATTTATAGATCTAAACACTACAACTAGATGATTTGACCTGACAGACATTTACAGAGCTCTCCAACCAAATACAAAACATGTCACATTCTTTTCAAGCCTACATGGCACATATTTGAAGATAGACCACATGCTGGGGCAGAAGTCAAATCTGCATAATTTTAAGCACACTGATATCATCATACAGACCTCTCTTTCTGATCACTGTGCCATAAGACCGGAAATCAACAAAAGGAAAATGAAGAAATCAAGGGCAAACAATTGGAGGATGAATAACTCTCTGTTGCAAAAGGAGTGCATACTGGCCCATATCAGAGATGAAATTAGGAAATTTCTAGAAACCAATGAGAAAGAACTCAACGTACCAAAACTTATGAGACACAGCAAAGACAGTTATCAGAGGAATTTCATAGCAATACATACACACATAAAAAAGGAAGAGAGACTCATGATTGATATGCTGGCACAAAATGTACAGCAACTAGAGTAGGTTCAACAGGACAATCCTACTAAGAGCAAAAGAAAAGAAATAATAAAAATCAGGGCTAAGATTCAGGAGAGGGAAAATAAGAAAACTATGGAAAACTTTAATGCTGCTAAAAGTTGATTCTTTGAAAGGATAAACAGAATCAACAGACCACTGGAAAACCTAACCTAAGAAAGGAAGGACCAAATTTCAATAGGAAGGATGAGGGACGAAACAGGGGACATTACAATGGACCCTAATGAAATCAAAGGGATAATTACACTGTACTACAAAGGACTGTAATCCAGTGACTTCATCAACTTGGAAGACATGGACAAACCCTTGGAAAAACAATCCCTCCCTAGACTATGCCCGATGGACGTCAAGAATCTCAGCAGACCCATGGCCATAGAAGAAATAGACAAGGTTATCAAGGGATTACCAACAAAAAAATCCCCTGAACCAGATGCCTGCACAGGAGAATTCTACCAAGCATTCAGGGAAGAACTGACACCAATCCTACCCAAACTCTTCCAGAACATAGAAAAAGGTGGCAAACTGCTGAACTCTATCTATGAAGTTAGTATAACTCTGATACTGAAACTAGGCAAGGATCCCACAAGAATTGAGAACTACAGACTAAGATCCCTAATGGATATTGATGCAAAAATCCTGAACAAAATACTGGCCAACAGAATACAAATGTATATAAAACAAATAATTCGCCATGACCAAGTGGGATTCATACCAGGGATGCAGGGATGGTTCCACATCTGAAAGACCATTAGCATCATTTGCCACATTGGCATGGAAAAAAAGCATTCAACGACACCCAATACCAATTCTTGTTTAAGACACTCGAGAAGATAGGAATGGAAGGAAAATCCTCAATAGAATACAATTTATATATGAAAAACCAACAATCAACATGGTAGTCAATGGAGCAAAGATGAAAACAATCCCATGGAAAATGGGGACCAGACAAGGATGCCCCTTGTGCCCACTTTTATTTAACATCGTACTGAGGTCCTAGCTAACAGCATCAGGCAAATAAAAGACATCAAAGGTATTCACCTGGGGAAGGAAGATCTGAAACTATCATTATTTGCTGATGATATAATTTTATATATGGATATTCCCAAAAGCTCCACAAGGAGAGTACTGGAAGCAATAGAAGAATATGGTAGGAGTGGCAGGGTACAAGATCAATAAACAGAAGTCTATCGGACTTCTATACACATTGAACAAGACTACAGAAGAGTAGATTAAAAAGGTGGTACACTTCACAATAGGCAAGCACAAATTAAATATCTAGGGATATCCCTGATTAAAAAACTAAAAAAAAATCTGTATGAGGAAAAGTACAGAACACTATTACAAGAAACCAAGAGTGATCATAACAAATGGAAGAAATAAAGACGGCCGTCTGCCCAAGGCACTATATAAGTTTAATGCTATCCCCATACAAATACCATCCTCTTTTCTCAAATAATTGGTAAAACTGATAACCATCTTCATATAGAGAGGGAAGAAGCCCAGAATTAACAGAGAATTCCTCAAGAAGAAGTGGGAGGGCTTGCTTTACCTGAATTTCGCACATATTATACAGTCACAGTTGTCAAAACCGCATGGTATTGGTACAATGACAGATACTCAGGCCAATGGAAAAGAACTGAAAACCCCAAAATAAAATCATCGGCATACAGACTACTGATCTTTGCTAAAGGCCCAAAAAATATCCAATGGGAAGCAGATGCCCTCTTCAACCAGTGGTGCTGGGAAAAATGGATATCTACCTGTAGAAAAATGAAGCAAGACCCTTTTCTCACTCCTTGCACAAGAATAAACTCAAGGTGGATCATAGACCTGGAGGTAAAACCCCAAATTATTAGGGCCATCAATAAGGGAATTGTCACTAACCTGAGAAATTTGACACAGGGAATACATAGGAATGAGGAAGGGCACCAACATGGAGGAGGCACAAATTGACAAGTGGGATATACTAAAGATAAAAACAAACATGTGTACATTGAAAGAATTCACCAAGAGATAATAAGAGATCCCGGGACTAGGAAAACATCTTTAGCAACTATACATCAGACAAAGGCCTTATTACTAAAATCTGCTATCTCCCCAAAAGAAAAAAAACTAATTGTCCACTGAGGAGGTGGGAAAAACACATGAAGAGAAGTTTCACAAGGGCATAAATCTGAATGGTCAATAAATATGAGAAAATGTTCCCAATCATTAGCCAAAAGAGTAACACAAATTAAAACAACTATGAGAAACCATCGAACACCCTCTAAGATAGCCCAATTAAAAAAAAAAAAGCAGAAACCAACAAGTGTTGGAGGGGCTGGCGTGAGATTGGAACTCTTGTCCACTGCTGGTGGACCTGTAGGAATGTACAGCCACTATGGGAATCAATTTGGCAATATATAAAACATTCAAATTGAGCTACTATATTACCCAGCAAACCCCCTAGTGGGTATATACTCAGAAGAGGCAAGAAACAAACCACAGCCAGACATCTGTCCTCCAATGTTCATCATGGCACAGTTCACATTCACAAGGAATTGGGAACAACCTAAATTTCCATCAACGGACGTATGGATTAAAAAATTGTGGTACATACATTCAGTGGAATATTATACATCCCTAAAAAGCAATGATGAATGCAGGAAGCACTTTGCCACTTGGGAAGAACTGGAGGAAATTATGCTAAGCGAAGTTAGCCAAGCACAAAAGGACAAGTATAACATGAGTCTGCTGAGGTAAGCTTGAAAATGCAAAAGGGGCATAGGGAAAAAGCTACTGTGTACATACATTCCTGGGGTGACGTCAAGTTACTATGGCAGGGGCCAGACCAAATCCAGGGATATATATGATAGCCTACTAAAAAGAAGGTGGTGGTGGTAGGGGGGAGACATGGGTGGTGGTGGAACAGGGCACTGACCCACTCAAGGGGATGGTGTTGTTTATATCTCCACAGAGCAAGAGGGACCAGACTTCAACCCGGAGCTTCAAGACGTGAATGCAACATACTGGCATGAAGCAGGGAACCAATAGAGAGGTCTGAGGGACCGGCCCCATCACCAACTACGTGGATAGCCCCACCTCCCCACAGAAGAATTCACTTCAGAGGCCATCACTCCAGCTACAGCTCTGGGAGAGGGTCATGTCTGATCAGAGCACACAGGAGCAAATGAAGGGGGAGGAAGAGAAAGTGGAGCACATCCTGGCCCACCAAGTCTTAAGGACGTTATTCCTGCTCAGAACAACCAATGCACAGAGAAGACCACGTGGCTGGCCACACTACAAGACAGGACATCCCTTCCTGACCCACAGCCCTACACAGGACAACACTGGAGACACAATATGGGAATTGTACCCAATCTGACCCCACCACACCGAGGCAAAACAACAGCAAGGAGAGCAGAACAAGGAAGTCCCAAGGGAATACCAAAAATAGCCTTTGGGGCCAGGGTTTGGCACCTCATCAAACTCAACCAGGAAACACTCCTAAAGGTCAACAAACCTTGAACTATTTACAGGTTTTATATTGTTGTTTTTTGTTTTGTTGTCTTTTCTTTTGTTGCTTTGTTTTGTTCTGTCTTGTTTTTGTGCATATCATTATCTCTGCAAGTCTATCTAGATAAGATAGGAGGGATAAACAATCTGGAGGAGAAAACATGAAGACTGATGGTTCTGGGGGGACATGGGAGAGGGGGAAGCGGGGAGGAAGTGAGTGTTTACAAACCCAGGGACAAGGGAACAACAAATGATCTAAAATTGATGGCAAGGAGGGGTGTAGGAGGCCTGGAAGGGCTTGATCAAGGGCAATGGAACCAAGACGAATGACTGAAACCCAAATGAAGGCTGAGCATGATAGTGGGACAAGAGGAAAGAATCAGGATGTAAAGAGCATTTATAGAGGTCTAAATACAGGCATGTGCATATGTAAACATATTTATATATGATGATGAGGAAATAAATATATGTACATAGATTTATAGGTTTAGTATTGAGGCAGCAAATTGACATTGTGCCTCTACTCAAGTATTCCCTCAACACAAGAACACTTTGTTCTATTAAATTGGCATTTCATGATGTCCCACCTTCCCAGCACAATCAATAAAGACAAAGTGGGTGCGTAAGCAAATGTGGTGAAGAAAGCTGATGGTGCCCAGCTATCAAAAGTTATAACATCTGGGGTCTTAAATGCTTGAAGAGAAACAAAAGACCATCTAACTGAGAAGCAACAAAGCCCACATTGAAGAAGCACACTAGCCTATGTGATCATGAGGTGACCATAGGACCAGGTATCAGGCATCAAAAACCCAGAATAAAAAATTATATCATTGTAAATGAGGGGGAGTGCGGAGTGGAGACCCAAAGCTCATCTGTAGGCAATTTGACATCCCCTTTCAAAAGGGTCTCGGAGAGAAGATGAACCAGTCAGGGTGGAGTTTAGCACTAATGAAACATACAACTTTCCTCTAGTTCTTTAATGCTTCCTCCCTGCCCCCGACTTGCCCCACTATCATGAGCCCAATTCTACCTTACAAATCTGGCTAGACCAGAGCATGTACATGGGTACAGATAAAAGCTAGAAACATAGGGAAGGAATCCAGGACCGACAGATAAACTCTTCAGGACCAATATTGAAAGTAGCCATACCAGGAGGGTAAGGAGAAGATGGGAGGATAAAGGGGGAACTGATCAGAATGATTTACATATAACCCCTTGGGGGATGGGAAACAGAAAAGTGGGTGAAGGGAGACATTGGTCATTTGGGACATGAAAAAAATATATAAATTATCAAGGGTTTGTGGGGGAGGGATGAGGGGAGGGAGGGGAAACATGAGACCTGATACTAAGGGTTCAAGTAGAAATGAAATATTTTGAAAATGATGAAGACAACAAAAGTAAAAATGTGCTTGACACAATAGATGGATGTATGGATCATGATAAGAGTTATTCAAGCCGCCAATCAAATAATTAAAAATAAATAAATAAAAGGTCGGTTGCTTCTCTTTACCTGGAGGAAGGTGGAGATGATGGTTGGGGAGAAAGACTGAGGGTTGTGAATAGTTCCTCTCATCTGTAATGTGAGTGGATCTCAGCAGAATGTTGTAATAATAATGGGAATATCACTTTTCCCAATTCAGAATTCTAGCAATGTATTCAGGCAATATAACGAAACCTTGGAGGGGATTTAGTTAGCTTTCTTTAACCACAGTATCATAATTTGTACAACGGAGTTACCATATTTCTATTTACCCTTTGGAGATGTGGGACAAATGCAGTTTTTGGTGGGAATGCACTATGCCTTCTAGGTTGTAAACATCTCTGTTAATAGTTCATAGTAATCCTAGTTTGCATAATCAGCTCTTTTGCTTCCCAAATCAGTCAATGAATAATTTTAATTGCTACAATTTACATCATAATAGATTGACTATATTTTATCAACTAATCTTGAATTTTGCCTCCAATTTATTTCTGTGGCTGGGGTTCTACAGAGGTATTGTTCTCATGGTGAGTGAATGACTTCCCTTTGGTATGTCTGTTAGGCGTGACAAGCGTCTGCTGAAGAAACCTTCCTTTGTGCATGGCATTTCTGTGCATTTACTTTTTGATTTGTTGTGCTCTGTAAAATGTCTTACTTGGGGGATGGGTTTCTAATTACCTCATGAGAGGGACTGGGCAGCCTTATTTCTTGGTTGGTTAGAGATACACATTTAAAGAAGTAGCTGTCACTGAACAATATACATGTGAAAAGATGATTTATTTCTGAATCATGGCAAAAGATCCATTGGGATTTACAGTTAATCTCAGTAAGATTAATGGATTTGAAAGCAATATGCTGGTCACCATGGTTACTCCAAAAAGGGCAGTTAACCCGGACCTGACCAGTACCAGAACACAGTTATTTGTCATTTTGCTAAAACACGCGGTTCCAATTCACAGTGGCCCTATGCACAACAACAGAATGGTACACTGCCCAGTCCTGCACCCTCCTCACAATTGCCAGATGCGAGCCCATGGTTGCAGCTGCTGTGTCAACCCATCTTCTTGACAGTTTTCTTTTCACTGACTCTTGACCTTCTCAAGCATGATGTCCTGATCTAGAGATTGCCCCTTCCTGATAACATGTTCAAAGTACATGAGATGAATTCTCTCCATGCTCACTTCTCAGATCTGGTTGTTCTCCTGACGGTCTATGGTATTTTCAATATCTCCCTCCAACACCATAATTCAAATGCATCCATTTTTGTGGCCTTCCTTCACCAGAGATATTTTAAAAATCTCACCAGCTGGTTTGTATATACAACCAGGACTGAACCCCAGTAAAACAGCCCCTGCCACCACTTTTTATTTTTAAGATAATCTGTTTTCTATTTCTCACCAATTTTCACAAATTGTTTGAGATTGGTTTCCAAGGGTTCACACAAAATAAAGCAAATTTAAAATGAGAAAATAATAGTGAGCAATAAGAAATAAGGTTATAATTAAACCCGATTCAGGCTGAATTCAGAAGAGGAAATGGAATAAGGGATCTCATTGTTGATGTTAGATGGATGTTGACTCAAATCAGAGAATATCATAAAGTTATTTATTTGCATTTTATTAACAGTGCTAATCCACAGTTGTGTGGATTATAACAAACTATGGATAGCTTTGAGAAGAATGGGAATTCTAGAATATTTCATTTTGCTCATGCAGAACTTATGCATGGATCACGAGGCAGTTGTGACCTCTCGTGATACCTATTCAATCTGCATGTTGAGCAAATAATCAGGGAAGGTGGGCTGTATGAAGAAGAACGGGGCCTCAGGATTGGAGGAAGACTAACTAACAATCTGCAATATGCAGGTGACACAACCTTGCTTGCTGACAGTGAGGAAGATCTGAAGCACTTAATTATGCAGATCAAGGACTGCAGCCTTCCTTATAGATTACACCTCAATGTAAATAAGAGCAAAGCCTCACAACTGGACCAATGGATAACATCATGAGAAATGGAAATGATATTAGAGTTGTCAGTGATCCTAATTGAACAGTGTGCGCTGTATTTCTTTGCTAATTCTAGAAATGATACATAGAATATACTCCACAATTCTTCATGAAATGACTGGACTAGAGAGCCTACATATAAAATACTTAAATCATGATAAGATGAATGAAAAAGCAATGTCCGTGAGTGACCCTGATTATCCTCCCCACTGTTAGCAATTTCTCAGAGGCAAATCCAAGTAATGGAAATACAGGCGTAGAGCAAAGTTAATCGAAGAATGGCTGTCCATTTAGCTTCAATTTCCCTGTGATGAAGGAAAAGGGAAGCTTCTATTCGGGAGTACCTTGTAAACAAAAATAGAAGGTAGACTGACGTTCCTAATAGGCAAAGAAAAACAGCATCGCAAATGGGGAGATCTTGTCTGAACATTTCCTTAATGTCATATCAGTTTGAACCAAACCATGTCTAAGTTTTATATGTAACGTTTTACCTTTATGTTCAAAGAGCTTCGTGATGTGGCTGGGCCAATAGCAGAAGCAAGAAGTGCCAATAATCTCAGCAAGAGGCTTCCTGTCACTGATAGGCCTGGTGCATGATAAACATGCAAAGATGGTCAAGCACAATGACTGAGATATGGATAACGTCTGGAACCCTGTAATGTGGTAAAGTGCTTGGCTGCTGATTGAAAGGAAGGTCATGAAAAGCCTCCAGCTCCCATCTGTAAAAGTCAAGTTCTCCTTACATAGATGTTGCCTCAATCCATTCGGTTGAAAGGAAATTCACAGGAGCCTTTCAGGAAGAGGAGGACACTGACCTTGACCGGCTACTAAAGTATCTGCTCTGCAGCAGCCTAACAAAAGTCTCATCCGATGCATCGGAGGGATGTTATGCAATGACTAACTCACTTCTACCCTCCTGGAGTTCCCACACCTCTTTCAACTCATAACAAGTATAGAGCAGAATGTAGAAAATAAAATTTGAGGACAAAGTAAAAAACAAAAAAAGTTGTCAATGATTTTGTCTTGCTTGGTTCCACAATCATTGCTCATCGAAGCAGTAGTTAAGATAGTAAAAGACAAGTTGCATCGGGTAAATCTGCTACAAAAGATCGCTTGACTTTACTGGAGGACACACCTAGAGGTCAAAGATCAGATCTTGATCTATTTACAGGTTTTTCTTTCTTTTAACAATTTTTAAAATTTAAAAAAAAATTAATTTATTATTTTCTGGATCATTGGTTTTCTTTTTTGTTGTCATTGTTGTGTTCTCTTTTGTCACTTTGTCTCGCTATTCCTTGTTTTTTTGGGGGGTGCATATTATTATCTCTACAGATCTATCCAGATGAACAGTTTGGAGGAGAAAACAATGGGACTGATGGTTCCGGGATGAGGGGGGACATGGGAGAGAGGAAGGTAGGGGTAAGGAAGTGGTGTTGACTAATCCAGGGACAAGGGAACAACAAGTGATCCACAATTAGTGGCAAGGAGGGTGTGAGAGGCCTGGTAAGGGCAATGTAACCAAGAGAAATTACTGAAACCCAAATGAAGGGTGAGCATGATAGTGGGACAAGTAAAAGGAAATAGAGGAAAGAACTAGGAGACAAAAGGTATTTATAGAGGTCTAAATACAGGCATGTACATATGTATTATATATATATATATATGATGGTGGGGAAATAGATCATATATTTATATGTTTAGTATTAAGGCAGCAGATGGACATTGGGCCTTCACTCGAATACTTACTCAATGCAAGAACACTTTGTTCTATTAAATTGGCATTCCATGATGCACACCTTCCTGACACGATCACTGAAGACAAATGTGTACGTAAGCAAATGTGGTGAAGAAAGCTGATAGTGCCCGGCTATCAAAAGATATACCATCTGAGGTCTTACAGGCTTGCAGGTAAATAAGAGCCATCTAACTCAGAAGCATTAAGGCCCACATGGAAGAAGCACACCAGCCTGTGTGACCATGAGCTGTAGAAGGGACCAGGTATCAGAAATCAAGGAACAAAACAATCATATCAGTGAG
This sequence comes from Tenrec ecaudatus, assembly GCF_050624435.1. Taxonomy (NCBI): domain Eukaryota; kingdom Metazoa; phylum Chordata; class Mammalia; order Afrosoricida; family Tenrecidae; genus Tenrec; species Tenrec ecaudatus. The sequence continues at coordinate 54,911,427 of NC_134531.1, read as the reverse complement.
TGTCCACTTCCCAATATGATCACTGAAGACAAATGTGTGCATAAGCAAATGTGGTAAAGAAAGCTGATAGTGCCCAGCTATCAAAAGATATAGCGTCTGGGGTCTTAAATGCTTGAAAATAAACAAGCAGCCATTTAGCTTAGAAGCAACAAAGCCCACATGGGACAAGCACACCAGCCTGTGTAACCACGAGGTTTTGAAGGGATCAGGTATCAGGCATCAAAGAACAAAAAATCATATCATAGTAAATGAGGGGAGTGCAGAGTGGAGACCCAAAGCCCATCTGTAGGTAACTGGACACCCCCTTCCTGAAGGGTTGTGGGGAGGAGACGAGGCAGAGGCAGTCAGGTTGCAGGCTAGCAACAATGAAACATAACAATTTTCTTATTCTGCTTAAATGCTTCCTCTCCCCACTATCATGATCCCAATTCTACCTTACAAATCTGGCTACATTGGTAGCCAGGATGTACATTGGTGCAGATAGGAACAGGAAACACAGGGAATCCAGGACAGATGATCCCTTCAGGACCAGTGGTGAGAGTGGCAATACCTGGAAGGTGGGGGTAAGATGGGGTAGAAGTAGGGAACCGATTACAGGAATCTGCATGTGACCTCCTCCCTGGGGGATGGATGACGGAAAAGTGGTGAAGGGAGACGTCAGACAGGGTGGGATGTGACAGAGTAATAGTGATTTATAAATTATCAAGGGTTCATGAGGGAGAGGGGGTGGGGTGGGGAGAAGTGAGGAGCTGATATTAGGGGCTCAAGTGGTAAGCAAATATTTTGAGAATGATGATGGCAACAAATGTACAAATGTGCTTGACACAATGGATGTATGTATGGATTGTGATAAGAATTGTATGAGCCCCCAATAAAATGATTTAAAGAAGTAAAAACAAACATTGAAAAGCATGAATGTGACTTTGAGGACTCAGGTGTGCCCTCATATGCTTGTGAAAATTGGACATTGAATAAGGAAGACCAAAGAACTGACGCATTTGAGTTATGGCTCTGGCAAAGAGTACTGAAAGTACTCAGGGCTACCAAAAGAACAACCCGATCTGCCATGGAAGACGCACAGCCAGAAAGGGTATTTGATGGTGAGACTTCCTCTCATGTACTGTGGACATGTTATCTGGAGAGAAGAGCTTTTGGAGAAGGACATCATGCTTGATAAAGTAGAGGGGCAGTGAGAAAGATGGACTGACATAGTAACAATGGGATTAAACACAAGTACAAAGTCAGTGTGGCCCCATGTGGCCTTCTTTCATTCTACCGTATATAAGGTTGCTATGATCGGAAGGCACCTAACAAAGATCACAACAAAACTTGCTGATATAAATGCTAATTGATAGTTTCAAGAAGTGGAGAATCTATGCTCTTTGAATGTACATCTCATGTAATAAAGGGATTTGTAAAGGAACATTTTAGAAAGTATCCGCAAATAAATGTCTTCCAATGTTTGAGATAATCTTTCATTATTTAAAGAAATAACTTTACATATTGAGGTATGATTGCTATACTCTCATTAAAAATAGGAACAGAGAAAATGACAAGGAAAAAATGTATTAGGAATGTCTCTCCCTCAGGTAACCACTATTAATTTTGGGGGAAAGTTTGAGGCAGATTGTATTATGGTCCTCATTTAGCCATCACTTCCTTCCCTTGCTGTAGACTACATTCTTTGCCCTATTGACTGGACTTGGCCAAGGGTTTGACATGTGCCACTTGTGAGCAAGAACTGTCACAGGCATTTTGAGGTATTTTAATATTTTTTATCAGGCCTTGTACTCTCGCTGTTCATCATGATAACATTCCAGAACTTGGCTTCTCTGTTCGCCCGGCTGGCCACAAGCAGTCCAGCAGGGTGACACAGACCCCAGCAGATCTTAGCCACGCCCGATAGTCCAGTTTAACATAATGTCCTTCATGTGACCCCAACTTGGCATTTGTTGTCTGTCCTAACATCAACTCTGATAATAGTTCTAAAACTTTTCTGACTCCCTGTAGGTACCAGATTTTTCATGAAGCACAGGCTATCACTATGGGTGGTCCAGGTTGTGTGAGGCCCCAAACGAATAAAAATCCAAGGGCAAATTACAAATCTAAAATTAGGCACAAGTCATTTTATTGCAGATGTTGTTGGTGCTCTGCCCACATCCCTTAGGCCGTACACTTCTTTGCTATTGGCCGACTTCCAACTGTTAATACCTGCGTCTGCATGTGTTACAACTTTTGGAAAACTACTCTGCCCTTTCAGAGAACACCAGCTCTAACAGAGAGATAACCTGCAGGCCTCATTTAGCCAGTGACTCACAGGGGTTGGTATGGAAATTCCCACACCCCCTTTCTGCTCAGGCACGGTAACGCTGAGGTATACGCTCACATTATTTCCATACGGCAGAACCTTCTAGAAGGATTAAGCTCGCTCCAGCTACTCACACATTTTATTGATTGCCTTCCCCTCCTCATATTCCTTTACAATGCCCGCGGTGCTTCTGACACTTCCCAAAGGAATGATTAGTCTGCAAATTCCTGCCTCACAGTCTATTTCTAGGGTGGACAACCCCAACTAAGATACTTTGAAAGGGTTTGTGAAAGAAAGGGGCCCAAAGTTTACTAGTAGTGGTGTGCTGGAGGGGGCAATACTGGCTTGTGAGACCTGATTGGAAAGCACTTGTATTAAGGACTTGTGTTGCTATTTGACGGTTCAATTATAGGAATAATTTGACCATGGAGGGAGTATTCATGCTATGGAAATTAGAAAACACTATAAATAAAGATTCCCTCCACCGTGTGTGTGTGTGTGTGTGTGTGTGTGTGTGTGTGTGTGAGAGAGAGAGAGAGAGAGAGAGAGAGAGAGAGAGAGAGAGAGAGAGAGAGAGAGAGAGAGAGAGAAACAGAGAGAGGAGCCTGTTGATGAGTATCCCACTGAATGACAGCTTCATTAGCTTCTTAAGTACTTCACATGCACCTGAGTCACCTATCTGCAATCTTTATAGCTTCTGTGTCAGGACCTTCATTCTCTCTCATTTTGTCTCAGTACATGGCTCTCTGGATTAGGTGTGCTTATACCTCATTCAATAGGACCTCTGGTGACCCAGTGATTAAAGTCCTTGGTTGCTAACCAAATGGTCAGTGGTTCAAAACTACCATCAGCTCTACAGGGGAAAGATGTGACAGTCAGGTTCCACTACAATTTATGACCTTGGAAACAGTAATTCTACTCTGTCCTTAAGGTCACCGTGAGCTGGTTTGGAAAGTGTCACTCACCACGGAATTTTGCACTTACTTATAAGACTCCTTGCCTGCCATCCATCCCGGCTTTGGGTTTGAAGAAGGTGAGGATCTTGATTATTTTGTTTACCCGTTTGCCTCCAGCATTCAGCAAAATGTCTAGAATGCACAGAGTGCTCAAATAATAATTCCGAATTAGTGACTGCATGAATGATAAACTGAAATGTGGCAAGAGTGTCTAAAACGATAACCCAGATAATTTGGAATGTAAGCGTAAGTTCAACATTGGACAGAAGAATCACCATCTTGTGCAATGTCAAAGCTGCACTACGCAGTTTAGGATAAGCTGTTGGTAGAACTCTTCCATCACTGTGATAGTTCAGTTTCGTGTCAACTTGCCTGGACCACACGGAGTGATCTAACACAACAGAAACAACTCCGTGATGGGATCTAGTATAATTCAGTCAGCTCTGAGGGTCGCCAGCAGCTGTGGTGGAGTATGGCCCCCTTGATCAGACTACAGCCTCGACACAGTTGGAAGAAAGGCTCCCTAAGGGTGTGGCCTCCTCTTTTTAAAAATAATATTTTTTCTTCTTTCCCCCCTTCTTTTCTAGATCATTTTATTGGGGCCTCCTACAACTCTTGTTACAATCCGTACGTTGATTGCATCAGACATGTTTGTACATTTGTTGCCTTCATTCTTTTCTAAGCAGATTCACGGGGAAACCTTGCTGCTTCTGCAGGATCTGGATCCTGCATCTGGTTTGTCAACGTTCAGACATTAACAGACTGCCAACCTTGGATTTGTTTGACTTTATATCTACCAGCCTGTGATATTTCTGCTTGGTCTTCCCAATTCCTGGCCTGTCAGGTTCCACAGCTACATGAATCAGCAGAAGCCTCCAGCTTAACATCTGACACTTGGACTCGAACTGAACTGGACTTACCTGCATCTACAACTATGTGAACCATTTCTTGATTTATATATATATATATATATATATATTTCTTGGTATATATATTTATTTCCATATACATACACATATAAGAGTTACATATTTAGCTTCTCTAAAGGACCCGGCCTAACACCATGGCCTATCATACCGTGACAGTGTCTAGGTTAAAGGAAGGCAAGTGGACCCCTCCAAGGTCCTGTCACATTTGTGACTAGCTATTCACTCTTTTCCTCTGTCACCAATAGTCAGGAGAAGAACATCTCAAAGAGCAGCTAAGTACCTTAGCATTGTGGGTAGTTGTTTGCGAGAGGACCTAACTCAACTGCGTTATCTGTTAGGTGACAAATCTGAGACTCAAGCTGTGAAGCGAGATAGCCAATAGGATGCAACTAACTAGTAGCTGAGGTAGGTCTACACCTGGAAGCTCCAGTGACTACTCTACCACCCGATGTCTGCTTCACAGTGAAGAACAGTGACTAAGTTTATGAAACAAAGAACATGGTAGGAAATGTATATGCTAAACATTCGATCATCTTTAAAAATGATCTTAGGGAGACAAAGTAGCCCGACTCTCCAGAAACACGTTAGTGTCTTTAGACTGTGGGGCGGGGAATGACTAGAGCCAGAATGAATAAATCCATGAAGGGTTTATTTGATCCGATTTTCTGGTCAGTTTTGCTGGATGCTAATACTGAAGATGTGTTTCAAGAACTCATGAAGCAGCCTTCTTAACCAGTGGCGCACTAGAATCACCCGGTGCTAGATCTCATCCTATTTTGTTAGTGTAAATACAATCTTCTTCCTGTCACTCACTGCCATGGAGTCTATTCTGCATTCTGACTCACAGGGATCCCGTAGGACAGGGGAGAACTGCCCTTGTGGGGGTTCGAGACCGCAACTGTTTACTGGAGTAGAAAGTTTCGTCTTTCTTCCTTGGAGTAGCTTATCTCGCATTTTTGAACTGTTGGCCTTGCGGTTAGCAGAATACCATGTAACCACTAAGCCACGCAGGGCCACTAAATCCAATATTAAGTCAGGCCGATATCCATCATGATTCTCTATGCCTTTTTGTTTCACAAAAACACACCTCTATTATTTCAAAATCATAGCTATGCTAGAAATAGTTGAATATTTCTTTCCTATGAGAGCAAGCAAAAATGAACAAACAAAAAGACAACTCAGTGGAGTAAACACCATCCTTTTGTTCACACATATAGAGTGTTTGCTTCAGTAAACAGAAGGAAAGGCAGGGAAAGGTTGGATGTTTCTTAGTTCATACATGTATGGGGACATTGGTGGTTCACTGGTGGCTCGCTTGACTTTCATGTAGGAGCCTGTGGCCTGGGTCTAGGACAACGCATCTCACATACTGCCACCACGCAGCTGTCCGTGGAAGATGATCTGTTCCTAAGGTGCTAGTTGGCTTTGGTGGAACTTCAGAATAATATGAATTATGAAGAAAGGCCTGGTGATCCACTTTTGAAAATCACCTAGCGAGGGCCCTGTGTATTGCACAGGACAGTTCTACTGGGAAGCATTTGGGTTTTTTTTGTGCATGCTAAACGCAGCAGAATTCCTTGACAAAGAACAAGGCTAACGTCTTTGTCATAGAACTATTCTGTTATCAAATTAGCCAGGATTGTGTTGTCCCTGAATGTACTTTTGACAATATGTGTATGGTTCTTAGGATCATGGTCAGATGATGAGGTAGTGCTTCCTGAAGGGGGCTGGACTCAGCATCAAACATCTACTCTTCCTCAACTCTGGTTTCAGAAATGCTATTTCCCTCTCTGAGTCCTCATGGCCATACTCAGCAGAAACGCTGTTCACATTCAACCAAAGCCTGAGCACTGCCTCTGGTAAGCTGTGAAGACAGGGCTGACGAGGGGGAGCTTTCTCCTCATGTGAGAAGTTGGGGTTCCAGGAAGAGCCAGAGAAGCTAGTATGGGAGACTTGATACTGGAGCTGCAGGAACGGAAGCGAGCACAAAAAGAAGTAACGATAAGAGTACCTGGGTAGTGTGGGGCACACTCCCAAATTCTGGGCACTTCATGTGACAGACAAAACGGATTCAGGTACAAGTCAATTATCTATCTCTCTATCTTTTTGTTTATCATTTAACTTTGTGAGAAACAAGTTCATAGCCATAATCTTTGGACATGTTAACAGAGGAGCTAGAGAAATAGTTTAAAGTTGGAAACAATGACTATTCAGGAAAAGGGTCTTGTAATATTTGGAAAATTTAAGAGGATATATTAGGAAATTAGTTACGAGTCTTTTTTTACTCAGAGGTCGGTCAGTCATTTGTGTCTGTGTGAGGGCATGGCTGTCTAGGCGTCTGGTTAGTGGATTATGCGTTGGGCTGCTATCCACAGCGGGAATCAGCAGCTTGAATTTCCTAGCTGCTCTGCGGATGAAAGATGTGTCTTCCTAATCCTGTGCAGCTTTACAGCCTCAGAAATTCAAATGGGGGTGGCAGGGGTGTTGTTCTATAAACAGGTTAGCTATGGGTCTGAGTGCGCTAGATGGCAGTGGCTTTTTGCACTAGGTCTAAGTCAAAGTTCTAGTTTTGAGTCAAAGTTGTCTAAACTCTTCCTTTATTCCTCCTTAAAAACAAGGCCTATGGATCAGAGTTATGACTTCTTGTGAAACTAACCACTCTCAGCAAACAATAAAGGAGATAAGTATATGGCTTATGAAGAAATGTTTGTCAGCAAATGTTTTCAAGCCAGACTCAGAAGAGCGCTTGCCTAGCAAGCGTTGGGAAGAATGTATGTGTAGCGTACTTAACTGGTTTTAAGAAATCTACATTAGGAAACAAACCAACTTGCTATCGTTTTGTAGCCATGAAATCTCGACCCTTTGTGATTACAGCCGAATTTTCCCTTCCCTATTATTTTTGAGCATGTTGGGATTTTTTGGTCAACCCTCACTAAGTGCTGCCAACGCTCCACCCTCTGGCGGCACACACAGTTCACGAACAGTTAAAAGATTAGCAGTCTGGACCAGCGGCACTTCTGGGCAGGTCTCTGGAGGCGCTCACTCACGCGGGATGCCTGCACTTCCTAGTGGGTGGCGAGGACGATGGGGCACTCTGTGCGGAGGTGCGGCCCGCCTGCCCACTCAGCGAAGACGCACCTCTCCTCTGTGAGCTCGAGCTTGAGCTCGGAGGGCCAACGTGTGGGCCGGCCCGCCTGCCTAGGGCCGGTGGAGGGTCCCTCAGGAGCGACTGGCTTTGTTTCCTTCCTCGGGAACAATGAGCTGCGCGTGTTCCGAGGAACCCCACCGTGAGTTACATCCTCTCAGATTCCCTAGAACCCGGCGCGTGGGCCATGCCCGTGCCACATACTCAGTAGTGCATTGAACAGCCACCTCTTCTCGCGAGGGCTTTCAGAAAACGATGCCAGCTACGGTGTAGGTATTATCTGACAGGTCAACAAGCCATGTCAGTCTGCTACAAGGCAAAGTTTTGAACTCATTATTTAATTTTCCAACTTTCATAAAACCACCGAATACTTGTATCTGTCTCCACACAACTACACAAATCTAAATATAGCATGGTAATTTTAAAAAGCATTCCTACAAAGCCATAAAACCTTTACTGAGCGAGTGATGCCCAGGGCCTAGCAAAAGGGACCAATCTTGCAGAGCCCTGAAGACTAGGGGAAACACCCCTAAATACGGACTCATTTTCCACTCCACCTTCATTGGCCGCGCAGCTGCCAAGAACAAAGGCCGCATCTCCAGATACCTGGCCAACAAGTGCAGCATCGCCTCGCGGATCGACTGCTTCTCTGAGGTGCCCACGAGTGTATTTGGGGAAAAGCTTCGCGAGCAAGTCGAGGAGCGACTCTCCTTCTACGAGACCAGGGAGGTCCCCCGGAAGAACCTGGATGTGATGAAGGAGGCAATGGTGCTGGCGGAGGAGGCCGCTGAGGAGATGACTAGAAAGCTGGAGAAGCGGGAGAAGAAACGCTTGAAAAAGGAAAAGAAGCGACTGGCTGCCCTTGCCCTTGCGTCTCAGGAAAACAGCAGTGCTCCTGAGGAGTGTGAGGTCCCTGAGCAGGAGACCAACGGGGAAAGGCCCAAAAAGAAGAAAAAGCAGAGGGCCCAGGAGGCTCCGCAGGAAAATGGATTTGAAGACCCAGCTCTCTCTGCTCTCCCCAAACCCAAGAAGAAGAGATCGAAGGAGGAGCTGGTCAGCAGTGACCCAGAAGGGACGCCTCTCCCCAAGAGGAAGAAACTGAAACCTCTCCCCAGAAAGGAGCCTGCATGTGACCCTCAGGAGGCAGCAAATGGCGGGAGCATCCCAAAGAAGAAGCTCCCCGCGAAGGGGGAGCCCGCCAGCAGTGGACCCGAGGAGGCGGCTGCTAGCAGCAAGAGCAACAGCACTAAGAAAAAGAAAAAAATTAAAACACCAGCCCAGGAAGATTAAAATGGACATTCCCTCTCAATAAACGACTCGACAACAGTTGAAAAACAAAAACAAAACAAAACAAAAAACCTTTACTGAGCAAAACTATCAAAATATGAAGATATTTTTTGACGTAGCCTCTTCTATGTTTATACCCACCTGCAAGGTGAGTTACCATCTTTTAACCCTTCCCTGAAGAATTCTGCTGCCTTTCATGGACACCATATCAAAATGGCAGTCTGGGCAGCCACAAGAGGAAGCATTCTTTAAACTTGTTGCAAAGCTTCACTGATTCAAATAGCTGTCCACTGAGTTTTGTTAAAATTTTGGTGTTAGCCTTGACCTCAAATTTGTTTTCTCTTGGCACACAAAATTCTGTTTTCGGAGCTAGGACATGTTATTACTGAAAGCACTTGTTAGTAGACACACACTAAATGAAGAGACTTGTTTAACCACATTTTCTTAGAAATAAACTTGTGTATGTATGAATTAAAAAAAAAGATTAGCAGTCTGAAACCACCCAGAGGTGTCTGACCCTCTGCTTCTGAAAGCTCATAGTCTCACAAACCCCACTGAGAAGCTCTACCCTGGACACACAGGATTTCCTGGAGTCAGAACTGTTTATAAGGCAGTTCACAGCAATAACAAAGATAGCATGAGGGGAAATGTCCATTTCGTCTTCAGAAGGACTGTGAAGCTTACTTTCCAGGCAGGGGGATAGCTACTTAGGATATAGTAACATCTTCTCTTCTTCTGACAGTGGTGTACACTTTTGGAATCCACCTGTCAGGCACACACTTTTCTAAGTCATCTCTGCCTTTCATTATCTCTGAGTTATCTTTCTACTCTTTTCTGATGGGAGAAAACCAAAAATCATATAGATGCACAATTGTCTATAGAAATGTAAATGGATCGTGTTCTGGTGGAAAAAAGTTATTAATCCATTTTCACATCTATTTTAGCATTCCTGATTATCCTTGTATGTATGTTCTTTAACTCTGCCTTTGACCCAGGTCCTATGATTAATTAATGCTTTAAATAAAATCATTGATATGTTTATTTTATATTTGTATGAGAGTTGTGATTTTACCTTATTCTCTCTCACAAAATCTGACTTTGACCAACACCTTGGGGTTTCACTGTTGCTATTAGCTCTGACCATTCCATTCCAACTCATGGTGACCCCCACATGCAGAGGGCAACTGTTCATAGGGCTTGTCAATGCTGGGATGTTTTGGAAGCAGATTATTAGCCTTGCTTTGCTCATTGTCTAGTGCTTAATTGTTGACATGACCTAGGGACTCCAGGGGCTTCATGAGGGTGAGGTATTTGAAGGGGTGATGGAAGTACTGGAAGGATGCGGCATTTGCTTGAGTCAGGATGGCAGATAAATATTAGGCTTTCTCTCTCATCTATCTCCTTCGTCATCCTCCCCTAGCCCAAGGTCTCTCTCCTTTTTCCCGAATCCCCAATCATATCCACATTTTATAACAGATTTGGTTTGTTTTTTTTTTTTCTTTCTTGTTTGGCACAAAGAGGAGTTGGCAAGGATGCCTTAAACAAAAATCAATGTGTTCTTTTTGTTTGGTCTAGAAAGTCAAATTTAAATAAATGAATAAATAAACAAATAAATAAATAAATAAATAAGGGTCTTTAAGCATTCAGAAGTTTAAGTAATCTTGGCTGTCTAGGACAGCTAAGAACATAGATTGAAGCAGAGTATCATGGGTACTCCAAAGAGGCTGGAATCTCTGGGTGAAGGCTTGCAAAAGGGACTGAGAGGGGGTGGCTGGGTAGGAGGGCACTATGTCTGGGATTCCTGGAGGGAGGGACTATCTAGGATTTGCTCTCAATTCCTGCATTAATGAGTCACTATTATGAGTTCAGTCCTCATCCTTCAGGAGAGAGGAAACAGGTGGGCTATGGGTGAGGGGTCTTCCCAATGGGCTTTGTGTAGTGGAAATGAGGGGGCGGGGCATGAAAAGGAAACAGACAGGAGAAGGAAATAAGCCATGCACTGTTAGCCACAGGGCCACGGAGTGGAGTTTTTAGAAGACTGCTTCTGGTAAGCTTTCTGATCCTTGGATTCTGCTAAGGCCGATTTGGAAGAGCCAAGAACTAAGAACTATCCGCTCATTTATATTACCACCTTGGCCTTTTTAACCCTCCCGCTGAGTGGTTTAGAAGGCTTTTGCTATTGATTGCCCTACAAAGTACTGAAAAATAATTTCTCCCTCTCCTTCTTCCTCTCCCACAATCTAACCTTTAAAATGACAACACTTTAAAAAATGAGCCCGGCCAGAGGGCGTTTGTCATTGTAGAGAACTCTGGCCTCCGGAAGCCAGAACACACGAAAAGGCCACGCTCGGCAGTTGCTATTGGCCCTTGGTTGCAGAGAGTAATTGCTAGTCAGCTTTTCAGATCTGATGTCAAATGACGTGTCCAGTGATGGGTCTCGCTCCAGGCTCTGCATATCATCACAGTACTTTTGGTAATGCATTTTGTGATGCAAGGAGACATGGCATATTACACCCATACCTCCTGAGAACCAGGACTGCCCACGCTCACACTATAGTCCGTGGTGACAGATAAGCTATGGGCCACAGCCTCCTGAGGGCACTCATTCTGAAAGGCCATCCTTAAAAGGAGTGAGAAACAGGGACACACTCAAGAGCCTCATAGCCGCCAAAGAAGATGCTCCTCCTAACACGCATTGACATCTCTTCTTGAGACCTCATGCTGCTGCTTTAGAAATACCTGTCCAATAGCCCCCTGCTTTTTGAGACTCCATTAACTAGTCATAACCATATCACAAATTTACATGGGACAAAACAAAGTAACTAAGTACACACACACACACTCCCTCTCTTCCCCTCCTCTCCCTCCCCCTCGCCTTCTCTCTCTCTCCCCCTTTCTCCCCAATAGTAACACCTCTATTTCTTGACCAGTGCTTTTCCAGGGACATGTTGCTTGCCCTTCCTGCTGCACTCTGTAAGGCAGGAGGTTGGCCCTTGTGTTCTGTGCTTCCAGGGCCACACTGTCAGCTGGTTTTCACTGCGAGGAAACCGATAGGAGGCTGAGGAGAGGGAGAAAGGAAGCTTTGGGGGGACTCAGTTTTTGGTGGCCTCTCTCTCAAGTGGTGCTGGTACCATCAGCTCCTCACTTGTTTCCTCAAATCTATGAGTTGCCTCATCGTCCCTATTTATCCTGGGTTAATTTTTCTCAATCCAATGATCAGTGGGGATCTATTTTCTGGACTGGACCCTCACTGATCTTTTATATTAACTTTTGATAAATTATTCATTCAAGAAGCAAAACATTATTTTGTAGCTCCCAAGTACAGTATGTAAGACGGCTTATACAGAATGTAAGCTGACCTGAATATCAGCTGAAGCACCTCTTTTTACCACAAAAACTGCATTAAAAATGGTCTGAAAAACTCAGCTTATACACAAGTATTTCAGTATATACTACTTTATAGCTGAGCAGTTGTGGAAGCGACATCTGCAGTCAGGCGGTTGGAATGGGAAAACGGAGAATGAGATGTATGGACCTCGAGGGTTTCTAATTGCAATTTTCCAACTGTACAAGGATCACATTCAGCTTAATAGAGATGTGTTGCTGTTGGTAAGAAGTCTAAAGTTTGCGTGTTCGATTCTGGAGATAAAATTGTGTTCCCCCTGTATGTGTGTTGGAGTCATTGTACCTTTGGCTCTGGTCCTGTGGGGAGACAGGTGTTCTATTGAGAAGGCCACACAAGTCCAGAGTGGATCCTAAACCTAACCAGCTAACGGACAAAGTCATTATTGTGACTCGGGTGAAGAGTTCCAGAGCAGCCTGCCACCAGTTTGAAAGGCAACAGCTTAGTGACATTGTCTCCAGTCTTTCACTTCAGCCACCTCAATGCACCGTCATTGCTCATCCTGCTTGCTCTCTGGGTGTCCCATTTCCTCTCCTCCTCCTTTCCTACCCGCTGCCCTGCTGCACTGAAATTGCGGATTATTTTAACACTGAGGTGAGTTTAGCTCCAGACCTGAAAGGGGAAGAACTCCCATTGTATTGGGAGTTCCATGAGTCTCTATGGATACGGCAAAGGCTCGGCAAAGTGGGGTGGAGGGGCAGCGAAACAGGAATGCCCTCAATCGGAGGGATGGACACAGTGGCTGTGACAGTGGGCTCGGGCATAGGAACAACGGCAAGGGGGGGCATAGGACCATGCAGTGTTTCCTTCTGTTGTGCCTAGGGTGGGTGTGGGTGGGAACGGACTCAATGTGAACAACGACAACGTTAGCACTCATCTCTGTCCTACCAGTACACCCAGGCTCTTTTATGATTTTGAGTTCTATTCCACACTGTCTTTCACTCTATCCGGGATCTTCTATTGTGATCCGTCTCAGAACAGTTGGCAGCGGTAACTGCACACCATCTCGTTCTGATCTCAGGGTTGCAGAGATGGTTCCATGAACCTTTTCATTTTCAGCACTCTTCTTTCCTCAGGATGGGAGACAAGTATTTTTTACCGTCGATGGCTGCTCTCTTGAGCTTTGAAGACCCCAGTCACTACTCACCAAAATAGTATGTAGATAGAACCATGTCTTTGTCTACTGTGTTATGCCAGTTGGTGTCCCCTGAGGCTGGGTTCCTGAGCCTCCAGACCCAATGACTCCTTCCCTCTAGACATTTGAGGTTATATTTAAGACATTTTCATAACTTTCTCCCCTGTATGCTTCACCACATCCATGGACATATTTGCAGCTGAGCTAAAGACCTCTGTTTTCATATTCTCAGTCAAAGCTACCTATATATCTGTAGTCATGGGTGTGCTCCTTCTCTCCCTCCTCAACATGCTCAGCCTGTATGTCTAGTCAAGCATCTACTCAGAGATCACTGTTCTTGCAGGAGTGTGTGTTCCCCGACGAGAGGCTCACAGACAAATAGTCGTGGCTATGACCCTCCTCGGAGCTCAGCCCCTGAACTATGAGAAAGTACGCTTGTGTTATTTAAAGCTATCCACTTGTGCTATTTCTGCTACAGCAGATGGTAGGCTGAGATATGAGGCTACAACTATGATGCAGTGGTATTATCTAATAAAATAAAGGATAAAATAAAAGTGACATTATCTTCAGGATGAAGTGGACCATTGTACATGTAGAAAAACATGCCGTACGTTAAGCAAAAACAAGTTGGCGGAGATTCTAAAACTCTCGTGTTTACAGAGCTGTTTGTAATAACTTCCCCTCACTCTAGGGAAAACAAAGGAACTGTAGGACAACGCGAGATGACACAGCATTTCTCAAGCAGTTGATCACCCGGTGCACAAAGGAAAACTGCCGAAACAAATAAACACCCTTGCTTGACTTCCAAGGAGAAAACCAAGGATGCGGAGATGAAATTAAAGGTGAGAAAATCAGATCATTGTATCAAGAAATAAAACCAACATTCTCCATCACATGTTGCTAACATTCCCCCCCCCCCCAAACTCCTCTCCTTATTTGAGGCCGGTCGCGTACGCACAGCCAGAGGACAAGTTTTTATGCGGACAAGTAGCTAAATAAAGTGGCCCAGGAGTTCTTTTCCAATTCCCATGTCTTTGACTTATAACACGTAGTTCAATCATTTATAATGAGAGGAGTAATAGAAATGCTTGGAAGAGATGCTACTCATAGGCGATTTGGATTTGATCTTGCCTTACATTTAACCGTTTTTTAAAAGCTTTGTATTCATTGATGACTCTGACAGGATTTCCTGTTTATGCTTTTGTTTTGTATTTGTCCACTCTCATGTGTGTCGCTTTGTAGGGGCCTCTTTATCACGGTATTTCAAAACATGTCTGGACTCATGGCTACTGTGCCCCTCTCCCCCTCCCTTTGTATCAGAAACATAACTAGCTCCCCTGCACTCTTGATTTGGCAGGTCAGTCATTAGACTCAGAAAATTCTATCTGCAGAGCAAACATCTCACCAACCCGAATTCCGCACCATTCCTGGGCGTCCCGGGTTTCTTCTACCGTCTCTGTGCTTGCTGTCACGTGAAGAGACACTCTCATGACTTTGCTAGGTGAAGCTCCTCCGCAGGAGGACCCCCAAAATGAAAGAGTGCGATGTCTCCAGGGAAGAGGGGTCCTTCCTGGAGCTGGACACTTGCATATGAATGAGAGGTAATATTACATCCTGTGGGGCAGAGTGAGTTATAGATGGAGTTTGAAACACTTGAGTTTTCTCCCAGCTTTTCCTTCTCGTATGAAAAGAGAGTGTGAGAGAGTGGGGGGACATCCCCGGAGAACCATGTCTCTTTCTAGAAAAGGCGCTCTGGCCTTCAAAATGCCCCAGAAGAATGGCCCGGAGCCTTCTTGGAGGCAGGTCTTTCATGAAATGAGACAATGTTTTCTAGTTTTGAACGTGTTTTCCCAGGGGAAGGAGAAAAAAAAAGTTTAGTAGAGACACAAACTGAAAAAATGAGAAATATGTGACTCTTCCATCTTCGAAGAGCTCAGAGTTGGTGTGAGGTAAAGACAAACCATGTAAGAATTCTGCAGAGTCTATAGAGAACTCCCAAATTTATTATCTGCTCCAGTTTGACCTGGAAACATGAGAAGGTGCGCACCACTTTGTGGCTGCACGCTCCTTAGGTGGAAATAGGAGCCTAGCGGTCAGCGAGGTACCACTCCCACCTGCAGTGGCACTCGGCCTTAGAAAGCACCTTGCTCCCGAGAAAGCAAGAAGCAGCAACTATCTAGAGACTCCACATCCAATCGCCAGGGAAGCATTAGAGAGGTGAATCAAAGTAACTCTTTCTAAAGGAAAATGGCTACTGCTCTATTTCTGCCTGCTGCAGAAAAGGAGATGCTGCCAGTACCAGGCCACTCCAGGTGGCCAGCAACGCCACTGCTCCAGCTTTGCCATCAAGGGACCCCCATGCTTCCTCCCTGTTGATGCATATTCCCTCCTCCAGCCACCTCCCATTGAGCCTGGGACACCAGGTGGTTAATTACTGTCAAAATGGGCTGGGCACCTTGTTTTCTTTGAGTGGGCCTGGGCCAAGGTTAGGCTTCATAAAGCACACTGATATCCATTTCTACCACACTCTTTTGTTTAGAAATCATAAGCAATGGGTTTTGATGTTCTGATTCTAACACAGTGGAAATGATTTCTCCTGTAGGAGATTGGTGGTAATCTTTAAACATGTGTGATTGCCATGCCTAGAGGAAGGAGCTGATACTGGGGAGTAGAGGTCAAAGATGCTGCTAAACATGCTAATACGTACGGGCAGCCTTCACAAGGAGGACGTATCAGGATTCACATATCAGTAGTGCTGTGGTTGAAAACACCTGTTCTAACAGAGAAGAGAATGCGCTCTTCTTAAATAATCCCTTGCTCAGGGAGCTGGTGCTTCCTCTTGGCAGGATGGAGAAATGGTAGGGAGAGGTTAATTCAAGTAAGCGGTTCTTTTGTGTGTGTGCGAAGTAAATTACTCTGGTTACTTTGAAGAAGCAAAGGATTCTTACTTTGTTATCTGGGCAGCAAATAACACATGGCAGCTTACAACTGTGGCTTTGATGGAAAAGTGAAAAGATACGTTCAGCCTATTAGAGAGAACAGACTTTTCCTCAGAGGAGGGTGATTTGGGGCAGGGGTGGGCCACGCTGGGATTTTTCAGATAAACAACAGCCACATGCTTTCCTATGGTCACACAGGTCTGCATGGAGGTAGACTGGGTCTGGACTTTACAATTTTCCTCCCGTGACTTTCCAGTTTTTCCCATCCTTTGATCACTAACTGTAGACAAGATCACTGGGGTTTATTCTCCTCCCTCCTCCCTGAAAACGGAGACATTGCTTGTCTGATTCCTTTCTTCCCGCTTAGAAGGTTCATCTTAATTTGCTTTTATTGAGAACTTCCGGGGTGCAGGCAAGCTTTCCAGGAATTTTGCATGCTTGGCTCCATGTTGTTCCTCCAAACAGCCCTCTGAGAGATGGGTTTAACGTAGCCCCTATTCTGCAGTAGAGGAAAGTGAGGCACAGGGAGGCTAAACGCGTTGTCTAGAGGTGCAGGCACTAACTCATGGCTCCTCAGTCCCGTCACCTGGATCCTAACATTCCATTGGAAGGGGAAGATACTCCCTCTCTGTGGTGTGCTCTGCTTCCTTCTCTCTGAATCGTTCACAGACTGGTTGCTTACACAGATGGGGAAAAGAACCAGGGAGTCAGAAACCCATGCACAATCCTGGAAACGTAAACATTCATGTCTTTTGGAATTACATGGGAAAAGATAGGCCCCAGCCACATTTTGGACTCCAGGTGAGCTGGCCTAGATCAATGTCCGAGCCATACTTCCTTCTGGGTGTGTGTGTGTGTGTGCGTGTGTGAGTGTGTGTGTATGTGTGTGTGTATGTATGTGTGTGAGAGTGTATGTGTGTGTGAGTGTGAGAGAGTGTGTGTGTGGTGTGTGTGTGTGAGTGTGTATGTGTGTGTGAGTAAGTGTATGTGTGAGTGTGTGTGTGTGTGTGTATGTGTGTGTGAGATTGGTTTTCTAGTGTTCTGCCCATGCCTTCCTCATCTTTGGCCACCTAAGCCGAGCTTTCACGTTACAGTTCCGGGAACATTTCTTACCATTCCTCCGTTCTCCTGGGTTGTTTGTCCTTCCCTTAACAGGGCGACCTCATCTCCAGTGGGATGTGTTTTTCTGCATTCTTTGTCTGGGATACTTCCTTTCTTCCTCCCATACACTCAACACCTGTCATCCTTCGGCTCCCAGAGCGAGTTCCCTCTTCTGCAGTGGTAAGCCCCATCCTCTCGGCTCTGACCCTAGTTGTTGTCTCTGCAGCTTTGCCTCTTGAGTCTGCAAGGCTTCATCTGGTGTTGTTATGAAGCACTCACACGTGAGTATTTGAAGTTGGATTCTGGTGAATAGGAGGGGATCTTAGGCTTCTGTGCATTCTCTAAAGGATCTAACGGTGTAAACTATGTGTCCAGAAAATGATTGAAGGACTGAACTGAGTAAATGCAAGTTGGAATCGGAAGGCCACTATGGTTCTGGAATGAGAACCTAGCTCGAATCTGTGGGTTTCTTGCCCCTAGACTGTGCAGGAAGACTGGAAAAGTGATACATGAAACAAACAAACAAGGCAGGTAAATTGCTTTTCACGAGCCACTGTTGAAAGGAAAGTTATTCAAGACTAAGTTAAAACTTAGATAAAACACCTCCTGGAGGAAGCACACCAGCCTGTGTGATCACAGGGTGTTGAAGGGATGAGGTATCAGGCATCAAAGAACAAAACATCATAGCAGTATGAGTGAGGGGGAGTGCGGAGTGGGGACCCAAAGCCCATCTGTAGATGAGTCAGTCAGGGTGCAGTATAGCACTGATGAAATACACAACTTTCCTCTAGTTCTTTAATGCTTCCTCACCCCCTCCCCACTATCCAGATCTCATTTCTACCTTACAAATCTGGCTAGAGCAGAGGATGTACACTGGTACAGATAGGAACTGGAAACAGAGGGAATCCAGAACAGATAAACCTCTCAGGAACAATAATGAGAGTAGAGATACCAGGAGGGTAAGAGGAAGGTGGAGGAGAAAGGGGGAAGCAATCACAGTGATCTATATGTGACCCCCTCCCTGGGGGACAGACAATAGAAAAGCGGGGGAAGGGAAACATCAGACAGTGTAAGACATGAAGAAATAATACTGATTTATAAATTATCAAGGACTCATGAGGGAGGGAAGGTGGGAGAGGGAGCGGAAGAATGAGGAGCTGATACCAAGGGCTCACATAGAAAGAAAATGTTTTGAGAATGATGATGACAACAAATGTGCTTGACACAATAGATGTATATATGGATTGTGAAAAGAGTTGTATGAGCCCCCAATAAAATGATTTAAAAATATTAGTATTAGCAATTTATAAATTATCAAGGGCTCATGAGGAAGGGAGAGTGAGTGAGGGAGGGAGAAATGAGCTGATACCAAGGGTTCAAGTACAAAGAAATATTTTGAAAATGGTGATGGTGACAAATGTACAAATGTGCTTGATATAATGGATGCATGTAATGTGATAAGAGTTTTATGAGCTCCCAATAAAATGATTAAACAAATTAAAATGCCTTAACTGCTCCCTTAAAATACTTTTACTGCTCCCTTGTTCTGACTTTTTTGAGCATAAACACTCCAAATACACACTGACTACAACAATGGACCCGAGGCTCCCGGCATGCATGGAGGAGGCGATGTTTTACTGTGTCCTGTGTGGGGTCGCTCCTGACCTGGCACTGACGGACAGCAAGAACAACAATAGCATAGGCAATTCACATGAAACATCCAGTGGATGCCAGGGGATGCTAGGGTGATAAAGAGGCAGAGAGCCAAACCAAAATCACATTATCTTTAGGCATTATTGATATCAAAATATTATTTGTTGTTGTTTTGTAGAGAAGTCAAATGTACTTCATATGTTTGGGGAATTCCTCTTAGTCTCTTCTGCATAAAGGGGAAGGTGGTTTAATTTGGCACTTGTGGAAGTCTTGATGACCTCATTTGGAGGCACAAAGGAGATAAATAGCTCACTGGAAGCTAGAGACACTTGCTGTAAGACATTCCTGCTGAGATGCCAAATGGAGCCACATTGATAGTCAGAGCCTTGGAGCTGGAAGAGCCATGTGGAGACCCATGCCAGTGCTGAGATGCTTCCACCACCACTGGATCCACAAGACTTTCACCCCACTGGCCTGTGATCAGTCTTCCTGCATTCAGCATCATTGTATGTGCTGCATGAGTCTGAAGAATTTATAGACTGGTAATAGACATATGTGCTAATATTGGATTTATGGACTTGATCTGGACTGGGCTGGGATGTTTTCTTAATGTACAATTGCTCTTTGATATAAAGTTCTCTCTTACACACATATGAGTGTCTATGAATGTGTTTCTCTAGTCTACCTGGACTAACACAGCACTTGTGTATGAACGTGTTCTTAAGAAAAGGTGCAGACACCAGCCTGTGTGATCACGAGGTGCCAAAGGGATCAGGTATAAGGCATCATCCAAAAAAAAAAAATGCCATAGTGAATGAAGGGGGAAGTGCAGAGTGGAGACCCAAAGCCCATTTGTCAGCCACTGGAGATCCCCTCACAGAGGGGTCTAGGGGAGGAGATGAGTCAGTCAGGGTGTGAAGTAGTACCGATGAAGAATACAGCTCTCCTCCAGATCCTGGATGCTTACTCCCCCCCAACTACCATGATCTGAATTCTACCTTGCAAGTCTGGATAGAGCAGAGGTTGTACACTGGTGCATATAGGAGCTGGAGGCACAGGGAATCCAGGGTGGATGATACCTTTAGGACGAGGAGTGTGAGGGGAAATACTGGGAGAGTAAAGGGTGAGTGGGCTGGAAAGGGGGAGCCAATTACAAGGATCTACATGTGACCTCCTCCCTCGGGGACGGACAACAGAGAAGGTGGTGAAGGGAGATGGCGGATAGGGCAAGATATGACAAAATAATAATCTATAAATTATCAAGGGCTCATGAGGGAGTGGGTAGTGGGGAGGGAGGGGAAAACAAAAAAGAGGATCTGATGCAAAGGGCTTAAGAGGAGAGCAAATACTTTGAAAATGATTAGGGCAAAGAATGTACAGATGTGCTTTATACAATTGATGTATGGATATGTATGGATTTTGATAAGAGTTGTATGAGCCCCTAATAAAATGTAAAAAAAAAATCTTTGTGAAAACAAACAAAATAAAAAAGAATGGATATTACATAATGATCAAAGAATCTACATACCAAGAACACACAGCCATAATAAACAAATATGCACCCCTTGAAAGACCCTCAAAATGCACCAACCAAATCCTCAGAGAGATGAAAAGAGAAATCACCAGATCCATAATAATGTAATTCAATACATCACTCCCAAGGAAAGATAGATCAACAGGAAAGACACTCATTAAAGAAACTGTACCACTGAACAACATAAACTCAAGCTCCTAGATACTTTATACAATTGATGTATGTACATGTATGGATTGTGATAAGAGTTGTATGAGGCCCTAATAAAATGTTTTAAAAAAAAGAAAAGGTGCAGATATGACCACAAGCACGCGCGTATACACACACACACACACACACACACACACACACACACCACAGTCTCAAGTCTCAAATGATTTCTTTCCTCCCTTCATATTCAGGCTAGGGCAGCTGTGGATGCATATTTGGCCCCAGGCATACTTTTAAGATGTGCCGTCAAGGGGGCTAAACAAGATGCAAGCCTATCTGGGGTAAAGAAACTGCTGTGAGCTCATGCAATTTGATGGACAGCTCTGAGGACTCTGCTCCTGGACTGTTGCTAGTCAGGAGTTTGCATGTGGAAGAAGGAATCTGAGTGGAGAGTCTTCAACATCAGTGATGTAGGGGAGGCAAAGGGATGCAAAGTGCCCAAGAAAGGAAGCACTGTGATTTAGGAACCCAATCAAGATCCATGCGGTTGCTGGCACACTTTAAAAAGGAGAGACAAGAAAAATAGCTGGTATGCTGCCATCATTCTCAGCCATGCTGGAAACAAGGGTCATAGGGAAGGGGAAGGAGATTGATCTCCTAAAACTATCTACTGAAGAAACCCACTGACTGATGACCAGATTTCAAGAGAGAGTGATTAGCTGAAGATCCTGACTGTTATAAGAATTTTGTAATTTTAAAAAACCCAGAAAAGAATCTGGATTTTCTTTAAAATTCATTGTTCTGGTTGCCTTGATCTCCCTGGGCTCCTAAGCTAGCTTCCAACCAGGATGTGCTCTGGTCAAGTTGACTGCCCAGTAAATTATCCCCCGGGCCTGTGCAGCAGATATGACACCGAGTTCTAGATCATCTGCAGAAGGCAGGCAGGTCCTGGGACACTTGGCCTGGCACAGGCAATCAGTGTGTTCTTGTTTTCACAGCCACGGTGCTGGTGTGTGTAGGGAAATTCCTTGATTTCTGATGGTGACAAGTGTGGGTCAATCTGTGCACCCCTTAGAGGTGGTCCAACAGAGTCTAGGATACCAGAAGGCCCCTGCCACTTTGGAGAGTCTTGGAAATAAAAATCAAGAGCCACTCGACATCAGAGAAACCCCTAACGCAATCCATTTCATTCCACTAACAACTTTGCCCCGAAATAAAACTGGCTTTTTCAGTGCTTTTGGCATCAGAATCCCAACGGGAAAATATTAAGAGAGTGGGAGAAGAAAACGCAGACACCCAGGAGCTGGTCTGCTCTTCAGAAAAGTCTGTATTGTAATCTCAACAAGGAGCTTTATGCTTTATTGCCACAGCACTTGATTAAACTGACATCAAATCTATATGATGTTTTTCCTGGAGAATTATATATTACCATGACACTCTTAGGTCATGGTTATAGGGAAGAGGACTCAGTACCAAGAACTGCGCATCAGATAGCAGCATCTGATTTCCAAATCAGGTTTGTCCTTTTCCCTGGGAAGCACCCATCTCCTAGAGGCACCATTTGCCAACTCCTCCATGCTCGCACTCACTGCCAGCAAGTAAATTCGGACTCCTGGAGAGACCCTGTGGGAGAGGGTAGAACCCCTCCTGTCGGTTTCCAAGACTGTTACTTTGTACAGGAGTAAAAAGCCCCATTTTTCTCCCTTCCCCAGGCTAGATAGAGCTATATGGCTGTTTTGAATTGAATTTACGTGCCCCCAAACTTTGTGTTGTAAATCTCTATGCCTGTGGTGGTAATCTCATCATAATCCCATTTGAGAACGACTTTTCTTCCTCATGTGAATTAGAAAGGATTAGTGTAGGGTGTGCTTTCAGTCGATTTCTTTTGAGATATTAAGGAAATTAAACAAGCAAGCAAGCAGATCTGGCGAAGACAGATGCCAAATCGTAAGCTCAGAAGAGACATGGACTGTCTTCCATTGTCAGCAGAGCGAGCGTTTTCCTAGTACTAGTGCCTTGAACTTTACTCTGAAACTGGCACCGCTGCTTTTTCTTTTAACTGAATTTTTCACAGTGAATTAGATGGGGAGGTTTACATTTTAAACCACTCATCAACCCCCACCCTGTTGCACACCACAACCCCCTCCCTGGACTTCCCTTCTCCATCCTCCCTTTCACCCAAGTCAATACCGGTCAACCTTCTAGGGTGTTGCTCCAGCTCCCCACCCTTGGGAGCCTCCAAAGCCTGTTCCAATGAAGTCTTCGCCTTCCTTTGACCCGTGCAGCTGTGGTCTCATACAAGAGTTGTCCTTTCGTGGTTGACTATCTTTACTGTGGGTAATACTCTCCAGGGCCATCCTGGAGCCTGAGTTTCCTCTACTACCTAAGATCAGATTATTTGACTAAAGCCACACACCCTTGGACCACAATGGTCTGAGTCCACCTCCTGCTGCATCCTTTATCTAAAACCATTCCTCCTGGCAAATTCTTAGCCCACCACACAGGGCCAGTCATTTGGGGACTGAATGAAAGCAGATTATTAACCAATCCTAAAATTTCCCAGACTAATGTTTATCGGTCCTCTGGCTGCAGTCCTGGCTGTTGTTCTGCAGCATCCTCTCCCTTTGGCGGCCTGTGCACATAGCCATTGTACAACAAATGCATTTTCTCATAAGCACCGACAATAAAGAAACAGCAAGGCACCTATTTGTTACCCTCTTGAACCTGGGACTAATATGCTTCGGTCCATTAGTAAGGAATATTAGTTTCATTTTAAAAATGGGGAACAGGGTGCTAATTCAGAAGCTTGAGAGTGTGGGGTGATGGTGAGCATGGGTAGCAATCAGATTTAGTATAATTGATGCAGTTTTCCCTTTTTGTGTTGTTTACAAGTACCAGGTTTCCCCCATGCTTTGAATTTCAGATGCCTTCAACACCTATCTTTCTCTCAATTATGCAATGCTAAGAATTCGTGGAGGAAAAAAATAGCTAATGCCTCCATCAAAAGGAAGGAACGGTACATTTCTGGTAAACGTTCACATATTCCCATCAATGCAGTTTGAATATCAGTTTTATACTGGTTTTATGGGTAAAAGAAAGTAGCTCCATGCCTCCTTTCCTGTGACATAAGGCCAGTATCCACTGTTAAGGGAGTGATAGGTAGAAAATTGAAAGCTTGGAGGCCATTAAACTTGTAAGGATTTATTTGAAGGGCAGCTTCCCTAGACCCCTGAGTGTAAAGGATCTTAGTATATGCTAAGCTGACTCCTGACAGAGTGGCCCTGGCTTTACAAGCAGTCACACTGTACTAATTCAAGAGCCTGGCTGAGGAGACAGCAATGGAGACCCTGGGAAGTGATGGCTCATTATATCTCTAGAGGGGCCACATCTGGCTAGAAAACAGAAGATAGAGATGCTGATTTGAGGGATTGAGATATTAATTTCAAGAAACACAAATGTATAGTGATTCATAAAATGAGGATGACAATGCCAAACCCAATAAAATGCATATGACGGTTTTACTGTCCAAAAGCCTCACAGGAACCCAATCTTCATGTGATAATTAGGTTTTTTTGAACCAACATGGCACCTGTAAAAAGAAAGCGGTGGAGTTTATCTTGTCAATCAGGTTGCAGCCTGATGACTTCCCTTGGAGGTACAAGCAAGCTACATAAGAGGGTACCCAAAAGAAACGGAATTTTTTCCCCCACAGCTATATATTTAATTAAAACAAAATTTTTACAAAACAACCTTTCACCTTCCAAGTTCTCTTCATTACACTTAATTATTTGTCAAATCTGCAATTCCATTCTTGGGAATATTTTTCAAACGCATCTGTTTGTATGGCTGACAGCACCTGTCTTGCTTTTTTCTTCACCTCTTTTGGTCCTCAAATCGCTGTCCTCTCATGTCCTTCTTCATTTCCAGAAACAAAAAAGAAGTTGCACACACTGATGCCAGGTGATTAAGGTGCATGGGGCAAGAAAGGCTTCTATTTTGGGCCCAAAACTGGTGCACTGAGATGGCTGTGGGAGCATGTGCACTGTCATGGTGACAAAACTAGTCCCTTGTCTAACACAAATCAGGCCTTTTGGTCCACACACTGTTATGCAACCTTTTCAGAAATTCTAAATAGAAAGCTTAATTAAGTCTGACCGGGTAGAACAAATTCCAAGTGAACATGAGTTGACAATTTTGTCCGTTTGGGAAGTTGATGGGTGCCCAGAACAAGGTTTGTCATCAATCAGAATTTCCCATTTTTGAAACAAGAAAACCATTCATACACTTGAGTTTTCCCCATAGTTCCGTCGTTGTAAGCTGTGTTTAATAGTTTCTGTGGAATTTTTGCCAAGCAGGAACCAAAATATCACAGCCACACACTGTTCTCTTAAATCAGCCATCACAAAAATGGAGACTCAAGTGAAACTGCTTTTATGAAAAAATTCACGGGGACCAGAGAGAACCTTCTCAGGTGATGGCACTGGGCGCACTAACTCAGTGAGTTCCTTCATGTTTGCCTAGCAGGAAAAATGCGTACTATAAAAGTTCCGCTTGACCCAATGAAATCCTGGTTTTGGGGGTACCCCCCCCTTGTATTGCTCTCTGGAGGCTGGCTTCTCTCTCTTTGCCTTCACCATCCTGCTTGCTGACGCTGAGAGCTACCACAGCCCTGCAATATTTTACACCAACCCTGCACCCACGTGATTTTACCTCCACTGGTCTGTGATATTCCTGCGTATCATTACTTGTGACTGTGTGAGCCCGAAGAGGGACTTATGGATGATTATCAGACTTAGGGACTTGGGTTAGACTGGGCTGGGATGTTTTCTTGATATACAATTACTTCTTGATAGAAAGTTCTCCCTTACACACATAGGAGTGTCTCTGGATTTGTTTCTCTAGTCTACCAGGCATAACACACTTTAGTAACTGGCCTCATTTTCATTTTAAAGTTGCCTTGGTAGTTCCAGATCATGATATGATTCTGATTTCCATTAGTTTAGATGTCAGAGTGGTTTATATGTCACACAGCCTGTGGCCTTGTCACCATTCTCAAAAATGTCACCAGGTTCACAGATCACACACTATAATGAGAGTCTACATGCTGTTTCAATTCTTCATGCTGTTTCCTACTTCATGAAATGTTTCTCTTGCTCAGTATTGGTGAGCTGATCTTTGGAACCCCAAGTGATAGTTCCAGCCCTAGCCTTCTATCCTGATTCTTATTTAAGAATTCTTTATTAAATTCACATGCTTGACTTTTTCTTTGTTAGACAGTAATAGAATACAAAAGGGGAAGCGTCCTGGCTGTGGGAGTGAGAGCTCGGGAAAGAAGAGCGACACAGAGTCCAATTCTACATGCTGTGCCTTAGGTCCTAAGCCTTGGTTAGGGCCTTTCACAGCTGCACTGATGTGCTGTCATCCATCTTGACCCTCAGAGGTTCAGAAAAATGAGGGTATATACCGATTTTTTATGGATTGAATTGTGTCTTTCAAAAATATCTTGCAATCCTAACTCTGACCTCTTGCTGGACCTCCAACTGTTAAACCAAGTGGGAACACAGACAGTATGGAAGCCCAGGTCAGATAGTTCCTAGGGGTCATTATCCCAGCACCAGGCAACTAAATCATACATGCATATTGACTGTGTGAGAAAAGGCAAGTTGGAATGAAGTGGTTATGAATTCATGTGTTGTCTCTATTTTCACTAAGAACGACTGGAAAGGAATGGCCTTACACACAGAAATGATTGTGGGGATAGTTCGGGTCCAACCAAAGTTTGACTCTATTGTGCACGTGCTTGCTGTGAGTGAGAACCTCTTGGAAGGTGCCTAACAACAACAGACCCAGTCAAGACCCAGCTAAAGACTTGCATTTACCCCGATGAATTCACCGCAGGTGACACTGAAGTGTTTTCATTACGTCTACACAGATGAAGACGCAGCAGGGATTTCCCTGAAACATTAAAAAAAGAAGAAGAATAAAATAAAACATAGCTATCACAGAGATGGAGAAAATAAATGTTCCCAGGTGGGCAGGAAGGCCTATGATATAGAATTAAATGCTTAAAAACCTGGGTTATGTATTTTTGCTCTATAAAGAACAAAAATTGCTAATGAGACCACTAGCCTACTGTGAGGTCTTCCCTCCTGCCTGCACAAACTACTTTCCAGAAAATGATCTGGTTCTTATTGGTCACTCATAAAATCTAAAACCCACATGTGCAGTCAAACAAAAGGGGGAAGGAATGTGGGGGAGCTGCTTCCTATGAACTATCCCTGGGGTTTCTTTCCTACCAATCTTTCTTGAATACAACTCTATTGACTCCTTGACCTTAAATGAGAATCTCATTTACTTCCCATAAAAATATCTTACTTTGCCTTCTGTTTGTTCTATTAAATTCATGGGAACATTTGCAGCATAGGTTAATTAATATACATGTAGAAATAACCTCTGACAAACCTATCGATATATTTGGGGGGATAGTCTCACTCTACTTTTCACACCTTCATGGAGCTTCCAGGGGTGTGTTAGCTGAGGTTAACTAGAGAAACAAATTCATAGACAGTTATATGGGTGTAAGAAAGAGTTTTATATAGAGTAATTCTATATTAAGAAAACATCCCAGCCCAGTTCAGTTTAAGTTCATAAATCCTATATTAGCCCATAGGTAGGACACCAATCTATAAATTCCTCTTCAGACTCACACAACACATGCAATGATGCTGAGTGCAGGAAGATTACGGGCCAGTGAATGGAAAGTCTTATGGATCCAGTGGCAGTGGAAGCATGTCAGCACTGGCTTGAGTCTCCATGTGGTTCCCCCAGTTCCAGTGCTCTGGCAAGCTTCAGCATGGCTTGTCAACAGGATTATCTCACAGGGAGAGAATGTATCTGGCCTCCAGTGAGCTATTTATCTCCATCGCACCTCCAAATGAGGTAATCAACCTGTGACCTGATCGACAGGCTAGACTCTAAGTTTACAGTAGATCATGTAACTGCCACAGACCACCCCTTGTCAACTTGACACTTCTACATAACTCTTTAACCATACATAATTCTTAACAAAACAATAATAAAATCACATTTATACCTAACAGGATAAAACTAAAATGCAAGCCTTATTTAAACATAGTAGTCTATAAGTGAATGGAGCATCAATACCCTATGCCTAACAATTACAGTTTAGTAAAACCTACACCTTATTCCTATAATCCTACGAATATATTTCCCCACCTATGAAAGTTCGTAAGCCAGCCTCTTCATACCTTTATCCTCCCAATTAGGGGTATACAATTTCTATACTGGTCACTTACACCAACCCAGTGCTCTGAGGAGACAACCATGTTCTTTAATGTGAAGAATTTTTATTCCAGTTGGAACATAAGCAAAGTCTGTACCCATAAACAAAATAAAATCAGGACAGGCCATCCAAAAAGTCAGCAGCAATATGCACCAGTTCACACGTTCAAAAATCTTCTTTTCATCTGGTTGGGTTCTGGTCAACTCAGTTCTGGCCACCTCACTTGGTCTCACCAGGGTGCCCATTGGTTGCTTTGCCTTTAGACCATGGGCCCATCACAAATTCTCAACAAACCTAGCCCCCTTGTGCTAAGTCATGAACTTCAGACCAGTCAACCCGCTGTCATTTTCTCCTCTAGTCCCTGTGCACCAGGTCCATGGGTGTCAGTGGCCACATGCAACAAGTGGATGCAGGTGGCCCCCTGGCAAACATTTCAACCTGCCCACAGGCTTCCTTTAACAGTATTCCTAGAGCAGTGATTTCCTTCCATGGCTCCAGATTTTTTCCAGCTACTGGCACAAACCATTAGTTCAAAATTTAAAAAAAACAACAAAGGGCTTTTTCCCCTCTTCCCCACCTTCAATCTGTCAACATCCCCCTAGGCAAGTCTCTTCACCTTTGAATGTCCTGAGCACTCCAGACACTGGATGGGGCTTATCTTTTGAAAGCCTCCTTTGCAGGCTTGCCCTAAACCCATTTAAAGATCCAGTTTTGATGGCTGAAGGCTAGTGGGCTTATAAACTCTCCATTTTCAGACTTCCTAGTAATTATTTATATCAATCATTATATCAATAACTATAGGCAGAAGAAAACAACATAAGCCTCATACAGCTAGATCCTAAACTCAATTCTTAAAACAGTAAAAGTCAATCCTTGACTATCTTATCTTAATCCTTAGCTAAATTATTCCACTGATACAAAATATGTCTCTAGGCCTCTGAGTGAATCAAGCCAGGGCCAGGCTTTCAGCCAGCCATTTTTACCTTCTGTCAGCCATTTTCACTAAGCAGCAAGGTCTCTGAGAAATCAAGGGGTGAGTTCTACCCCTGAGCTCAAAATATATATCAACAATATTCATTTTCGCCATTTCAAACAGGAATAACCAAAAATAACAACCAAAGAAAATAATAAAAACGTTAACTTCCCATATTCTTTTCAGAAAATAACCCAGTAAACAGAGTGGGCATATTTGACCTCTGGCTAGCCAAAGGAAAAAAATAAAAACTACCATGCAGTAAAGGTCAAAAAGCATCCACTCTCCATCTTTATGATTTGTTTTTCTAGTGCCCCACTCCTAGTAACATAAGGTATTAGTCTGGGTTGACTACAGAAACAAATCCATAGACATTCATGTGTATCATAAAGAGCTTTATATAAAGAGTAACTATATTAAGAAAACATCCCAGCTCAGTTCAGATTAAGTTCATAAGTCTGATGTTAGCCCATATGTCTGATATCAGTCTATAAACTCCTCTTCAGAATCACGCAACACATGCAATGATGCTGAATGCAGGAAGATCACAGGTCAGTGGGTGGAAAGTCTTACGGATCCAGTGGTGGAGGAAGCATCTCAGCACTGGCATGGGTCTCCACATGGCTCCTCCAGTTCCAGGATCCTGGCTCCATCCGCCTAGCTCCATGTAGTTTGTCAACAGGAATGTCTCACAGGGAGAGTGTTTCTGGCCTCCAGTGAGCTATTTATCTCCGTTGCACCTCCAAATGAGGCCATCAAGCCATGACCTGATTGACAGGCTAGACTCCACCCCTTCCTCAAGTTGGCTGATTATTTAACTGCCACAGAGGGCAAAGTTATGAAAACCTCTTAGACATAAGAAAATTACTTGAGGGAAAGTCTCACTCATCTAGGGGCTCAGGTCCATGGTCTCAGAGGACATCAAGGTCAACCTGTGTAACACAGTCCACAAAGACAGTGTCCTGTAGCCTATCTGCGTGAGTGGTGCCTGGGATCTTAAGAGTTTATGAGTGACCGTCTGAGTGAAACCATTCATCTCTCCCTGTCCAGAGAACAGATGCAGCAAATGAAGACACAGGGCAACAATTAGAAGGTCAGTGGGGGGAGCCCACCCACCAACCACTCTGGGGAAGAAATAAGTGGCAATCTTCTTCCATGAAGATTATAAACTAGAAAGCTTTATGGGCCATTGTACACTTTCCTTCAGGATCACAATGAGTTGGAATCCAATAGACTACACGGGGTGTAAGTAGGCATAACCTGACAAGATAGTTTCATATTCAATCAAGTATATTATTACAGAACTAATTTCCTCATATGCAAGTATAACAGATATAGTAAACAGTTACAGAAATAAACAACATCATGATAAGTGGAGAAAGATTGAAGTCGACCAGGATATCATTTTGCTTGAATCTTCATTCAATGCTCATGGAAACAGCAGTCAAGAAATCAAATGAAGTATTTCTTTTGGCCCTGTTAGAGCAAAGAAGTCATTCACTTTGAGGACTAAGGTGCCATAATATTTTTAATGGTCGGATATGCAAATGAAAATTGAAAAATGAATGGTCTAATATGTATGTGAAAAGTGAATAAAGAAAAGACAGAAGAGGAATTGATGCATGTGAATGATGGTGTTGACAAAGAATACTGAAAGAACAAACAAACCTGTCTTGGTTCACATTCGGCCAGGATACTCCTTAGAAGCAAGGGCAATCAGACTTGGTCTTGCATACTTCGGACATGTTTTGGGGAGAGAGAAGTCCCTGGAAAAGGTCACTATTCTCGCTAGAGGGTCATCCAAAGAAGAGTAAGACCCTCAAGGAGATGGACTGACGCACTGGTGGCAGCCGTGGACTCAAACAACTGTGAGGATGGGGCTGTAGGACCGGGCAGTGTTTTGTCTTGTTTCACACGTAGTTGCCAGGAGTTGGAACCAACTCAGTGAAACCTAACAAGAGTTATCTAGATCTTTCCTTCTTTAGGGGCATCTCTTGGTGGATCAAACCTTCGACATTTTAGTTGGCAACTGACGGTGTTCTCTTCTTATACCTTCCAAGGGCTCCACACAAACAAGCAGACCCATGGAAACAGCAGCCATTGGGAAATAGAGGCAGCAAGAGAGGACAGTGAGTTGCTTGTCCATTTTCTAATATTCTTTTTGGTCTATTAGGGACTCATATCCAGGGTGATGATTTCACTGAATGGTAAGCCCTTTAGGGAAATGCGTTATCTTTCTCTGGATGCTAATTTATATTTTTATAACTTATAGATGGGATTTGGGACCAAAAAATGTCCTTTCAAGAACATAACCACTAATGACCTGGGACTTGAGAGAATACAATATTTAGCTTGAATTCATTACTGCATATAGCAAATAATTACCAGTGAGGTAATTAGCTATAAAAACTTCTTTACCCACCTCTATACATGCAGGTTAATTTGAAAATATAAGCAGGTGGTGTAGGCGCACTTGTGTTGAATTAGAGATGATACCATATTGAAATACATAACTTTATTGAATTAATTCTGTATGTCACCCCTTCCCTTCCATTCCTGTCCTGTTCTGGACACAGATAGGTTGACCCCTATTAACTATAACACCTGGTGTGGTCTTTACATAATCTGATACCAATTTGAGACTATTACTAGTGAAGGGGTGGAGTTTACCCTGTCAATCAGGTTGCAGCTCAATGACCTCATTTGGAGGGACTACAGAGATAAATAGCTCCCTGGAGGTAGGACACAGAGACCATCTGCTTCGTATTCCTGATGAGAAGGCACATGGAGCTATTCTGGAGCTGGAGGAGACACGTGGAGATGTAAGATGCTCACGCCACCACTGGACCATCACTGGACCCACAAGACTTCCCACCTATTGGCCTGTATTCTTCCTGAATTCGACATCATTTTATGTGTTACATGAGTTTGAAGAGGAATTTATACACTGGTATTGAACATATGGACTAATATCAAACTTAGAACTTGATCTAGACCGGGATGGAATGTTTTCTCAATATGCTATTGCTCTTATATATCAAGCTCTTTCTTATACATATATGCACGTCTATGAATTTGTTTCTCTAGTCTACCCAGACTAACACGTCTGGGCATCATTACTGTCTGGGTTCCAATTTTGTTGGCACGGGGAAGGTTCAGCAAGATGTCAGATGACAGAAAGAGGTTCCCCTCCCTGCTCCAGTTCATGCAACACTCTCCTCCCTATCTCCAACTCTCAATGGAGCACAGCCAATACCCTTTCCATCTGCTAGATCTTCAAACATAAGGGTAGTAATTGTTTCCTATAGTGATTAGTCTCCAGGTAATTCACCATGCGAATTCTGATGTTTGCCAACATGCTGGTAAGTAAACTCTTCAGGAGACATTTTGCTTCCTGCCAGGACTTTGAGGGGTACAGTGACTAGCTGCTAAGTACTGTACTAGGTGATTCGCTAATTAATCCTCTCAGGTACCCCACATGTCAGAATTGAAGGCTTGCTGTTAGTGCTGGGTAAATGGATGCTCAAAAAATTACACAACATGTCAGCCCCCATCCATCCACCAGATTTTGAAACCTGAGTCATTTGAGGAGTTCTCCAGCATTCCACACGGTGTTTCCGTCACTTGCTTAGCACGTTCTTCAAAGTTCAGGCTTAGAAAAGGTAAGGAATTGCCTGAGGTACGCATGCCACGTGGAACAAACCCCTCAGAATTGAGCATGGAATGTTTGGGAGTTAAGTTTTTATTTCCCTCTTTCCAACCACTTTCTGTCAAATTCACAGGAAAGGTTATATGGTGCGAAAACTCACCATAAAAGCGAAATGGGTTTGCGGGGATGCCCATTTGAGAGAGGTTATTTTTCTGCAGCTAGTCATTTGCAGTTGTCCTAGGAGCTGTACAGAGACAGTGGACAATTGGTATATTCAACTGAGGCGCTAATAAGTTTACCATGGTCTGCTCTATTTGCAAGATTCATTTTGACTAATAATCTCAATTCTTCTGGAATTCGGATTTGGGGCTTTCATGGAGTTTGTGTTTCCCACCCCAAATTGGTTTGCATTGGGCTTTCAAAGAATTCTATACAGTCAGGTTTGAGGAACGGAAATGCCAAGGTCAGACCAGAAGTTGTGTTTTAAATCGTTACTGGGTGATTGTGGTTCTGGCTGCATTTCCACGACGTGTCCATAAATGTGGGATACAGATTTTAGACCTCCTTCTCCTCTTTGGAATATTTGAGTCAAGAGTGACTCAATGGCAATGAGCTTTTGTTTTTAATTTTTCTAAAATGCTACCCCAATTTGCAAATCGTGCATTTGATAAAGGTTGATTTTTATTATTGACTTTATTTTATGCTTTCATTTATTTACGTTAACAATTCCTATACTCTGTTACTGCTGTCGGGATTTTGAGCCAATGCTACCTCATAGCAACCCTATATGATGGAGGAGAGCTGCCTCACAGCATCTCCTCGGTCATATGTTTACCAATCGACCTCTTCTTTTATCCCTCTTTTTCGATTCCTGTTCTGTTTTCCCCCTGCCTCTTATTCCTGTAATTCTGCCCTACCTCCTATCTCTTTTGATTATTTCTGTTAGGTTTCTCTTCCTGTCCTACCCTACCGCTGTTTCTGGGAAGTCGGCTATTATCGGAGCCAGAAAAGGAACACACCACTGACAAGGAGATCGGAGGCCTGTCGGTTGGAAGGTCCAACGAGAGATGTAAAACTACTGTACTCTCTTCTCCTGAGTCTTGCCTATTGACTCCCAGGTTCTCACTGACTCTCACAAAGTTCCTGTGGCTCCTTATCCTCGATGCAGCTCATTTGGAATTGTAAGCGCTGCCTTTTCCTCTCACAGGACCTATACATGAGAGGCTTCCCAGCGGGAAGACACTCAGCTGGCTGGGACATTCGTTTGGCCTGTCTCTTCCTGAGGTCTGAGAGCTGTGAGGACAGAACCCAGGTAGGTGATGGCACGGTCACAGCACTGCCTGTGCGCTTCCATGTGTCCTGGACTCGGAGGGGTCGTTCAGGACAGGAGTCTGCAGTGTGAGGAGTCCCTGGGTGTGGGCAAAGCACCATCTACATCGGGCTCTCCTTGTTTCTGAAAAATGCAGGTTCTCTCGGAGCGTCTCTGGGAGACTATGGTCATAGGTTGCCCGAAAGTATGTGAAAGACACTATGATTGTGTTTTGCAGGTTTGGAAAGTCCATCCTGGTCCTGCTGGAAGAACTCTGCCTATGCACCCTGCTGAGAAAGTCCCAGCTGACCCATGACCTCTCGACTTAGTAACCGTGCATCCTCCATACACAACAGGGGCGATGGGGGGCGGTGGGGGGCGTAGGGGAGAGCTGGAATAATGGCTTTAGATGAGGGGAAAGAGTTTTGTGGGTTTCCCTTAGTTTTTGAATTTGAAGGTAATCTCCAAGTCTAAACAAGAACATACAAGTAAATGATGGTGCAGAAACATCAAATAAAGACCAGAGAAATTTAACTGATATAGACTATTATGACCTCTCAAACAACAAAACAAAACTAAACAAACAAACAAACAAAAAAACCCAACTCACTGTGCCTGA
This sequence comes from Tenrec ecaudatus, assembly GCF_050624435.1. Classification (NCBI taxonomy): domain Eukaryota; kingdom Metazoa; phylum Chordata; class Mammalia; order Afrosoricida; family Tenrecidae; genus Tenrec; species Tenrec ecaudatus. Next base: position 54,877,034 of record NC_134531.1, on the reverse strand, counting down.
ATTGATTCCAAGGCTTTCTACTCTCATAAAGATCAGCAGTCTGGGAAACCCGCAGCGGCAGTTCTACTTTGTGCTCTCAGGTAGCTTGCTATGAGTCCGAGCTGTGTCCAACAGCACTAGAGAAGAACAGATCTAGACACCAGCCGATTCCCCTCCCTGGATAGCTATGAGAAACATGGGGTGTTTGAAAATGGTACACATTCTTGAGCCTGATCCCAGGCATATGGACCCAACCTCTCCAGAGGGGAAGTCCCGACTTTATATTTCATGATAATTAATATAGGCAAGAAGGTAATTGCACGTATACAGCCATCCTTGCCTCTAAGGAGCGTCTCGGCTTTACTTCTCTCAAGACAGAACGGCCTGTCATTTTAGGAGTCCATAGTACTTTTGATATCCTTTGCCAGTACCACAATTCAAAGGCATCAATTCTTCTTTCATCTTCCTTATTCAGTATTCAGGGTGATATAGGTCCAAAGCAACCAGTAATGAATTTTATCAATAGTGTTAAATTGCTGTAATAAGCCCCAGTGATGAATTTAATAAGCATCAACATGTTTATATTAAAAAATACTCCTGTTACCATCCAATTCCCTTACCTCAGGTGTTGGTTTCCAGAACGGCACAATGACATCATCTCACATTTATTTCTGTAGTGCCTGCTATTTATTCATTTCCATTACTCTATTATTCCAATATCAGTTACTCTTAATAGCATCTAATTTTAAAAGTGAGCAAACCACTTAAATGACTTGCCATACATTATATTTAAAAGCAAGTGGCAGAAAGAAAATATTTCTTTCAGCTCTTCCTCCCTTGATACCATACTGCCTGTAACCACTGTAAACATTCCTTTTGGTACAGTGAGCCAGCTCTGACTCTCTGGTTAGGAGAGATTTAGAGCCTATTCATTTTCACTCCACTTCTGTAGTTAGAGACAGATACAAAGGAATCCACAGGACAGAAATGGCCCCTGTGCTGGAGATGTTTAGAATCTAGTAGGAAGAGCTCAGGAAACATTACATTTAAATACTTTAGTTATATGAACTCACACTTGTAGGAGGTCAGCTGGTCCAGGTGTTTATTGGTGGGTGACTAATTAGTCTCCTGTGCCTCTGATGACCTTGTAGCTAAAAACATTTTGAGATAACTCAGTTATTTATGACCTCTTTAAGATTCTTTTGAACCTTGCATATCCACGTGCTTATCTTAGAACACATTGCTTTTATTATTCAAATGTTAAGAAAGTGTGACTAGTTAAGTAACATTTGCATAGATAAGAGGTTAAGAATTTTTTTTAAGCAAGCTCTTTGATGTTTGTTTTGTAACCATTCCCTTGTAAGAAGAGTATAAAAACCAAGCTTTGAATATACTCTGTACTTCTGTCCATCAGACTGCTGTCCTCTCAATCCCATGCTTTGTACATGTCTCTTCCTTTTATCCGCACGCCTCATTTCAGATGCAGCTTGATGCGGGATAGCTGGTCTAATCACCCGCACACACTGATTTTCATAGTTTCAAAATATTTTAATGTTCAGGTGTACAAAAATACAAAGAAAAATTAGCCCATGTTTAAGAGGTTCTCAGTTTACAAGATATTCAGATCTGATAATATAGGCCTCATTACCTAAGTATAATATGGTACCTTTCATTGTGAGTAGGACCATTATTTAAGGAATGTAAATATTCTGATTTAACCATTAGATAATTAAGGGGGGGGCTTACATTCATAATGGTCAAGAGAGAAGTGTGTGTGTGGGACATGAATTATGATCCAATAAAGTATAATCATTGGAAACTAGGTACCTTTTTTTACTCTCTCCTACTGTGCTCATCTTCCACGACGCTGTTGTTGTGGGTGCTTTTGTGCCGCACTAAGAGCAGCCCTGTGCACAACAAAACGAAGCATGGCTTGGTCCTGCGTGACCGTCACCATGCTTTCTGTGTTTGAGCTCATTGTTGCAGTCTGTGCAATTCCATCTTGTTGAGGGCCTTTCTCTTTCTTGCGGCTCCTCTATGTCATAAGCATGATGTCATTCTCAAGGGACTTGTCTCTCCTGACAACATGTCCAAAGGATGTAAGACAAAAATCTCATCATCCTTGCCTCTAAGGAGCATTCTGGCTGTACTTTATCCAAGAGAGATGTGTTTGTTCCCTTGGAAGTCCATGGCACTTCAATATGCTATGCCAGTAGCCTCCCACACCCCCCAAAAGAGTATCTTTGTGAACTCTCTCCCCATCCTGCATGGAGAAGTCTTTCTCATTGCCATCTGAGTTGCCACTGGGGATTTCTCTCTTTCTCCAGACCGTTGTCTGATCTTCCTTCTTGTAAGTTCGTATTTCACTGGCGGGCTCACCTTTCTCCCATTGGAAGGCCCAAGTGGCTTGAGTGGGCTAACTCACCCTTGAGTTCAGGAGGAAGAGCATGCTAAGAGCCTCGTTAGAAATCATCCTGACCACAGCGGCCAGTTCAAAAGTCGGTCCAATTTCAAAATCTTTGTGTCTGTTGTGTTATGAATAGTGAAATTGGTTTGGGTGGGCCAGGAATTGGGTAGGGGTGAAAAAAAATTTGTTTGAGACACTGTGGGGAGTAAGCATGACAGAGTAAAGTGAGCTTTATGGTGGAGTGGAATCAATACTGAGACAGGAGGTGTGGGGTGGGAGTGGGGTAGGGGGACTGGACAGACCCTGGGAGCAAAAGACTTATTTGCTGTCTTTAAAAATGGCTTTATCTCATAAGTTATTGAAGCCACACACACGTACATACACACAGGATAAGTAAAAAGTATTGTTATAAAATCATAATCAAATATCGGAGCATGTAGCTATTTTTGACATACCTTCTCTCTAGTGCTATATACTTCCCAAGGCATTGTTTCCATCTCTCTAGCCCTTCTAAGAATCCTGAATTTCTTGCTTTACATTACATCAAAACAGCAGCTTGGGCATCTTCCAGGGATTTAAAGTAGCATTTCTTTGAAATGTTCTTGAGTTTTGGAAACAAAAAGAAGTTTGAAATGGACCATATTAGGGTTGTAGGAAAGAAGAGGTGACATTTTCCAAGGAGATTCTCATAGAGCTGCTCTTGCCAGTCTCAAAGATGGCACAGGTGCATTGTCAGGAAGAAAAATATATTTTTTTCTTAGTGCAACTTTTCTGACCTTTTTTCTCACCAATGTAATTTTCCACATTGATGAAACTTCTTGAATAGAAGCTCTCTGGGGCAAAGTTATGAAAACACCTGAGACATAATCAAACACCTTGAAAGAAGGAGTCACTGGGTCACCAAAGCCAATTGACAAAGCCTAGTCCCCAGTGTTCTATATTCAATTTTCGCGAGTGGCACGTGGGGTCGTAAACATTATGGGGCGGGCATCTAAGGTGAAATGTTGGGCTCTTCCCTCCAGCAGAAAGAAGGATGCAAATCCAAAGGCATGTGGAAATAGCTCAAAAGACTAAGAGACCCCAAAGCATCCAACTCCAACCCCAGAGACCAGAGAACTAGACGACTGCTCTGAAAAGGATCATCTTAGAAGATACTGGATAGTGTGGGAGAAAAATATGGAAAATAATTCAAAACCAAAAGAAACCAGGCTTCCTGAGCACATAGAGATGGTGAGTCTCACTAGCTTTTAGTCACCTCTCAGGACTGAAATTGAACTTACCCCTGTGTTACCATAACCAATTACATAAGATAGAAAAGCCAGCATTTTTTTCCAAGACAAAAGCTCAGAGGGTTAGGAAATAAGGAAACCATTGTAGTTACATAATCTCTTATCAACTTGCAAAGGAGCAGAGTCTAGCCTGTCCATCAGGTTGTAGCTTGATGACCTCATTTTGAGGCACAATGGTGATAATTAGCTCACTGGTGGCCAGACACACCACTTTCTCTGCTACACCTTCCTGTTGATAAGACAAATGGAACCACGCTGATGGCAGCCATAGCCCTGGAGCTGGAGGAGCCAAGTGGAGATCCACGCCAATGCTGAGATGCTTCTACTACCACTAGATCCACAAGACTTTCTATCTACTGGCCTGTGATCTTCTTGCATACAGCATCATTACATGTGTTGTGTTGAGTCTGAAAAGGAATTTATAGACTGGTATCAGGCATATGGGCTAATATCGGACTTATGGACTTGATCTGGACTGGGATTTTTCTCAATATCTAATTCTTCTTTGATATAAAGTTCTCTATTTCACACACATGAGTGTCTCTAGTCAATGCAGACTAAAACAGAAAGGAAATAGGGAACACCAGGAGACAGCTAGAAGTGGCGGTGCATAGAGAGGGGATGGCAACGAACGAGTTCAAACGAAAGGTGTATGAATGGCTGACAGTAGCACTGTTGGTCTGCGCTGCAAACTTTCACCTCATTCACAACAAAACAAGGGTCGGGGTGGGCTTGGGCTGAGTGAAGCCCTGGTGATAGTCTTATATTCTTCAAGAAAACCTTATCCAAACGTCCCCTATGGGGTCCTCAGAAACAATGGTTACACATTAGGAACACCCAGGGAGAGAACCTGCTTCCATACAGATTTATAGCCTTGAAAATGCTATGTGACAGTTCTAATCTGTCGTGTAGGGTTGATCAGTTAGAAGCAGCTTGAAGGCAGTGGTTTGAGGATGGCAGAGTGCTTTTAGAAACCATCATCAAGACGCATCTCAGATGAGTTACAGCAGGCGCTCTGGGAATGGAAACCAGGCATCATTGTTTTGTTTTTTTTAACTCTCAGGTTATTACCATGTGCAACCAAGTTTGAGAGACAATGTCTTGGTGTTTCTGGCTAATATTTCAATATTTCAGCATCCTGGAGAGCTCAAGCAAGAAGACAAACCACCGTGGGATTTAATTATAGGTAGGCATTTTGTTGCAAACATCCAACTCATGCACAATGCCGACTTGCTCTTTAATGTTAAGTAAATTGCCCTTCACTTTGAAACAAATATACTTACTCACAATACGGTCTTCATCATAACCACATGCTTTGCTGCATGCACAGCCTTTAAGTCAGGCTAAAGGCTTTGAGCCTTTTCTTGCTCTCACCGGCACAAACCCAAGCCCACAGCTACCGAGTGCATCCAACTCATGGTGGACGTAAAGGGCAGAGCAGAACTGCCCCTGGGTTTCTGAACCTGCAAGTCTACCCTGCAGCCTCTCATCTTTTTCCTATTACAGAGTGGCTGGTGGGTTTGAACTGCTGACCTTAATGGTAGCTGCTCCCTGTACTATTCCACAACCCATAACTACCAAGGTTCTTGGACCTTTCTATTTCGATTTACTTAAAAATTCCACTTAAAGATACATTTAGGAATAGATCCCTGTATAGCCTGTGAATTGTTTGTATGGGCTTAGGATGTGGATTTAATTTTCCCCCAGTAATGTTTTTTTTTTTTTTTGTAGATTCATTCTTCCACTTCTTCTCCTATCTCAATTCTATGAACTGTCCAAAGGATTGTGGGGGAAGGTGAATAAATGGAAAGAACAGAGATGGCCCTGGTAGGTGGAGCCAAGGTCCTGTCTCCTCCACTTGCAAACCGGGTGATCGGGACTCAAACAGGCCGAGTCTTGGAGACACTTTTTTAAAGATGTAAAAATGGAGACAGCACTAACTTTTAGAAGGCTAATGTCCAGCACAACTTCATAAGGCTGTAGGCAACAAAAGGCAGTGATGCAAATCACACTCCAGATAAACATTACATCTTAGGCTAAAAAGAGACCCCCTAGAATCTCCTTAAAACAATAGTTTTACTAGGAAGGAACGCCTGTCTTGAGCATTGCACTCATTTTAGAACTATCCATATGGGATCTCATTGACAATGGTCACCGGAAGGATTAGATGGGGCATTTAAGAAGCAGTGAGTTTTTGTTGATAAGGCAATGATAATCTGGAGAAAGAGGATATTATTATTAAATTGTGGTCCCCCCCCCATATGCTATATATTTTAGCTTCTATGCTTGTGATCATAATCCCATTTGGGAATGGGCTGTCTTTATTACGTTAATGAGGAAGGATTAGTATAGGGTGTGCTTTAAGTCCATCTTTTTTGGGATATTAAAAAGCTTAAACAAGCATGTGGGAAGTAGAGATGGAGGAAGAGAGATCTTAAAAGATAAGGCAGAAGCAGAAGCTCAAAGAAGCTATACCCTTCCTCTAGCGCTGATGGAGAAAGCCTTCCCCCAGAAACTCCACCTTGAATTTCGATTTCTAGCCTCGTCAATGGCGAGGGAATAAATTTCCATTTGGTAAAGCCCCTCACTGTTAGCATTTCTGTTATGGTAGCACTAGATAACTAAAACAAAGGGCGAGGCTGCTTGTACCATTAAAAGGACGGACCCAATGTCACTGAATTGTGTACATTGTGAATTGGTGTATGATCTGCTATTCATATTCTCAACACCAAATAAATTAAACAGTACACTGCTGGATTGCTAACTCCAAGATTGGTGGTTCAGACCCATGAGCCACTCCTAGAAGAAAGAAGAAGCTGTCTGCCCCAGGAAAAAAATGTAGAGCTCAGAGAATGCACACAGGGTCATTAAAAGTAGGGATCAACTAGACAGCAGTGGGTTTAATCCATCGATAACAGCTGAAACCAAACATATCATTTACATACATAATAGAACACATTTGTCATTCTTCAGATAACAGTGTTACTGGTGTTCATTTTGAGGTTTACAGCCATCCCTGGGGAGACATATGCAGTAGATCTGAAGCTTCTTTTATTTGCTGTCAGACTCCGGAGGCCCTAACGGTTAGGGTCAGAACAACGGCTGGTGCACTCAGCAGAGCAGTGGTGCAGGTGTAACCCAGTGAGATAGCAGCTCCTCACTTTCCCCACCGAGGTCACAGTCCGCCTCCTCCCTTTTGCATTTACATCTGTATTTTGTATGTGTGATGCATACATTGTTTTACTTCCATTTCCCCACAACATTTTATAAAAACCTATTGTGAAGGAGGTGTCATTTTTTAGAGCAGATCATAGTTTGACATTCAACATTTCAGACACAGTTTGATTCAACTCATCCAGTGCAGTCCCCTCGATGCCCCATCGCTTGTCTCTCCTCCTCCCTGTGTATCCTCTTTCCATTTCTCCTCTGCGCATCCTCTGAACTCCGTCCGTGTGTAAATGCTGCCCTTTTGATCCTCAGTGGTTGATTACTCTAACACGGAGGTAGGTTCCGTTCTTGACCCAAAGGGTAAGTGGGGGAATGGGCAGAGGGTGTCAGCAGTCTCTACCTGACCAGTAAGCCTGGTCTCTTTTGATTTTGAGTTGTGTTCCATATATTTCTCCCCCTAGTATTTACACGTGTGTGTATAAATACACAAAGGCATTATGTATGTATGTATACATATATGTACTTAATGCCATTGTGTGTATATATGTATATACATATGCATATAATACACAGATCTAATACAAATACACACAAACAACTACAATGCCCTTCCTTTATCACATGCCTTTTAATTACCATGCCTTTCCCCTGGACTGAACGTTTTCATTCCCACCCCTACCCCCACCCCCACCACATGGATGCCCAAGATCCTTCATTACCGTAAACTAAGTCTATTTTTCAGTCTTTTCTTTCCTTCGCTCCAGTAGCATCTAGTTTTCAGATATTTCACAAAACCTTGACAAGCATCAAGCCATAAAAACCACTTAGGGCAAAGGGAATATTTACATACCATTATCTCCCAAATGTGAGATTTCTACAGCAAATAGTGCTTATTTGCGGCACCCACCCAAATGTAACCACCTATGCTAAACACTGGTCACCTTTTAAGAGATCGACAACTATGCCCCGACATTGGGAGCATTTGTTTGGAGCAGTCCATTGCACACGATCAAGAAAATGCCCTTTCCGTTCCTCAGCATGTACCGTTCACTCCTACAGACCTGAACACTCGTGGAATGCACTGAACAGTGTGCCTGAAGCTTGCCTCAGATTTATTTGCCCCCGGACATACAAAAGCAGAGTCCATCTACCTGAACCCCAACAAGAAACAATCAACACATTAAAAATTACACATTATCTGTTCTGGTATCACCTCATAGGCAAAATTACAAATGGATTTCTTTCCATTCATGCCCACCTAAAAATGCCAAAGTGCAGGAATTGAGCACATTCTCCTTTGAGCGAGAATCCGAAATGGACTGGCCTGGACTCACCTGGCAGGAGGAAGACAGCAAGAAGCCGAAGGGCAGCGGAGCAGCTGGGCCTACAGCACATGCATTAGACACAAAGCCATCGTTGGCTCTTTTTCAAGACAGAGGCAGGGGTGCTACAAAAGATACCGTGAACTCCTTATATGGAAAGAAGCCAAGCTGGAGCAGCATGCAGCGCAGGCAGAATTAAATGCGCAGATCAAACCAACAGCTTACTGTACGTGCAACGGCTCAGTTCAGCGTTTTCTGACCCACTGCTAATGGCAGGCTTGGCAGAGAAGTTAACAGTGACCTGGGTGACATTGGGCCTGGTAGAAGGCAGGCCAGGGCAGCATTTGCCCACTGGCTCTCTCTTCCCCCAGCCTTCATCTCTGTTTCCCCTCTCCCTACAATCGGAGACACATCTACAGGAGCTCTTCTTGTGCAGAAGGAAAGGCTGCATTCCTGCTTGTTCCGGAGAGGTCAGCATCCTTGAAAAGGAAGTTGGACGACTGAGGACTTATTGGGCCTGGCTTTGCTGCTGACATCATAGTTTTGGGAATGAGGTCAGTGATGCCTGACTCCTGCTCAGAACTCTTGAGCATTGTTTTGGGCATGGTCACGTTGGTTCTGACTCGGAGTGACCCTATGTGAAACAGAAGGAAGCACTGTTTGGTTCGGCGCCATCCTCGGGATTGTGGTTATGTCTGAGCCTGTCATTGCAGCCACTGTGTCAATCCATCCTTCCTCTTTTCTGCTGCCCCTCTACTTTACCAAACCCGAAGTCCTTTTCCAGGGACTGGTCTCTCCTGAGAATATAATAAAGTGTCACCACCCTTGTTTATAAAGAGCATTTTCACTGTACCTCTTCCAAGATGAATTTTTCTTTGGCAGTCCAAGGTACTTTAATATTCATTGGCGGCACTATAATTCAATTGCATCTATTGTACTTTGGCTTTCCTTATTTAATATCCAACTTCACATGCATAAGAAGTAATTGAAAATACCATGAAAAACACCTTAGTTTTCAAAGTAACCTCCTTGATCTTCAATACTTTAAAGAGAACTTGTGCAGCAGATTGACCCAGTGCAATGCGTTGTTTGATCTCGACTATTGCTCCCATGAGCATTGATTGTGGATCCAAGAAATACAAACTCCCTGACAACTTCAATCATTTCTCTGTCTAGAGAGATGTTACCTGTTGGTCCAACTGTGAGGATTAAGTGTTTTGATTTGAAAAGCAAGAATGATACTTTGAGGGCAGCAGTGCGTCTGACTCAGTCTGGTATTTTCAATGACCTCATATGCTTGTGTAAGTTGGACACCGAATAAAGAAGCCTGTAAAAGAATTGATGTGTTGGAATTATGGCGATGGCAAAGAACTTTGAAAATACCACGGGCTGCCAGAAGAACAAACAAATCTGTCCCGGAAAAAATATACTTAGAAAGTTCCTTTGACATGTCATCAGGAGATGAGTCCCTGGAGAAGGACATCATGCCTGGTGAAGTAGAGGGGCTACAAAGAAGAGGATAACCTTAGACAAGATGGGTGGACACAGTGGTGCAACGATGGGGTCAAACGTAGGAACAATTAAGAGGATGGCGCAGGACTGGGCATTGTTTCCTTCTATTGTACACAGGGTTGCTATGAGTCAGAAACAACACGGTTGCACCTAACAACAACAATAGCAACAAACACGCATATCAAAGAATCCTAAAAATGTCTGCTATCATGAATGTATCAGTTATTGTTTTTATTGCATAGAGCCTCGAGAGTGATTCTAGTTTCCGCCCAGGAGGTTGGCAGATATACTCCTTTTGGAATCTGTACGTGGGGACAGTGGTCTTCCACCAGCCAATCACCCTCTGGTCCATGGGGGACTGAGGATTCTAGGCTTTCTTCTGGTTTGTCCAGGCAATATGGTGGCGATTCCAGCAATGACCCTTGCCCAGATCACACCTGCCCTTGTGATGAAAGATTTACTCACAAGATTTCCAAGGGACAGGCAGCAAAGCCTAGGAGTTGCCTCCTGGGAAGAAGGATACAGAGAAAGTTAAGTTTAGTAGCTACTGTAAACACCTGTAATGAGCTCTGTTGACTTAGTGGACCACACATGGGGCTGCAGCCACAAGGTCAGCATTTCAAACCCACCCCTCACTCCCCAGGAGAAGCAGCTCTCTATTCTTATAAAGATGTACAGCCTTGGAAACACACAGGAGTGATTCTGTTCTATCCTGAAAAGTCTCTGGGGGTTGGAATTGATTAGATGGCAGTGAGTGAGCACCTACACGCATGAATCCTGAGATGCCTTTCAGCTTCTTGCTACGGTGCAAGGTTGGCTCCAGCCTCACGCTCTCCATTACTCTGAGGATGTAGCAATTGGCTGGAGTAGCTCCAGGCAGGACCTGCACCACATCCCTGGCCCGCCGCAGCTGCTCTGACCTCGATTCTGGATATGGGCTTCATCCCACGAAGAGCTGCCGGGGCACTTCTCCTCTTTCAGGTTTGGGACAATGGGAACTCGGGGGAAACCTCCGCAATGAAAACTGAAATTGTACTTCTTTCCCACACACATGTGAGGATGGATATCATACCTGTGCTTTTCTAATATTATTATTTATTTGTTTTTCTATTAGTTTACTAATAGTTCAGCAATAGGAAACAGTTTCCTATTGCTGCTGTAAAAAATACCAAAAGCTTTAAAACAGTTCAATTTAGTATCTCACATTTCTGCAGGTCAGAAGTCAGGTGCCAGGTCTCACTGGACTACAATCAAGTTGCCAGCAGGGCTGTTTTCCTTTCTTGGGGGCTCTGATTATTGGGGAGAATCGGTTTTCTTTTCTTCTCCAGCTTCTAGAGACTGCCAGCATTCCCTGGCTTGTCGTTCCTTTCCATCTTCAAAGTCAACAATGGACAATGGTATTTCTCTCGTGTCACATCAGTTTAACACTGACCTTTCTACCAGCTAGTTCTGTGTTTAAGGACCCCTGTCACTGCATAAAAAAAAGGAGTCCCGGTTATTCAGAGGGTCAAAGCATAGGCGTTGAGCACAAAGGCTGGTAATTTGAAAGCCACCAGCCACTCCACTGGAGAAACGCGAGGCAGGTTGCTCCCGTAAAGATGTACAGCTCAGAGGCTTGATGGAGCAGTTCCGTGATGTCCAACAGGGACTCTAAGAAGTAGAATCAATGCAACGACGTGGAGGGCTAATTACATGGGGCCAGCCTCGGTGGTTCAGAATCAAACTTAATTTCCTACACAATCTTCATTCCCATTTGTCATGAAACAAAATGTATGTCTCTAGGACTAGGTAGTAGACATCTTTGGGGGTAGGGCTTATTTTGTCTACAGCAGTACCTAAAATGTACCTACAATTTGCTTATTGATACCTTCTCTACTAATATACTTTCCTGTTCCCAGTAATGGCACTTCAATTGATCTTTACTAATCTGAAAGAAATTAGAAGTGATTTAGAAAAATTCTTTTTGCCTGTCATTGTCTATGACCAAGCAGCACCAGCATCACCCAGGTGTTGTTAGAAATGAAAATGATCTAGCCTCTTCCCAGGCCAATTGGATCAAAGACCTGAACTGTAACCAGATCCTCCAGGGGATCCCTATGCACTGATTCAGAATATCAGAACTTAAGAAAGCTTGAACATTTCTGCAAAGCTAATTGCAAATGTGTAGGCAAAATTGTACTGGAACAGCCCCAGAAGGTCAGAAAACAAAAACAAATAAAAAGAACAAACTCACTGAAATCAATTCTATGCTGACTCATAGCTATACTAGAGGGCGTGGTAGAAATGCCTCTGTGCGTTTTCAAGACTGTAATTCTTCATGAGAGTCGAAAGCCCTGTCGTTTCCTGAGGGGCACGTGGTGGTTTCAAACTGTGGACCTTGAGGTTGGCAGCCCAATGTATAACTACTATGTCCCTAGAGAGTTTAAATACTTTGGTGAAGTGACTTAGTGCAGAGCTTCTTAAACTGTCCTGCATGTTAGGATCACCCGGGGAGCTGTAAGAACTTCCAGCCCCCGGTTGCATCTTGTACCAATTAAATCAGATTCTCTGACGGTGTTACATTGGCAGCCATTTAAAAAAACAAAACCTCAGGTCTATTCCTTTGAAATCACCCCAGGTGTTTCTAGTGTAAAAACGAACAGCTTGGAAAGCCTGAGATTTGGAAGACATTCAGAGGGAAGAGAGTCAATGGGTGGTACAAATGATTACCACACTAAACTCTTTGCTAAAGGGGGTGGAGATGAGGTGCAGAGGCACCTGGGAAGGCAGCCCTGATGATCTACGTTGGAAGAATTTGGCCATTGAAAATGCTCAGGAGCACAGTTCTACTCTAAAAGCAAGTGATAGCCAGGCATCAGGAACAGCAAGATGGCAACTGACTTGGTTTTATGGTTCAGTGGTGAAGGGCCTAACCAGTAGGCATGCTCAGGCATAGGAACAGCTGCAAGGATGGCATTCTGTTGAATGAACTATGAAGGGTACATATGGGTTGGAACTGACTTGATGGCACCTAACAACAATATGCTATGCACTAGTCTGCATTAAGAAGCTAGGAAGGTCTCATCACACCTTTGATGTGGTGAGAAACAGGTTAAGCCAAGGCTGATTAGTAAGGAAGTACAAATAAGTCTGTATTTTGCTTATTGGGTACTTTGTCCCTGGTTCAATTGTGGGTTTTCAGGACAATCCACATTCTGGTTTATGCAGGAGTACTCTGGTATTAGAGAGTGAAACTGTGAGTTTGGCATTGGTCTGCAAATTACTAGGTTGGCACCAGCTATTCCACTAGAGAAAGATGAGGCTGCCTGCTCTCACAGAGCTTTACAGTCTCAGAAACCCAGTATGGGGTAATCATGAGTCAGCATCCACTTGATGGTGGTAGGTTTGTTGTTTGCTGTTATGGCATTAATACCAAAGTACTCCATCTTAGGGGGAACAAATCTCATGCAAATGAGGACAATTATTCTTGTTTCTTTATGCAAAATCCAATCCATCTCTTTTCAATATAGAGAAAGAGTTGATTTTAGCTTTTCACCCTCACTTTTCCTTCTAGTTTCATGTGGAATATACTATAGGCATGAATAAGCAATCAGAGGCCGTGCCTTCAATGTGTGAGTGAATACAGGCAACTCCACAATCGCTTTTAGAACCCAAATAATCCTTAAATACACTCATCTTCTTCTCACAAAGTACATGTAAACATGTTAGTGAGTCTTAAAGAAATCATTGGTTCTTTTAAACTATGGTAATGAGACAATTTTCTTCTGTTCCTTGCATGCTCTTTTTAGCATAGTTGAACATCCCTCATTTGAATCTCTCCATCTTCCAGCATTCCCTACTTAAGGAACATGATTAAGATGTCTGGGAATATCTGAGATATTTATGAGTTGGTTAGCAACACACACACACACACACACACACACACACTTTTTCTTGCTGCAAGCAAAGAGGACATGAAGCACTTACTGATGAAGATCAAGGACAGACAACTTCAGTGTGGATTACAACTCACTGTCAAGAAAACCATAGACAACCTCATGATAAACAGGACATATTGGAGTTGTCAAGAATTCCATTTTTGCTTGGGTCCACAATCAAGCCTCATAATCAAGAAATCGAATGATGTATTGCATTGGTCAACTTGACTCCACTAGAGTTCTTTCAATTGTTGAACAACAAGGGTGTCACTTTGAAGACTAAGGTCCACCTAACCCAAGTCACAGCATTTTTCATCACCACATATACATTTGAAAGTTGGACAATGAATAAGAAAGACCAAAGAACTGATGCATGTGAATTATGGTGTCGACAGAGAATACTGAAAGTACCGTGGACTGCCAGAATTACAACAAAAAAAAGTCTGTCTTGGAAGAATGACAACTGGAAGGCTCCTTAGAAGTGAGGATGGTGAGACTTTGTCTCAAGCACTTTGGACATGTGATCAGGAGAGACCAAGCCTTGGAAGAGGACATCATAAGGTAGAAGGTAAAGCAGAAGGGTAGCAAAAAGGAGGAGACCAAGAACAAGATATATTGAGACAGTGAATGCAACACTGTACTCAACTATGACAAGGGTGATGCATGACCTGCCAGGGTTCCCTTCTGTCATCTATTGGGGTGCAATGAGTCAGCACCAACTCAATGAGCCCTGACAACAGCAACATCTATTTTTTAAAAAAAATATTTTTTAATGAGCAAATAGCCAGGGTTCTAAGCTCAGAGCTTCTAAAGGGAAAACACACAGTTCCTCAGTTTTGAAGTGGGTGAAGTACTTGACCCATTTATTTTGAAGATCTGCTTTCAAACAGTTAATGGAGTTAATGGTTTCAAACAGTTTTGTTTGCTAACTGAAAGGTTGGCGGTTCAAGTCTACACAGAGGTGCCTCCGTGGGAAAGGACCGGCAGACTACTTCTGTGAACGCAGCCACTGAAAACCCAACAGGGTGCACCATTCTCATCCGACATAGGAGGCAGAGTAAGGAAGACCTTAGACAAGTGAATGCAATTGAATGACGGTGCTGACAACGAATACTGAAAGTGCCACGGACTGCCAGAAATGCAAACAAATCTGTCTCAGAAGTACGGCCAGGATGGTCATTAGAAGTGAGGATGGTGAGACTCGTGTACTTTGGACATGTTGTCAATAGATACCAGGTCTTGATTGCCATGAGTCAGGGTCTCATGTTACGAAGCATTAAAAAAAAATTTTAATAAAGAGGGCCAAGTGGCTCCACCTGGTCAAGCTTGTCTTCTCTCGACTCTGCATGCCCCATCTCCAGAAAGAATCACCAGGTACACAGTGGCTGGCTACTCTCATTTTCTTTTTGTCTCTTTTTAAAACATTTTATTAGGGGCTCATACAACTCTTATCATAATCCATACATATACATACATCAATTGTATAAAGCACATCCGTACATTCCTTGCCCTAATCATTTTCAAAGCATTTGCTCTCCACTTAAGCCCTTTGCATCAGGTCCTCTTTTATTCCCTCCTCCCTCATGAGCCCTTGATAATTTATAGATTGCTATTTTGTCATATCTTGCCCTATCCGAAGTCTCCCTTACCCCCTTCTCTGCCGTCCATCTCCCAGGGAGGAGGTCACATGTGGATCCTTGTAATCAGTTCCCCCTTTCCAACCCACTCACCCTCCACTCTCCCAGCATCGTCCCTCACACCCTTGGTCCTGAAGGTATTGTCTACCCTGGATTCCCTGTGCCTCCAGCTCCCATATGCACCAGTGTACAACCTCTGCCCTATCCAGTCCTGCAAGGTAGAATTCGGATCATGGTAGTTGGGGAGAGGAAGCATCCAGGATCTGGGGGAAAACTGTGTTCTTCATCGGTACTACATCACACCCTGACTGACCCATCTCCTCTCCTAAATCCCTCTATGAGGGGATCTCCAGTGGCCGACAAATGGGCCTTGGGTCTCCACTCTGCACTTCCTCCTTCATTCACTATGATATATATATATATATATATATATATATATATATATATATACACACACATATACACATACATACATACATATATATATTTTTTTTTGCATGATGCCTTATACCTGGTCTCTTTGGTACCTCGTGATCGCACAGGCTGGTGTGCTTCTTCCATGTGGGCTTTATTGCTTCTGAGCTAGATGGCCGCTGCTACTCTCATTTTCACAGGGTTATCGCAAACACAAAATCTTCACATTTTAAATCTGAAAAGCAAATATGGTCCTAGACCCTAGTTCCGGAGAAATAATTCTTACCCTTCTTTTTCCAAAATCAGGGGCTCTGAATATATTCTGGATGGGTAGCTCTGTTTTAAGAACATCAGAAACATAATTCAAATCTCTGCGGCTGCCATGGTCTCACTAAGCCTTCCAGGTGTTACCTCATTCAGCACTGGTTTTAATAGTTCAGGACACAGTTGGACTTGCTTTAGCTCTGAGGCTTCTTAAAGGAACCCCAGGCATGTAACAGAAGCCCAAGATGTGACATTTGGTGGGTGGGTCATGTGTGGCCTCAGCCAAAATTACTTTCTGGTGAACTAGGGGGTATAAACCAGATTGGAGTTTTTGAAGGCACTAGGGGACTTCTTGGGAGAAGTACAGCCAGAGTGCTCCTTAGAGGCAAGGGTGGTGAGGATTATCTTATGTACTTTGGACATGCCGGGAGAGCCCAGTCCCTGGAGAAGGACATCTTGCAGGGTAGAGGAAAGGCTTCAACAAGATGGATTGATAACATGGCTGCAACAATGGGCTCAAGCTTAGGAACAATGATAAGGATGGCAGAAGAAGTCCTTCATTCTTTTGTGGAAGGGGCTACTATGGGTCAGAAGTGAATCTATGGCACGTAACCACAACCATCACAACATAGGAGCAACTGCTCTTCATGAATATGGTGGTGAGGTAGTTAATTTATTGTGCCAACCTGGCCGATAAACACATGTGGGGTTAATTGAAGGGTGGACAGGTAAATGGCTCAGTGAGCCTCGCCTTTCTTGTCTCTTGCTCTTTGATCATCGGACCAGTGTGCAGTTGTATTGCTTGTTCTGTACCTCAATTTGCAAGCCACACTACCCACGGGACACCTAACCTGTGGACTGTGTTGCTGTAATTTGAGGTTCCTTCAAGACCTGCTTCGCCACATCATTGGAATTTATATCTCTTGAGTTGGTGACTGTCAGACCCTGTCATCTGGCTGACTGTTTGGTGACCTGCCTTGCTGTTTGCGGCCTGTGCTTGGATAACCTGACTTGCTCTACAGAGGACTATCCGACAGCCCTCAAGACTTGAAGGACTGCCAGTGTCTCACAACTGTCTCACAGGAGTGAGTGTCACTGAGCCATTTGTACTGGTTTATAATTTATTTAACTTTATTTCTTATGTTATATATCTATCTGTATAAATATATATAAAATTATTAGCAATCTGTTTTTGTCTCTCTAAAGAACCCTGTCTAACACAGGTGGCAAGTGGAAGGAAAAGGCCCCCCAAATCTCACTGCCATTGAGTCAAATCCAACTCATTGCAAACCTCTGACACAACTGGGTTTTCAAGCTGTTAAATCTTTACAGGAGTAGACAGTCTCATCTTTCTCTGGATGGAGTACCTGGTGGGTTCAAACAACCAACCTTATGATTAGCAGTTCAATGCATAACACACTGTACTGCCAGAGTCTCCTAGTGGAAGGAAAGATGGTGTACATGTCCTCTCTTTTGGATGATTACAGTTGTCTTCTAACAAGACCCTCTGTTTCTACCTTTGTCTTCCTATAGTCTATTTATAACACAGCAGCCAAATAGATTAAGGTGTGACTCCAGGCATGTTGCCACTCTCCTCAAAACCTTCCCACCAGCTTCCTAATTTACCGACATGAAAAGTCAAAGTCCTTATTCATACCACCTCAGCACAGTCCCTCCAGACTGTCTCAGACTGCCCACTCTCCCATTGCTATCCTGCCCATTCTGCTCCAGCCAGCCCTTCTCACTGCTCCTTGGTTTCTACCACAACCACTCTGACCTTGACTCGGGATCTTAACTTTGGGCATTTCCTCTGTTTCAAATGCTATTCTCCCAGCTAGTCCACATGGATTACTCCTTCACTCCCTACAGGTCTCTGCTTAAATATCACCTATACCAGACTCTTACTTAGAGTAGCGTACCATCTCCCCACTCCCTCAGTCCTTGCTCCGTGATCACTCCACCCAAGGCTTTTGTCAACATTTGTCTATTTTAAACTTATTTATGTATTCTGCTCTAATTAAAATATTGCTGGATTCTCCTGTTTCACTTTGAAGCCCTGAAATTATATCTTTTGGGTGGGGGAAAGTGGGGGGGGGGTGGGAATCTATCCCTAGCACCAAGATAGTGCTCAGTACATACTAGCTCAGATTGGTGTCAGGAGTAAGAATTAGAGCTTTCTGGCTGAAGTGCAGCTAGAAGATGGAAAGAGAAGTTTAATAAATAGAGCACATAAATGATAAGGCATGATCTTGGGCAAAATGGGAACGGATTGAAAAAAGAGCTGGCCCTTAAATGTTCCTTCTCGGGTTAGGTGTAAAGGAGGTGAGAATGGGTGTCCACGCAGATTAAAAATGCGAGGGAGGGGAACTCTTACTCGTTGACATTCACTAATAAACAGATTTATTCAGCCACTGATTTAATAGCATACCCATATACGATGCAGAGCACTAAGAGTGCAGAAGTAATGCCTTTTATTTTTCCTGCGATGTTTAAACTACCGTATATACTTGTGTATAAGCTGAGTTTTTCAGCACAAAAAATGTGCTGAAAAATGGGTTTGGCTTATACATGGATCAGTGGTATCCCAGCGAGGTGTAACATCTCGCTGCCCCCCCCCCCTCCGGTAATGGGACGAGCGCCCATTATCTCATGGGTGATTTCCGTTTCTCCGCTGTTCATTCAAAGCCCTGCTGACATTGCAGGGCTTTGAATGTTTGTTTACTCACATCTAACCAATCAAAGTGGTCCCATGACTTGGACGGCTTCAATTCGCAGAAGCACCTGTAGTGATTCACTTACACCGGCAGCTGAACTGGTAAGGATGTGTCTGTGGCTGCGCTCTGTCTCTCCCCTCTGGTTTCTGTGTTAATTCACATCCTGCATCCCCCACTTGCACAGACATTCCTCCCTCCGTCACAGTGGGGGTGGGGGATTACCATGAAAGTTCTTTTTCAAAGTCTTATTTTTTTATCCTACTAGAAATGGATACTCGTGAACTCAAACAAAAACACCAGCCATACGAGGCTGGTTTCAAAATGAAGTTTGTATCAAGAACAGAAGAGAGCAATAACAGTATTTCAAGTAGGGAATTCTGTGTTGATGCAAAGCAAGTGAGGGAGTGGCGGGAAATGAAGGCTGACTTGGAACAGATTCCAAAAGTTAAAAAAGCTCATCGTGGTTTAACGTCTTTTTATGGGGCTCTAGAGAGTGAATTGCATAAATGGGTTATGGAGTGTTGTCAAAATGGTTACTGCGTAACATGCATGGGAATCCGCATATGTGCTCTACAAATGGCTAAGGATGACAAATATAAAGCACCAGGCATTGAAAAATTTGCTGCGTCAGCAGGATGCTGTACCTGCTTCATGAATAGGTTTGGCCTATGTTTGAGACAAAGAACAAAGATTTCCCAGAAATTGCCACAAGACCTTGAAGAAAAAATTACCATATGTCATTCCAGTCATTTATTATAAAACAAGGAAGGATTTATAATTATGACCAGGCAAATATTGGGAATATGGATGAAATTGCCATGAATTTTAATCTTACAAGCAACAGAACTGTGGCAAGTTTAGGAGAAAAAAACAGTTTTTCAAAATCACAGGTAATGAAAAAAAAACACTTTGCAGTTGTTCTATCATGTTTGGCTAGTGGAACTAAGCTGCATTCTATCATTATTTTTAAAAGAAAGACCTTGCCTAAAAAGATCAATTTTCCACCAAGAATTACTGTACGTGCACATGTTAAAGGCTGGATGGATAAGGACGTAACAAAAATGTGGCTGGAAGAAATTTGGAACCGATGACCAGGAGCAGCCTTAACGAAAAAGCCATCATTACTTGTTTGGGATATGTTCAGAGC
Source organism: Tenrec ecaudatus (assembly GCF_050624435.1). NCBI lineage: Eukaryota > Metazoa > Chordata > Mammalia > Afrosoricida > Tenrecidae > Tenrec > Tenrec ecaudatus. The sequence goes on along the minus strand of NC_134531.1, from coordinate 54,857,264 downwards.
CCACCTATCGGATGACATAAAAAAATTGGCAAAATCTAGTAAAGTTACTTTAGCCATTATTACAGGTGGGCTTACATCTGTACTGCAGCCTCTGGTTGTATCTTTGAATAAGCCATTTTAAAGACCATGTGTGAAGGATGTGGCATGAATGGATGTCACCTGGTCAAGCCCAACTAACAAAAGGAGGAAATCTCATGAAGCCTGACATAGAGTTAATAGCAAAGTGGGTTCGAGATGCATGGGAAGACATTCCAGAAGACATGGTGCCACGTGCCTTCCAGAAATGTAGTATTAGTAATGTTATGGATGGCAGTGAAGACTGCGCTTTGTATGAAAATGACAGCAGTGATGGTGATGACGGTGATCTCAGTGAGGACAACGTCTATGATGACCTCACACCAGCTGAAGCTCTGCATTGGGATATGGATGATGTTGAGGAATCTAGTTTTGAAGGATTTTAACTCTTTACATTTAAGCTTGGTTGCTGAGTGAGCTCAGAGAATAGTACTCTTAAGGTATCACTGTTGATACCTTATTGTTTTTGTTGAACATATTTTCCACTTACTGTGCTGGTTTACTAATGTTAAATGACTTGTCCTTTGATTTATGTTTTTAATTTAAAATAAGTAAATAAATTACCCCACTGATGTCTTAATTTTTAGTAATTTTATTTTCATTTGTTTTGATTATTGAAACTCACCAATAGCTTCTGCATTTTCCACCCTTGGCTTACACTCAAGTCAATCAGTTTTTCTGGCTTCCCAGGTAATAATTGGGTACCTCGGCTTATACTCAGGTTGGCTTATATTCGAATATATACGGTAAGTCAGTAGCTGTAAAGGAGGGGAGATGGGAAATATCAGATGCATGAGGAGGGTGTAAAGGCTTTGGAACAGCTGCAAATGGAAAGTGGTTGGGGGCATGTGAAAGGATTGCTGATCGGTGTGGAGGGCACATTGGATGCTGCAGAGGTACCGGCCAGCAGCATCTGCAGGTTGGGAGCAGAAGTAGAGAAAAGCGGCTGGTTGCAGTACATTGGTCTTGGGGATTTCTAGGAGAGGGAGTTTAGGGAGGATCAGGGAGTGGGGGGTTGAGTGATCATCCCCAAACCTAACAGTCCATGACCTTGCCAGTTACCTTGATGCTGTTCACCTGATTTGGAATAATGCCCATGGTGGGCAGCTGTGGCTCCTCCCACCCTCAATCTCCAAGGAGCACTGGATTGGTCCGTGACTCCATCGAGTGTAACCAGGGTGGATTATCCAACAAAATGCAAAGAATAGAAATAGTGATACATACTTCTTAGGGTTCTACTATGTTCCATCCCAACTAACTTCTCCATAGTGATGTAATAAACATGACCCATCACCATGCAAAGACATTCTGGCTTACTTGGTGGGGCAGCTGCCCTTGTCTGGCTTCTGGAACAGACAAACTGCAGTCCTCAGAGGGAGATGACTCTACTCTGTCATGTCCACGTGCATTTAGAAGAGTTCTTGCTTGAGTTCCCAGGGACACTTCTTTCCTTCCTGCCATAGCAATTCCTCCAAAGGGACAACCACAGAGAAACACGGTGTCAACCTGTATGCTTATCTAGAACCTGCAAACACTTGGGAACCAGGGGCCCCTTTCTTCCCTGGAAAGTGGCGATTTCCAGAGGAGCTATCCTCTTTTTTGTTTCCTTCTAAATACAAAAGGACTAATCAAAGGGCCATTTACTAAAGATATTTTCTATGAACAGGTTGAAACAGCTTATCTTGAAGAGATCCCTCAAAGATCATGATCACCTGAGGGAAATAAGTAGGCCACTTCCAAAATTAAGCCCGAACTGAATTGGGTTTTGCTGTAAGCCCTGAAGAACTTTATGCCCCTTTGTGCTTTGCCAGCCATCCAGAGCAAACACTCTGCCAAGCTGTTCCACTGATTATTCAGTTTTGATGCCAATATCATTTCTGGGTTATAGACAGTGCCTTCTTTTTCATTCCGAGAAAGTGATTTGGATAATCCTTTAGCAGGAGAGTTCACACAGCAGCTTGCTCTAGTGCATGTGCCTTATCGATGGACTATACACAGGGTGGGACACCAGGGTGTCTCATTAATTAATCACTGCACCCACCACAGGGCAGAACATGCTCATAATTACAATCCTCATTCTTGAAGAATATTACTTTGTGTTGAAGTGAATAATTAACATTGCCTGGAAACAACCCAGCCAAAGGTAATTAGAACAATCATTGTGGACTGGAGAGCAGCGTCATTGTGTACATAATATACATATATATACATAATTCTAAACTAGATGTTTTTAGATTTATTATCATGGAGTGTGATTTTTCACATGTGATTTAGTTACTGTTTTCTATTCACACTTTTCAAAGTAGTCACATCTTTTTGGGAATAATCTGATGAAAACACTGGACATAAATTACTAGTATCCCCCAGCGAAGAGGATTAAATTTCAATTCATTGTGATGAGAATTGTACGAGTCCCAAATAAAATGATTTTAAAAAAAGAAAAAAACTTAAATTCATATATTGAAGAAACTTACAGATGATTTAATTTCTCCCAGAGAAACATGCATGAGTGATTTCGTGCCCTAATAGAAGTTCTATATAAGGATTCTGTATGTTACCTATAAGGATTCAGTAGAATATCAGGTCTATAAAGGCAGAAAGAAACAAAAAGCACAAATCTAATAGACCTGTGCACTGAAAAATTAAATCAGAACCTTAGAAGTGTCCTCAAATCAAGTTCTGATGGTACTGTTTTGCTTCTTTTTATAAGGATGAGGTTGTCAAGACTCTGTTCTTTCAACAGATGTGAGTTTTCGCCACTCGTTTACTGCCCTAGAGAAAAAGGAAAGCCAGAGGGCAGACGAACAGCACACGTAGGTCACATTGATGGAAGTGCCAGCCTGCATGTTTGAAGGACCCTGGACGACTGGCTATGCTCATGACATAGTCTCTCTACCCTGAACCCCCTTCCTGAGGGACACACGCAAATACATAACTGCCAACTCAACATGCCTGCTTGGAGGTTCAATAGAAATTTCCAACCTGCAATACCAAGATGAGACTCTCCACACTGCTACCTCTAACCTCACCATTATCCCCCACCTGGCAACCCATCCCTCAGGCCTCCCCCTCAGGCCTCCCCACCAGCTATTGGCACCGTTCTCTTTCCAGCATCAAACAATGGGCCATCCTTGGTCTTCCCTGTCCTCTCTACCACCACCCATCCCGCGCTGGTGTGCTTTCTGTCTGTATTCTGACCCTGGCCACTTCTCTCTCCCTCCGAGGCCAACAACTTGATCCATACAACCAGCACACTCTCTCCATACGATAATCACAGCCTCTAATGAGTCTTCAAGTTAACTTTGTTGGGGCCCCACAGTCTAGTCTCAACACAGCAGTGACAGGAAATGACAAAAATGCAAGGATTATGGAAAATTCTCTCGGTTTCACACACCACAACATCACCAAAGGCCAATGCAGTCCTCTGTGATCCAGGGCAGATCTCCTCTCCCACCCTCTCCTCTGATGCCTTCTCTCCCCGACCCCCTGCTTTCTGGGTCCTGAACACAGCGGTCCCTTGTCTTACTCCTTGGACTCGGCAAGTGTCAGACTTCAGGTTTTACACTTGAACTTCGTTACTTGAAACCCCTTGTTTGAAGAGGAGAGTGGAAACATGACAAGTAGAGAGATACCAGTGGTACACGACGGTATACCAGATACCATGGAGCCATTTTTACTACTATCTATCAGCCACCCTGTGTGTTTCAGAATTTTGTTCTGTGTATAGGGTCTTTGTGGGCTAACTTTTTGGAAGTAGATCACCAGCTCTCTCTTTCAAGGTACCTCTGGGTGGACTTAAACCTCTAGCCTTTCAGTTAACATTAGAGCACATTAACCATTTGCCCCCCAAAGAGTCCACCTGGCATATAGTAACTGGTGAGTCATATTTGTTAAATACTTCTCTAGCTTAGTGGTCTGTGTATATAAGAGATGGTTGTTGAAATATGATGAGAATGGTTAATTGCACACCCCTGACCCCCCAACACGGGTCTTCTATTGATGTATAAAGTGATGTCAGTCCATCTTTGAAAAAAAATTTTTTCTGCTTTTGACCCCAATATATACCTTATATTTCCTCTTTTAATTGTGGCATGGTATGATTTCTTTTCTTATTTGAAAAGAGCAGAGTGTTTTATTTATATATGTTTGCAGCACATAGCTGAGTGTCTGACACATAGCAGGTGCTCAATAAATATTTATTGATGGAGTGACTGAATGAACCAAGTGTCTGGAATTCAGCTGAGGATCTGTGGGTTGGGCGCCTGCCAGAACTGCATCACGGAACAACACTAGACTGCTTGGCAATGTCTCAACCCACCTTTCCGAGCTGTGAATTATTTGGGTCTAATTTCTGAGTTTGGCTGCCTGCATCACTTGAATTCATCCGACAATGGCTCCACCTACTTCTTTGAAATGTGTTGACCGATCATCAAAATCCTGCAACGTCTCCACAGAGAACCTGCCTTTCTCGTGCATTGGCAGTTACAGCAGAATTTAACTGTCTCTGGAATCCAGGGCAGAGTCCTGGGGTGGCACAAACTGGGTACGATGCTCCAGTGCTAATCCAAAGACTGTAGGTCTGAGACCACCCAAGGGGCCCTGAAATAAAGGTCAGCAGGTCTGCTTCTGAAATATCAATAACTGAAAACCCTTCAGAGCCCAGTTCCATTCTGAAACAAGCCAGAGCACACCTATTCCCCTGGTTTGTTCACAGGATGGTTATTTCCAGGGCAGAGCTATGGCAGCCTGTGTCTGGGATCTCCGGCCAGGCTGGTCTGTTTCTTGGGCTTATACTTCTGCTTCAGATTCATAGCTACTGTCTTCAGTCTTTCCTCAGATACTCTGAAAGCTAGCGTACTCACCACACTTAGATGCTTCGTATCAGCACCTCACTGATGTCTGGCTGCTGTGGCCTTTTGTCCCTCACAGCCTCTCTGGTATTAGTCTGTATAACTTAACAGGTGTGCCGTATTGCATTTGTGCCTCTGCACTGAGCATTGACTCCATCTTTAGCTGAGTTCTGTCCACATGTCCACCCTGAAACGCTGCTAGTGAACCCTGGTTTGCATCTGAGCGTCACTGTTGAATTCATGATAACATGATCATTTTGCTAAAGATAATAATAATATAATTTTTCTTCTTAACAGACAAGACCTTTGAGTAATCTCCCTCTTCTCCTGGCCATGTGTTGTTTGGACTTGACATTCTCCTGTCTGATATTTCCATCAAGGAAATTAGCGGTTGGATCCTTGCCTTGGACCTGGAATCTGACTTTGGGGCTTCATTTCTCTTGTTATTATGTTCATTAGGTAAACCATTCAAGGTGTGTCCACACACTGGAATCTTACTTGATCCTTAGAAGAATGGTATTTAGCTATTGAAGCATGAAAACTTCCTAATATGTTTTTGGGTTTTTTTTTATAAGGTTGAAACACAACATGTTTACACCTATTTGGCTCACGTCAAATTGTGTATCTAAGTTTAAAAGGAGGCCGGGAAGGTTGCTCAGAAAATATTATTAGTGGTAAGATTAAGGGCACTTGTGCTTTCTTTTTTTAATAAATGATGTAGAATTTACACTTTCAAGAATGAGCAAATGCTCTCTTTTAAATACAATTAAAAAAATGACCAACTCTATGGTAAGGATCCATTATGTAACCATTTAGTTTTTCATCTGCACTAAAGCATGTTGAAGGAAGATGTTAGCCAAGGAAAGTTGAAATAGAATAGGTCCAGGTATCCAAAGGCACATTGAGCTTCGGGGCCTACCGCAACCTTGAGTCAGGAGGGAATGGTTGTGAGTACAGCTTACCACAGACTACAAAGCTGGGGGTCTGTTTGCCGACAGTGGCCGACGCTCAAATGACCATGCACGATGCTGACTATGGAAGAGTCAGAGCCCCTTCTTCTACTTTCTCTAGTTCCTCCTCCTCCTTCGGTTGCAATGCGTTTCCTTTCTGGCTGACTGTTTCAGCAGTTACGAAGACAATCAGTTGAATTTCAAAATATGATCCTTCGCATCTTTAAACATTTCAGTAACAAAATAATAGTGCACACCTTTAAAGAAGTTAACAATCAGCAAAATGCGGCAGCCTTAAACCACTGGTGGCCCTTGAGGTTCTGAATTGTGTCCAGTCTAAATGTAGATATGTTGTAAATGTAAAATTTACACCGAATTTTAAAATTCTTTTTAAAATTAAAATACTGAGTTGATTTTTAAATTGATTATATGTTGGAATAATTTTATATCTATTGGGTTAAATAAAATATATCTTAACAACTATAGGTTTCCTTTCACCATTTTAATATAGCTACTAGAGACACATGTCACATTGTAAACAAACAATTTAATATTATTTTGCTAAATATTATATCTTCTTTAAGTTCAATATTCATATGATGAAAAGAAAACTAAGGCAAGAACAAAGGAAGTACATTTGTTGAAGAGCAATTAGCTACCTGGGTGTTCATCCAAAATTAATAAGCTTACTTTTATGAGCAATCATGCAGTATTCAGTTGTGATCCTCTACAGTACAGAAAGGTAGAAAAGATACTGAAGCAGCTGCATCTGAAAGTTCGAAAACAAATGGCCATATGTTTAGTTTTGCTGTAGCTTTTATCCTCAATGGAAAGCAAGCATAATAAGGACTCTCTGTGTGTGTGCGTGCACATTGTGTGTCTACACACAGGTACACGTATATCCAAGTTTAAAGTTTCCAGTAGAAAATAAAAGAGCTAAGTATGTGAAAAGGAAACATGGATATAAACTTGGTAAAGCTTTCTAGAGATGCGATTGGTATACGGATTAGATGGTAAAGCTTTCTAGAGGTGCGATTGGTATATGGATTAGAAGCCGTTTAAATTCTTAGATCAAAAAGATCCTGAAAGAGGACATACGAGTACACATGTGTTTTTTTCAAGGTATCTTGAAAGTGAACTTAAAGTGCTTAATTCCTCAAAGTGAAGTACAGAAAGTATTTCTGGGCATTGAAAATGCATACATTAACTGTCTAACTTTTATTTTCAATGAGGCAACAATCTACATTCCTATCAGGTAAAACCTCATCGATGGGTGTGATAAACTGCTTTTTTCAGGGAATGTACTCTTCATAGTTTTAATGCAATAAATTATTTGTTTTTCTGGTTATAAAAATACAAAATGGCTATTAAAAATGCAATCAGCACAAATGGATAAAAAATGGTAAGTAGACTCCCACCATCAACCCCCTGCCGGAGCTGGTCCACAGTTAGCCACATGATGCACCCTTGTCAATTCATTCTGGATAAACTGGACTGGGTGAGGGAGACTTGGCATCAGGAGGGGAGAACACCGGCTAACAACCTGTGACATGAAGATGACACAACCTGACATGCTGACCAGGAATAGGACTTGAAGCCTTGGTTGATGTACATCAGTGGTTCTGAACCTTCCTAATGCTGCGACCCTTTAATACAGTTCCTCATGTTGTGGTGACCCCCCCCCCCAACCATAAAATTGTTTTTGTTGCTACTTCATAACTGTAATTTTTCCTAACGTTATGAATCGGGCAACCCCTATGAAAGGGTCATTTGACCCCCCAAAGGGGTTGTGACCCACAGATTGAGAACCGGTGATCTAGAGCAAAGACTACAGCCTTTAGGATGGATTGTACTTTAACATAAACAAAAAACAAAAACACGTCCTTACAACTGATCCGATAGGCAGTACTATGCTAAACCGAGAAGAGACTGAAGCTATCAAGGTTTAATTTTACTTGAATACACCAGCAGCAGGCAAGAAATCCAACTGCACAAACATCAGGTAAACCTGCTGCACAAAACCTCTTTACCGTTATTTTGTCACTTTTGAAGAATATGGTGCACTTGACCCAACCCTTGGCATTTTCAATTGTCTCATATCCACGTGAAAGTTGGACATCAAATATGGAAATCTGAAATATAATTGATCTGTTTGAAACATGGCGTTGGAAAATAATATGGAATATGCTGTGGACTATCTGGATAATGAACACATCTATCTTGGTTGAAGCCATGCCAGAATGTTCCTTAGAAGTGAGCACAGTAAGAGTTTTTCTCACATAATTTGGACATGCCATCTGGAAGGGCTGTCATGCTTGGTAAAGCAGAGGTTCCGTCCAAAAGAGGAAGATCCCGAAAGCACTGGACGGATCCAGTGACTGCAGAGAGAGGCTCAACATGACGATGAGGGTGAAGATGGTGCAGGGTTTGCCTTTGTTGTATGTGATGAGCACAAACCAACAGGAGGGCACAGAACAACACAATAATGTATGTGTTTCTGTGTGTGTTTGCATGTGAATGAGATAATATAACTCGGGTTATTTATTTAAATTTCTTTTGTAAGGCCTAAGTATTGTCCTTCTTTGGGATCTAACTGGGAGTTTTGACACTGTTAGGCAGCCTGTGACACCTGGGGTTACTGTAGGTGCCTCTGAATCAGCTCTGGTTCACAGAAACTCATGTACAGCAGCATGAGATGCTGCCAGGTCCTGCACCATCTTCACAATTGTGCCTATGGTGGAGCTCATTTCTACAGCGACTATGTCAGTGCTTCTTGTTGGGGCCGTCTTTCACTGGCCGTCTACTTTACCAAGCATGATGCCTCTCACCAGGGACTGGTCTCGCTTCACAACATGTCCAAAGTACCTCAGATACGCTACCTACAGTACTAACTTGACTGGCTGCATTGGAGTTGTGACAAACTTGTGTGTATGCTATGTCTCCATTAACTAGACTGTAAGCTCTCTGAGGTCAGAAAGCAAGTCATATTTCAGTGCACCACAACAGCTACCACAGAGGTATGTACATGGTGGGATCTCAAAAATATTTTCTCAGTAGATATTTCTTGGGTTTTTAATTTTTTAATTTTTCAGTGCATAGTCAGTGACTGAAGTCCCTACATGGTGGAAATGGTAAGCACACTTGACTTCTAACTGGCTATTGGAAGTTCAAGTCTACACAGTGGTACCTGGAAGAAGGTCTGGTGATTACTTCTGAAGACCCCATAGAACACAGTTCTATTCTCATTGCTCTGACACGCCCAGGGCTGCCGCAAGTTGAAGTTGATGACAACTTTATTTTTAAAAATTAATATATAAAACGTTCTAGGTTTTTAACACCAGAAAAGTCGCCTCATTAATGATAGCAACTGCTCACAGCAATCAAGCACTTCTGAGCAGGGGTAATATTCAGCTGAGTATGGACTTGGGCTTCTCACTTTCAAGAGTCATGATGCTGAAAAGCAACCTAGAGAGTGTCAATGAGTCACCACACTAAGTACTTTAGTAAGTCGCTGGATCCTCACAACAGCTTTCAGATTACAGGTAACATTTAGATTCCCGTGCTGGGAACTGATTCCAGAACTTTGGCTGTCACCTTCTCTGTTAGATCAGGGAGGTTACATTCTGAAGGAACCATGGTTGTTTTTCATATGCTCATAGAAGACAGCAAGTGACAGGCTACAGATGTCACACAAATATACACCCAAGTTCTATTGACATAGCCATTAGCTGCATGTGCTTTCTATTCTAGTGCCCTGGTGGGAACTGGAGTGGGACAAAGGCCTATCTCGGTCGGAGCGGCAGAAGTGGAAGAAGGAGCTCATGCCTAAGATTCCCTCTGCTCTTCTCCTAGCTCCCCTTTGGTAGTGACATTTGTCATCACAAAGCATGGCACTTGAATGCATTGCTACCCCTTTGGCCTAGTTTCCATTCTCTATGTTTTCCACCATGTATTTCACCATGTACTTTGTGCTCTTATAAACTAAATGATTCATCACTAATTAATCGTCACGATGCTACATGGTGACCACAAGAATGAACCAAAGTCAACTCAACCCTGGCCTTGAGTTCATTAGAAAATTCACCCTGATGAGAGAAGTCAGTTATTTTTTTTCTATTTTTTCCAAATAAATTATTTATTATTTATTTTAAAACCATTATATGAGGACATAATCTAGATATTACACCATTCAAGCAGTAGTGTACAATTGCAACCACAATAAGTTTCAAAACATTTACTTCCTTCTTGTACCCCATTATCCCCAACCGCCACCTCCCCTGACGCACCCCCAGAAACCCTTATTCTAGTTACTCTCTCTACATATTCACCCATCCTGAGTTTCATATACCATAAAACATAGAAAAATACATAACAGAGAGTGAAGAAGACTACCAAAAATGACAAAATACAACAGAGATAAACTCCAATTTGAAGGAAAAAATATCTTAGAAAATATTAGAAACCAGATGAAGATCAAAGTGTATCAAAAGGGAGATCAAATGACAAGATTTTAACCATTCAAGTCAGATTGATCGTTTTAACTTACTATAATCATCGCTACAATTCTCTGCCTGATAACACGGTTATTCTGATCCCTCAATAATGGTCAGAGTGAATCACTGGAAGCCTATCCCATGTGTAGATGCCGCAAATATATTTCGGGTTTCCATTGTCATCCATAGCCTTCTGCACACCAGAGGTTCCCAAGTTAAGCTCTGATGCTAAGAGAAGTCACTTATTTTAAGCGTAAGTAATACACCGTACAACCTCTATATGTGAAGACAACAGCAAACCCTTTCAAAACCAGCAGACACCCAAACTGGTCCATCCTCTTCTCCCATACGTCAGTACAACTATTGTACAGATTCCCATGGGCAGTCAAGAAAGTAGAGCCTCCTACACCAAATATTTTAAAGAACTTCATTTTGAATTTTATATTGGTTTTCTCTTTTTGATGATGAAAGAACCCTTATTGGAGCTGAGGGGAGGGCTTCAAAAGCTTCATGAAAAAAAAAATCCAGAATTAAAAAAAAAAGGCATCTTGTCCATGAGTGTTTTGGAATCCACATGTGCACATACTTGTTAGCTCTTTCAAGGAGACGTAGGTGTCAATTGCCTGCCAGCCTGTGGGGTGTAGAGAGGTGAACTAGGGAATCGGGGCTCACCTGCTCGCTCCTTGTGACTTTACACATGCTGCTTCCCAGACCTGAACAAAGGAAGCAGCTTGAAGTCTCTGGCTAATTTGTCTCTACCTAAAAAGCCTTTTTCTGTCCACTCTTCCTACCTCCATTACACTGGGCTGCGGTCTTTTGCCTCAGAACGCTGTGCTTACCAATATGGTTGCACTTTGGTGAGTGCCTTCTTCGTGTGCTTTATTGAAATCTACTTCCCCAATACAAGAGTGAAGTTACTCTGTCTTACCCACCACGAACTTCCAGGGCCTGGCACAGAGCACATTCTTAAGAAACATTGCTTGTTGGATTAAGTAGGATGATCTTTAGATCTTTAGTATTAACGGTCCTGGTTTGACTATTTACCTGCAGGCGTGGGCACCATCCAAATGTCAGAATGAGGTAAGTTGTGCGCTGCCATGGTGCTGGAAAATGACACCATCGGTATTTCAAATGCCAGCAGGGTCACTCATGATGGGAAAGTTTCAGTGAAGTGTCCAGACTAAGACAGACTCAGAGGAATGACTCGGGGATCTAGTTCCAAAAATTGCATGATGAAACCTTACATGGATCCTACGAGAGCATAACCTGGCTCGCCTGTCTTAGACAGCATATCAAGAGACTGCTGGCTACAGGAGCACATCTTTATCTCCCCCTGCAGTGGCCAAACTCAGTAATGTTTGGCAGCATGGTCTGTGGAGTTGCTTGTTGGTTATCATCTCCATTGGATTACAAACCTTCTAACCCAGTCTGTAACCTCAGCTTCTCAACACACAGGTGTTTGATAAATGTGTTGAATTGCTGAGTCTAATTTATATGTTGGTGAAATTGTCCTCCTAGATCATAACTATCTCCAAATGTCTCAATGTCTCTACACCTCTATGTAAACAGTACGACTGTTGCTACATGTGGGAAAAACCTCTCTTCTGCTAGCTCTAGAAAGAGTCCTGCTGGGGGTGGGGAATGTGCTCAGCCACCAACTGAAATGGTCATTCCACCCCCCGCCCCTCACCCCAGCTCTGTAAGAGAAAGACGTGGCAGTCTGCGTCTGTGCTGATGTTCCAGCCTTGAAGCTCTCTAGGTGGTTCCATTTCATCACATAGGTTCTCTGTGAGCTCGCCTCAACTCCACAGCAATGGGTTGGGTGAGTAGAATGCTTCAAGAATGGGTCAGACTGCCTGTTGTATTGTACTCAATGAGTACTCTCTGAATAAATCAATGAGTAGACCACTTAATTAAAATTTTATTTTCTTTCTTATTCTCTCACTGAGAGAAAACTAGAGCGTTATAGGTCCACACTGATTTTAAACAAATAAATTAACAAAAAGGGGTTTTTGCTTAACGTGGAAACGGAAACTTTTAGTAGGGCTGGTGGCAGATGTGGAGGGAGTGTTGGAATCGGAAAACATAATTTTGTAAACACTCCATCAAAGATGGGGTTTGGCAAGACCATCCGCAGATGGAAAATCTAGGGGGAAATCTTGACAAGAAACTCGATATTAGCATGGCTTTAAAGTGTCTCCCTGGACTGCTTATTAGTTGAAGGAAAGGAAATTAAACAGTAATTACATAGTGGAGAAATCAGAAAGCACTTACCTAGGTGATCACAATTAACATCTGCAGAGGGGACACTCCAGGTGTCCAGATGGGCGGCCCAGAACAGGGCACAGACTAACCAAGGGCCACAGTCCAATTAAGGATGCATCGCTTGAATCTAATCACGAGGAACTGGGAGACAAACCCCGAGGGAGGAATGTTCTATTCTCAGAAAGCGTAGGAGGGGGGGAGTACTCAATTCTTCCAAAATGTCAATGCCCTAAGAGACACGGAAAAGGTGGGGACACATTCCATTTTGACAGGGCCTATGGAGACGCGGCAGCTAAACGCAATACCTGCGGGAGCGTGGAGCCAGGGCTAGAGGGTGGTGTGTTTGAACGGAGGACATGACAAAACGGCAACATGCAGCGGAATGGTACGCTTACTGAACTTGCTAACCCTTCTGGACCATGTAAGGGCACATCCACATTCGTTGGAAATACGTATTAACGTGTGGGGATAAAGGGCCATGAATACAAGTGACAACTTAGAATAAAATATTCAGAATGCTTGTAATGATATGTAAATAACATATAAGACGTGCTGGTGGCATCAATGGTTAAGCAGCAACCACAAAGTCCGTGGTTTGGAGCCACACTCAAAAGCTCTGCAGGCACATACCTGGTGCTTCCATTAAAAAAAATTAATAATACATTAAAAAAACTGATTCTGTAAAGATTCCAGCAAAGATAGCTCAAGAGCAGAGTTCTGCTCTGTGGTTGCAGTGAGTTGAAATTGACTCGAAGGCATGCCACATATAATACAAATTGTGCAAAATATTACCCAATAAACAATTCTGGGTACAGGGCATAGAGGTGCTCTTTGTACTATTTTTATATTTGTAACATATCTATAACAGTGAAAGTGTTTACAAATTGAAAGTTTGTAAAAGGTGGGTAGAACGTATTAAAAAAAAGTATCTACCATTGCAACACATTAAAAATTAATTAAAAACACTTTTATGTCTTTGGCATTTTCACTGTTTAAGGAGGTCACATTCTTTTGGATTATCCTTGTTTCAGAGTATTGTATTTTACATACTGAAATTCATTTTAAATTCAAAATTTTAAAGGGAGCGTACAATGAAGCCAATGGAAACGCGAACGTTTGCAAACTATGGCAGGGTACTCCTCAGTCCTCACACTGAGCAAACCTTGGGGTTCCAGCACGTTGCCCTCCGGAGGGAGAGCTTTATCCCTGGCTCAGCCTGGCTGTGAGTGAGAAGCAGGTTTCTTCCCGCAGCACAAGCTCTGGCTTCTCATTCCCTGATGCTGCAATAAGCCAGCCGGGTTCAGTCCCTCTGGCCGGGCCCTGCCCGCTGCTGATCCTGAAGTCGCACCCTGTCCAGGTCCCAACTCTCGCACTGTCTTGGGGCAGCCTAGGGAGCTAGTCTCACTACTATTCAGAAACGCGTGGATTAGGGCTGGGCTACTGGAAACATCACCCGGCATTTCACAAGACACAAAGTGCGTCCTGCCCCAAGGAACAGCAATCTGTGTCCAAGGAAAACAAATAGCCAGATGAAAGGGAAACATTAATTGGAAGTAGCCAATTAAGCATTTATAATGCCAGATTAGTTCAGGCTTTACAATCCCATTAAATCAGGACATCAAAAGGCATTGGCCTCGAATATTAAGTCAGAAACCAGCCCTGTCGCTTGGTGTCTTCTGGATGCTATCCCTACGTGCCATCTTCTGCGGGAATATAGCTGTCTTTGTCGCAAGTCTTGTGGCTGCCATTTGTTTGGGGTGTTGTGTAAATGATCAGAGGCTGCTTCCCAGCTGATAATGCTGTCAGCTGTCGGCTCCAATTGCAAGTTGAACTTCAGCATTTTCCAGGGGACCTGATGTTTATACATAGATTTTCCCATTCTGTCTCCTTCTTGGTGAACTATGCCCTTTGGCTGACAGAGAAGGCTTTATTGATTCATGTAGAAGGGGAAGGGCTGATAGACATGGATTTCAGCTCTCTGGGTAATCCTGGGTGACCCGAGATGGAGATTCTCACAGGGAGGTTCTCATTGTAACAAAAAACCCAACCACTGCCACTGAATTGATTCCCCTCATCATGATGTGATACAGGGTTTGGGAGGCTGTAAATCTTTATGGTAGCAGACAGCCTCATCTTCCCTGCATGGAGCAGCTGAGGGGTTTTGAACACTAACATCATGGTTCACAATTCAAAGCTTTACCAACAACTCATCAAAAAGCCGTTGCTATTGGGGCTGACTGGCCCCACAGAGCTTTCAATGACTGACTTTTTCCCCCTCCAGAGTTAGACTGGCTCGATCTTTTTTTTCAGGTGACTCTGGGTGGACCCAAATCTTCAGCCGTTAGGTTCACCACCCAGTGCATGAATCGTTCGCATCACCTGGGATTCCAAATAATAGGGAAGATACTCTATTTGTGAGATTGATTATTTTTTGTGCCTTTGTTCCCTAGCTTTCAGGAAGGACAATTGAAGTAGCATATTAAAAGAACACAAAATTAAAAAAATAAAACTAAAAGAAACAAACAAACAAAAGACCTGTCTATCATCACTGTCACCCAGTCTCTGTGCACTCATAGCCACCTGATTTGTAGGAGCAGAAAGCCCTCTCTGTCTCCCGAGGAGTGCCTTGTGGTTTCGAACTGCTGGCCTTACAGTCAGCAGCCAAACTCAAGGCCACTAGGGCTCCCTGCAGTAGCATTCGCTGTAGACATTTGTCTAGGGCTCCTCTTTGCAAAGCGGCTGCACCAAGACGCTTTACAGTGTTAACGAGCAAGGACGCCACTATCGGAGGAGCACGTTTTAGTGCTGAGAGACATTAGTGTCACAGGACTGAGGTGTGCCTGACCCACGCCACAGTATTCTCTTTCTTTCCTTTTTGTTCCTGGCCTTAGTTTCACCAACGCTGCATTCATCTTTAAATCATTTTATTAGGGGGCTCATACAGCTCTTTTCACAATCCATCCATCCATCCATCCATCCATCCATCCATCCATCCATCCATCCATCCAACCAACCATCCATCCATCCAACCATCCAACCATCCATCCATCCATCCATCCATCCATCCATCCATCCATCCATCCATCCATCCATCCATCCATCCATCCATTGTGTCAAGCACATTTGTGCATTTGCTGTCACATCATTTTCAAAACATTGTCTTTCTACTTGAGTCCTTGGCATCTGCTCCTCAGTTTTTCACCCTCTCCCCTTCCTCATGAACCTATGATAATATAACAAATTATTATTATTTTTCATGTCTTACGCTGACTGATGTCTCCCTTTACCCACTTTTCTGTTGTCCATCCCCCAAAGAGGGGGTTTTATATAGATCACTGTGATCTGTTCCCCCTTTCTCCCCCAACCTTCCCCTTCCCCTCCTGGTATTGCTACTCTCATTATTGTTCCTGAAAGGTTTATTGGTCCTGGGTTCTCTGTTTCCAACTCTTATCTGTACCTGTGTACATGCTCCAGTCTAGCCAGATTTGTAAGGTAAAATTGGGATCATGATAGTGGGAGCGAGGAAACATTTAAGAACTAGAAGAAAGTTGTATGTTTCATCATTGCTACATTGCACCCTGACTGGATCATCTCCTTACCTCAACCCTTCTGTAAGAGGATGTCCAGTTGCTTAAAGATGCACTTTGGGTCCCTGATCTGTACTCCCTCTCATTCACATTGATATGATTTTTTGTTCTGGGTCTTTAATGCTTGATACCTGGTCCCATCGACACCTTATGATCACACAGGCTAGTGTGCTTCTTTCATGTGGGCTTTCTTGCTTCTCAACTAGAAGGCCATTTGTTTACCTTTAAACCCTTAAGACCCCAGATGCTATATCTTTTGATAGCTGGGCACCAGCAGCTTTCTTCACCACATTTGCTATGCACCCATTTTGTCTTCAGCAATCATATCAGGAAGGTGAGCAACACAGAATTCCAGGTTATTAGAACAAAGTGTTCTTGTGCTGAAGGAGAACTTGAGTACAGTTCCAATATCGGTCTACTACCTTGATACTTAACATATAAATATATGTACATAGAACTATTTCCCTATTGTTATATATAAATATATTTACATATGTACATGCTTGTATTTAGACCTCTTATAAATTCCCTTTGCCTCCTAGTAATTTCTTCTAATTTTCCAGCCACAGTATTTTGAATTGCCTCATATGCATGTGAAAATTGGGCAATGAATAAGAAGGAACAAAAAAAAGAGTTGATGATGTTGGTAAACAATGTTAAAATTATTGTGGACTTCCAAGAAAAATGTGTCTTAGAAGAAGTACAGACAGAATGCTCCTCAGAAGGGAGGTGTCATGACTTCGTCTTAGATACTTTGGGCATGTGGAAGAGGCCAGTCTCTGAAAAAGGACAGCATGCCTGGTAAAGCAGAGGTTCAGCAAAAGGAGGGTGATCGTCAGCTGGATGGACTGACACAGTGCTGCCACCCTGGACTCAACCATAACGATGACTGTGAGGATGCCATAGCCCTGTGCAGTGTTTTGTTCTATTGTGCATAAGGTCACTATGCATTGGAATGAACTCAACAGCTCCGAGTGATACATTTGCTAAGGTCCCCTTCTTGGCTGGAGTAGCCGTGTGAGGATTTGCTGTAGACTGACTTGGTTTGGGGTAATCCCACCCATAGTGTGTTGGGGGAGTGTATGCAGCCACTCAAGGGCAAGGGATGACCTTCCTTTGTTCTTTTCCCAATGGCCCTGGCTGGCTCACAGGGGTGTTCTCGAAGGCCTGCTCAGTGTGACATGATACGGACCTCTTTTAGTTCCTGCATGTGTAAGGTACCTTGATGAGGACAGACAAAAATACAAATAATTATCAGGGACTTGCCTCTCTGACAGTGATATTTAGCATCCCAAATATTCAATAGGTTTATTTGCATAAATTATTTCATGATCATTTCTACAAGCTTTATGTTAATAAGTCGGGCAGGAGAACAAATTGTGTCGCAAATCTCTCCCAGAGGATAAAACAGAACCTATTGTATAATTCACTCTGGGTAACCCGGAGCTGCCAGCACTCTGCATAACCCCAGAATGGCACAAAGCCATCATTTGCGATGGAGGACTTCCTAAAATGCTCGCCCATGTCTCCACTCTTCACAGAAGAGAATAATCTTCTGATCCTACCCACTATTGTCTGCCTCCCTCTGCCACCCCTCCCCAGCATGTACCTCCAGCCCACTCCCAGCCCAGCCCCTCTTCCCACCCTCTGGCCCTCTTCCCAAACCGAAATTTTGAGTCTGCCAAGGTCCATCAATGTTGAGGAGCAGTTAGTTCTCACTTTCGCTCCTTGCCCCTCCTTTCTTTTCCCCACTAAGAAGGCAATGCACACTGCTGGGTAAGTGTTGGGCGAGTCTGCAGTTCAAACTCACCAGCTACCTTGTGGGAGAAAAGGAAGTTGTCTGCTCCTATAGAGATTTAGTCTCAGAAACCTCTCATAGCAGTGGTTCTCAACCTTCCTCATGCCGCGACCCTTTAACACAGTTCCTCTAGTTGTGGTGACCCCCAACCATAAAATTATTTTCGTTGCTACATCATCACTGTAATTTTGCTACTGCTATGAATCTGGCGAATCCTACGAAAGGGTCGTTCGACCCCCAAAGGGGTCACGTCCCACAGGTTGAGAACCGCTGTGCTGTCGGGTTGCTATAAGATGGAATCAACTTCATGGCCATTTTTTCTTCTTCCCAAATTTTATATATATATATGAAGCCTCAGGTCCACCAAGAGCTGAGTAGGTCTGCCCCCTTTTCCTTTCCTGACATAAACAACTATGTCAGCCCTGACCCACCTGACCAGCACTGCCGGGCAGCTGCTCTGCCCCGCCCTTCCCTCTGTTTCCCCAGTCCCTGTCTCTTATTGATTCCTCTGAGCTCATGCTCTGGCTGCAGTGCCTCCACCTTTTCTCCCCTGGATGCACAGACCAGTCGCTGACCAACCAAGGGCATCTCCTTGGTGGGCCTCTCTTTGCTAACTGACGCATCTCTAGAGGCTCAGAAGATGCTTCTTGCCTTGCAGAAGAGGCCTTCTAGGGGAAAAGGGAATTGAGGACAAAAGTACTTTTTGCTATAAACAATTTCAGGCATCTGGAGGTTCTGAGGTGCCAGATTCCAGAGTATCGTGGATTTATGCTATTTCTAAATAGGGTTAAAAGATAGTGGAATCAGTCTATAAACTTCTTGAAGACCTGATATTGATGGGTATTTACCAGGCATTTCTTGAAATTTGCTTTAAAGAAATGGCTACTGCTCAAGATCTATGGCTTAGGAATCTGAAGAAGACAAGGAAGCAGTGAGATCCTCGCTCCTTTGTTTTGTTCTCATTCTTGTTGCTTCTGATCAGAGAAAGTTAATTGTACAGGCTCTGGGCAGGGCAATGTCTTGTTCTCTCATTGATGAGTCAGAATCTGCTCCCTGGCAGCCAACAACAGATTGTGAGTCTAAAAATGCTTCCACCCAGAGCCGATCAAACTGATAATCCCATTAAGTCTCCTCACATACTTCAAAAATAAATGCCGGCTCCAGACAGGACTCCCACCTCGGCAGATCAGTATTTTTGTTCTGCAGCAAAACATCAAGCTTCAAATAACTAATTGACTCCATGAATATTTATGAATTTGGGAGAAAGTTTAAACAGACTCAAAACAGCCTATTAACCAGTTTTCCAATAGGAAAGTACTTCTTTATATATATATTTTTGGTCTTCCTTTCTTTCTGCATGCTCCTTGTTAATTTCATCAAGCCCAGGTTCAAATGGACCTTGACTGTGTTCCTGGGTGCTGGCACTTTCATCTCAACTCCCATGAAGCCACTAGATCAATTGCTTACATATGCCTAGGTTAGCAACAGTAGTTTTCATACAGGGAGTAGGTTTCGATAATTTAATCTTTCAGCGAGCAGGTGTGTGATTTATATTATTAAAAACATGCTATATTTTGAAGCAATGAAGAAATCTGCATTGAGGAATTACTAATAAAAATTGAATAAAACAGACTTAAGAAATCTCAGAACACTGTAGTTTTTCCCCGATGCACCTTGGTTAACAGCTTGGTTGCAAACAGAAAGCTTCGTACTGAGAGCCCAGGGGCTACTCTGCCCTACAGGGTTGCAACGACTTGGAATTGATTCGGTGGCAATAGGTTTTACCCCAAACGTGTGATAGCTCATTCCTGTTTTGATGCTTCATTGGGCAGCTAAAGAAAACCTACCAGCAATCAGATTCACATTTGTAATTGATCAAAAGGGACTTCCAGTGTGAATTACTAGTTAATTACTAGAATTATAGGCATCCCGGGTAACAAATAACACATTCTTACAATGTCAAAGATGAGCCTGTGCAAATGCTCCACACAGAAGTGATGTCTTTCTCTCTGCAGATTCTTTTTTCTCGGGCTAATTCAATGAGATTTTTGTACTGTTATTCTTGACTGATCCTATCCAGAGACAGCAGAGAACTTTCTCTTTTCAAGGATGTCCTTGGGAGCAAAGACCTGTTGGGCATGTTTGTGGTTGACTTGTGTTCTAAAATCCCTTACATGTCATTAGGGTTTTCCAAGCACTGAATCACAGTTCTGTTATTAAGTTACAGCAGGAGGAGTCTTTGAATGGGGCTGACATTTCCTCTCGGGGAGGATACTGCTGATTGGCAAATTTATATGGAAAGGTATTAAGTAGGTTTGAGAAGTTATTTGGGGATGTCGTTTTCTTGAATTTTCCTTAGGTGCCTGAGTGTGAGTTACACAAAAGATGGTATATTTTCTTTGCACCTTTGAAGTAGTATTTTTTTTCTTTCTTTTTTTTTAACAATTTATTGGGGCTCATACAATTCGTATCACAGTTCATACATATACATACATCAATTGTATAAAGCACATCTGTACAGTCTTTGCCCTAATCATTTTTTTCTCCTCTTTTCTTTTTTTACATTTTATTAGGGACTCATACAACTCTTATCACCATCCATACATATACATACATCAATTGTATAAAGCACATCCATACATTCCCTGCCCCAATCATTCTCAAGGCATTTGCTCTCCACTTAAGCCCCTTGCATCAGGTCCTCTTTTTTTTTTTTGAAGTAGTATTTTTATAATCATTTTTAACTAAAGTCCAGGGTTCTAAATGCCATATCTCCCCAGGTCAGTCTGAAAGTTGATTTTCATGTTTATATTCACAATTGACTGCACTTTACTTGGTGGCCAATTGGAACATGTGGTCACAGTTTGATTGGAGGGCAAAGATAGAAATGGCTGGGCAAGGCCTGCCCTTGTCTCTGTTTTCTGGTGATTGGCCAACGTGCTGCTGCTTTAGCTAGTTCTCTGCCTCAAACTGTGTGCTGCATGACCTGCAGGCGAAGCCAACCCATAGATCATGTTGCTAGAGCTTGAGGCTCCTTCAAGGCCTGCTTTGCCTCACTGCTGGTGCATACATCACTTGAGCTTGAGGCTGGTGGATCCTGTCACCTTGCTTTGTTTGAGTTCAATATCCCATTAGGCACCACTTTGCTAAGCTCCTGAGCAACTGATTGTTGCTGACCCACACTGATGTTTGCTGCCTGCGGGTTGACTCTGCCTGCTTTGCCCATGGGAGGACTCCACTGTCTGCTCCCTTGACCTTGAACCCGGCAGCCCATGTGAGTTGAAGGACTTTCTGCTTATTCACGTTTCCATGAAAGTGAGTTGAACTGAGCTCTCTGTACTGCTGTTTAGATTCCTTCTCACTTTATAAATATATAAATATATGTTTTCATAAGTGTCCTGGTTTTGTTTCTCTAGAGGACCCTGCCTAACACAGTTGGCAATTTTGCTTTGATATATAAGCCTTTATTTTGTTGTGAAAACAATGCTTGAAAACTCAAGGTTATGGAAAGTGCACAATTATATAGAAATTCACCAACCTTAAATTCTTAGTTCATAGCATTACATAAAAATGAATAAAATAAAACTAACGAGAAAATAATAAATTAAATAGTCAACCTTATTTGGAGCTCTGTAAACAAATACTTTATTTCATTTAACACCAAGGGAAAACCAGCCCAAACATGATCTTTTATCACTGAACATATCTAATATGACTTGATATCATTTCTACTAGGCAGTTACTTCATGATTACAGTGAATTTTTATTAAATTATGATTTGAGTGAAAGTTTACGGAGCAGAGTGGCATTCCATCCAGCAATTCATACACACTTTGTTTTAGAACATTGATCGCCATCTCTACAATGCAACCCTTCTTTCCCGTGTCTTCCATCTCCGTGCAGTCTTCTTTCCAAACCCTTCCTGCTTTCCCACCTTTCCAAGAAAGAAAATCCTCACCACTGGACCAATAGAAAACAAAGGAAAGAATATAGTGATAAAGAAAAGATTGAAATTGTAAAGGATCTTTATGAGTATTTTACTTGGATCCACAATCAATGCTCATGTAAGCAACAGTCAAAAACTCAGAGGACACAGGATGTTGTACAAAACCTCCTTAAAGTTTTAAATAGTAAAGATATTACTTTAAAGACGAAGGAGCACTTGATCTATGCTATAGTATTTTGTATCGCTTCATAGGCATGTGGGAGTGGGAAAAGGGGTTTTCTGATAGTTAAGGTTTGTTGTCGATCAGCTGCATCAAGATTATCAGTGTTTCTGTACATTGTTGTCGTTAGCCTCCAACAAGTTGGTTCTGACTCACAGTGACCCGATCTACAACAGAATGGAACACTTCCTAGTCCTGCACCGTCCTCACAATTGTTGTTAAACACTGCCCCCGAGTCTATTCTGACTTCTAGAAATCCTGAAGGACATCGTAGAACTGTCCCTGAGTTCCTGAGACCATAACTCTTTACTGGAGTAGAAAGCCTCATCTTTCCCCCGTGGAGGAGCTGGTGGTTTTAAACTGCTGACCTGGTTTTGCGTCTCTAGAGAGCACAACCTAAGAAAAATAAGAAACCACAGAAAAATTTATGCATTTAAATTATGGCATTGGCAAGGAGTATTGTAATTACCATAGACCGTCCAAAGAACAACCAGATTGTTTTGGAGGAAGAGCAGCCAGAATGTTCCTTAAAGGGCAGGGTGGTAAGAATGAAGCTCACATCCTTTGGGCATATTGTCAGAGGAGGCCAGTGTCTGGTAAAGCAGATGGTGAGGGAACAAGAGGAAAACCCTCAATACGATGGATTGATACAGGGGTTGCAACCATGAACCAAAACCTAACAGCTGTGATGACGGTGCAGGACTGGGCAGTGTTTTGTCCTGTTAACTGACTTGAGAAGGCCCAGCAATAAAGATAACATGAACAAATACATGCAAAAACTCAGCGACTCAATAAGAAAACGACTAGAACCAAGAGAAGGATCTGTGTTCTTCCACAAATAGACTTACAACCACAGGGCAATGCAAGAAACACAGGAATCTCAAATATTCTTTTTATCCAATGTACAGGTAAGGCTATTCTGTTATACTGCCGACATCCAGGAAGCCCATCCCCCACAAGTACCACTGTGCCAGCCCTAGTGCACCTTATGTTCTCCTCTTGGCCTCCTCTCCGCCGTCCTGACTTAGGAGGGGTACCCCCCAAATCAGAGAAGGCTTTGCTGGGTGTCGCCTGGGAAGGTTTTCTGTGGTCACAGTGAGGTTTCTGGTAAAAGCAGTTTTGCTAGGACCTTGTCTTTTGTGATGGCCAGTTTAAGAGAATAGCATGTGGCTGTGAAATTTGGTTTCTTGCTCGGGAAAATTGCTACCCAAACTGTTGTGATGTTGAACACAGACCAGGACAGCCCTATGGGAAAATCTCAAGTGAATGAATGGTTTCCTCATTTCAAAAAGGGAAATGTCAATTGATGACAAACCTTGTTTTGGATGTTCGTTAATTTCCAGAAAGGATGAAAATGTGGAGTCATAGTACATTTGGAGTTCTTTCCACCAGTTCAGACCGCTAATCAAGAGGTTCTAAAACAATTGCATAACAGTGTGAGACAAAAAAGGCCTGACTTGTGGCAGACTGGGAACTGGTTTTGCAACCACAATGGACTTGCTCACACAGCCATCTCAGTGTGCCAAGTTTTTACAAAAACAGCATGCCTCTCTTGCCCCATGCACCTTACTTACCTGACCTCGCTCCATGTGACTTCTTTTCCTTGAATGAAGAGGGACATGAAAGGACAGCAATGACAGAGAAGTGGTGAAGAAAAAAATGAAGGAGCCATCCAGTTTGAAAAATGTTTCTAAGAATGACATTGCAGATTTGCAAATGTATTAAGTGCAATGGAGAGTACTTTGAAAGTGATAAGATTGTTTTGTAAAACAATTTAAATACTTTGAAAAAAATCTGGTTTTTTTTTTTTTGTGGGGTACCCCCTCGTAGACTTCATGATTTATTCTTTGGCGATCACCTTTGCTGCTTGTAATTCACCCTTGGCATTACCTCTTTCATTCAACATATGGCTGAGTGCCCACAAGGTGTCTAGGAGCCTGGGTGGCACAGTGGGTTACAAGCTTGTCGTCTGGAGAAAGATGAGGCTTTCTGTTCCCATAAAGATTTACACTCAGACACTCAGAAGGGAGCTTCATTTCTATCTGACAGGACCTCGGTGAGTCTAAATCAACTCACAGTATTGCATTTGGCTTTTAGTTGGGGTAGATGTGTCTTGCTAGCTCTACTCCTATAGTAGACACGGCAGGGAACAAAGCACGTACTTTAACTCTGTCTTGGCTTCTTGTGTCAACAATGACCTGGGAATGCGCTTTGATTCCGCGCATTTCTAAGGCAGAACACACACAGTGTGGTGGTCAGGATTTCCGCACGAGGACGCACCATTTCATTTTCATAAGTAGAGGACCTTTCCCAAATCTGGCCTAATTTTAAAAATGTCATTTTAATGTGAAGACAGGGTTTCGTGAGTTTATATACAAAGTAAAAGCTTTGCAGTCGGATTAAGCTGGCCGCTGTCTACTGGCGAAGGGGGTCATTTCCATATATATTAAGTCGACTCAGGGAAATCTCATGCTCAGTTGATGGCTTTGGAGAGGGTCAGAGGCCTCCTTTTTCTTCTTCTTTTCCCAAAGATTTTAAACCTGAAAGTTCATTGTTTTTCAATGAATAATCCTTAGAGTTTCTGCATGTCTTACAAACAGTAAGTCCTCCTCCATTTGACCTTGAATAGAGTTACTGACATGAAAAGCAAAGGGCCAAGATCAGGAGTGACTCACTGAGCACATCAATCCTGCATCTATTTCCTAGGCCTTCAATGGAGTTGCAGTGAACAACACCACTTCTGTCCTTGAAGCTCTCATAATACCATAAGCCTCTCAGCTCTTTCTCATTAATTTTATTGTTTCTAACTTGCTGACATTCAGGAATCAGTCCGTTTCTGGAGTGAACACTATTAGGTTGGGAAGATCAAGAGGAAAGGCTTGAGGAACTCCCCCATCATGTATAAAAATACAAAGTATCAGGTATCAAAATTGTGTGACATGGTGATAGGGCAAACCCCAAATCCTCAGAGGAGACCCAAGTCCATGAACTAAATACATGATAATACTGGGTAACATCAAATAATAAATAATAATTAACCTCTAGTAAGCACATCGTAAAGTTAATTACAGATAAAATAATTTATCAGATTCAATAAATTCCAGAGGAATTTTTAACTTGATTTTATGAGAGTCCTCAGCATTATTGAAGGAGCCCTGTTAGCACAGTGGCTGCGCACTGGGCTGCCATCTGCAGGGTCACCGTCCGCCACCACTCCTCAGGAGGACAGGGATTTCTAGTCCGTAAGGAGTTACAGACTTCTACTCTCACAGGTGCACTTCCACCCTGCCCGACAATATGGCTATGCATTGGTACCACCTCAGTGGCGGTGAGTTTGGTTGGGTTTGCTGATTATTGAAATAAAAAGCTAATAACTGGAAGCTTTGTTCAGTAAAAGGCTAACCATAAAAGCAACACAAATTTATGAAGTAAATTATCTAAAGAAAGTTATATGAAGTAAGTTATAGTAATAATTTTATGATGAAAGTCATAAATAAGACAGATAAGAAAAATACCTTAGTTAGAAGATATTTTTATAAGCCGAGCTATTTTCTGGAGCAAACAAATCTATAGTTCAAACACAATAGAAATTTATTCCATGTTCACCTGCAGTCCATAATGTGTGTTCCTGCTGGCATCGTCTGCCTGAATAATCGTGTCACACGACTTCTAAGACTCTACACTGAGCCAATGGAAAGTGTGGACAGGGGGAAGAAAACAATTTCATTTCTTAACAATGGTGGCCTGGATTCACCATTACTTTGGTTCGCAGTATGTTGATGAGAACTAAACAAGAGGCCCCCTAAGTGCAAGGAAATCTGGGGAATAGAGTCCCCGAGTGCAGCCACTTCCGAGGAACTATGCTATAGGATATGGCAAAGATTTAGCCATCTTCTACCTGAAGACATCCTACACCTTCTTCAAAATTATTCCTAATGGACTACTTTCCCTCTCACTGCCATCGAGTGGAAGCCCACTCACAGCGACCCTATCGGCATGTTAGAGCTGCCCTGTGAGTTTCTGAGGCGGTAACTGCTTACTGGAGTCAAAAGCCCCATCTTTCTCCTGAGGAGTGTCTGTGGTCTCAAACTACTGACCTAGTGGTTTGCAGCCCAATTCAGAAACACTATGCTACCAGGACCTTCTAAATAATTCTTAATTGAAATGCTATGCACTATTTCCTATATGTATACATAGAATGTATGGAATATGTATGCCTCTGACTATCTATCATCTATCTATCTATCTATCTATCTATCTATCTATCTATCTATCTATCTATCTATCTATATCTATCAGCTAAAGTTATGGAAAATACACTCACACATATAACATAAGGCTCTTTGAGAAACACAAGATTGGAACTATAAGCAAGCCAAAAAAAGGGAAAGGCTCAATTCTTCCCACAATAATAGAGTGTGTAGTCCCACTTAAGCCTTTCAGTCCTCAGACTTTTGGATATCATAGCCGTGCTTGCACTAGGGGGCAGGCATTCTGCTAGATAAAGCAGTACCCACAGAAACAAAACAATAATTGCAGAAAGAATAATAGGTTCATTTCAGTTCACACAGATTCTCAAGTCTTATGAAGAGGAAGATACAAAAGCAGGTAATTATAATATCAAGGTTAAACACAATGACAAAATAGGAATAGCGTTAATGCTTAAAAGTCTTAAAGATATTTCTTGTTCTCTCTGGCTTGATAAGTCATTTCCCTTCACGTTCCTTGTGGATAACCTGGAGTAAATAGCCTAAGACCTTATTAAAGAGTCTCTCATGAAAGGATATTAGCAAATATTAAGAAATATGAGGACTAAGATGAGAAATGGCAAGAGTTAAATTCCCCATTTCATTAATGAAGATTCTATTACTATTGTTTCTTCTTGTAATAAGGAAGTTATATTCTGCTACATGTGGTGGCCCTGTAGAATCCTCCTCCCCCACCCCTCACCCTGACCCCAAGGTGACTCCAAATGTACTATTTCAATACCTCAAAGGATTTCACTGGCAGTTCACGCCCATATGTGGAGGAAACAGTTAACTGAGATGTTGAAGACCTGAGCCAACTGAAGTGTGTCAGAGAAAAAGCCAGGTGATTTACTTCCAACAAATCAGCCGTTGGACCTTCTCTGGAGAACGGGTCTGCTATGTCTGACATGAATCTGAATTGACTTCAATTACTTCATTAAGAGGGATCTGGATGCAGGTAATAACAAATCTAATTTAGAGCCAGTTAAACCCTAAGATATATTTCTTTTCTCTTCTTTTTTAAGGACTCAATTCTAATAATTGCTGTTACCTAAGATAATTATTTACAGAGCATTAGCACTGCTAAATTTACACTTTCACTCTGTCATCCCAAAGTGAAGAATCTTGTAATTCTACGGATGAAATGGAGCAGATACTTAAACAGAGGGAAGGGAGCGGGAGGGATGTGAATAATCTTGCTACCAAACAGAGTACATTGGAAAGGAGATTAATGCAGAATCTCACTCAAGCTCACTGCCATCACAGGGTGACAGAAGCCTAATGGGCGGATACAGTAGAACTGACCTGCGACCTTCTGAGACCGCTAACTCTTGGTGGGAGTAGAAAGCAGTGGTTCAGTTGGTGGGTTCAAACTGCTGACCTTACAGTTCGAAGCCCCACAGGCAACCACTGTACTAGCTTATCATTTGTTTTTACCGTTTGGCTCATTTGAATTTTGTTCTAATTTTTATTAGTCTCTGCTTTCTTTTGGATCGAGGGTTTTGTGTTTTTTTTTGTTTTGTTATACTTTGTGGTGTTCAGTTTATGTTTCAAAATGATTTTCTTTATATGAATTCCAAAATAGGTGCATCTATAGAGATAATAAAGGGATGAAGAGGTTTTTTGGGTTATGACAGGGGAGTTTGGGGAAATGGGGAGCTAATAATAATGGACACAGGAATAACAAAAATGTTCTAAAATTTGCTGTGGTGATGATTGCACAACTTAGAAATATGTTCAAGCCACTGAATTTATGATTTGTGAATGATAAGGGATGAGAAATGGCAGAGAGAAACTCCAGAGAAACAGAAATCAGGTTGGTCGGTTGGCAGTCCTGTAAAGGGGAGCGGTGAGCCCACACTGTGCTGCTTCCTTGGTGCAAGGTTCCCACCAGAGCCTTTGGAAGCTCACGTGCTTATGCTGGGAGCAATCAATATTTTGACTAAATAATCACATGTCTTTGGTTACCAGCTGCGACCTCCAGAAAACAGCAGAAGCAGATGGCAGGAAGCATGGAGAGGGGCGTTTAATAGTGAAATATTTAAACATGATCATTTTCTAGTAAGCTTGGTAGAGCTGGAGGTCCCTAAAACTATGATGATCAGATCGACAACAAATAATTTTATAATTATGTCCCAATATTTCACAAGGCATTATTTCCATGAACCATCTATCCATCATTTATCTTGCACTCAAATCTAAGTGGTCAGTCTACATTTTTATTTGCTCTGACAGTCCTGCTAAATGTTCTTTTGAGGATGTTTCAAATGATATTGTAATACACATTTACTGCCATCTAAACAGATTTGGTTACCAAAAAAAAAAAATAAAAAGTTTAATTGTCAGTGTTCAGTGTTGGGTCAGTGAGAGCTATGGCTTCTCAGAGAGTAATTTTAACTCATGGGTGGAATTAGTAGAATTGAATACTGTTAGAATCGTGAAGGGCGTTCCAAGTCCTTTGCTTCAGTTCCAGTGTCCACTCTCCTCTCACTAGCATTTTGCATGCGTCTCCTGGTAGCCCCAGGAGCTATTGAGTTCAAGTCTTCCAACCTAGCAACAGGACTGGAGGGTATACATGCACAATAGACATCAGTGAAAAACAAATATCCTCTTAAGCTCTGGGTTTAAGTGGAGAGCAAATGCTTTGAAAATGATTAGGGCAAAGAATGTACAGATTTGCTTTATATAATTGATGTATGTATATGTATGGATTGTGATAAGAGTTGTATGAGTCCCTAATAAACTGTTTTAAAAAATAAAAAAACCCAAATATCCTTATGTATGCAGAAGCCATTCTGAATCTTGTAACATATTTAATTCTCAAAGATGTCAATTAATAGCCAGGTTTTTCTAAAATCATGAAATTCTTTTTTTTAATTAAAAAAAAGGTGAATTCTCTCCTTGCAATTGCAGAGATAGCAGAAAACAAATGCTGCTTTCCATTCCAGCTGTCAAGCTTGTACTTTATGGATGAGTTAATTATTATGCAAGTTGGTACTGAATCACATCGATGTGTAGCGGCCACTAATGAGAAACCATAAATCAAAGTCCTTAATGCGCAGCTCAAGCTACCACATGTACTTCCTCAAACTATCGTGAGGAAGACTACGTGGACACGCATACATGCACAGCCACTCTCTGCCAGCGGCTTCTTGATTCCCAGTTAAAATATTCAGCACCTGTCCTCTGTGCCCTCATCGATGGCTTTGTTTTCGCAAAATCCTCCAGAGTGCAGAGCTCTTTGGAAAGGTGAAGAGGAGGAGTGGGCAGTGAGGAAGAGTGTCTGAGCAAGCCACGGAAGGATGCCTGTCCATGGGGTCACTCTTTGAAGACTAGTTACAGGGAGGAAGGAGATTTGCCCACAATGAGAAGTCGTTTTTCATCTTCACTTTGAAAAATTAGTTTAACTTCTTTTCTTCCCCTTAGCTTCAGTAAGAAGTAAAAAGAATTTCAATGCCACATTCACTAGGAATCCCTTTAGACACTGAAGAGTTGTTCTAGGATAGCTCTCTCATCCTTTGACGTGCAAATGTTCCCATTGACCCATCAAATCAACGATCAACTTGCACATTCTGTGAAGTATTTTCACATGATTAGTTCCTGGGAGGTATCAAGGCAATCAGTTAACGGGAATAGTTCAGATGAGAAGACAGCCAGGTGGTGGTGGGTGGTGGTGGTGGGTGGTGGTGGTGGGGTCATGGGCTCAGCGTTCCCTAGTGGTATTTGCTCTGCATTTGTTTTTCTACATATTCATTCATATTCAACTGATTACTAATTGAGGGCCTCGGAATTATCAGGCTCTTTGAGCAATCCGTGGGTAATCAAGAGGTAAATCTAATTATAGGTAACCATCAGGAACCTTATAGCGCAGTAGAGGAAATGAAGAGATAACAAATACGATGAGCAGCGTGAAATGCGACAGAGATGTAACCTTGCTATAGGAGCGCACAGAATCAGTCCATCGTGACCAGCAGGCTGGGAGAAAGGGAAACAAAGAGACACCGACTGTCCTCAGCCGGGCACTTTGCCATTTTGGTCATTGGGGGATATAATGGAAGGGAACCTTGGAAGAGGAGGAGGACTGCAGAAGCCAGCAGTAAAGAAAGGGGCGCTCACTCTGCTGGAGCAATCAGAAGTAGCAAGGCCTTATGGGGCTGGAGCAAGAGGAGCCCCATGGATGGTAATTCTTCGTGCATTTCCAAATGCCTGGGAGAGTGAGGCATGGTAAACCAAAGTGGCATGAAAGCCTTGGCATATGAGAGGAAGGGAGGGAGGAAGGGAGGGATGGGAGGAGGGAGCTGAGAGATTAGTCAAAAAGGCAATTTTAGGGACCAGGAAGAGCCCCCAGGGCACAGTGGTTAATGTAACTGGCTGTTGACCAAAAGACAGTGCTTTGAATGCACCATCTGCTCCACAGGAGAAAGAAGAGCCCTTCTGCATCCACACATATGACTGCCTTGGCTTTAGAGAGTCACCAAAATGGGCTCCATGCGAGGGGACAGCGGTCAGGGTCAAAGACCACCGTGATCTGCAGGGTTTTCATCAGGTGATTTTAAAAAAAATTCGGAAATAAATGGCCAGGTATCACATTGGTCCAATCGGTAGGAGATTAAGGGACTCACACAGCATTTGGCTTTGTATGCATAGAGTGGGTTAGTATGAGTTAGGGCCTATCGGAGGGCAGTCAACAAAGGACAGAGATAGATCCTGTCATAGTAACATGGTGACCAAGAACTAATACTAGTCTTATTCACTCTGAGTGACTCACAAGTCCCAGAGGAGAGGACAGGCTTCATTTGGCTATCCCTCACGTTGATTGCCATGCAAAAACCCTTCAACTATAAAAACAAATCATATGAGCAAGACTAAAGTCCTGCCTTGTTATTTGAATGGAATTTTATATGCTATATTCAGTTTAGTAGGAGCTTCATATCTGGAGTTGAAAACGAAACAAAAAAATTCTGATGTTTGAGAATTACAAAGCTGACTACTATCACCCACCCCTGCAAAGGGAGAAGTCTACAACATCCAGAGACTGGCCCTGCCTCTTTTCAGTCTGGTCCTCCCAGCAGGGAGAAAGGGCAGCACGGGGAGAGTCATGATATGCCCCACTCACCTCATTTCACAGGGAAGCCTGTCCTAGGACAGCCCACGTGCCTATCTGTAACTGTTGACACAAAGTCCCCTCTCTTTTCTGCAGAGTGCTGGTCTTGCCAACCTTGGCAAGCTCAGTCCAACAAAGTGCACACCCACTACGTCATCAGAGCAACAGGGAACTGGAATTCAAATATTTTGGTTTGAATTCTCAGCATATGACCAGACTGTACCCCATGTTTCTATTTGAACCACAGAATCCCTGGAAAAAACTTAAGTAATCTAAACTGCACTGGAAAGTGAAAAAGGGTGGGGTGGGGTTTTCAGTTGGATTTTTAAAAATCATTTTTTGGGGGGTTCGTACAACTTTTATCACAATCCAGCCACCCATCCATTGTGCCAAGCATATTTGTACATTTGCTACCATCATCCTTCTCAAAACATTTTCTTTCTACTTAAGCCCTTGCTATCAGCTCCTCATTTTTCCCCTCCCTCTCCACTCCCCCCTCCCTCATGAACCCTTGATAATTTATAAATTATTATAATTTTTCATGTCTTACACTGTCCAATATCTCCCTTCACCCACTTTTCTGTTGTCCATCCCCCAGAGCGGAGGTTATATGTAGATCATTGTGATCTGTTCCTCCATTCTCCCCCACCTTCCTCTCACTCTCCTGGTATCACTACTCTCATTATTGGTCCTGAGGGGTTTATCTGTCCTGGATTCCCTGCATTTCCAGCTCTGATCTGTACCTGTGTACATCCTCTGGTCCAGCCGGATTTGTAAGGTAGAATTTGGATCATGATAGTGGGGGGTGGGCGTGGGGGAAGGAGGAAGCTTTAAAGAACTAGAGGAAAGTTGTATGTTTCATCAATGCTACTCTGCACCCTTACTGGCTTGTCTCCTCCCTGCAACCCTTCTGTAAGGGGATTTCCAATTGCCTACAGATGGGCTTTGGGTCTCCACTCCGTACTTCCCCTCATTCAAAATGATATGAATTTTTTGTTCTTTGATGCCTGATACCTGATCCCTTGGACACCTTGTGATCGCATAGGCTGGTGTGCTTCTTCCATCTGGGCTTTGTTGTTTCTCAGCTAGATGGCCACTTGTGTATCTTCAAGTCTTTAAGATCCCAGATGCTATATCTTCTGGTAGTCAGGCACCATCAAATTTGCTTATGCACTACATTTCTTCACCACATTTGCTTATGCACCCACTTTGTCTTCAGCAATCATGTTGGGAAGGTGAGTATCATGGAATGCCAGTGTAATAGAACAAAGTGTTCTTGCATTGAGGGAGTACAGGGGGTTGTCAGTTTTAATAGGTTGGCTGTAGTGATAGGGGTACTAAACAAAAAAGTCAGTCTGCAAAATCTAAACCGAAAAAAAGACTAAGGAAAAAAGAATCAGACATATTTACATACTTTCCAGGATGTTATTAATAATACATGAATTCAATTTTAAGAACACGTGACTAAAAATTGCCCCGTGGAAAAAAATCACAAAATGATCAATATGGACTCACATCATAATCACCTGCATATTTTATTGACTTTGTAATTCTGATGATGGCGTCACAGAGATTCTGAACGAACTTACCTAGAATGGGGTCTAACTGAATATACTTTTAAAAGAGTTCCAGGTGATTCTAATGTGAAGTCTGGTTGAGGACTGCTGTCTTGTATATGGGCGAGATCAAGTCATTTCGTGTCTATGTTATGCATTGCATTTTTCTTTCCTTTCCTGCAGTCACCCTGGAAGTTAGGAATTGTTTCCCCATTTCTACAGATAATCAAGTCAGGGCGAGGTGCTGTCCAATTTCTAACGTTACGTAGTGTAGTTTTTGTCTGCTGGGCTTGTCTACCCTTGAGTAAAGGGATGTCAATGGAGGAGCTACAAAACCTCTACTGAGCATATCTGGGGCTTTCCAGCCCTCTGCATTGCTCTTCCTAGTGGCCTCTTTCCCTTCTCCACATAGAGTTTTAACCAGTAACTTCACTTTCATATCAACTCCCTTCTTTCTGCCTTTCTTATTCCTTCCCCATTCTTCTGCTCATTCATTTGAAGTTAAGGGAATTAAAATACAATCATTTTCTCTACCAGTTTAAAGATTGTATTCAAAAGATAAGACTCTATCCTATCCAGCTACATAAATGAAGTTATAATTGGCACTTTCCCATATGTTTTATAAGGTCATTGGATAGAAAATTCTGTGCACTAGCAATTTAGAAAGGGTTCATCTTCAGAATATAAAATATTAAGACAGATTTGCATAAATTACCATATTAACAGATATTTAAAATTCTCCATTTCTCAAACATGGGAAGATAAGGAAATTATTTTAATTGCAGCAAAGCAGCTATGTCATTATTTGATATGCAAGTAGGGAGTGCCAGGCTTTGGGGCCAGGGCTAGTGTTTGGATGTCAGTAAACAAATATATGTCAGCAAAGAAATACATATTTAAAAACTGGCTTTAGGGTGAAGCTTCTATAGGATTCTGAGCAGGGATGAGGCTGAGGAAAGGGTTTGTCTCCATAAGCAGGAGAGCATTGGGGATGGAGCCGGCATTCATTTCGTGGAGTAGATTCCAAGTCACAGCAATGACTCAGGAGCACGGCATACAACTGCCCAGAGGGTTTCCAAGGCTCTAATATTTCTAATTGTTTTCTGTTTTTTCTTCATGGGAATAGATCACAGGTCTTTTCTGACTCAGAGCCTCTGGTGGGTTTGAATCTTCAGCTTTTGGGTAGTCACCAAGTAGTTAACTGTTGTACCACTAGACGCCATAGGGATGGAGTAGGATCAAAATATCTGCCTTTCTATTCTTTGCTAAGAGAAAAGAATGCTTTAACCTTTTGAGGCAAACATTTTGATGAGGGCTACCTCCAAATGACCCTGTCAGATTGTCCTCATGGCTATGCTCTGAGTCAGTGGCAATGAAGCAGATTTGCATAGAAAAACTTACATGGCCAACAAGGGCAAGAGTAGGAAGGAATGGGGGGGGTGCTGAGATGCCAACGGCATCCTGAGTGGACCAGGGGAGGTCAGCTGCTGGTGCTACAGCTGGTGTTATGCGGCTTTCTATAGTCTTCTAGGGCTCTGTAAGGGTTTCTTAGGATAGGTTTTCATAAAGAGGCGCTGGAAGATGATGTTAGAAGCTCTGCTCACATTTATGTGTAACTCACACTGACTTTGTTAGCATAGCGTTTTCTCTGTTTTACAAGGCACAAGATTATATGGGTTAAACATTTTGATATGGCTCATACATGTTTTTTAAAGCACCCTGGTGGAGTCCTTGAACTATTTATAGGCTTTTCCATTTTGTCAGTGGCTTTCTTTTTGTTGCTGTTGTTTTTGTTGGTCTTGCATTCCTTTGTTGTTTTTTTTGGCTTTGCCTGTTTTTTTTGTATGTGCTTATTAATGTCTCTGCATGACTATCTAGATAAGATAGGCGGGATAAACAATTCAGAGATGAAAAGAACAGCAACAGTTGTTCTGGGGTGGTATGGGAGAGGGGAGGTGGGAGAAAGTAATGGGGGTGAGAAACCCAGGGACAAGGGAACAACAAGTGAACTAAAATCAATGGAGAGAAGGGCGCAGGGGCTTAATCAAGGGCAGTGTAGCAGTGAGGAATTACTAAACCTGAATGAAGGCTGAACATGATGGCGGGACAAGAGGAAAGTAAAAGGAAATAGAGGAAGGAACCAGGAGGCAAAGGACATTTATAGAGGTCTAAATAAAGGAATATATATATATATATGAAACGAGAGGGGACTAGAATTATGTACTCATATCTATATGTTAAGAATTAAGGTTGCAGATGGACATTCTGCATCCACTCAAGTACTCCCTCAACAAACGAACACTTTGTTCTAATAATTTGGCATTCTGTGATGCTCACTTTCCCAACACGATTGCTGAAGACAAAATGGGTGCATAAGCAAATGTGGTGAATAAAGCTGATGGTGTCCAGCTATCAAAAGATATAGCACCTGGGGCCTTAAAGGTTTGAAGATAAAAAGCAGCTATCTAGTTGAGAAGCAGCAAAGCCCACATGGAAGAAGCACACTAGTCTGTATGATCATCAAGTGTCGATGGGATCAGGTTATCAGGCATCTAAAACCCAGAACAAAATCATACCCTATGTGAATGAGGGTGGGGAGCATGGAGTAGAGACCCAATGCCCATCTGTATACAATTGGACATCCCTTCCCAGAGGGGTCACAGGGAAACGATGAGCCAGTCAGGGTGCAGTATAGCACTGATGTAACACACAACTTTCCTCTATTTTTTTGGTGCTTCCTTCTCCCCACTATCATGACCTCAATTCAACCTTACAAATTGGATTAGATCAGAGCATGCACACTGCTACAGATAAGAGCTGGCAACACAGGGAATCCAGGATAGATAAACCTCTCAGAGCCAACAATGAGAATAGAGATACCAGGAGGTAAGGGGAAGGTGGGGGAGAAAGAGGGAACCGATCACAATAATCTACATATAAGCCCCTCCCTGGGGGTTGGACAACAGAAAAGTGGGTGAAGGGAGACGCCAGACAGTGTAAGACAAGAAAAAATAACAATAATTTATAACTTATCCAGGGTTTGTGAGGGAGGGAAGGAAAAAGTGAGCTGATACCAAGGGCTCAAGTAGAAAGCAAATGTTTTGAGAATGATGATGGCAACAAATGTACAAATGTGCTTAACACAATGGATGTCTGTATGGAATTTGATAAGAGTTATACGAGCCCCCAATAAAATGATTAAAAAAAAAAAAGAACCGGAGGTCAAGCAGAGACAAGTCAGATGCAGGATTCAGAACACAAAGAGAGTTGCTAAACACAGAAACATGACACAAATGGAAGTGGAGACAAGTCTTGCTTGCTCAGCCAGGCCGAAGAGCAAGTTTGGACAGCTGTTAGGATAGCTTCCCAAGTCCTGGGCAAAGAGGCTCTGTTGGGTGGTAGCTGGCATCTGATTGGTGTTCATCACCAGTGACTCAGCATTAGACTTCAGTGCAGACTCTGTTGGGAAGGGGCAGTCTTGCCCATGCTCTGGGCTTTCATAGAGGTGTAGTTCTTGCTGTCTGATGTATAGCAAATAGGGAGACCATACTCCCCAGTCAATGATGCGTGGTCACTTGAGTCACTCCCTCTCATAAAGTGGGGACTCAAAATATATCCCAACTTAATATATCCCACCTCATCAGCATAATAGATAACTAGCTCCAATGTGGACCTATGGCTACAGATCATATCCTAGGGTTCACATTACGTCACAGAATGGAGGCCTAGTGTTAGGAGGGCCCCGGTGGCATAGTGGTTAGGCGCTGGGCTGCGATTCGGAAGGTTAGCAGGTTGAAACCATCAGCTGCTTCGCATTGGGCGTACGTGGTTTGCTACTCCTGAAAAGAGTTACAGTTTGGAAACTCACAGGGTAGTTCCATCTTGTTCTCTGGGGTCACGATGAGTTGGCATCAACTCGATGGCAGCGAGTAATTAATTAATTAACGACACCACATTTATAGCTCTGATGTTCCAAATAGCAACTTTAGCACTCCTACTGCAGACTTGTTTTTCCAGCAGCCACCATTTAGAATCCCCCCTAGATACCAAGCTGAATGGCCAGGAGAGGAAACCAGTGCTTATTGCAGATTCCTTACCTGAGGACTTCCGTGATAGGGATCATTATTGACCTTTAAGACAAATCTCCAGCCCCTCCTCAAAAGGCAGGCAATTAAATTCAAATAATAGATGATATACTATGACACATGAAAACCAAAGAAACCCGGTTAGAACATATTTGTATTCACAATAAATATTCTGGCGTAAAAGCACACATTTAAAGGTGCCTGGAAGTAGAGGAGGGGGCTTCAAAAAGTTCATGGAGAAATTCCATTCTGCTTCAATTCCATTTTCTCCACAAACCTTTTTCAAGACCCCTGGAATGCTCAAAGTGTAAATGAAGCTGAGCAAATAGCAATCATATTTTTATAATTCCTTCCAGTCAAGACACCAAGCCTTTTATTTAATCTTTATATCCCCTTGACAGCTTCGAGGGGCTAAAGCTGTAGCTACTGAAATTTAGCTTCTGGAGTTGACATCAGTGTCAATATTTATGGAATATTAATGCTTCTAAGACAACGCTAATATTGCTTTGGCACTCCTACCACAAAGGTTTTCTGTCTCTACTCTCATACCTCTCTCTAGGCATAACCAGCACGTTAGCTCACGAACTTCCGGTAAGTGCTGTATCTTGAGTGTCTGTCTGCCTCTCTAACACACACACACACACACGCCTCTGTGACAAGAATAAAAGTCCAAGTGAAGCCCTAAGTAACAAGGATCCCTGGTGGTACCGTGGATAAAGCAATCAGATGCTAACCAAAAGGCCAGCAGTCCTAGCCCCCCCCCCCCCAGGTTAGATATCACAGGAGCAAGATGAAGCCATCTGCTTTCTGTAGAGATTTAAAGTCTTTATCACTCTGTGGGGGCACTTCAACTCTATTCACTCAGGCCAATATGAGTGAGAATCGGCTCCACAGCTGTGGAGCTTTGCCCTTTGTTGTCTGTGTAGACACTGGGTAAAGTAAAATGCTTGTTACTTTACAGGTTGTACACTTTTTAGCGCATGTACATTTTTCACAGAGCTAATTTCTATGCTGGTGGCAACCCTAGATTCATAGTGACCTTCCGTAGGGGTTTCCAAGGCTGTAAATCATGATAGGAGTAGTCAGCCTCATCTTTCTCCAGAGGAGCAGAGGATGGGCTTGAACTGCTCACTGTGGCATAACCCATGACTGCTTCGGCTCTTGTTTTAGGTGATCTGAATCTTGTGCTGTGGTTGTATATGTTAAAAAGCAACAATGCCACTGTGAGGCCCAAGAAGCTCTCGAGCTGAGCAGGTGTAATTTCAATTACCTCATATGCATGAAAGAACTAGACAACAAATGTGGAAAAACCACAGAAGCCTGGCTGCATTTGAGATGTGGTATCATTGAAGAGGATGGAGAACACCATGTACTGCCAGAGGTTTGACTTTGAAAGCTGTTTTGGAAGACATTTATTCATAATGCATCTGAGAAGCGTGGTTGGTGAGATGCCTCCTCATGTTCTTTGGCCATGTTGTAGACAGTAGTGGGTTTGCTTTGGGCATGAGACTATCTGGGCACAGGGGGCATGTTAGTGTTGGTCCCGTGTGCTGTTGCTTCCCAAGCTGAATGGCCCTGGAGGGTTTCCTAGATTGTACTCTTCTGAGAGCAAATCACCAGGTCTTTTGACCCACCAAGTAGATGGAAAGCTCAAATGCCAACCTTCCGGCAGTTAATCATTACACAACAAAGAGGGTGCAAATCCTGGGTCTCTGAGGTTGCATTCTCCTTGAAGAGACAGGCATTACACACAATAACTAAGCAAATTACATACTACATCAGATGGGCATACATGTGATGGAAAAACATAAAGCAGATAAAACGGATAAAGACTACTAAGGAGAGTTACAAAGTAGAACAGAGTTTGGGGAAAGAAGGCCATGTTAAAATGAAGACACGAAGGAGCTGAGGAAGTGGCCCATAAAGATCTCTGGGGAAGAGACGTCCAGCAGTGGGAACAGCAGGTGCAAAGGCTCTTAGATAGTCTAACAATAGCAAGGAGGTCTTTGTGGTCCGACTGGGGTGGAAGAGGAGAGAAAAGCGGAAGTTACCGTCAGAGACAGTACGGCAGTGGGTGCGTTGTGCAGGGTTTTGCAGGCCGTTGTAAAGACTTGACTTTGTTTCAGGAGAGGCGGAAGCTGGGATAAAGGAGTGATGTGATCAGAATTACACTTAGAAAGGCCCACTTCAGGTGCCGGGAAGACTCTGGGGCAATTGTTACAATTCCTCAGAGCCGAGATGATGGGGCACGGCAAGGTGGTAGCAGGGTAAATGGTAAGACATAGTGAGAATTTATTAATATAGTTTGTAATTGGGTTAAGATACCAGGGGGGCTTTCAATAGTTTATGGGACAATCCCCTTATCTTTCAATACCACTTTCCCACAAACTCTTCGAAGCTCTTGGAGGACCTGATGTGGGGCATGGCCAAAAGAACGACTCCAGAGATTCTTGAACTGGTAAAATGGAGACAGTTGAAGGTGTTGTTAATTGGTATGGGAAAACTGTGCCATTTTTAATGTTAGGTTTTATTTTGAAAGGGAGATGGTCATCTACATTCTCTCTATAAGCTTGAGTTTAAGTTGGGCTGTCTTTACAACGTCTTAGGCCGCCTTTCAGAATGTAGGTATTAACATGCAGGAAGAGAGCGACTCTGATGGCCAAAAGGGCACAGGAATGAACTGGGTCAGACACCGCATTCTAATCCCATCACTGCCACCTTCAAGTTGTGACAGGACCTACTTTAGAGTTGATAAGAGAGTTGGAGGCAATTAGGAAGCCTGAACAAAGGTTGATCATGCCATGGTTATTATTATCAAGCTAAAATGATTTCCTACTCAACATGAGGTCACCTTAATTTATGAATAATATATATAATATATATTTGGAAAAAGGGAAATAAAGGAAACAGCAGAGGAAGAGAATATTTGAAGGTTATATTTTATTTCAGTTGCTGCACATCTGCAGTGGGCCCCTGAAAGTCATAGACATGAATTACTGAAAACTGGTGGGAAGATGGTGTCAGACTTTTATCCACAGTCTGTTGGCTGTTAGAAAAACATCAATCTGCTCAACAGATTTCCTGCTTTAAAAAACAACAAAAGAAATATCTTATATTTATAGTTCTTCATTGTGTCATGAACAGTACACTGCACATAAAAAAGGTGGGAGAGAGAAATCACAGTTGCCCGTGGCTAGGCCACACCTGAAATGGAAAGATCTTTAAAGTTCCGGCTAAGGAAGTCCAAAGTCAAGTTCAAATCAGCAGCACAATATGTAGAAACTTCAAATCACAATGCAAAGATATATGGCAAAATCCTGACTACTGTTCCTAATTAAGTATCTCCAAGGCCATATTTCAGCTGAGATCTAGTCAACTCTCTGGCCACCACTCATTTGAGAAACGTCAAAAGGAGAGAATTTTCAATGATGATCTGGTGTTTCTATAACTGCTTAAACCTATTCTGGATTAGTGTCTTTGCCAAACAATACATTTAATTTAATACCTCTCTGGAGTATTCAATTTTCTGCTGAAAGATTCAAGCCACTAAGTACAGAGATAGTTTTAATTTTCTCATCATCTTGGTGCCACCAGATTGCTCTTACTTCCTTTTCAACCACATGTCAGTTTTCTCTTGAACATCCTTTAAGCAAATGTGGCTCAGGCACATTAGCCTACTCCCTCGCCAGGATGATTTTGCCAAACGAACAAATCTGATGAACACTGTAAGTCTCTTTACAGCTTCCAGCGTCATCACTCACAAATATCCTTACTTCTTGAGTCGATTTTTCACTCCAATTAATTTAGATAGCCTCGCCAGATCTGAATTCTTCATGAAGA
The DNA here is from genome assembly GCF_050624435.1 of Tenrec ecaudatus. Taxonomy (NCBI): domain Eukaryota; kingdom Metazoa; phylum Chordata; class Mammalia; order Afrosoricida; family Tenrecidae; genus Tenrec; species Tenrec ecaudatus. The sequence goes on along the minus strand of NC_134531.1, from coordinate 54,816,248 downwards.
TTTTATTCACTCATTCTAGGAATATTTATGGAGCACTAACCACTAATCTAGACTAGGCACTGGGGATAGAAAGGTGAAGAAGACAAGCATCGCCCTTCTCTCCAGGGAACTTCGACTTCTGCAGGAAAACAGATCATTAACTAAGCCATGTCACACAAGACACCAAAGAGGTCATTCAGGGAGCCACCTAAAGGGTCAACTGCACTCATGTGAAGGCTAGAGGACTCTTCTCAGAGGAAGGTAAGCTGAGATCTGAAGGGGGCAGAAATGAGTCTGATGGGATGGGAAGACACTTCTTCTGGAGGCTTCACCTGTGCATGAAGAGAGGCTTACAGTCATTAGAAACTGAAAAGAAGGTCAGACAACTCAAACTCAATGAACCAGCATAATAATAGAAAATTAGCACGTGGTTCCCAAAGCACTGGATATAAACTTAGCACTTGAGACTCTCTGCAGAGTGTCTGATCTCATAGAAACATACCTCACTTTATAGTGCTTCATATATATATTTTAACAAATTGAAGGTTAGTAGCAGGCTTGCATCGAGAAAGTCTATAAATGCCATTTTTTTCCCAATAGCATGTGGTCACTGCATGTCTGTCACATATGGGTCATTTCAAACTTATTAACAATGCTATTGCATAGTTAGTAGACTACAACCCTCCGCCATTGAGCCGATTCTGACTCAGTTTTCAAGGCAGTAAATCTTTAAAGGGGCAGATGGCCTCAGCTTCCTCTTCAGTTTTGTAAGACAGCTGAGTTTGGTCTGCAGATCCTGCAGTTAGCTGTGCGATGCTTCCATTACAGTACCACAAGGAATCCTGATAGACTACAATTTCCCAAAGCATATAAAAGGTTTACACTTGTCTGTTGTCCGTTGTCGTCTTCCTTCACCCACTTTTCTGTTGTCCGTCCCCCAGGGAGGAGGTCACATGTAGATCCTTGTAATCGGTTCCCCCTTTCCAACCCACCCTCCCTCTACTCTCCCAGTATCGCCTCTCGCACCACTGGTCCTGAAGGGATCATCCACCCTGAAAAGAGGTGAAGGAAGATGTTGGACAGGGCAAGATATGACAAAATAATAATTTATAAATTATCAAGGGTTCATGAGGGAGGGGAAAAATGAGGACCTGATGCCAGGGGCTTAAGTGAAGAGCAAAAGTTTCGAGAATGATGAGGGCAATGAATGCACGAATGTGCTTTACACAATGGATGTATGTATGGATTGTGATAAGAGTTGTATGAGCCCCTAACAAAATGATTTTAAAAATAAAAGGTTTACACTAATAGACTAGAGGATAGTGTAAACCTAACTTTTAAAAAAGAAATTATTTTATTTTTTTAAAAATCAATCCATACATCCATCCATGTGTCAAGCACTTTAGTACATTTTTTGCCATCATCATTTTCAAAACATTTTCATTCTACTTGAGCCCTTGGTATCAGCACCTCATTTTCCCCTCCCTCCCTGCTCCTCCATTTCCCATGAAGCCCCCATAATTTATAAATTATTATTATTTTGTCATATCTTATACCGTCCAATCTCCCTTCACCCACTTCTCCACTGTCTGTCCCCCAGGGAGGAGAGGTTATATGTAGATCCTTGTAATCTGTTCCCCCTTTCTCCCTCATCTTCTCTCCATGCACTAGAGAACCAAAAAACAAAACACATGTGACCCATTTTATTGTAATACTTGCTTTATTGTAGTGGTCTAGAACTGAACCCAAGTATGTAAGATGGTACTGTCCCTGGAGAAGGACATCATATTTGGTAAAATGGGGGGGGGCAGTGAAAAAGAGGGAGACCCTCAATAAGATGGATTGACACAGTGGCTGCAACAATGGACTCCCACATCAGAGCAATCTTGAGAATGGGATAGGACCAGGCGGTGTTTGCTTCTGCTGGATGGAGTCAGCCGGAACTGACTTAACAGCACCTAGCAACAGGACTAAACCTGCAGTGGTATATGCCAGGTATTTGCCTGGGCTGCCTTCTATTTAGCACAGAAGATAGAAAAATGATGTTTTAAGGAGTATTGTCTAGATAGGAGTCACTGTTTTCATTCCCTTGAGTAGTTACCATTCAGTTCTGGGTTTATTTGTGACCTGGAGAAATTTATGTGCTTGGATTATATTGGTTTAGCGGCCTCACACTGGGACCTCCATTAAAGATGCTCTCATGCCTTGCCTTCTATGTTTTAAATGTGCTATAAAAGCAAATCTCACAAGGTCTTTTTAGTACAGTGGTAAAAGCCAGTGTTGACATAAACCCAACATGCTCCCAATAAAAGGTTATTTTCATCAGAATGTAATTCAATGAAAATGTCTCGGTCCTGAGAGATTAGTAGCTTTTTGTCTATGTCCTCCCACTCCCCTCACCTTTCCAGTAATGGAAGCTATATAAATAATGAGGGGAGAATAAAGTTTTCTATTTCTGCGAAGAAGTGTGGTTTCAGAACCCATGGACACAGTTCTACTCTGTCCTCTAGGTCCTCTAGGAATCAAGAAGGGACGCAGTGGCAGTAAGTGCGATAGTACATTTACTTTTGGGTGGGCCATGAATGATATAATATGTTGTGTCTAGCTTTCTTCTCTCTTTTTTAATAAGCTTGGGTTTTTATCTTAGTTTCCAAGATGTCTACAACCCAATTTACTGAAGCACAGCAGGAACCATGCTGACGCGATAAAGTTAAGTGCTCAAACACACTCAACAATTCCCAGTTAAAAAAGACTGGCGATCTGCTCCTATGCAGATCACAGCTGAGGAAACCTTGTGGGACCCTTCCATTCCGTCCCACAGTCACGATGAGTCAGAATTGCTTGAGGACAAACAACCACCACGGGTTGGTCTACCCTTTGCATTCGGATACATTTTTAATTCCTATCAGCCACCTTTTATGTGCCCCAAAGGTCCTGTCAGACTCACCTGTCTGTCGAACTCTTATCCACTTGGACCATTTCAGCTGCCAGTAGCTTAATGTTTAGCTACCAAATCGGTTAGTAATTTGGAATGGACACAACCCAACAGTGCCTTCCCTCACACCAATGTTACCCAGCTACACAATTCCTGCCCCCCACACTGATGCTTCCTGTTGTTGCTAAGACCCAGCCACCCTATGTAACTTCTGAAGGGGTTAAGACCCCAGAAGCAAACCTTTGGCCAATCAAGGACCAGAGCTTATGAATAAATGATTTTCCCTTCCCTTGGTCAAAGAGTTTGTCCTGAGACATAAGCCTTTTATAGATGTTACTACGAGATCAGCAACCACTTACAGTTGATATCAAGCGGTGTCTGTTTGCAACACACCCTTACTTTTATCCCTTACTCTTGCTTCTCTGGGATTATATTTCCCAATAATGTATTAGCATGTCATCTGCTTTCTAGGGAATGAGGACTAAATCAAGTATCGGCTCCTGGTTCCTGGGAGACACTTTCTTTTCTTATTTTATTGACTATATTTTATGTTAGTTTTTTGAACTCAAATACCAACCAGAAGGCTGGAGGTTCAAATTTACTCAGTTGTACCAAAAAAGACAGGTCTGTAAGGATAGAGAGCTGTAGTTATTATGGTATGCCATCAACTTGATTCCTAGTCTTACAGCTCCTATCTGATAGACGAGAACTACCCCGTCATGTTTCCTAGGCTGTAATCTGCACGGAAGAAGTTCTCCAGGTCTTCTGGGTTGAGTCACTGACCTTTTGGTTATCAGGTGGGTGCTTAATCAGTGTGTCATCAGGATTTCTTTGTAAAGAGTACAGTCCGGAAAACTCTATGGAGCAGTTCTTATCCATAACACATTGGGTTCTCATGAGTTGGAATTAATTCAGTGACCCTGAATTGAGGATTTAATAAATGTATATATATGTAAGTATTTATATATACACATATGTTAGTTTTTTCATTCTAATTACAATTTGTAGATTTTAAATGGATATTTAAGTCATTTTGCGGTGAGCTTGATTTTGTATTAATTTCGTAAAAGTGGGAAATTCAGCCAAATTAAAAAGGATATATTCATTTAAGTTAATTCCACAAGTGAAGTCATATTTGAAGATTTAAAGCACTGACTACATTTTTTTAAAAGAATAGCCTCTATTTTCTAAAAGCATTCCAAGGATGGCCTAGAGTCGTACAATGATGTACAACAATGCTCTGTTGTAGGTAAGCCAATATGAGTCCGAATTACACCCTGAAACAATATTATCTTTGAAGGATTCCCCATTATTGTAAACAGTAGATGTGCTTAGCTGCAAACCATGGACAATATAAAACTTTCAGTCTACCCTGAGGTACCTTATTGTATAGAACTAACAATCGACGTCCCAGAAATATGCTACCACCTTATGGAGCACAGTTCTACCACCACACACAGAGCCACCATGAATTGGAATTGCTTCCACTCGTGTAATTTCTAAAGCTCTGTCTGCTTTCTCTTGACAGCCTAGAACTTGAGAGTAATTTAAAAAACAATAATTAATCCTTTTATTGGGGACTCTTATAAATCTTGTAACAATCCATCATTCAAAAGTAATGAAAAAGTTAAGAAACATAATAATCAAAGTATTTCTGTAGTTAGAAAGTGCTACATATTTTCCTGAGTTCACAGTCAGCAAGAATGTTTCTACCAAGTCAAAGGAAATAGAGAAAAGAACCAAGAGGCAAAGGACATTTCTAGAGGTCTAAATGCAGGCATGTACATAAGTAACTATATTTATATATAACAGTAGGGGAATAGAGAACTATGTACTCATATCTATATATTAAGAATCAAGGTTGCAGATGGACACTGGGCCTCTGCTCAAGCACTCCCTCAACACAAGTACACTTTGTTCTAATAATTCGGCATTCTGTGATGCTCACCTTCCCGACATGATGACTGAAGACGAAATGGGTGCATAAGCAAATGTGAAGAAAGTTGATGGTACCTGGATATAAAAAGATATAGTATTTGGGGTCTTAAAGGCATGATGATAAACAAGCGGCCATCTAGCTGAGAAGCGACAAGGGCCACATGGGAGAAGTACACCAGCCTGTGTGATCATGAGGTGTTGATGGGATCAGGCAGCAGGTATCTAAGACCCAGAACAAAATCATGCCCAATGTGAATAGGGGGTGGGAATGGAGTGGAGGCCCAAGCCCACCTGTAGACAATTGGACATCCCCTCACAGAGGGGTCACAGAGAAGAAATAAGCCAGTCAGGGTGCAGTATAGCACTGATGAAACACACAACTTTCCTCTAGCTCTTTGGTGCTTTCTTCATCCCACTATCATGACCTCAATTCTACCTTACAAATTGGATTAGACCAGAGCATGCACACTGCTGCATATAAGAACCTACAACACAGGGAATCCAGGATAGATAAACCCTCAGGGCCACAATGAGAGTAGAGATTCCAAGAGGATTAGGAGACAGTAGTGGGATAAAGGGGAAATTGATCACAAGGATCAACCTAGAACTCCCTCCCACGGGGCTGAACAATGGAGAAATGGGTAAGGGGTGATGGAGGATCATGTAAGATAAGAAAATAATGATATGTAACTTATCAAGGGTTCGTGAGGGAGGGTGGGTGGGAGAGGAAGGGGGAAGAAATGGGGAGCTTATATTAGGGTCACAAGTTGGAAGAGAATGCTGGCATATGTGCAAATGTGCTTGACACACTGGATGAATGTATGGATTGTGATAAGACATGTAAGAGTCTCCAATAAAAGAATTTAATTAAAAAAAGAAAGAAGACTTTCTACCTTTCAATGTAATGAAAGTGCACTTTATTATGAAGGTACAGATACATTTCAATTAACTTTTCTTCGTACTGTACATATCTTTCTATATTGTTTTTCCTAACTTTCAGATAAGTGGTAGGAAACAAGGGATTTAAAGAATGAATTTCTTCCTGCTTGTTTCTCTCAGTATGCCTTCCACCAGGAGCCGAAGTATCAGCAAGCTCTTCATACCTCAATCCCTCACAGTCATGCTGCACATGGGAAGCGACTCTGGTCTGGTGAGCTGGATTTTCCCAATAGGTTTCTGTTAACTATGTCACTCTGCTCTCATTCCTTAAACCTTGCCTAGGTCTTGGATGGAAAATTTTGTATACTTTTATCCAATTAAGAATAGTGTACAAAATATCCGCTTTCTGCTACTTTATTATGCTTACTGGGGATGCAAACAAGTGTAATATAGACTTTCCCTGTAAGTAGTTTATAATATAAAAGGGGCTTAACATCAGAATAACTAAAACCAAAACAACTAAATGTAGTTGTCTCATAGTAGCAATGCATACACAAGCTTCAATCTTTGGTTGAGAGGAAGAATAGAACCACTGAGTCATTCATGACTGTCAGTCTGAAACAGTGTCTATATTTTCCTTTGGGAAATCTAGGAAGGATACGATCCAGTACAGCTCCTTGGATCATTGATTCAGAATGGGCATTGAATTGCACTGTATTTGGTATTACAGAAAAATATCAAGGAACTCATAGCCTAATACAGCAGACAAAATGTAATCAAAGAACAACAGAACCAGCTATGTTCTTTATGATAGCTTGGATCCAGCGAGCAAGTGTGTCTACCACTGCCTGCTGTGACTGGAGGGGGGTGAGAAGGAGAGTTGTGGAGATCCCCCTAAGGGCTGTAGCAGAGTTGACATGTGACGTCCTTTGGTGGGAGAAAAAGAATTTACATAATTTACCAAGAAAGGATTCTAGGCACAGTGTTTGTTTGTTTAAAAAAGAAACTTTGTTAATTGGGGGAAATTTGGTCTAGATGAAACACGGAAGAGAACAGTAGGAGAGGATGTTAGTAAAATGATATATGAAGGCAACTATGTCCACCCTGTTAGAGAGTTTAGATTTCATTATAAATCATTGGTCTGAACCAGAAATGGAGCTTATGATTCATCTGTACACTCAAATTCAAGCTTTCAAATAGATGTATATCCAAATTTGTCACTGGGCATTTTGAATGTAGTCTGCCCAGACTGGGATTTGCACATCTATATGCTGCCAACACACTGTGGGTGACTTTGATATGCTCTCCAGTCACTGCTCATGACTCTCATCTTAGAAAACGTTAAATAACATCTCATTAATATAGGTAGCATTACTGTTATACTGAGGGTTTTGTTTTCAGTTGAGAATCACATCCAAGTTCATTCGGAAGGATAGCTCTGATGACAATGGGAAGCAAAGTCTGCCGAGAATGGGACCTGAAGGCAAGAAGAGGGAAGGTTCCTGGCGTGAATGTGAGCTAGTGATAGGCTGTGTGAAGGCAGCAGCACATGGACAAAGGGGAGGCAAAGATTGGACAGATAATGAGAAAGTCAAAATTTTTGGCCTTGATTGTCAATGAGATGTGCTGGGTAAAACAGGGAGAAATCAAACACAATGCTCAGATTTCTACGTCAGATATCTGAGTTATAGTGGATTCATTATCTGAGATGATAGGTGCTGGCCCAGATACAATGTCCACAAACACATTGACTCTCAAAGAGCAAATATTCAATAATTATTGTTGAATGGATTTAAAAAAAACTCAGCCAACCAATGATCATATTATTATGGATGAAAAATGTACTAAGGATTATTTTATAAGTTTTTTAGGTTTTTGACAGATAGATACATCCATCTATAGAAAGTTAAGGAAGATTTGCATAACCATAAATGAAACAACAGCAGCACAACAACCAAGCAAGCAATACAGAAAATACCACCAAGAGTCAACATTTAAAAACTATACACTGGCTTCCAGAAACAGCGAGTAGTCTAGTTTTGTTCTATAATAACAAGAGGTGAACTTCAAAAAATATAGAGAATCGTAATGCGATGTGTGTGACATTCAGGCTGAAGAATTTTAATTCATTCAGGGGGCAATGATGAGTCATGGGGAACTTTGGAGTAGGGGGTGTTCCTTGATCTTTAGGAGCATGCTCTTTTGGAAGATTTCATAGCACCAGGAGAGACGCTAGAATGGGGCAGGAAAAAGTCTAAAGGTATAAACACGAATTAAAAGATTACTGTGATGGTAGAGGTAGCAACTGAACAAGGATGGTCATAGGACTGGAAACCAGGGGCAGATTCAATGGGTATTCAGAAAATAAAAACATGCAATGTCTGGAAGTTCTAGTTGGACCCAGGCTGGGCTCAGGATGATGTCAAGCAATGAGGTTTCAGTAAATCGAAATAATGATGTGAGAGGAGGAAGCAGTTTCTGGTGATAACTGATTCTGAGGTGCCAGCAGGATGTCCAGGTGCAGAAACATTTCAGGAATCTGAAAAGGCAACACTGCGGTTTAGGAGACCATTTTGGGGCCAAGAAATTTAAATCTGGGAGCCATCTGTGTGTGTGAGCGATAAGTGCATGGATAAGATTGCCAAGGAAACGAAGAACAAGCCCAAGAAAAAGCCACACGGCATTCTTACTGTTGGCAGGATGGAGAGCGAGTGAGATCCAGAATGGGGAAAGAGGAGCTATCAAGGAGAGAAAGAAAACAATATGGAAACAGTGCTTCAAATGAGCGCAGAACAAGTCAGATCTGGCGTCTGAGGAGGATCAAGAAGACTAAGAAAGGGCCAAGAGACTTGTCGCCATGGGAGGAAGGGCTCATGGATGGAAGCACCTTGATTCGGGGTACAGAAGGTGTGGAGGAAGGGAGGCATGAGGAAGCTCAACATTTCCAGATCATTTTCGACGCAAGGGTCAGGGGTATTGACAATATGGGTCCTGCCATTGTTGCCAGTTGATTTTAATGAGCTTAGTAGATTCTTCCATCTAACCCCATTAGTCTGCTAATGGAAACAGCAGGGCTAGACGAGCAACAAGAACCAACAGCCTTAGACGCCCTGAAGATCTGGAGCCACATTCATGAGCTTTCCCTAACGAAGAGCACTGAGTCTCAGTGCTTCCTGAGGGAAAACAGTGAAGATTAAAACCATCATTTTACATGACAGGATATGCGTCATAGGTGTGTGTGGCGATTAAGTAGCACTCACAACAAGATTCATTGAGCAAAGCCGTTTATGTACCAATTTGAAATAAACTTTGATCATATATTAAATCCTTATATAATATATGTACTTGAGTATAAGTCGACCCGATTATCAGCCAAAGCACCTAATTTTACCACAAAACTGCATTAAGAATGTGCTGAAATACTCGGCATACACTCGAGTATATAGGCATCTGTTTTTTTCTATCTCTGGACACTCTCCCATTTTATTTTGTACTAAGCTTTCAGGTACTAGAATCTTCAAATTTATGAATTGGACAAAGCTGACATTTTGATAATAGTGCAACGACTGTACAGGAAATTCTTGTGTCTACTTGTCTCATCGGTATGTACAGCAGAATAAAGCACTGCCTGGCCCAGCACCATCCTCACTGTTCGTCCTCTGCTGTGTCCACTGCTGCAGCCACTGTGTCAGCGATCTCATGGAGGGCCATTGACCCTCTGCGTTACCAAGTATGATGTCCTTCCCCAGGAACTGTCCCCTCATTGCATGCCCCAAATACAGAGACAAAGGTTATGACCCTTGAGTCTAAGGAAAGTTCTGGCTGCACTTCTCCCAATTCATTGTGCTCTTCTGGTATCTATGGTCTATTTAATATTCTTCCCTAATATCATAATTCAAATGCATCATTTTTCCTCTGGTCTTCCTCATTCTTTGTCCAGCTTTGACAGGCACACAAGGTAAACGAAAATACCATGCTTAGATCAGGCACATCTTAGTCTCCAAAGTGACATCTTTGCTTTTTAAGCCTTACAGAGGTGTTTTACAGCAGATCTGCCCAAGGAAATAGTTTGATTTCCTAACGGCTGCTTCCATGGGTGGTGATGGTGGGTGGAGGCTACTGAAGCCTCTTTTTTACATTCCATTAAGAGAGTTTTTGTTTTCACGTGGGTCTTACTCCTTTTCAGTGTCCAGCTACACATCTTCCTTTGAACTGCTATTTCTTGAATTGTGTATTTGTGCATGCATAATGCAAATGTAGGTGTTTTCCCAAACGGACAATTAAAATGTAAAAGGATCTCAAGTAGACGGAAGCTTTGATAGTACCTGTCTCTCAGTGGAATGAGTATGTGTATGAGTACATCATTTTGAATATCTATTGATATTTCTAAAAGATCATTTGGGAAAGCAGACAGACAAGTAAATGACTTTCATTTCATCCGTGTATTCTAATTTCCCCTGACACAGTCTGTGTCTGTATTTGGAGTTAAGATGTGATATCTGCTCAGTGCTGGTCATTATTTGTCACCCACACCAGGGGGACTTCATTTTCCGCCCAAAGCCCTAGTTAGACCTAAAGCATCACACAGCCTTGCTGTCAAATCTTTATAGTCTCCCTCCGCTTCCCCCCCCCCCCCCCAGTCATTGATGGGATAGGAGGAGGTAAGCTGCAGGCATAGCAGTAATCCCTCCCCCGCTAGTCAACTGATCATCACAGGATTTACCTCCAGGTGGTTTCTTGTAGCAAGAGTCAGAGGGATTTGGGTTTCATCTTTTCCTTCAGCCCAGCCCCGGGAAGTTTTTCATTCTGAAGAACCCACTTAACAACTGTTCTAGACCAGAGGTCAGCAAACTCTTCCTGGAAAGGGCCAGCGAGCAAGTATTGTGTGCTTTGCATGCAACATGGTCTCTGTTGCCAGGACTCAATTGTGCCCTGTCAGGGTGAGAGCGGCACAGATAACAACCGAAGGCAGACAGAAATGGGGTCTATTTTCTAATAAAACTGTAGTTACAGAAACACACGGCATGCTGAGAATTTGGCCCACAGCTGGGACTTGGCCCGTGGGCTGTAGTGTGTTGTTTATTGTACACCAGTACATTTCTCAGCCATTCATTATTTGCAGTTGAAAACGCAGAAGCAGTGTTCTACTCTCCATGGAGCAAAGGCTGACAGGATGAAATGCATAGAACTGACAAAATGTAGGGGGGTGGGGAATCACAAAATGGTTTGTCATCAATCACTACATAATGGCTCTAAGCATAATGAGCATGTGTTTGTTTTATGAAGGACAAGTGGGCCTGCAGAGTATCATAAATACACGCCTTGCCTGGCAGTAGGGTAATTGCTGTGGGGGAAGAAGAGAACGTTGAGTGGAAGACCCTCATTGTAATGTGTAATACAAGGTCTGCTCTTACTCACCAATCCTGTACAGCATTGAAGGACTCTTCGTTTGTGATGTCGTACATTAAAATAAAGCCCATGGCTCCACGGTAATAGGCTGTGGTGATAGTCCTGTATCTCTCCTGGCCTGCTGTGTCCTAAAAAATAACAATAATAAGCTCTCAAAAATAAGACAATACTTCTTGTGGGAAGTGATTCATGATTCAGAAAAGTCACAGCACAAATTTTAAAGCATCCTTGCAAAATATAACTCTATATCTTTTTTAGTCATGGTTCTTCCTACTGACTTTCATATGGTGCCTCTGCAGTATTGGGAAAAAGTTCTTTTTTGCATAAAGGTCTGGCCAAAGTTTCTCATATTTATGTTCACTCCCATTAAGTCACATCTAACAGGCCTTGGTTGGTGTAGGTCAGCTTGCTCACTGCTAATTGAAAGTGGGTGATTTACATCTACCCAGAGGTACCTCAGAAGAAAGGGGGGCTTGGCATTTTACTTCTGAAAAACCGGTCATTGAAAACATGGAGCACAGTTCTACTCTGACATACATGGGGTCTCCTTGAGTCGAGATGAGTTTGGGGCTGAGGTCGGGGCAAGGGGAGTGTTGGTGGCGCCTTGGTTAAAACACTTAGCTTTGAACTAAAAGGCCTGTGAGCCCAATCCATCAGCCACTATTTAACAGGGAAGATGCGTGGCATTGGGAACCATCAAGTCTCTCTACTCTCCTCAGGAGGCTGGGAGGGAGAGGGAGAACTTGAACTGCCAAGATCTCATCTAACAGTGGAGTGCTTAAAGTTTTTGCCTCCCAATAGTCAGTAAGTCGCAGCAAAGGGCATGGTCTTCAACCTTATTTGGATTTAATACCAGAAACTCAATCTAGTTGGAGGCATTTGTCACTTAAAGCTTATTAAGACTAAAAAGTCACAACAGATCAAGGAACTATGGTAACAAACATAAAGAGGAAATTTCTGTTTTCGTCAAAACCTAGGGACGCATAACAAATACAACAAAATTAATAGACTCCACCTTGACTGTGTATTGATACTGGTTAGTTACAACAGTTTCAGAATTATACACTCATTAGCATTTTCTTCCAGGAAATCAGGAGGAAAGAGACAACACTTCATTATATGTGGCATTTAGTAATGATAAAGAAGGTTATAATGGAAAGAAAAGATCATTTCATAATGTCAAGTGCCACTAACATAATTAACCATGAGCAGTCTCAGAAAGCAACTGACTGAAAAGGTAACTCTTCTTAGTTTGGTCAGGAAACTAGCTTCAAATCTGGCTCTTCCCCTCCCTGATAGATTCTAATAACTGGATAGACCTGTTGATATTCTAAAAAGGTAGGCTTCTAGATTGAAAACTGAAATCATAAATCTCTTACCAAGAAAATAAGGGAGGAAAACATAATTAAAAAATAAAAACTGTCATCCAGGAGTGACAGCTTTCATTGTTCTGGTTCTTAAGAAAAATAAAAGTGTTCTGCTTGGTTCAAATGTTTTGAATTCTCAATCGTCTCTTTCAGAACAAAATTGGACTTTAGTGAATGGTTTGATGAATAAACATTTGAATGTCTGTCAAGAGAAGAATGGCTTACAGGTAACAAGCAGAACTTTCTCAGTTTGAATTTTGACATTTTTGTCTCTGCATTATTCCTCCAAAGAAACTCCCTCACTGCCCCGCCCCCACTGTGTGTGCTGCATTCACAAATCCTTAGGAGGCCACAATGGAGATAATATGTAGTGTTCAGCCTGAGAAAATAGCTTTCTTTCACAAGGTATGAGCAATATTGTAATTTGTTCTTTGTTGTGTAATTTGTTCTCTGTGTTGAATAAAAGGGAAAATGGAACCAATCATTAGAACAAAGCTAAACTCAGTATCAACAAATTAAAATGCATTACTGAACCGAATGTCTAGATAGAGAAAAATAGATAGTAGGACAGGCAATCCTTGTAGATGACGGAGAAGGTAATTTTCTAGACGGAGAAATAAAACACATACATCGGTGTTAACTGATCACCAATGGTACTTTAATTAAGCTAACAAAAAATAAATCAAAGACTGCAACAGTCCAAAGACAACGTCAATAAAATGGGACCTGGATGATTGCAACACAAGACATGAAACATACATTAGTGAGCTGCCAAAGGGAGGAGGGGGTTGAAGCAGGATAATAGGTCGTTCAAGCAGGTGAAGAGCTCAACCTCTACTTTGCTACATTGTGTACCTGCAGGGGTTACTTTAAATCGTAAAAGGAAGATCAAATCGTGTTCAACACAATTAGACATTAAAAGAGATTGATCAATTCATTTGCTCATTCAATAAGCATTTAGTGGATATGCAGTACAAGTTCTTCTTCTTCATCACCATCATCATCATCATCATCGTCATCATCACCATCATCACCATCACCATCATCATCATCATCACCATCATCATCATCACCATCATCATCATCATCATCATCGCCATTTGTCATCTAATCGATCCAGATTGGGTGATCCCATATGTTTCAGAATAAAGCTGCATGTACTCCATAGCAATTTCGTCTTTATTAAATTCAAAAACTGTTGTGGTTAAGAATCTACACAGCAAAGTATACATCAATTCAACCATTTCAACACACACCACCTGGGGACCTTGGTCACATTCGGAGGGGGGGGGGCAGCCATTTGCAGCCTCCTTTTCTGAGTGGTCCCTCCCTGGTTCACATAATCTCACCGCCTACAGGTGCCTAGCTAATCTTTAAATTGCTATTGTCAATATGGCCCCATACAGATCATTCTAAGAGGAGCACAATGCTCAAAGCAGTCATTATTTATTAGTTTTACTAAAATAATTATTTGGTTTTAAGATGCTTTCAGGGGATATTACTGGTTTAAGGTTTAAACATGATCCCAGAGCAATAGTTTCAGGGGTTTAATTACCTTATGACTAGCCCTTCTCAGTAGGTAGCTTCAAACTGCTCCCTACTGTCTTCCTTTCCAGCTACAAAACTTCCATTAGTATTTCTGGTAGGCTAATCGAGTATATATAAACTCTCTGCTTCTGTTTCTTTGGGAATTTTTAAATTCATCCACAACCTTTAAAAATATATATTATTAATTGGGAGTTAATACATATATCATTCCATAGTTCAATCACATCCAGCAGAATTGTACAATTGCTACTACAATCAGTTTCCACCATTCTTTTTCTTCCTGGACTCCCCCCCACTCTGTCTGAAACCCTTCTTTAAAAAAATCATTTTATTGGTAACTCTTACAGATATCATATTTCATAGTTCAGTCATATCAAGCACTATCGCACAATTGCTACCACAATCAGTTTCAAACCATACTCTCTTTTCTTGTACTCCTTGGTATCCACCCCCCACCTTTCCCAAGCTATCCCCCAGGAACTCTTATTTATGCATATATTTGTAGTTTCTTACACTATCCAATATATTCATTCACATACAATTCTGTTACTCCCTCCCCCTGAGTGGGGTTATATAGTATTCAATGCTATCAGCTCCCCCTTCCTCCTCTTCCCCCTTCTCCCCCTACCATCAGGGCTATAATTCTGATCCTTGGGGTTGGAAAGGGATTCGAGGGAGGGCAGTGTGACCACCTTGCTGCCATGGGTTGAAGATGTCCTTGGAAACTGACTTAGCTTGGTAGCCAAAGCAAAGATAAGACAAGAGCTCTGTGCCGGATTTGTGACCTGCTCCGGATCTCCAGCCTGCTCTCATGGATCTCCTGCCTGCTCATGGATCTCCAGCCTACTCCAGAGATCTCTGTCCTGTTCATGGGTCTCTGGCCTGCTCTGGCTCTCCAGCTAGCAGCCACATTGTCTGATCTAACAGATTTTCTGATCTAACAATGGGAACACAGATAGGTGATTCTAAATGGGTACCCTCTTCCCAGAAGTCTCCTGAAACCCTTATTCTACTTGCTGTGCCTTTGCTTCATTAATTATGGGTTTCATAAACCAAAACACAGAAAAACATATAACGCAACTTCCAGAGGGTGACCTCCAATGACATAACACCTCTTAGGTACACCCTACTTTACTCTTCTAACTTTCAAGATCTTAACATTTATCTTTCTGGCCTCCAACATTTTGAAAGAAAAATCGGCACTTAATCCTATTGGGGCATCTTTGTATGTGACTCATTGCTTCTCTCTCCCTGCTTTCTGATTTCTCTCATCTTTAATTTTTGAGAGACTCACCATAATACATATTGCTGTAGATATCTTGGTTTCATTCTGCTTAGAGTTGTGTGAGGTCATGGGCTTATAGTTTAATGTCATAGATTGTGAAATTTGCTGTCATTCTTTCTTCAAAGTATTTCTGCCCCTTCCTATCTTTCATCTCCATCTGGTATTCTCATGATTCACATGTTAGGTCTCTTAGGCAACCATTCTTATTTCCCTTCAGTATCTGTGATTTTAACAATGCTGTTATTGTTCTTAGGTGCCATTAAGTTAGTCCTGACTTAAAGTGACCCCAGGGACAATAAAACCGAATACTGCCCATTCTTACGTCATCCTCAAAATTGCTAAGTGTGAAATCATTGTTACAGCTACTGTGTTTATCTCACTCAGGTTCTTCTTCTTTTTCACCCATCATCCCCTTTACCAAGCATGCTATCTTTCTCCAGGGATTTATCTTCCTGATAACATGCCTAAAGTACACGAGACAGGGTCTTGACAGCCTTATTTCTACAAAAACAAAACAAAAACTATACTAATTGGGAATTCGGAAGATAAGAGAAAAAAGTATGAGAAAGTAATGCAAACTTATATGTAAGAAGGAAGATTCCAAGGTGCATTTTGGCTGTACTTCTTCTAAGGCAGATTTATTTGTTCTTCTAGAAGTCCATGGAATATTTATTATTTATCACAGACACGATCATTCAAAAGCATGAACTCTTCTTTGCCTTTCCTTATTCATTACCCAACTTCCACGCACGTACGAGTTCATTGAAAACACCACATCAGTAACAATTCCGTCCTCAAGATGACATCTTTGCGCCTTAGCAATTGTCCAAGGTCTCTTGAAGTAGATTTGCCCATTGTTATATGCTGTTTGCGCGAGGAGCCTTGGTCACACAGTGGGTATGTATTGGGCTGCATATTCAATAAAACACAGGTAAATATCTATGCTTTCAGTCAAGATCTGTCTGACATCAGCAGTTTTACTCCTCATTCTTTATTCTCTTCAGAAACTGGCTTAAATTTCTGGAAGCTTCTTGTCAATGTATTGTCACAACCACTTAAAAATTACCTTGTGTGTGAAATCAATGATATTGTTCAATGATTTCAATGGCTTTCTTTGGAGTGGATGCAAAAATGAATCTCTTCCAATCAGGTGGTCATGTTTTCCAAATCTCTTGGCATAAATGAATGCGTGCATCCAGTGTTACATCTCTTTGATGTAGCATCTCCATCAGTGTCCTGTCAATTGCAGAGGCTTTGGTTTTGACAATAGTTGTCAGCTTAGCTTTCTTTCTTTAATACTATTGGTTATTGATCATATGCTATCTCTTGAAATGGTTGAACATTGAACAAACTACTTTTGTATGGTGAATGTGTATATGCTTCCATGTTCTTTTGATTCTTTCTATGCCATCTGATATTTTACCCACAGAAAATTTCAATATTTCAACTCAAGGCTTGGATTTTTTCCCCTGCAGTTCTTCCAACTGTAAATATGCCAAGTTACTCTTCCCTTTTGGCTTTCTCACTCCAGGTCTTTGCACATTTCATCATAATACTTTTCTTATATAGTCCTCCTTTGAAATCTTTCATTTGGCTGGTTTACACCATCATTTCTTCCATTTGCTTTAGATACTCTGTCTTTAGAGAAAATTTCAGTCTATTCTAACATCCACTTGTGTCTTCTTTTTTCCCTGCCTTCAACGATCTTTTGCTTTCTTCGTGTGTGATGTACTTGTCCTCTCGAAACTCACCTGTCTTTGGTCATTAGTGTTCAGTGGTTTAAATCTCTTCTTGAGATGGTTTCTAAATTTATATGAGATGCTCAATTGGGCTCTTGTGAATTTATATTAATTGTTATTTATAATTATATGTTATAATTATAAAATGCAATCTTATAATTCTATAGTATAAGAATGTAGATTGTCTTGCAAAATTCTATCATGTGATCTCTACTGTCATTTTTATCACCAAGGCCTTCTTTCCCCACTACCAACCACTTATCCTTTGTTTGCAATGCTTGCATCCCAGTGACTAATAACTTATTATTGAAATTTGATTTTATGTTTAACTTCAGATTATGGAAAACTACAAAAGCCAAACTCACAGCCATTGAGTCAATGCCCATTGATTGTGACCTTACAGGACAAAGCAGGACAGCCCCTGTGGCTTTCTGAGACTGTAACTCTCTCCAGGAGTAGAAAGTGCTGTCTTTCTACCTCAGATCTACTCCCCCCTAGAGTATCCAATGGCAAACTCTAAAAACTTAAGCTGTCTCTGCATGGACTTGAACCACCAACTTTTCAGTGAGCAGCCAAATACATGAACCATTTGTATCACCCAGGGGCAGTGTTATGTATCCATTGAATTTAGTTTGTCTATTCTAGGTGGTATTTTATATAATTACATATTGTACACATTTAATTAACCAGAACACTATGTTTCTTACATGTGTGCAAAAGGTTATGCAAGTGGTAAAGTAACAATTTTTAATGAAGTAGAGAGTATAGCAGTTTAAATTTGCAGAGCAGTTAATTCTCTCAGTGGAAATATTCTTTTATATATACATATATAGATAAATACATTTATACACATATATGATTAGTTCTGAATAACATTGTTTAAAATAACCAGAATTATATATATTTAATTTAATAAAATTTCACCCTAAAATATTGAGATATTTTTATTTCAATAAGAGAAAAATCTAAAACCATATATATATTGATATACAACCTCCCAAAGTAACACAAAAATCCAAAATTCTGATTATTATCCATCACTTCTGTATATGAGGTTAATTCTTTATTTCCTTAAATAGAATTCAAACAGCACTGGACTTAGACTTATAAAAAGAACAAGCAAATGAGGACATGTAAATATTTTATGTTGTTGAATATTTTTAAAATTGAATAGGAATAATTTTTTCCTTAGAGCAGTTAAATCTCTAGTAAAATAAAATTTATAAACCCCTCTTCCCTATTAATCTTGTTCAAACAGTCAGTTTGAATTCATTGATAGTCACGTAGCTATACCAGCATCTGTGAAACAAGCCCGCGTTTTAGAGGACAGTACTAATAAACCTGCCCCTAAATAGCTCTTCAATCAATTTAAATGCTCCTCCTACCGATTGCCCTTTATCCATCCTCTTGACACCAGCAGACTTTATTGATCAGATTTTCTTGTCATGATGTTTAGCTTTGGAATATCAAAACCTCCATTTCACAATGGGATCCACTTTTAAGTAAAACCTAATAAAATAAGCCCAAGGCAGAATGATAAAACTTGACCTATTATTTCAAGGCAGTGTTACCATGGCAATTCATCTTCGCCTAGAAGAGAGAAAAAGCCATATATAGATCCTTTGGTGTGTGTGTGGGGGGGGGGGTATCATGGGTGGGGAGTGTCTTTGACTCCACACTCGGTGATACCCTGGCCTATCTACCAATTGTATTTTTATGCTCATGAAATTTGGAGTCACTTTTCAGTAAATACTATTTAAATGTTCAGATGAATTCTTTTCATGACCTTAACAAAATTTACAATTAAAACCGAGTAAAAGAGTCTTTACATATTTTATTTTGAAAGCTTGTTTTCTGAATATGCCCAGAACAGAGGCAGAGAAAAATGCCTTTTCTGTGGGGTTTTATTTTTATTCTTTTTGACATGCTTCTTCCAATTGGGATTTTGATTATGCTCAACTTGTTAAAAACCTGAGGGAAAAATAAATGCAGGCAACTTAGAGCTTTTAGCTAAGGTTGGTGAGAATTTTTCTTTATAGCACTGTGGTGAATCAGATTAAATACATGGTTTAGAAGCATGACCGGTTTTTAAGTGTATCTTTTACTATTGCTCTAAAATTAGTAATTAAGACTCAAATCAGACTCTTTTTGCAAAGGATTGGGGAGCTTCACTCCCTCAAGTCATGTGGTAAGCTGGGTGGGTGGCTGTCTACTTAATCCTGATCTGTGCCCTTGCTCAGGCACATACCTGGAGAGAGAGAAGAGGACTAAGGAAGAGAGAGATGCCATGCGGTGGTTGATTTCCCGTGGTTTCGTATGTGAAGGTCATATGAGTTTCCTATGGATCAGTGCACACGCGAGCAGGTAGCTATCCTTATGGCATCTTGCCAGTGACCCACATTCCAGAGAATTGTCTATGGAGGGAGGTAGGAGGCCAAGGAGAAGGAGAGGATATAGTGTCTCTACTTTTGCATGCCTAGGATGTCTTTATTTAATGCTTAGTTGGGATTAATGCTTTTTGTACAATGCTAGCTATATTTCTTCTGCTATTCATAGCATCATTCCATTGTTTCTAGCACCTGATAATATCTTTTCTCTGAAACTGCTTTTAAGAATTTTTCATTTTTGGTCTGGTCTAGTTTCACTGTGATGTGGCTACATGTCTATTTCCTTAATATGAGTTATTAGGGGATCAGTTTCCTTCCTAATTTTGAAGATTCTTGGCTTTCAACAATTTTGGGAGGAAAAAGCAGCCATTATCTCTTTAAATTATTTTTAGCCTTTCCTTTGTATTACTTTATTTTGGAATTAAAATTAGGTGGCAGGCAGATAGGGTGGCTAAACAACCTGGTTTTCCCAGGAAGTCTTACTTTTTGAGTATAGTCTATTACCAACTTGAGTAACCAAGTATTTTTTCATAGTATAAAAATTATAGAATTTAATTCTTATTTGAAACTAGATCTAGATTTCCCAAATATATCCATATCTCGATGGATAATTTATAGATCATTGCCACATCAGTATTTTTTTAGAGAGGAGGGGAGAGTGTTTAAAAGTTGGATGAGTCACAACAACGCAAAACTTGTCAGTTTGAAACCTTAACTTTAGACTAGTAGTGTTTCTGTGACTTACTCAGTCCCTACCCAGGTTGAAAACTTGTTTTGCAAAATCGAAGAAGAGGATTAAAATGATGCGTTGTCATGTGGTGTCAGAGGGCTGGATCTGGGTAGCAAGTTACCTTACCTCTTTTGTATTCTGTCTGTACCTCCTCCTCTTCTTGATGATGTTGCCTGGTCCTAGAAGTATTACTACTTAAGATCACCTCACCACCTCCACTATCAATAATATACTACCATGATTTAAAAATGTACTCCCTATGCAAAACCATCCTGTGTCTTATAATTGGCCAGAAACAAACTTAACATTCATTAGATTCCTTTTCACCTGGCTTAACAAGCCCAACTTTATATTTTCAATTGCTATACATCTGTCTTCCTGTGCTTTTGTACCCATCATATCAGAATTGGACCAGGCTCCCCAATTCCATCCTATGTTTCCTGATACCTGTCTTTTACGTGCATGTATGTTTATTAAGGAGGAATCCTGGTAGCATAGTGACTCAGTGTTGGGCTGGCAATCTCAGGGTCAGCAGTTCCAAACCACCAGCTAACCCTAGGGAGAAAGATGAGGCTTACTACTTCCATAAACAGTTATGGTCTCAACCCCACAGGAGCAGTTCTATTCTGACTTAGAGGATTGAATGAGGTCATTGCTGACTCATAGTGAACCTCTAAGCCGGAGGAGAACTGCTCCTGTGGGTAAGAACTTGTAACTGTTTACGGGAGTAGAGAGCCTCATCGTTTTATATACTCAGATAGACATTCACCGAAGCACCCAGTTTTTCAGTCTTGTGTTTTCAAGCTCAAGAAAACCCCTAAACATCTCTTTTTAAAAAGTGAAAGTGCCCAATCAGTTGAACATTCTTTTTCTTCTTCTAAACGAAACAAAACAAAACAAAATAAAAAACTTGTTCTTAATTTAGTCTAAGCATTTTAATGCCTGGGTCACGTTTAGTCTTAAGTGCCAATATAAATATAAGGCAAAAGTCAGATTGTTTGACCTAATTAATATTTGGTCTCAGTTAACTCCTTGTTTAAAACCAACCACACATTGAAAATTCATATTGCTAATATTGCACTGGGCACAGTGCAGAATAAGCATGTGCCTGCAAGACACCATTCTACATCCATGAACTGACATTCCCTATAAACATAAGGATGACTGAGGATGGCACCGCCCCGGGCAGTCCACCCTTCTGTTGTGCACAGGGTCCCGATGAGTCACAACCGACGCAGCAGCATCTAACAACAGTGCCATAAACCGGCCAATGAAGGCGCCTGAGAAAAGGAGTGTGTGTGAAGGGCTTGTAACATACAGTGTGCAGGCCATGCTCAGGGGACCAGAGCGAGAACAGGCAGAACCGAGGAAAGCTTGAGGAAAAGACAGGGTTGCGCAGGTCCCCAGAGGTGGACAGGCTCTGAAGAGCTGAGGGCACACGCTTACCAGAGGAGCGACACGATGCCAACCACATGATGGAAAGACACATGGATTTGGGTCAGGACAAAACGAGACGGGCACTTACCATTTATCCTTTATGCATTGCACACCACTTGCCTCCCACAGTGATTACAATCCTCTTTGAAATATTTTGTTTGGCGTCAAAATTTTAACCAGGAGCTACAATGATAATGTAATTTCTATGTCTGTCTTTCTGCCCGTCTGTTTCTCTTAAACTACAGCATATTTTTTGTTTTCTTCAGTGCAGTGGAGTTGCATCTGGCTGACAGGGACCCTCTGCATGACAGACTAACACACTGCCCTCCACACCATCCTCACAACGGTTCCTAGGTGGCAGCCCAGTTTTGCAAATATTGTCAATCCATCTCATTGAAGAGCTTCCTCATCTAGTTGAAGAAAGCCTCTCATTAAAAAAATAACTATTGTATATAAAGGGGACAAAATTGAGGAGACATTCTTGGTCCTTCTAGAGCAGCAAAGGAGGAGAAAATAACAGTCTATGATCTGGGTCCAGATGCATGAATGAACAAGCAACTTTATTGGCCTGTTGACATAGAGATAATCAATCTTTTAAATTAAAGTTCTTGTGAGGATTCAATAAAATCACAGTTACAAAGATTTCTTGCCCATACTAGGTGCTCAATAAATCAGACTTTCTTCCTTTTAACACCAGAAATGGGTGGGCAAAATAACAATGGATTTAGGTTCCTACCACGTTTAGATAGTCATAGGCTGTGTGGCTTTGGAAATATCACCTCTGGCCTCACTTTCTTGAATTTTAAGATGAAATTAAAACTTAATACTTAGGTGGCTGAAGTTCATTTTAAAATGCCATCAACAGCATCATCATTATTGATTGTATTAAGGGAAATAAGGGAGGGGAGTCTTTTCTAATAGTACTCGAACGTCTCTGTGAAGATGCAATGGGCTGGCTCAGTGCAACATTGCATGTAATCCCTTACTTATTCTACTCGATGGTACGAGACAAAGTAAAGAGACCTACCTACCCTTCAAAATTAGTCCAAATCCATTTGCACTCAATCATCCCGTCATGATGACATCTATTGATTCCTTTAAGGTCCTCTGTACAATCTCATTTTTATGATCGTTTTGATCTCATTAAGAGACAATGTCTATTGATTTACAACAGTGTTTGATGGTCAAAGCAGTGATTCCAAATGTCAAACTATTGCTCACATTGGGTGACAAGAATCATTGCACAATCTGATGGATATATGTTCTAAATATACAGGGAGATAACGAGAAATGAAAATGTAGAATCAGATGTTAGAGAAACCAAAGTCCGTAGCATCTCGTTCCCCACTTCCTGTAGGGAAGGAACCAGCAGGTAGTTGACTGTGCAACAGATGTGGGCAAAAGGATAAAACAGTTCAACGACCCAGAGATCAAGACTGGAAAACAAAGAGAACAGGTGTTAAGGATTGAGTGTCCACTTTGGAAAAGCTGCCTGGCTTGACTCAAGAGCTGTTGGCTGCCATTGAGTCAGCCTCATCTCAGGGTGACAAGAGAAAGAAAGACCCTGACATCCTATACCATCCCATGGTGGGCGGCAGATTGGACCATTGCGATCCACAGAATTTTTCATTGGGTGATCTCCAGAAGTAGGTCACCAGATTTTTCTTCCAGTCCATTGTAGTCGGGAAGCATTGTGCAACATGCAAGACTACAGAACACGCAGGTAGTGGCTGTACGTGAGTTGGATTTGCCAGGAACTGAACTCGAGTCTCTTAAATGGAAAAATGAGAAGCCTATTATTGAACTACGAATGCCTCATGAATCCACATAGTGTAACTATTAATAAACAGATATTTCTCTATTCTAGGTGATGAGGACTTGATGCACTTACTGAAGGACTGCCACTTACACCTCAGCATAAAGAACACAAAATACTCACAACTGGACCTATCAGCAACATTATGATAAATAGAGAAAAAACTGAAGTTCCAAGGATTTTATTTCACATGGATTCACAATCAACACCCATGGAAGCAGCAGGCAACAAATCAAATGCTATAATTAGATATATTCTGATTATGAGTGAGAATCCACTCTGATGGCAGTGAGTTTGTATTTTTGGTTTGGACACACGCTATAATATTTCGGTCACCTCATTTGCAATTGAAAGCTGTGTAATGAATAAGAAAGTAAATAATTATAAACACGAATTGTGGTATTTAAAAATAATATTGATCATGGACTGTCAGAAGAACCAAGAAATCTGTCATGGAAGTATTTCCAGAAACAACGATTGCAATACCGTATCACACACTTCGGATATGTTGTTATGAGGGGCCAGTCTCATGGTACTTTCAATTAACTCAAATGCATATGAAAGTTGGACATTAAATCAGAAAGACCAAAGAAGAATCAACACATTTGAATATGGTGCTGGTGAAGAATGTTGAAAGTACCATGAACTTCCAAAAGAACAAACAAACCTGAATTGGAAGATGTGTAGCCACAATGCTCCTCAGAGGCAAGGAGGGTAAGACTTCATCTCCCATACTTTGGACATGTTGCCAGGAGACACCAATCCCTGGGAGGATATGATGCTTGGTAAAGTAGAGGGGCAGTGAAGAAGAGGAAGGCCCTCAACAAGACAGACTGACACAGTGGCTGTAGAAATGAGCGCCAACATCAGCACCATTGTGAAGATGGATATGGGATTGTGCAGGGTTTCATCTTGCTGTAGCTAGGGCCAACATGAGTCAGAACCATCTCGAAGGCACCTAACAAGCAGTCCCTGGAAAAGGACAAGATGCTTGGTACACCAACGGGCCAATGAAGAGGAAGAAAACACTTAGTGAGATAGATTGACACTGTGGGTGAAACTGAAACACAGCCACAGCTGTGAGGATGGTGGAAGACTGAGGTGTCTTTCGCTCCACTGAATACTGTTCGTTAGGAATAGTTGTTACCTACTTGATACCACCTAACAATAAGAACGTCCATTGTAAAATAGCTTTAGACACATTTCAAAACAAAATCTATTGCCATTGAGTGTATCTGGGGACTGAGTGGAATTGCCTCACAGGGTTTCCAATGCTGTCGTTTTTTTCATGGAAGTGATTGCCTCATTTTTGTCCCACAGAATAGCTGGTAGGCTCAAACCGCTCACCTTCTTGTCAGTAGCCAGGCATTTATTAAACCAGTGCCCCACCAGTGCTCCCCCAAATAATGTTCAGTATCAAATAATACGAAGAAAGGCGAGGTGATATTATATCTAACTGGGATATCTAAACATCATAGGACAGTTTGAAATGCTAAGCGGTTGCCTAGCAATTGGATACGTAGATGGAAATAGTATACCCATTTGATTGGTGTATGTACAGGAAACAGCAGCTTTTAAAATTAGGCCTCACTCAAGCCCCGACCAGGGGTGACCTTGGGGGACCTTACATTTTTATGTGAGTTTATGTCATATCATATTTTATAAGTCAGAGCCATCCAGTGGCTTTTAAGATGAACATATTTGCAAATGAAGCTTTGGAATATCACCTGGATAAGTAGATGATAAACTGGTTTGTTGTTTACAGTTTGAAAATTTGTGAAACGACCTAGAGATGACTTCAGTCTCTGTTCTGATCCGACGTCAATATGTAGTTGAGTCTGGCGCTGAGCTCCTTCCGTGGAGGACTGCAATCAGCGTTGGGGTCAATGTCTAGCTGTGACGCTGACTGACTCAACGTTTGAGAGATGAGCCTGTGCGCAAAGACTCGGAAGGCTTCCCTTCAGCCCTCAGAAAGATGAAGAGTGACCGCCTCCAAGCTGGGAGGATATGAGGGGGCACAGGAGGCAGCCAAATAAATGTCATCAAAGATAGAACGGGAATTTGTTGAGGGGAACATGGGACCTGCGAGATTTGGGGAACATGGAAAGGTGGGCCCCTGGTTTTCAGACTGGGAGCTGTGACTTCCCCTTGTGCTGAGAATAAGCCCCTGCTTGAGGTGGGGTGAGGGGTATGAGCTCCTTGGGGCCCCTGGGCCTTTTCACATTGCTGTTGTGTGATGCTACTTTTGCTAGTGACAAAGTACAACAGTAAAGCCTAAATAAAACAATATCTAAAATGAAGTCAAATTCATATTAAAATTTGCATCAAAATCTAGAATAACATCTACAGCATTTTTTAAAATCTGGGTTTGATTTGGGGGTCTCAAAAGCCACAGGTTCAGGTCCCCTCTGCCCTATAGCCTTGCTATGAGTCAAACAGACTAACCAGCGGGTTTGTGCTTCACATGAACCAACAGCAATATTTCCAAATGAGTGAAAGATAAGAATGTCAGACACCCCAAATGAAGCAAACAAAAACATAAAAACTTGTATTGATTTATATGAAAGAGAAAGCGGGCAGGCCATGTAATATTTCAAACATCTGTAAATTAACATTTTCAATTTAAAGGAGCAATGTTATCAAGGGTTAAGTCATAGTTAAAAGCGGAAAAAGTAAACCAAAGAAAAGCCCATGCATAAAGCACAATTTAGGCGTATTTTGTTTTGTTTTTCATAGTAAAAAATTACAAAAAGCACGACATTATCACTAGACAAAATGCACTTACATCATCTGCCTATGGTCTGGCACTACATACGCAAAATCATTTTTCTCATGTTTATGTTTCACTGACACATGGAGGCTAACATTAGAATCCTGGAAGGGCATTAGCATTGCAAATATAACTCAAATAATTCTACTTTCAATGTGGGGGAAAAAAAGTCTGTTAGGGCTTGCTTGCCAGACTAATGTATTTTCCTTCCCATGGAAAGGGCTTCCATTGTGTGACTAGCTGGGTAACACAGTCTGAGAGCAGATGCACTGGCACCCACCAATCTACCTCCTACAGGAAAGACAGATATTGCTCCCGCTGGGTACCACCACGCCTGGGCTGTGCGAGGCCTGGTGATCACGCTGTGCAAATAAGGTCAGAGTCTGATCCTTACATGTTCTTTGCTCTGCTCCCAGTGCCAACACCCTGCTCAAGCTGGCTAGTGATTTCACAAATGGGAGAGGCAACACTGTAAGGCTGGATTCACACAAGTCAATCATCCTCCACACGAAGATGAAGGGCTAATTCTTTGGACCCAAAGAAGCTTCTGGATAACAGGACCAGATGGCGCAAGGTTTTCTTCTCTTGGAGCCAATAGCGATGAAAGCTCATGTAGCTCAGGGCTGACTTGGGTCAGCAAATGCTGGGGAAAGTTTCCCTTACTCATTGTTTTCTGGGAAGTCTCTTTTTAAAAAATATACCTTTATTAGGGGCTTTTACTTCTCTTATCAAAATCCATATATTCTTCTGGTGTGTCAAAGACATTTGCACATATGCCGCCATCATCATTTTCAAAGCATTCTCTTCCCACTTGAACCCCTGATATCAGCTCCCCATTTCTTCCCCCTCCCTCCCCTATCCACCTTCCCTCATGGACCCTTGATACGTTATAGATTATTTTTCCATATCGTACATCTTCCTCTGTCACCCCTCACCCACTTTTTCATTATTTGTCCCCCTGGGACAGGGTACTAGTTTGATCCCTGTAATTTAATCCCCCCCCCTCCCCTAATCCTTCTGGTATCTCTACTCTCCTTGTTGGTCCAGAGGGGTTTATCTATCCTGGATTTCCTGTGT
Source organism: Tenrec ecaudatus (assembly GCF_050624435.1). Taxonomy (NCBI): domain Eukaryota; kingdom Metazoa; phylum Chordata; class Mammalia; order Afrosoricida; family Tenrecidae; genus Tenrec; species Tenrec ecaudatus. The sequence continues at coordinate 54,788,952 of NC_134531.1, read as the reverse complement.
TGTGGGCGGGCTCTTATCTGTAGCAGTGTGCATGTTCTGGTCTAATCTGATTTGTAAGGTAGAATTGAGGTCATGATAGTGGGGTGAAGGAAGCACCAAAGAGCTAGAGGAAAGTTGTGTGTTTCATCGGTGCTGTACTGCACCCTGACTAGCTCATCTTGTTCCTGTGACCTTTCTGTGAGGGGATGTCCAATTGTCTACAGATGGGTATTGGGTCTCCACTCCATGCTTCCCCTCCCCTATTTACCTTGGGTATAGTTTTATTCTGGGTCTTCGATGACTGGTACTACCTGATCCAATCAACACCTCATGATCGCACAGGCTGGTGCGCTTCTTCCATGTGGGCTTTGTCACTTCTCAACTAGACGGCCGCGTGTTTATCTTCAAGCCTTTAAGACCCCAGATGCTATATCGTTTCATAGCCGGGCACCATCACCTTTTGTTACCACATTTGCTTATGCACTCATTTTGTCTTCAGTGATCGTGTCGGGAAGGTGAGCATCACAGAATGCCGGATTGTTAGAACAAAGTGCTCTTGTGTTGAGGGAGCACATGAGTCGAGGCCCAATGTCCACCTGCAACCTTAATTCTTAACATATAGATATGTGTACATAGTTCTATTCCCCTGTCATTATATATATGTTTACATATGTACAAGCCTGTATTTAGACCTCTATAAATGTCCTTTGCTTCCTGGTTCTTTCCTCTATTTCCATTTATTTTCCTCATGTCCCACCATCATGTTCTGCCTTCCTTTGGGTTTAGTAATTCCTTGCTGCTACCTTGCCCTTGATTGAGCCCCCCTAGGCATTCTACGACCTTCTTTCCATTGATTTTTAGTTCATTTGTTGTCCCCTTGTCCCTGGGTTGATTTTATATCTCCACAGGAGAGGGAGCGAGAGACCAGGCTACAACCTGATGTGCCAAGACATTAATACAACATCCCAGCATGTACCAGGGAACCAATAGAGAGGTCTGTGACGCTCCCCCACCCTAACCTACCCCATGTGATAAGGGGAAGCATAAAGAACACAGGTACAGATCAGAGCTGGAAATGCAGGGAATCCAGGACAGATTAAACCCCTCAGGGCCAATAATGAGAGTAATGATACCAGGAGAGCAAGAGGAAGGTGGGGGAGAGTGGGGGAGCAGATCACAATGATCTACGTATAACTTCTGCTCTGGGGGATGGTCAACAGAAAAGTAGGTGAAGGGAGCTGTTAGACGGTGTAAGACATGACAAAATAATAATAATTTATAAGTTATCAAGGGTTTGTGAGGGAGGGGGGCAGGGAGGGGGAAAATGAGGAGCTGATTCCAAGGGCTCAAGTAGAAGGCAAATGTTTTGAGAATGATGATGGCAACAAATGTACAAATGTGCTTGACACAATGGATATATGGATTGTGATCAGAGTTGTATGAGCCCCCAATAAAATGATTTTTAAAAAGAAAAGAAAGGAAACCTACTCTAATAAGGATCCCTGATGGTGCTGTGGGTTAAGCATTGGGCTACTAACCACAAGGTTGATAGTTCAAATGCATTATCTACTCCAGAGGGGAAAGATGAGGCTCTCTACTCCTGTAAAAATGTATAGCCTAAGAAACTTTATATTGGGTTGCTATGATTCAGAATCATCTTGATGGATGTGGGTGTGTCTATGTGCATGTGCTTGAGGAGTATTTCTGATAATTTGCTTATTTATAAATTATCCTTATTTATAAATTTCCCATCTGGCCAAATTCTCAGAAGTTCTCCCTCTATTGGTACAGTGCTACAATGTGAAAATATGTTCTCTTTGGCGATATGAATGCTCATGCTTTGACTAACTTCAGTCAACTGCTGAGAGCACCTGAAGCTGGATGGCTTGTCACATTCTGACTCCACCACTTCACAACTTGTGTGATCAATGGACCTCTCTATGCAGATATCAGTTTCTTCATTTTAGAAGTGGGATCATGGCACAATTCTTTCTTAAGTTGTTGTAATAAGATAACGCAGCTGTTAAATGTGATAGAACAAGTAGCCTGTTTGTCAAAGTCTCTTGAACATAGGAAGTGAGCAACCCTGTTAGCTGGCAAATCCCCAGCTGACCATGAAGTTCTGCAAGTTTCTCTTTCACATGAAGTTGTATGCACTAATATGTTTTGTGCTTTTGGTATGAGATTTTTACAGTTCTATGTTGCTATACTCACATTTATCAAAATAAGTGAGGGGGCCAAAAAATTCCATGGGAAATGGAAAGAAAGGATAATGGATTTGTCCCACAAGCATTTTGAAGTCTCTTCATATATATCCCGTCAGTTGCTGTTCGGTTGATTCTAGCTCATGGAAACCCGGCCTGTTGCAGAGTTGACCTGTGCTCCATACGGTTTTTGTGGCTGCGTCCACTTGGAAGTAGATCACCAGATCTTTCTTCCTAGGAGCTCTGGGTGCATTGAAACCACCAGAATTTCAGATAGCACGCATTTAATCATTCACAGCACCCAAGGCTCCATTCGAAGGTTAGTGCTTGACAACTACAAACAGCACTACAGAAATCACCAGGTAAATCTATGACAAAAATCTAAAATCTAAGATTTTAGAAATGTTCTACTTAGGCTTTCAGCAGAAAATTCTAAGCAGTGATGTTTTAAAACCAACAATCTGTAAATGGATATTTCCCCATTTTGCTACAAAACTACCTTATCTTCCCTCAAATCTTCTTGATGTTTGGGTTTTGCTTTTCCTCTTCTGTAAGTTCCAATGAGTCTCTGAGGGAGACGCGTCTTCCATCTCCAAAGGAGTACACACATTTGGAATAGATGTCTAAAGTTCTTGTTTGTCTTAGGTATCGTTGAGTCAGTTCCAGTGCACAGCGACCATAATGACAACTGAACACTGTACTTCTCGGTTCTGCCCCACCCTCACAATTGCTTTTATGAGCTAATCCACTGTTCTAGCCGCTGTCCTTGCCCAGGGACTGGATAGTGTCCCTGAAAGCCATTCTCATTTCCAAGGAGTATTGTGGCTGTACTTCTTGTGGCAAACCATGAAGTTTCAATATCCTTCATCACACCATAATTCAAATGCATCAATTTGTTAGATTTTTAAAGTAGCAGTTGAAAGTATGTTTATCTGAAGAGTACTGAAGATCTCTGGCTTCTCAGGCAGAAGTGACCCACCACTTAAAGCTGAAACGGAGCTCGCTCATGTTGCTTAGTGAGAAAGCAGAGTTTACCATTCAAGGTGTTACTCTGAGCTACTCTTTAACAAAAAAATATGTCTATACTTGGCACATCCTTTACATTTGTTCTTAGATCATCCAATGGTTGCTGTCATTAAATCCTTTTAATTTGACCTTTCCAAACTGCTCCAATTACATAAGACATAGAGAAAGAATATACTCATGAGTCAAATGGTAATAATTCTATACAGAAGGCGTTAAAGATAGACTATCTAGTGTCTCCCACAAGTAAATAAATTGGAAGGCTACTGTGTGTTGTTGTTGGGGGCTTCCAGTTAGTTCTGACTCATAGCAACCTTATACACAACAGAACAAACACAATCCAGATCTGCAATGTTTTCACAATTGTTATAGTGGATCCCATTGTAATGTGAAGTTAACAATATAGAGAATGGTTTCCACAGGACCAAAGGCAGCCCTAATCACTTTATGATAAGAAGTTGGGTTCTTCAGGGTGCAGGGTAACAACAATAACACATGCAGCCTTCCTCTAGTTTCTAAATGCTTCCTCCTCACCCCACTATCATGATCCTAATTCTGCCTTACAAATCTGGCTAGACCAGGGGATGTACACTGGTACAGATAGGAACTGGAAACACAGGGAATCCAGGGAGGATGATCCCTCAGGACCAGTGGTGAGAGTGGCGATATCGGGATGGTGGAGCGAGGGTGGGGTAGAAAGGGGGAACCGATTACAAGGATAGACAACAGAAAAGTGGGTGAAGGGAGACATCGGACAGTGTAAGCTATGACAAAATATTAATAATTTATAAATTATCCAGGGTTCATGAGGGAAAAGGGAGCGGGGAGGGAGGGGAAAATGAGCTGATACCAAGGGTTCAAGTAGAAAGCAAAAGTTTTGAGAATGCTGAAGGCATCAAATGTATAATTGTGCTTGACACAATAGATGCATGTATGGATTGTGATAAGAGTTGTATGAGCCCACAATAAAATGATTAAAAGAAGAAGAAGAAGAAGAAGAAGAAGAGTCCTTCAAGGCATAAGCAAATGAATATGTCAAATTCAATTGGCTTCCTTTGCAGAAACCTGTTCAATTGGGTTAAGAACCAGAAGGTTCTTTCTGAGACTGAGAAGACAAAATTAAGAGAAAAGCATTTGAGAATGAGTCATTTGAATGAGGACGTCCTTCCAATTGTGGGTTTGGGTAGCACCTAGTACTAGACCTTGCTTCGGCATAACTGCTGTAAGGCAATTCACTTGTGAGATGCCATTTTCCCCAAAGGTCAAGATGATTTTGCTTACAAAACATCAACTTAAATAAACTATCCTATAAGATGTATGGTTATTCAACTAGTCTGCTGTTTAATGTTAAGGGACTCTACGAGTAGAAATTGCTGAGGAACTATTTTTCGCATTACTTTGTGGTATAACATATAACATGATGCCATAACGAATAGATGTTCCAATATAGAACCATGCGCTGGGAAAATATGAACAAATATGCAGAAGAAAAATGAAGGCTGGTGGAGATTGTTCAAAATAGTGAGTTCTTATCTGCTCTGCTTTGAAAAAGTGGTTCTCGCTGCAGCACCGCTCTGTAACCCACTTCAAATCTACCACCCAAGGACACCAGCATCGTTTCTATGCTGCGCTCACAGAGCTGACAACCTGGCTTTCTCACCAAACTAATGAATGGTGAGCAAAGCATTGCTCAGGAAATAGATCTCTCTGGTGTTTAGTACTATGATCACCATTGCCAATTCAACTTGAGCTAAACGTGTAACCAGAGACACGGATAGAAGTCACAGCGATGAAAAAGAGGAAGTGTTAGCTCCCCATTACCAAATCAAATCAGACTCCTGGCATCGTCCACCCCTCCAGCTCACAGCAAATCGACAGGACAGAGGGACATGATGCCCTAGGGTTTCCGAGGTGATGAGTCTTTGTCGGAACAGGCAGCTTCATCATTCTCCCACTGAGCGCCCGGTGGATTCAAAGTGCTGACCTTGCGGTTAGCGACACAACATACAACTCACTGCACCAGCAGGGCTCCCTTTGTAGAACTCTGAAAACACGGTGAACAAAATATTTCAAACAAGTCATGTTCCCTGCTCATCAGATCCCATTTGATGACTGCAGGTCTGGAATGGAAGAGTCCCGCTGCTAATAGGTTCACCACAGTTCAATGGCACATTGGTTGGGGCGATATTTTTCCTACAAGATTCTCAGTGCTGCCAAAAATTCTGTGCTTGAGATTATATTCAGCTACTTTGATTATTTCTCACCTCAGTAAAAAAGCAGAGGTCTTTCCTGGTCTGGAAATAGAGATATCTTTGCCATTTATTTTATTGGCATTCTTTTAAAATTGGGAGTTCTTGATGCTGCCCCTTATCAGAGTACACCAGCAGACAAACTTAAGAATTATGAATTGCAAACTATATGAGGTCCTCAAGAAGTATGCACAGAGCAAAGGGGATGTCAGGGCTCTGCAGTTTTCATAATTGCATTAAAGACAGATATGTTTCTGTTTAAATACCAAAATGTGTTTTTAGGAAGAAATCCGTTTCAGGATTTGTTGTGAGAACGTAAATAAGGATTGAAATGGCATTTATTAGGATGGAACAGAGGCTCAAAATAGATACTCTAGTGGGCATACTACCTATATTCGACTTACTCTAATGTGGAAGAAAGGAAAGGCTTTGGACCAGAGACATTTCTTTTAGAGGAAAAGGCGGGGGTCTTTCACACACTAGCTCTATTGCTTCATCTTTTTAGTTTCCTTATTTGTAAAACAATGTGATAGACCTAGTCGATTTTAAAAGTCTTTCTCAGTTTTAAGGATTCCTAACTGTAAGCCTCTTTTAAAGCAACTAATATCTAGGGAAAACTTACACTAACAAACACTGTGCTAGTAAAACCGGTGCTGGTGAGTTGATTCCGACGGCTAGCAAACCCATGCGTGTCTGAGTAGAACTGAGTCACAGAGACTTCAGTGGTTGATTTTTCAGAAGCTAAGCACCAGGCTTTTCCTCCATGGGAACGTCTGGAGAGATGCAAACCTTCAAAGCTCTGGTCAGCAGTCAAGTGCATTAACCCTTTCATCATCCGGGTGCTCTATATACAGTGCAGGGTGGGCAAAGTTCATTTAAGGGCTTTGGGAAGTTCAGGGATCAAAATCTCTCATGGGTCTAACAAAATCCAAATCTGATGAAGGGAAAAGCACCAGAGCTTAAATTGTGAACACCCAATTTGTAGAGAGCTATGGAGGACAGCGGGAGCTCAAATTTCAGCTGCAGAATATCTAGTCAGGTCAAGCCTCTGGCAGATCCACTCCGGCCACAGGCCAGGGACTCTTACCAGTGTTACTATCAGACCGAGAATGGTGCAGACTTGGTTATGGTGAATCCAGCCATGGTATAATTGATAGTCAGTTGACTTCCCTCTTGACCCACCAGCATTTGGTGTAGGCTAAAATATGTATCACTTGTTCCATGACAGACATTTCTTCTCAGGTTTTTAAAATAGTGTTGGTGGCCTTTCTTTCCTGATCTTTGTTGTTATTTTTATCATTTATTATTATGTTTCATTAAAATTTATTTCTGTTAGATTGCCCGGTTTATGACGAATAGAAGGCACAGAAGCACAAAGACTATAACTGATGCAGTGGTTTATCGTGGGTGGGGGTGGGGTGGGGAGGGTGAGCAGAATTGGGGCGCAAACAGTGAATCTGAGCGGGAGGAGGGAGCACTAAATGAACATGCTGATGTATATACAGCTCTTTTAACAAGTGACGTATCTATGGAAGTGCATGATATTTGAATTTTACATCAAGAAAACTACTGAAAAATAAATAAATGGAAATAAACCAAAGTTGACCAGTGGCTACTATGGGAGAAGGAGGCAGAGTTTTTGCTGAGAGGGAATTGAGCTTATGTTAAAGGTCGTAGAATGATTTGGAAAAGATTATCAGAAATGGTTATAAAATATGAAGAGTATAATCAATGGATCTGAATATAGAAGTTGTTGAACTGGAGAATGTTTTGTGTGTATATTTTTGCCACAATTAAAAATAATATTTATGCTAATAATGAGTACAAGGAAAAGGAAAATTTTCTAAAACTGATTGTGATAATCATTGTACAACTCTCCTTGATATGATTGTACTATTGAATTATATGATATGTGCAGGAAGTGCCAATAAAACTATTTTTTTTAAAAAGGAAGTGTCTGGGGTTTTAAAGTCTTATCTTAAAACAAGCAGTCATCTAAACGAGATATCAGCTAACTAATTCCAAGGAAGACTTATGTGATCCAAGGACTATGAACAATTAAATCCAAGACCAGAGGAAGGACCAGCATTAGAGCCTAAATGCTGAGAAGCCAGTTTCAAAAGGCTGTGGATGACAGGGAAGGCTCAGAAGGCATTTGCCCAGCCCTCACATGGATTAAGTCTCTGGTGATGCCCCTCTGACCACTGATCAGAGATGTGAATCGGCTTGCGATCAGAGTGCACAGAAAAGTGGCTTAAGGAAGAGGTGATAAGGCTAAAATTGAACACTTTATCATGTGTTCACCCTTTGGACCCATTTTAAATTTGTTCTCCTTTTTAACATTGTCTTTGTTTTCAGTTGAGATTTTCCTCTGTTTAGTTTATCATTGTTGTTGATTTTGTTTGTTTGTTTGTTGGCTTTCTGCTTCTGTTTTGTATAATTTTCTACATGTGCAATCTAAGATAGGCAAATATATTGAGACAGTAACCAAATGAATAACTACTTAGAGGCATGGCCAGGGAGGTGGAGACTGGGAGGGAAATGGGGTTCTAACAACGAGCACAAGAGGAAAATATTCTGAAATTGATTGAGGTGGTGATCGACAACTCTTTGGGGATTACTGGACACTGGCTCTGAACTGACACTAATTCCAGGAGACCCAAAATGTTTCGAAGGCCCACCAGTCAGAGTGGGGGCTTATGGAGGTCAAGTTATCAATGGAGTTTTAGCTCAGGTATGCCTCACTATTGGTCCAGTGGTCCCCCAAACTCATCCCGTGGTTATTTCCCCAGTTCCAGAATACATCATTGTAATAGACATATTAGTAACCGGCAGAATCCTCATATTGGATCCCTGAAATGTGGAATAACGGATCTCATGGTAGGAAAAGCCAAGTGGACACCATGAGAACTGCCATTGCCGAGGAAAATAGTAAACCAAAAGCAGTACCGCATTCCTGGAGGGATTGCAGAGATCAGTGCCACCAGCAAAGACTTGAAAGATGCAGGGGTGGTGATTCCTACCACATCACAATTTAACTCACCCATTTGGCCTGTTAAAAAGTCAGATGGATCCTAGAGAATGACCGTGGATTATCATAAACTTAACCAGGTGGTGATTCCAATTGCAGCTGCCATTCCAGATGTGATCTCATTACTTGAGCAAATTAATACTATTCCTGGTACTTGGTATGTAGCTATTGATCTGGCTAATGCCTTCTTCTCAATACCAGTCTCGAAGGACCACCAGAAGCAGTTTGCCTTCATCTGGCAGGGGCAACAATACACTTTCACAACTATCCCCTAGGGATACATCAATTCTTCCGCCCTGTGCCATAATTTAGTCCAAAGGGAACTTGATCACCTGTCTATTCCACAAAATGTCACACTGGTCCATTATATTGATGACATTATGCTGATTGGATGTATCAAAGACTCTAGATTCATTGGTAAAACATCTGCATACAAGAGGTTGGGAAATTTACCCAATGAAGATTCAAGCACCCTACACCTCAGTAAAATTTCTAGGAGCCCAGTGGTGTGGGGCCTGGGAAGACAGTCCTACTAAAGTGAAGAATAAGCTACTGCATCTGCCCCCGGCTCCCAACAACTAAACAGGAGGCACTGTGCCTAGTGGGCCTCTGTATTTTGGAGGCAACATATCCCTCACTTGGGTGTTCTGCTTTGACCTGTTTATCACGTAACATGAAAGGCCTCCTATTTTGAGTGGCGCTCAGAACAAGAAAAGGCTCTTCAACACGTTCAGGCTGCTGTGCAAGCTGTTTTACCACTGGGACCATATGATCCAGCTGACCCGATGGTGCTAGAGGTGTCAGTTGTAGATAAAGATGCAGTGTGGAGTCTTTGGCAGACCCCTATTGGTGAATCACAGCATAGACCATTGGGATTTTGGAGTAAAGCCCTGCCATCCTCTGCAGACAACTACTTCCCCTTTAAAAATCAGCTGCTGGCCTGTTACTGGGCCTTGGTGGAGACTGAACGCCTCAACATCGGCCACCAAGTCACCATGAGAACTGAACTACCTATCACAAACTGGGTATTGTCTGACCTATGTAATCATAAAGTTGGACGTGTGCAGCAACACTCCATTGTTAAGTGGAAGTGGTATATACGAGATCAGGCCAAAGCAGGACCTGAAGGGACAAGTAAGCTGCATGAAGAAGTGGCCCAAATGCCCACAGTCTCCACTCCTGTCACATTGCCTCCTTTCTCCCAGTCTGCACCTATGGCCTCCTGGGGAGTTCCTTACCACACTTTAAGTGAAGACCAAACAATCATGCTTGGTTTACGGATGGCTCTGCACGATATGCAGGTGCCACTCGTAAGTGGACAGCAGCAGCACTACAGCCCCTTTCTGGGATCTCCCTAAAGGACAGTGGTGAAGGGAAATCCTCCCAATGGGCAGAACTTCGAGCACTGCACCTGGCCGTTGTTTGCCTAAAAAGAGAAATGGCCAGATGTGAGACTGTATAGTGATTCATGTGCTGTGGCTAATGGCTTGGCTGGATGATCCAGGAATTGGAAGGACCATGATTGGAAAATTGGTGACAAGGAGGTGTGGGGAAGAGGTATGTGGATAGATCTCTCTGAATGGACCAAGAAAGTAAAGTTAATTGTATCTCACGTGAATGCTCACCAAAGGGTTACCTCTGAAGAGGAGGACTTTAATAATCAAGTGGATAAGATGACACGCACTGTGGAGACTGGTCATCCTCTTTCCTCTGCCAATCCTGTTATCGCTCAATGGGCACATGAACAAAGTGGACATGGTGGCAGGGATGGAGGTTATGCATGGGCACAGCAACATGGACTTCCACTCACCAAGGCTGACTTGGCCACTGCCACTGCTGAGTGTCCCATTTGCCAGAAACAGAAACCAACATTGAGTCCAAGATATGGGACAATTCCTTGGGGAGATCAACTAGCAACCTGGTGGCAGGTTGATTACATAGGATCACTTCCGTCATGGAGGGAGTCAGCATTTGGTTCTTACTGGACTAGACACCTACTCTGGATATGAACTTGACTTCCCTGCATGAAATGCTTCTGCCAAACTACCATTTGTAGACTTACAGAATGCCTCATCCACCAGCACGGCATCCCACATAGCATTGCTAAAGATCAAGGAACTTACTTCACAGTATATGCGATAGGGCAATGGGCCCATTCCCATGGAATCCACTGGTCGTATCATGTTCCTCATCATCCTGAAGCAGCTGGCTTGATAGAACAATGGAATGGGCTCCTAAAGACACAATTACAGTGCCAACTAGGTGGAAACAACTTGCAGGGCTGGGGTAATGTTCTCTAGGAAACAGTATACACTCTAAACCGGTGGCCAATATATGGTGCTGTGTCTCCAATAGCCAGAATTCATGGGTCCAGAAACCAAGGGGTGGAAGCTAGAGTGGCACCATTCACGATTACTCCTAGGTATCCACTTGTAACATTTTTGCTTCCTGTCCCTGTAACTCTAAGCACTTCAGTCCTGGAGGTTCTGGCCCCTATGGAAGGAACTCTCCCACCTGTAAACACAGCACAGATTCCACTGAACTGGCAGCTGAGAATACCCCCTGGCCACTTTGGGCTTCTCATGCCTTTGGATCAACAGGTGAGGAAGGGTGTCACTGTACTGAGTGGTGTGACTGATCCTGATTACAAAGGAGAAATTGAACTAGTGTTACATAATGGAGGTGAAGAAGAATATGTCTGGAATCCAGGAGATCCCATAGGCCAACTCTTAGAGCTACCATGCCCTGTGATTAAAGTAAATGGTAAAGTACAGCAACCCAATCCTGACAGGATGTCTCATGACACAGACCCCTCAGGAATGAAGGTCTGGGTCATCCTATCAGGCAAAATATCACATCCAGCTGATGTCCTTGCCAAGGGCAAAGGTGATTTAGAATGGATGGTAGAAGAAAGTAGTTCTACCTATCAATGATGACCACGTGATCAGTTGGAAAAGCGATGTTTGTGATTGTTAGTGTATTTTCTTTATATGTGCTTATTGAATATCTTTTATTTGTTCATGTATGATATATCAGATATGATAAATTATGATATATTATATGATTATATATTAGATATGATATATATGATATATTGAATTCTGTGTGTTTTCATTTATATGTGTGATAGATGTTTGATGCTAAATATAAGTGTGATTTCATTAATGTCTGGAAATTATATATGATCAGCAAATTGTGTACAGGTGCCAAGTTGGCCAGGGGGGGATTGTGATAGGAAGGTTTGTTGTGCCAACATGGCCAATGAACACATGTGAAATTGGTTGTAGGGTGGAGAGATAAATATCTCAGCGAGCCTCACCTCTCTCTCTTGCTCTTTGATCATCAGATGAGTGTGTGGCTGCCTTGTTTGTTCTGTGCCTCCATTTGTAAGTTACACTATCTGTGGGACACCTACCCATGGACTCTGTCACTGTAACTTGAGGTTCCTTCAAGTCCTGCTCTGCCATGCTACTGAAAGTTACATCTCTTGAGCAGAAGACTGCCGGAATCTGTCATCTGCCTGACTGTTGGTGACCTGCTTGCTGTTGGCTTCCTGTGGCCAGATAACCTGAATTGCTCCATGGAGGACTACCCTGTGGCCCTCAATACTCGAATGACTTCCAGTGTCTCACAATTGTTTCACGCAAATGAGTTACACTGAGTCATTTGTACTGCTCTATAGGTTAGTTAACTGTTTATTTCTTTTGTATATCTTTCTATCTATATAAACATATACAAAATTATTAGTGTCCTGGTTTTGTTTCTCTAGAGAACCCTGTCTAACACATATGCTATATGAAGTATATGCCAATAGCTATTTAAAAAAAAACAACAAGAACAAAAAGCATAATTCAGAATAAAAATATCATCATGGGGGAGGAGCTTCAAGATGGTACCCAGGTAAGCAGCCCATATGGAGAGCTCCGGTGAGTCTTGTGTCCAGGAGGTCAAGTGAGAGTGTTCTGGTGAGTAGAAAGGTTCTCATGAAGATCCGGGCAGGGAGGGGGTGGGTCCTGTCTGGGAGATGACCCTGCCCTACAATAGCTTTGTTCCAAGCCCCGAAGATCTGGGTCCATATAGCAGGGTTTTCCCACCAGGTGTGCCACCTTTATGTGCCTCAGTTGCCACCCACCAGTGCTCCCCACACACCCCCTGTCCTGGTCGCCACCCTAGGAACTAGACAGTTGTCATGTTGAGCTTCCCAAAGCCATGGCCTGACCACCACATAGTAACTGTCCACTTGCGCTCTCACGGGCGTGGGGGGGGACGAAGAGGGGGCTGCACCTTTCTACCACAGTTCTCCTCTCTCCACAGGGAAGGGTGACAATTCTGTCTATAGGCTCTGGTTTCTCCCTGCAGCCACCCAGGGCCCCAGGCCTAAGCCACAGCAAGTGTGATCACCTGTGACTGGGGCACCCAGCACCAGTACCTGGGTCACCTCCATCCCTGTGCAACCATGTCTTCTCTGTCAACAGGGAATGGTGCCTGCCATTTCCAGGGTGCCTCTGCTCATCGAAGCTCCACCTTCTCCCTGTCTGCATGGATTGGTACCTGCACTTCCCACTCACTCTTTCCCGGCACTGTGGCTTCTAGCAGACCCCTCCCCTCCCAGCCAGGCCGTCCTTGCAGGCCCGCTGTGCCACCTCAGTCAGAGCCTCGGCTAGTCACAGACTGGGACCCTGCAGGCCACCCCAGTGAGCACCCAGCTCCTGGAGCTGCGGATAGGTGAGGCCTGGGTCTCTTCCAGCTCATGCATCATCACTGCTCTGCCCCCTTCCAGCCCATGCAGCAAATGGAACAGTTGAAAGTATATCCCTGGTCCAAAGTGCATCCTTCCCCAAATTTAGCCCAGCTCCAAAACTCAGGGGACCAGCGACAAGGTCTTAGGAGCTCCCCAGTTCATGCTGGCCATATTACCTTAGACTCTAATGTGGCCACCCCCTGCCCATTGGCCCCCTACAGCCCTATCACTATAGTGGGAACTACCCACGAGTCAAATTAAGTTCCCCACAACTGTCCTCACTAGTACTTGCAACATCTCATTGCTGTTGATTACTGAGTCACCATAGCAACTGCGTACACATCAGCTCGACCCACCTCCAAAGAAGGCTACAGGCAGCCCTTGAAAATACTGTTGCCAATCACACAGAGAAAGAATGCAGGGGCTCTTGGTCTCCCAGAAATATAGCACTTAACTCTTTGAAATCATAACATAAACAACAGCATGCCGCATTACACCCAACAGGAACCAGAAAGACAAACCAAAACAGCAGAGCTAACACCACTTATAAAAGAATGTTATATGGATCTGCCACAAAAAGAAATTTTCAGAAGGCTGCTTGGAGTAATGCAGGAGATGAGGGAAGCTACACAGACTAAGGATGCAATGATAGAGGAGATGAAGTCCATGAGAGAAGGGATGAAGTCCATGCACCAAGGAAATAAAGGAGCTAGTGGATGAAGTAGCAGAAACTGCACACAAGATCACTAGAGGACTAGAGAACCATATAAGTGACCTCGAAGACAATCAGGCAGACCCCAGCAAACTAGAAAGACTGTCAAACAAAATAATAAAAGAGACAGAAGGAGACCTGAAGTCAATGACAGATGCTATGAAGAGAAACAGCATCTGAATTATTGGCCTACCAGAACAAGACACACCGAAGAAGTTGACAGTTAAACTAACAGGGAATTTCTGGAAGAAAATTTCCCCACCTTAATGAATGAGAATCAGTCACTCATACAGGAAGTAGAGAGGGCGCTAATTAGACTAAACCCCAGGAAGAACTCACCAAGGCATATTATAGTTGAACTACCCACCTTCCAGGGAAAAGGGAAAATCCTAAGAGCAGCAAGAGAAAGGGAAACACTCACATACAATCGCTCTCAGATAAGAATATGCTAAGACTCATCAACAGAAACCATGAAGAGAAAAGCTGTAGGAAACAAAAACTCCCCCAAAATTCTATACCTTATTATCTATTAAGATAATTATCTATTAAGACAGAAGGAGAGGAAAGGGACTTCCAGGACAATGCAAAACTTAAGATTATGCTGCAAGACACAACCCTGTGGAAGATCCTTGCCGACTCTCTATGGCCAAAAGACCAACATCCATCAAACACAAACAGGAGAATACCATATAGTCCAACTCCAACCAGAAGCCAATGAACCCTCAACAATCACCAAGATAACATGGCCTCAGAGGGAAAACAAGGCAATAAAGAAGCCACCCAGAAAGAAACAGCACAGGAAAAGAAGGGTGATAGGAAAGCACCCAAAACAAAAGGCATGGCATGACAGCAATGACTCCACAGATCGTGATAATAACTCTAAAGGTCAATGGCCTTAACTCCTACACTAAAATAAAAAGGCTTGCAGACTGGCTTGGAACATATAACCCATTTATCTGTTGCCTACAGGAATCACATCTTAAGCTCTCAGACAAGAATAAATTAAAAATAAAAAGCTGGCAGAAGATATACCAGGCAAAAAGTCACTGAACGAAAACAGAAGTTGCAATCCTAATCTCAGACAAAATTTATCTCAAGATTCAAACCATAAAAAGAGATAAGGAGGAGCACTATGTAATGATCAAAGACTCACTCTACCAGGAACCAGTGAGTATGATAAATATATATGCGCCAAAAGAGAGACCTGTGAAATTTGCCAAAGAAACTATTGAAAACATGAAAAAAAGATATCACAGGTTCAACAATTTTAGTAGGTAACTTAAATACACCACTTTCAGAGAAATATAGATCATTGGGAAGGAAGCTCAGCAAAGAGACTATGGAGCTAAACACTACGATTAGACAACTAGATCTGATAGGCATATTTACAGCTTTCCATCCAAATGCTAAATTATTCACATTCTTCTTAAAAGTACATGGCTCATTTTCAAAAATAGACCACATGCTAGGACACAAGTCAAGCCTGAGTAAATTCAAACACATAGAGATTATGCAGATGTCCTTTTCAGATCACCAGGCCATAAAGTTGGAGATCAACCAAAGGACGACCAGAAAAACAAGGGCAAATTAATTGGAGGATGAATAATGATCTTCTGCAACATGAGTGGGTAGTAACCCAGATTAGAGAAGAGATCAGAAAGTTTCTAGAAGCGAATGAAAATGAGAATACAACATATAAAAGCTTCAGGGACATGGTGAAAGGAGTCATCAGAGGTAGATTGAGAGCAATAAGGAACTAGGAAGAGAGACTTATTATGGATACGCTCCCCCAAAATCTACAGCAACTAGAACAGAGTCGACAGAACAATCCCTCCAATGGAAAAAGAAAAGGCATAATATAAGTCAGGGAAGAGTTGAACCACTGCGCAGACAAAAGAACGATGCAGAAGATTAATGCAGCAAAAACTGGCTATTTGAAAAGATTGACAGAATCCACAGACCCCTGGCAAACCTAACCAAAGAAAGGAACAATAGGAACAACATTAATCAGGATGAGGAATGCTACAGGGGGAATCACAACAGACCCTAATGTGATTGAAAATATAACCACAAAGTACTATGAAAGTCTATACCTAATGAATTCAACAATGTGGAAGACATGGACAAATACTTGGGAAAAGAATCCCGCCCCCCTAGATTATCCCAGATAGAGGTCAACAACCTAAACAAATCCATAGGAAAAGAAGAAATAGATATAGTGATCAAGAAGTTACCAACAAAAATAGTTCCCGGACCAGACAGCTTCACAGGAGAATTCTATAAAGCATTCAGGGAAAAACTGACACCGATCTTCCACAAAGTATTCCAGAGTGTAGAAAAGGATGGCAAACTCCCAAACCCATTTTATGAAGTCAGTATAATTTTGATACCTAAACAGGGCAAGGATCCCACAGGAACTATAGACCAATATCTCATATGAACATAGAAGCAAAAATCTTTAACAAGATAGTGGCCAACAGAATACAAAACTACATAAATGTATCATCTGCTAGGATCAGGGAGGATTCATCCCATGGATAGTTTGCCATCCAAAAATTCATCAATAGTATACCCCACATTGATAAGAAAAAGTATAAGAATCACATGATAATATCTATAGATGCCAAAAAAGCATTTTACAACATCTAACACCCACTCCTAAGCAAGATGCTCAAGAGGATAGGAATGGAAGGTCAATTCCTGAAGTTAATACAAGCTATCAGTGAAAAGCCAATAGCTAACATCATAGTCAATGGAGAAAAGACAAAATTAATCCCACTGAAAAAGGGGACCAAACAAGGACGTCCCTTGTCCCCATTTCTATTCAATATTGTATTGGAGGTCCTAGCTATCAACATAAGACAACGGAAGGACATCAGAGGTATCCAACTGGGAAACGAGAAGGTAAAATTATCATTATTTACAGACAACATGATTTTGTACATTGAAAATCCCCAAAGCTCCACAACTGGAGTACTGACAATGATAGAGGAATATGGAAGAGTGGCAGGATACAAGATCAGCAAAAACAGAAGTCGATTGGTTTGCTATATACATTGGACAAGACTATGGAGGAGATCAAGAAGGCAGTATCCTTCACAATAGCCAAGAACAAATTGAAATATCTAGGGATTTAGTTAACTAAAAAAATAAAAGACCTATACAAGGAAAACTATAAGACTCTACTCCAGGAAACCAAAAGTGACCTCCACAAATGAAGGAATATACCATGCTCATGGATTGGAAAACTGAATATAATAAAGATGTCTACCTTACCCAGGGCACTTTCGAAGTTTAATGTTATCCTGATTCAAATACCAACAACTTTCTTCAAAGAATTGGAACAACTGACCACCAATTTCATATGGAGAGGGAAGAACCCCAGAATTAGCAGAACCCTCCTCATAAAGAAGGACAAAGTTGGAGGGCCTGCTTTACTTGAATTTAACATCTACTACAAAGCCACATTGGCCAAACAGCGTGGTACTGGATTAACGACAGAAACTCAGACCAATGGAAAAGAACAGAAAACCTGTAAATAAAACCATCTGCTTATATACAACTAATCTTCGACAAGGGCCACAAAGCATCAAGGGAGAGAGTGATGCCCTATTTAACAGGTGGTACTGGAAACAATGGAAATCCACATGTAGAAAAGTGAAACAAGATGTCTACCTCATCTTATGCTCAAGATCAAACTCAAAGTGGATCATGGACCTAGAAATAAACCTCAAATCATCAGGACCATTAGCAAAGGAACTCGGACAAACCTAAGAACCTTGGCCCAAGGAATACAAAGGCTAACTGCAATAGGGCAGGGTACATACACAGGGGAATGTAAAATCAACAAGTGGGATTTACTAAGGATAAAACACCTGTGAGGGTTAAAAGACTTTATCAAGAGGGTAACAAGGCAACCCATAGAGTGGGAGAGGATTTTTAGCAATAACATAACAGAGAAAGGGCTTATTATGAACATCTATAATACCCTCCTTGCCTGAAAAAAGAGGAAACAGTTAACTCCTTGAAGAAGTGAGCAAAGGAAGTTTCACTAGGGGAGAGATCCGTATGGCCAATAAACATATGAGAGCATACTCCCGATTATTATCCATCAGAATCACCATGAGATGCCATCTAATACCTTTGAGGCTAGCCAAAATCAGAAAATCAGAGAGCAACAAATGTGGGAGGGGATGTGGCAAGACAGGAACTTTCCTATATTGCCTGTGATCTTCTAGATATGTACAGCACTTATGAAAAGCAATCTGGCGATACTTAAAAAAATGGAAATTGATCTACCTTATGACCCAGCTATCCCTCTACTGGGCATATACCCAGAGGAGGTAAGAAAAAACCATGACCAACAGTATGAACTCCAATGTTTATTGCTGCACAATTTACAATCTCAAAGACTTGGAAACAACCAAAATTTCCATCGGTAGATGAGTGGATCTGTAAACTCCGGCACATGAACAAACGAGTACTATGTATCACTAAAAAGCATTGGTGAGTTCATGAAACACATCTTTTCCTGGGAAGAGTTGGAGAAAATTATGATAAATGAAGTCAGCCAAGTGCAATAGAAGCAGACAATGAGTTCCCTGAGGTAAGTGTAATCAGCATATTAGGTATAGAAGATAAGCCACTTAAATCATAGCATTTGGGCTGAGGTATAGGGAGTTGGGAGGAGGTTTGACCAAATCCAAGGAGGTACATGTTGGTTCAACACAAAAAAAGGGGAAATGGGGGAAGGGGGAGGGAGGGAGGGAGAAAAGGGGAGGTGAAAGTGGTATGATAATGAAGGGAGTAGGGCACTAACCTACTCTTGGGGAGTGCACTGGTTTCTGTGGTCTCCACAGAATCAGAACTGGGCATGCAGAACTGGGTGCACCCAACCATGGTGCACCAAACCATGAAGACAATGTGGCCATGTGGAACAATGCATGGGCTGGCCCTAACCAGAGACAAACTGACCCCTCCCTAGAAATAGGTATGACAGAGAACAACACTAAACCTACAGGTTGGGGAGAGAGGCCAGCATGCCACACCCACATAGAAGCAGACCAGGAAGGAAGAAGACAAAGAGACAGCTGGAGTGAGTGACCCCATGTTGGCACACCAGGCCTGGAGGATGACATCCCTGGGGAAACTAATGGGACACATCGGGGGCTGGGCAGTCAACAACAGCTGGTGTCATGTTGCTCCCTTACTGGAGAAGACTGTGACAGAGGACAATTATGGGGTCACATGGTGGGGGGGTAATGCAGTCTGAACCCCCCACAGTGGGGAACATACCAGACCAGCAACTAGAGCAAAGCAAAGCCATGAAGCCCTTGAGAAGTCCCCCAAAAGGGACTCCGGGCTGGGAGGGGCAGCTCCTGGACAGGCATGTAGGCCAGCAAACAGACCTGAGAGTTTTGTATATTTCTTCTCTTTTTGTTTCATTCTTTTCTCCCTTTTCTTTTTCTTCTTGTTTCTTCTCCATTTTCCTTTTCAATCTCTCTCTCTCTCTCTCTCTCTCTCTCTCTCTCTCTCTGTCTCTCTCTCTCTCTCTATCTCTCTCTCTCTCATCGCTATGTCAGTTGGTGTACCTTCCTATATAAGAAAGGCATGGGAAGCGTACCCATGGAGAAAGCAGTGGGACCAACAATCCCAGGGAGAACTGGGGGGCTAGGGTGATAGGGGAAGGGGGCAGAGAGCAGGCAGCATCACAGACAGGGGAACAACGAGGGTATTAGAGTCAACAACAAGGAGGATATAGGGATCTGGGGTGGTGGTGGTATTGGAGCAACAGCAAACTAGCTAAGAGAAGGTACCAAGAGTGTGGAAAGGGGTAAGTGATGGTGGGGCAGGAGAAAGGTAAAAGGGAACATAGGAAGGGCCTAGGAAGTAAAGAACTGGATAGAGGTGTATATAAATACATTAATCCACAAAAATAGAGGTATTGGCCTATGTACATATATTTATATGGCAATACACTGAGGTAGTGGACAGACTTTGGACCTCTTCTCATACCCTCCCTCAACACAAGAACACTTTGTTCTAACAAACCGGCAGTCTGAGATGTTCACCCTCCTGACAATTGCTGAAGACAAAATGGGTGCATAAGCAAATGTGGTGAAGAAAGCTGATGGTGCCCGTTATCAAAATATAAAATGTCTGGGATCTTAAAGGCTTGGGCATTAACAAGCAGCCATCTAGCTGAGAAGCTACAAAGCCCATGGAAGAAGCATATCAGTCTGTGTGATCATGAGGTGTCGATGGGATAATGTATCAGGCATCTAAGACCCAGGACTATAATTCTTTATGGGAGTAGAAAGCCTCATCAGTCCCTAAAGGAACGGCTGGTGGTTTCAACTGCTGACTTCATTGTCAGCAGCCCAACTTATAACCATTACACACTGGGATATAAAGGAACAATAACTCCAAATAAAAACTTTTTACAATAGAAAGATGACTACTGAGACAGTTACAAGGTTTATTGTGCCAACCTGGCCGATAAACACAGGTGGGATTAATTGAAATGTGGAGGGATAAAGCCTCACCTTTCTAGCTCTTGGGTCTTTTGCTTTTTGAGGGTCGGACCAGGGTGCAGCTGCCTTAACCAGTTCCCTGCTTCAGCTGGCAAGGTTCACATCCTGCAAGACATCCCTGAGGAGAAGCCATATGGACCTACCCCGATGCAGCCCTGGCTGCTGGAGCAGCCATGTAGAGACCCCTGACAGTGCTGAGATACTTCCACACTCACTGATTTGGCTTTCCTCCTGCAGTAAGCATCACTGTGTGTGTTTTGTGAGATTGAGGAGAACTTAGATCAGTGTTGGACTTACAGGCTTGGACAGCAATGAGTTGGGATGCTTTCCTAATGTACACTTATGCTTTATATAAAACTGTTATGCATATGAGTTTCTGTGGATTTGTTTCCCTAGTTTACCCAGACTAACACAACTATGAAACAAAAATTATTTTATTCATCTGTAGTGTTCAACTTTGGCAATCACATACAATTTTATAATCATCTTTTTTTAAAATAAAAATTTCTTCAAATTCCTACTGTCTATGGAAGTCACCTTTAATTACCATATATCCTGAGTATTTGTTAGTCCAATATATAGGTTGCCCTGGATTTTTCTGTTTAGAATTTCTGGTTATAAAACAAACTCAGTGTCCAGGTCAATGCCACATCAATTCCTAGCAAAGTAAGACATCCTACAGTACAATCCTAGTTTTATTTAATGAAGTATTTACATCTAAAGTCAATAAGATTAATTGAAAATATACAAATATTCATAGTAGTTATCTATCAGGGACTTTGTTTAGAAGTAAATGATACTTTCTGCTTATTATTCTGTATTTACAACTTTTAAAAACATGTCTATTCACAACGGCAGGAGCCAAAGTGGGTGAACAAGTAAATGTGGTGAAGAAAGCTGATGGTGCCCGGCTATCAAAAGAGATAGTGTCTGGGGTCTTAAAGGCTTAAAGGTGAACAAGCGGCCATCTAGCTCAGAAGCAAAAAAGCCCACATGGAAGAAGCACACCGGCCAGTGCGATCACGAGCCAAGGGACCAGGTATAAGGCATCATGCAAAAAAAAGATGTAAGTGTGTGTATGTATGTGTATATGTGTGTATATGTATATATGTATATATATACATATATACCATATTAAATGAAGGGGGAAGTGCAGAGTGGAGACCCAAGGCCCAAGTGTCGGCCAATGGAGATTCCCTCATAGAGGGGTTTAGGAGAGGAGATGGGTTAATTAGGGTGTGATGTAGTACCGATGAAGAACACAGCTTTCCCCCAGATCCTGGATGCTTCCTCCCCCCAACTACCATGATCCGAATTCTACCTTGCAGGGCTGGATAGGGAAGAGGCTGTACACTGGTACATATGAGGGCTAGAGGTACAGGGAATCCAGAGTGGATGATACCTTCAGGACCAAGGGTGTGAGGGACGATGCTGGGAGAGTGGAGGGTGAGTGGGTTGGAAAGGAGGAACTGATTACAAGGATCCACATGTGACCTCTTCCCTGGGAGAGGGACAGCAGAGAAGGGGGGAAGGGAGACTCCGGATAGGGCAAGATATGACAAAATAACAATGTATAAATTACCAAGGGCACATGAGGGAGGGGGGAAAGAGGAGGGAGGGGAAAAAAAGAGGACCTGATGCAAAGGGCTTAAGTGGAGAGCAAATGCTTTGAGAATGATTGGGGCAGGGAATGTATGGATGTGCTTTATACAATTGATGTATGTACATGTATGGATTGTGATAAGAGTTGTATGAGTCCCTAATAAAATGTAAAAAAAAGAAAAGAGGAGAAAAAAATGATTAGGGCAAAGACTACAGATGTGCTTTATACAATTGATGTATGTATATGTATGAACTGTGATAAGAATTGTATGAGCCCCAATAAATTGTTAAAAAATGTCTATTATAATTTTTAAAATATAACATTTAGATGGAGGAAAAAAAGAAGGAAAGAGTGAGAGAGGAAAACAATAAAGAGAAGAAGCTGGCATATATGATGGGATAATAATATCTTTTTTAAGAATCAATACCAAACTACTCCTAAGGAGTTGGAGATTGAAGAACACTCAAATGTTCAACTATTCCAAAATGCTCGTCCGCTCCACT
This sequence comes from Tenrec ecaudatus, assembly GCF_050624435.1. Taxonomy (NCBI): domain Eukaryota; kingdom Metazoa; phylum Chordata; class Mammalia; order Afrosoricida; family Tenrecidae; genus Tenrec; species Tenrec ecaudatus. Next base: position 54,766,374 of record NC_134531.1, on the reverse strand, counting down.
TCCTCACTACTCCTCCCTTGAGTACACTCCCTCACATTTCTACAGAAACCCACGAAAGCTTAAGGAAAGGTCTCATGTGGTAGTAGCAGCTGTTCAGTCCAACACCCAGCATCAGGCAAGGGTAAGTTAGTTGCTGGGACCAGAGGACATACTCTACTCCTGGATCTCTCTGGTGATGAGATCAGAACCCCCGCTTTTCAGTGAGTTCATTTTATATGCATTGCAGAAAATCCTGTTCATAATTACTCACAGGTGAATCCTATCAATATTTCTCCCACTATGTTACCAAAGTGATGGGGGAAACATTGTTTTATGGAAGTTACACTGAATATCAATGGTGCAACTAAATTAACATAAAACTCTTCACACAAATATAGTAATCTTTTTGCCACCCCTGTACTATATCTTACTTAAGTGGACTTGACCTGGAGCCTCTAGCAGGAAATTTCCCATCGGCATTGGCTTCCTACTAATCTTAATCAGTGAGTTTGGCAAGGTTGTCTAGAGAAACAAATCCAGTGATACTCATATATATGTAAGAGTGAGCTTTTTATCAAGAAGCAATTATTTATCAAACAAGCATCCCATCTCAGTCCAGATCAAGTCCATAAGTCCAATATTAGTCCATAAGTCCATCTTCAGACTCATGCAGTCACATGCAATGATGCACAATGCAGGAAGATTATAGGCTGGTGGGTGCAGTCTTGTGGATCCAATGGTGGTGGAGGTCTCAGAGTCACTCACCAGCAGGAAGGTGAAGGCAAAGAGACAAAGGGAGGTTCCCAGAACCTTCCTTATGAGAATCCCATGCCGCCAGGAGGCATCATCAGGCTGTGACCTGAACTCCACCCATATAGTTTCACATAACTTTAAGTTGACATGGAATTATATAACTACCACAATCAACCAGGCTTTACCCAGTTAACTCCAGAAGCAGTTTTTTTCTCCTTTCAGCCGTAGCATATCTATCCATACACCCGTTACAAGTTATAGTAACTAAAATAACCATTAAGCAAATCGTGTGGTCCAATTCAGATCTTAATCTAATCCTATTTCTGTTTAGCCAGAGTTCTTCTTAGAGGACTTCTTGGAGGCAAAGATTGCAAGACCTCATCTTACATACTATGTACATGTGAGGAGAGACTAATCCCTGGAGAAGGACATCATGTTTGCTAAAGTAGATGAGCAGCAAGGAGAAGCAACAATGGGACCAAGTATAGGGACACTTGTGCAATGGGTGCAGGACAGGGCAGTGTTTCCTTCTGTTGTATATAAGTTGCTATAGGTTGCAACCAACTCTATGGCACCTAACAACAACAACGAAAACATTTCTATGTGTTAGTCCTCCAAAATGGGACTATATCCACAGGCAAATGAAATCCAGAATTGTATCACTTAAGATATTATGGCTGGAAGGGCCATATTAATTGAGTATAACTCGAACGTGTACACGCAAATGCCAGAGAGAGAGGGAGATAGGCAAACTACCTGGTAAGTGCCTCAACAGAAGCATCATGGAGTCAGGGAGCACATCATGGGTCAACTATTTGTCTCAAGGAAAATAAGTGATGCAAAGCTGATCTTTAAATGGGTAGTACTTTGATTTGATTCTGTCAGACAGATGAGATTGTCCAGGTGTGTGGCAACAGTAGGAATGAGGGGGGCATGGGAGAAAATGATCTTTTCAAGATCTACAAGTAGTTTGCATGGGTGAGCACATATGGCCTATATGGCCATGACGTGCAAACTTACAACATATTACTTGTCTAACTTTAGATTTAACTGTGCAGTACTATATATATATACTATATATAAAATTGAGTACTATAATAAAAAGATACAGCCCTTAAAAGTACCTTTCCTCAATTTAAGCCACTCTGTATCCCTTGTTTGAAGAACTGCCACATGATCTACGTGGAAATTCTGCAGGAGTACAATTAGGTATTACAACATTTCCATTCTTTGCCATGTTATTATAATCTGTTATGATGCACAGCCTATGCATCATAACAATTTAATGCCTTTGCAAAGTGAATGAAACACAGGAAATTTATTTGTGGGATTTTCTGCTTTTATGCAAGATTCATCTGCCATTAGCAGTAATTTCTTTCATGCCATATCCTCTTCTGAATCTGACTTGAATTTCTGCCAGTTTTTGTTGTTGTTATTGATGGAGTACTGCTGAAATTGGTTTTTAATTATCTTCCATAAAATTTTACTAGTACATGATGCACATCTTTTTTTTTTAATGATTTCCACATTCTGAGTCATCTTTCTTTGGAAAAGGCACAAATATAGATCTGCAGTTAAGGAGCTTGGGTAGCTTAGTGGGTTATACTCTGGGCTGCAAAGCACAAGATGGGTGGTTCAACCCCATCAGATGCTCCTGTGGAGAAGGAGGAGGCTTTCTGCTCCTATATAGCTTGATAGCCTCAGACAACCACAGTGTGCCTATGAGTTGGAATCAACTCAATGGTAGTGAGTTTTCAATTTTTCAGTTGGTTGGCCAAGTAGTTCTCTTCCATATTTCTTGGGATAGTTGAGTGAGGACTTGCGGCACCATATCCATTTGTTGAAACATCTTAATTGATATTCGGTCAATTTCTCCAGCCTTGTTTTTACCGTGGACTTCTATACTATCAGTTCTTGAGCATCTGTTATTTCCTGAACTGACTGAATGCAGACCAATGCTTCTGATATTGTGTAATATTTTGCCCATAGAATCCTTCAGTACAATAAGCCAAGGATTGATTTTTTTGCTTCAGTCCTGTCAGCGTGATAAATGTTGAGAATTCCTCCTTCTTTGTTTTCTAACTGCAGCTCTGTGCACATTTCACTTATTTTGTCTTCTCAAGCTGCCTTTTGAAATTTTCTGTTCAACTTTTGGTCATTTCTTCTTAGCTATTCTATGTTCGAGAGCAAGTTTACGAGTCCTTGCTGACATCTATCGTGGTGTTTTCTTTCTCTGCTGCCGTTTTGTTACTCTATTGGTTGCTTCGAGCATTACATATTTGTTATCATGCCACAACTCCCCTGATCTTTAGTCGTTAATATTCAGCATGTCACATGTTCTTGAAAAGATCTCTAACATCAGGTGAGATACATTAAAGACAATACTGTAGATCTCATGAAATTGTTTTAATTTTCTCCAGCTTCAGCTTGAATTTGGACATCAGCAATTGGTGTTCTATTACATAGTTGAACCCTGGCCCTCTTCTGACTAATTATATTGAGCGCTTCCATCTTATCTTTCCATTGGTGTAGTTGATTTAATTCTTGTGTATTTTAGTGACGTTTGTGTGTATAATTTCCATATGTGCTGTGGAAAAAGCTATTTCCAATGACTGTGTCATTGGTCTTGCAAAAATTTTATCATGTAAATTATGGGCACAATTTCTTTAAGAAAAGCTATATTTTCCAATTACTGAGCTTTCTTCTTTGTTTCCAACTTTTGCATTGCAGTCATCAATATTAATGCATCCTTTAATATTAATAATTTCATTGGGGGCTCTTACAAACTTTCTCCCCTCCCTCCCACCCCATCCTACCCTTTTTTTAATATTGGAATATTCTTTTGTAATTCAGTAAAATTTGAAATTCAGGTGGGGAAGGCATATGAAATAAGTGCTTTATTACATCAAATTGAACAAAGGGGAAATTGTTGATACATTTGTTTATAAGTAAGGATATACTTACCCCATCCTACCTTTTATGAATCCTCAATCAATTATGTATTATTATTGTTATCTCATGGCTTACACTGTCCATGGTCTCCCTTCACACATTTCTGTGTTTGTGGGGTGGGGCTATATATCCAACCTTGTGATAGATTCCCCCTTTCTCCCCCTTCCCCTGTCCTCAACTATCCCCATACCCTCATGACAGCACCACTCCCACTAATGTTCCTGAGGGTTTCATCTGTCCTGAATTCCATGTGTTGAGAGCTCTTATCTGTACCAATGTGTATACTCCACTCTAGCCAGATTTGTAAGGTAGAACTGGGTCATGGTAGTAGGGTGGGGTGGGGTAGGTAAGCATTCAGGACATAGAGGAATAGTGTGTGTTTTATCAGTGCTAAACTACACCCTGGTTGAATTGTCCCTTCTTTGTAACCCTTCTGTGGGGTTAGGTCCAAGTGTCTACAGATGGGTTTGGGGTCTCCACTCCAACCTCCTTCTTTCACTTCAATATAATTGTTTGTTTTGGATCTTTGGATACCTGATACCTGCTCCCATTAATGCCTCATGATCACACAGACTGGTGAGCTTCTTCTATGCAGAATTATTTGCTTCCCTGCTAGATGGCTCCTTGTTTAACATCAAGCCTTTAAGACTCCAGATGATATATCTTTTGATAGCCGGGCACCATCAGCTTTCTTCACCACATTTGCTTATGCACTCATTTTGTCTTCAGTGGTTGTTTCGGGAAGGTGAGTACTACAGAGTGCTAGGTTGTTAGAACAAAGTGTTCTTTCTTGTGTTTAGGAGGCCTTGAGTAGAGTTCCATAGTCCATCTGCTATCTCAATACTTAACATATAAATATATGTACATTGGCCTCTATCCCTTTCATTATAAATTTTTTCATTATAAATTAATATATTTACATATATACATGCCTATAGCTATACTTCTATAAATAGCTTTAGCCTCCAACTTCTTTCCTCTATTTTCTTTCACTTTCCTCCTGTCCCACTATCATGCATACCCTTCATTCAACTCTCAGTAATTCCTCTCGGGTACATTGCAATTGACTAAAACCCACCAGGCATCATATGCCCTCCTCACTATCAATTTTAGATCTCTTGTTGTTCCCTTATTCCTGGTTTGTTGGCTCCCCACTACCCCTCATCACCCCCTCCTCTCCCATGTCCCCTAGGGACTGCAGATCCAGTTGTTTTCTCCTCAGGATTGGACATCCTGCCTATCCCATAAAGACAAACATAGTGTAGGAAATAAGAAAAAAAATAGATAGTTCCAGGTATGTCTGCTGGCCCTTTTCCAATTGGGTCTGATGAGATTATTAATGCATTTTCATTTATCTTTGGAATTAGTGATTGGTAAATACATTTGAACATTAGTCAATATAAACTGGCCTTTCTAGGAGACATATGGCTAATATATCTACACACATTTTTCATGGAGGTTTAACACATATAGCACTGTTATTTCAGGCCATAGCATGATTATATATATAAATTTACAATGAATGGAACAATGTTGCTCTTCAACTTGTCATTCCTGTTTAATAAGCCACATGATTGTCTGATTCAAAATGGCCCATATTAGTCCATTTCAGTTTACTAATGCATAGGGTAACAATCTTCAAGCATTCCATTTCATGTTTCACAATTTCCAGTTTCCCTAGGTTCACACTTGTACATTCCACATTGCTGTGAATGTAGACAAGCATTTATTTTCATTTTGAGTCACACCACATCAGAAAGCTTTACTCCATCTACTTCATTAACATCAATTCTGATTTGACTGGACAGCTGTTCCCCAGGGGCATTTAGAGAGCCTGAGAGGCTCACTTTTAGCACTCTCACAGAAAATGTTCTCCTTTTATCTATCAGGTTTTCATTGGCCAAGTTTTTAGTATATGTGCTGCTGAAGTGACCACCATTAGCCACGTTTTTCTGACGTCATTTTTTCTAGTCCATCTTAGTCTGGAAACTCCAATTAAGCTTGCCACCATGGTATTAAGCAAATGTATTGTGTCTTATCTTTTACTATTTGAAATAAAACAGGTCATTGACAGGGTATATTAAAATTAAAATTCCCAAATCAGGTAGACTGCATAGCTTTAAGAAATTAAATTTGAGTATATTGTCTTAAGTACTATATTTTGGGAGAAATCATTTAAAAACAAATGGAAATAGAAAAGCAATGCCAGAAAAGTGGCCCAAAGAGTCTCAGTAAAAACATGATGCGAACAGGAAGTTAGTTTGTGCTAATGGTTCATTTATGTTTGAATGCAATTCCATCTTCACTCCATTGACCAGAGTAAATAGAGTGTGGAGTCATTTTTATAATCATTCCCTATTTAAATATAGTTTAGCTTGTGGACAGTTGGGTAAATTCTGTACTTAACATCTAGATAAAATTCTGACCCACACCATTTGCAATTAGTTGATCCCAAATTATGGTTGTCCACATGTCTCACAGTAGAACCAGGCATCACAAGATTTTGATGGCTAGGCCTTTTGGAAGGAGTCCTGGTGAAGAAATGGGTTACACGATGAACTGTAAACCACAAGGTCATTGGTTCGAAAACATCAGCCTCTCAGTGGGAGAAAGAAGAGGTTTTCTACTCCCATAAAGATTTACAGTCTAGAAAACTCACAGGGAAACTCGACTCTGTCCTATAAGATCACAATGAGTTGGAATCAACTTTATGGCAGTGAATAAATGAGTAATGCTATTCTGAAAGTCAGCAGGTCTGAATCCCTTTCTTCTGAGTGTGTCCAAATTGCCATCCTTTAAGAAAAGTGCTTAATCTTTTGTGCAATATGGGAGGCAAAGTAACATACCACCTACTTGTAAAATATTTCATTACCTGAATTTCTTATTCATTGAGAAATATGAAATCCATCTATACTTTCTTTTTCCCCCCGCCCCCCATGTGATTTTCTTAGGAACAAATATATAGCTCAAATTTCTAATGAGTGGTACATCAATTCATTGTTTTTGATAGAAATATTATCAATTAGTTAATCATACACTGAATAATATACTATTAATAAAGCTTAGTGTCTATAAAGCATTGTAATAAAAAGGTATATTTCATGACACATTTACATTATATATAATACACACATATCTAACATACACATCAGAATCATTTTCTTTCATGCAGCATTACTCCAAAAATTGCCAGACTTGTGGAGCCATTATGGCAGTTATAAAATAAGAGTCTCTTAAATGGAAATTATGCGCTAGGCCTATTCATCCTGGGTGTTCTGACCTTGAAGGGAAAACATCAATTTACTGCTTTATCTGAAGTCTAGACAGATCCGCCTAGTCCAAAATGAACTTGAATCCATAAATCTCCGGAGCACAGTCATTTTGTGAAGAGGAGGGTAGAATGATTCATTTAGGGTTAAAGAACAAGAAGACCATTTCCACACTCTAATCAAATCATAAGATAAATGAAACTTATCTGACATATTGTTTGCATGGATACCATAAAGAAAAAATAGACAAAATCTAGTATGAAATGACATTTTGCAAACTACATGTGTGTATGTGTATATATATATATATATCCTTGTGTGTGTGATATGCATATACCAAATGCCTACAAAGCATTCTGAATGTCTGTGTTCTAGGTACAAAGTACAATGAAGGAAGAGTAAATAATACTCTTTGCCAACAAGAGCACTTGTCCAAGGCAGACATTCTTACATCATTCAGTTAAATTATTGTTTTGTTTTAAGAGGATTTCAAAAATTAGGTTCAGGTTTTAAAATGACCTCAATGAAAGAGTTTCACGAGTTTCTCCAGCCTCAATGGCATCTGAAAGTTTGGAGTCCATGAGAACTTGAAATTTTGTTCTGCATCCCCTCTCTGCTTTGATCGTATTATCCTACCGAAACTTTGATCAAAATGTAGAGTGATGATTCAGCCAGGCCTTTAAGAGTGGATCTAAAGATGATCAAAGCACTCAGGTGGCTTTTCTCCTATAGCTGTTCCAAGGGTGAGCTTCTGTAATGGCAAGCACAGAGTAACGGGTTCTCTTTCTCCCATATTGTTTCTTTCCTTGCATTGCCTGGGGATCTTGATGATATTCTTCAGTCAGAATCCCCATCTGTATGTCTTTAACATTCTGATGATGAAGCTCATTTCTATTTGGAGGAAGAAACTTAAGATCATTTATGAGAAAATACTAACCTAATTCCATATTTCCTCATACTGCTATTAGATACCATTCTAGTACTTAGAACTCCCCAGTGTCTGGTGAGTGAAAATCATAACATAACATAATTCAAACTCTTCAACATAATCTACAAGGATATGTATGATGTGGCTTGACTGGCAATTCTTCACTCAGAATCTCACAAAGATAGCTCCTTCTCATTAACTTACAGCCCACACCATAACCATTCTCAAAGTTAAACCACCTATAGTCAACAAAGGCTAAAATGAGAGCAGTAGACCTAACCTACACCCCAAAGCCTAGCATGGGAAGAAACCTACAGCTATCGATCCCATTCTTCCTTGTTTATCTGTACTTCTTCACATCTTTCATCCAAATAGCAAAAACAGGTACAACAATTTATTTTTGAGGCCAAAATAATCAAATCAAGCATTTTCTCCTATAACGCCCCAGTGCTTTGGTATGTACAGTAGACATATACCATTTTAGAAGGGACGCTAATTAGTTTTATATTAAAAACGTTACCATAAATTGTTTATGTTAAATGTTGAGTATTTCAAATCAAAAGATTATCAACCTAACAGATTATCAATAAACATTTCACTTGTATGGAAAAGAGTCACAGATCTATATCCCAGTGGAAGTTACAAAGTCTTCAAACTTGATATTCTCTAAAAAATCAAAGACCCATGTGTGTCAGTGGTACTGAGATATGTGGAACATTTTCCTACCACTGTGCATAGCGAGATGACATCTAAAGTTAATTAGGACAATCCCAAGAGTCAATCACCATATACTGACCTGCCATCATACCCTTTCTTAATATTCACTCCAAATTGGATATCACTGTGGCAGCGAAGGGACCACATACACCTCTGACTACTATTATTTTCTAGCCATTCAAATTCTTGATTATAGCCCGGGTCTTTTTGGATTATGCAGGAGATAGAATTCTACTTATAAAAATTCCATCAATCATGGCCTTTTTTCTCATAATCAAATCCTGCATTTTAAAATCTGGCAATTGGGTTTTTTAGCTATTACCATTCTAAATAGTTACTTTACTGTATGATAGCTTAAAGGAATAGGTGGTCTCCAACTGACTATACACTTGGCATTCAGACCTTCACACATTCCTCTATGAAAGGACTGAGCTATGATTTTATTTAACTATTACTACATTAAAAGTCATGTGGCAATTCTGACCCTAGTCATTGCAAGGTCTATCAGCTGCAAGTTTTGTTCTTTAAGGAGATTTAAGATGACATAGTAAGAATTTTAAGATAATCATTTCAAGGGGTAGCTTTTGGTTGAGAACTAATGCTATTGATGGAAGAAATCCAAGTCGCCTTGGAGGCACTAGCAAAAAACAAGGATCCAAACATTGACAGAATACTGATTGAGACGCTTCAGCATGCTGATGTAGCACTGGGAGTACTCACTCATCTACTCCCAGAAATTTAGAAGAAAGCTACCTAGCAAACGCACTGGGAGGGATCCACATTTGTGTCTATTTCAAGAAAAAGTAACCAACCAGAACGTGGAAACTATGAAAAAATTATCAAAGTAATGTAAACTTTTGCTGAAAAAAAGAAAAAGTTATAACCATACATAAACAGGGAACTTCCAGAAATTCAAGCTGGATTTAGAAGAGGATATGGAATAGGGGCTATCATTGCTGATGCCAGATGGATTCTGACTGAAAGCGAGAAGTATTAGAAAGATGTTTGCATGTGTTAATTGACAATTCAAAAACATTTGACTCTGAGTATGAAAACAAACTATGGAACAATAGTGATCCAAATAGACTTAATTATGCTCATGCAGCACCTACACACAGATGACCAGGAGGCAATCATTTGGTAAGAATAGGTGAGACTGAATATTTTAAAATCAGGAAATGTGTGCATCAGGGTTGTATAATTTCACCATACTTACTCAATTTGTACTTTGAGTCAACAAGCAGAGAAGCTAGACTATAAAGTGAGAACATGGAATCTGGAAGAAGGCATGCTAACAAACTGAGATATACAGGTGATACAACACTGCTTGGTGAAAGCCGAGAGAACTTGAAGTACTTACTGATTAGGACCAAAGATTACAGTTTTTAATGTATATTACAACTCAACTTAAAGGAAACCAACTGCTCACTGGACTAGTAGACAACATCATGATAAACTGAGAAGATTCAAGTTTCAAGGACCCCGTTTTACTTGGATAAACAAGCAACACTCTTGGAATCAGCAGTCAAGAAATTAAGTTATGGACTGGACTAGGAAAATCTGCTATGAAGGCCTTTTTAAAGGGTTAAAGAACAAAGATGTCATTTTGAGGATTAAATAACACATCCCCATCCAGAGTGTTTTCAATCATCTCATATGTATGTGAAAGCTGGACAATGAATAAGGAGGATCTGAGGGAATTGATGCATTTGAATTAATGTGTTAGCAAAGAATACTGAAAGTATCATAGTGTGTCTTGGACAAAGTACAGTCAGAATGTTCCTTAGAAATGAGAACAGCCAGACTTTGTCTCAGGTACTTTGGATATGTTATCAGGAAAGATTGGTCCCTGGGGAAGGACAGCATGCGTGGTAAAGTAAAGCGGATGCCAGATGAATCTTGGCTAGAAGCAGAGAATATCAGAAAGGTGTGTAGTTTTGTTTTATTGACTGTGTCAAGGAATTTAAGTGTATGGATTATAACAACCTACAGATAACCTTGAGAAGAATGGGGATTCCAGAACACTTCATTGTGCTCCTGCAGAACTTGTAATGGCTCAAAAGGCTGTGGTGAGAGCAGAACAAGTGAATACTGTATGGATTGTATGGTTTAAAATCAGGAAAGGTATATATCAAGTTTGTATACTCTGACCATACTTATCCAATCTGTATGCTGAGCAAATAATCAGAGAAATTGGCTTACATTAAGAATAATGTAGCATCAGGATTAAAGGCAGGCTTATTAACAACTAGCTGTATACAGATGACACATTGCTTGCTGAAAATGAGTAGGACTTGAAGCACTAGATAATGAAGATCAAGGATTTCAGTCTTCAGTATGGATTAAAATTCAAAGTAAAGAAGACCAAAATCCTCACAACTGGACCAATAGGCAACATCATGATAAATGAAGGAAAGGTTGAAGCTGTCAAGGATGTTATCTTCCTTGGATCCACAGTCTCATGGGATCAGCAATCAAAGGATCAAAGGCTAGGTCGAATTGGTAAATCTGCTGTAAAACCTCTTAAAATATTGAAAAGCAAGGGTGTTACTTTGAGGACTAAGGTGTGTCTGACTCAAGCCATGGTATTTTCAATTGAAAATTGCCTCACATGGACGTGAAGTTGGACATTGAAAAAGGAAGATGGAAGAATTGATGCATTGGAATTATGGTGTTGGCAAAGAATATCGAAGGAACGATGGACTACCAAATAAATAAATACATTTGATTTATAAGTACAACCAGAATGCTCTTTAGAGACACGAATGGTGAGACTTCATCTCACATACTGTGGACACGTTGCAAGGAGAGACCAGCTGCTAGAGAAACCCATCGAGGATGGTAAGGTGGAGGGGCAGCGCAAAAGAGAAAGGCCTTTAACAAGATGGATGGACACAGTGGCTGGGACAATGGGTTCAAACATAAGAACAATTGTGGAGATGGCACAGGACTGGCTGGTGTTTCGTTCTGTTGTGCGTAGGGTCACTGTGAGTCTGAGCCAACTCAGTGAGACCTAACAACCACCACCACCACAACAAAGTAGAGAGTCAATGAAAAAGAGCAAGATCTTTGACAAGGTGAATTCACACAGTGGTTGTAACAATGGCCTCAAACATAGCAACAATTGTGAAGTAGGCCCAGGACGAGGCAATACTGTATTCTATTTTGCATAGGGTCACTTTGAGTCGGAGCTCTTTCTATGGAACCTAACAGGATGCATTAAAAAATATTAGACTGCTCAGTTGGTTAAACTATGTGGGGACCATAGAAAAAGTTACCACATGGAGGAAAACTAAGTCATATAGATGGGAGAGGAAACAGCCTGTTTAGGATCTTTATATTCAACACTCAGCCACAAACTTAAGACTACATTTCAGTAATTCCTGCCAAGCACAGCTGTTCTGTGATACTAGCTCAAGTGTGAAATATGTGAATAACGAGGCCATTCTGAACATTCCAATCCAGCAGACATGTTAACAGTTAAGGGAGACAAGTCACCCCCACTTTCCCTTTCCAAGTTCCTGGCCCACGAAATCATGAGAACTATGATGTTAACTAGTCAATTAGTTCTGCAGTGTGTTTTTTAACCTTGCAATACATAACTAAAACAAGAACGTATTCTGTTATTACCTAATTTAAAAATAATTCTCTTAAAATTAAAAAATGACTCGAATATAGAATTACTGAATTAATGGTATTTACTTTTAATATAGGCAAGAGGGAAGAAGGTCTATATAGCTTTCTCCGTTGCTTCGCAATAATCTTAGCAACTCAAGGAAGATCCTACTATACCACTAGGTTGGCTCATTGAGTGTATACACACACACACATGCACACACATACTTTTTGCATAAGTATATATAATTCAAGGATTATATATTCATTTGTAGATTTAGTAAAGCATTTCAGAAGAATAGGTAGACATTCTTCAGAATATTCTCTCTCTCTATTGTTTATAAAACTGAGCTTTTAAAAAACAATTATATTAATAGAGTAGTTAAGAATCTGGGGTGTAGTTGGTCTGTGGTAGCACCACTTAAGCACCTCTTTAAGGCCACCCGGAAAAGGAGAAAGCTTACATGCTCTTACAGAAGGTGAGGGGGTGCAGAATAATGGCCTGACCAGAGGCGCTGGTGAAGAATCTGAAAGTATGAATTACTACCACAAACTAACAAACATGTCCCGGAGGAAGCCCAGTCAGAATACTCTTTAAATGTGAAAATGGGAAATCTTCATCTCATGCACTCTGGACATGTTGTCATAAGTGACAAGTCCCTGGAAAAGGACATCAGGCTCAGTGAGGTATAAGGTCAGAGAAGAAGGAAGATACTAGAGGTTGATTCACACAGTAGCTGCAACAATGTTCAGAAACTTTCATAATAGTTGCAAGGCTAGCAAGACACTGGGCAGTGTTTCATTCTCTTGTACATAGGGCCGTTATGAATCAGAACCGACATTTTACTGCAATTAAAAAATTGTATTGTGTATTATGCATTAGAGCTACTTCAGTATGTTTTACTGGTACAACTCAGTGATGTTATGTCACCATGCACATTACTATTTCCAGAGTTTCCTATCGCCTTTCACAGAAGCTCAGAACCCCTAAACAATTATTCCTTCTTTCTTTCCCTCATCCCCCTCATTCATAACCACCACTAAATTTTGGTCTCTCTCTATTTCATGTAAGTCATTTGTTTGTTATATAATTGTTGTCCCTATGTGACTGCTTTATTTCACCAAGGATTGTTTTCCATGACCAGCAATGTTGTAGCATGCAGCAAGGTATCAAGAGTCCATTTTTGTAGCTCAAAATTAATAAACTTTTTAATACTATTCAATCTAATTCATATCTGAAAATAAGATGTCAAGGAAGAAATTAACTTGAACGATAGTGCCCTTCAGCTGTCTACCAGGAGCTAGAAGTAGAAACATAAAGTAGAACTTGGTTTAAATGAAGCCTGGCATGGTTCCTTCTTCTCTACAGCGTGGCATAACATATGATTTGGGCAGAGAATACACATTTTTTTTTGTGAAGCCAGCAGGTTATTTTCATATCTAGTGGACAGACAAAATAAACCACAATTGTTTCTAGAGGGCTTTACCTCATCAAGGCCAAGAGCTATCCTGTTCCCAGGAAACCACAAAAGGAAGCAGAGACGGTTATACCGACACTAGTACTCACTGGGGGACAGGTGGTTGCAGTTGTTAGCAGTGGGAAAGACCTTGAACTCTAGGTCATTGGCTAAAATCTCCTGAAGATTAAAAAAGAGAGGTGGTTTATAACTCTTTTTAAAGGCTTAGTGTGCTTGGACCCACATGGATAATTTTATCAGCGATATTTTGCTAAATGAGTGAAGGAATCTACCTTTTTCAAATGGGCTATATTATTGGCCATTGTATGGACCAAGCAGTGAACTTATTTAAAAATTATTTTAAAAGGAAAGGTAGTGATAAGAGGCTTTCTCCTTGTTGTTAGATTAGGAAAACTACCCCAAAGATCTAAATGTCTGTGTGTGCTTGTGTATGTGTGTGTGTGTGTGTTAGAGAGAGAGAGAGAGAGAGAGAGAGAGAGAGAGAGAGAGAGAGAGAGAGAGATGGAGAGAGAATCAGAGACAGTAAAGAAAAGAGAAACACAGGTAGTAACTACAGGTACATCTCACAACTGGATCAATAACTAATACCATGATAAACTAAAAAAGGTTCAAGTTGTCAAACATTTATTTTACTAGGATCCATAATCAATGTCTATGGAAGCAGTGGTCACAAAACTAAACAATGTATTGCACTGAGGAAATCTGCTGCAAACGACATCTCTGAAGTACTAAAAGTAAGAAGTCACTTTGAAGACTAAGACATGCCTGACTGAAGCCATCGCATTTTCAGTCACCTCAGATACACATGAAAGTTGGATAATGAATTTGGAGACCAACAAAGAATCGATGCATATGAATTAGCTGTCCTCAAAGATTATTGTGTATGCCATGGACTCCCAGAAAAATTAACGAATCTTCCTTGAAAAAAGTATAGCCAGAATTCTGCTTAGAAGGGAATACAGGCCTCACATGTCAAACCTAAGCTTCACCCTAAACCCAACACCAACCCCAACCCCAAGCCAACACTGTCAATGAGCCAAACCCACCTCATTGCAACCCCATGTAAAGTTTAGAATGCTGTGAGGGGCAGACAACCTCATCTTTCTCCTGTGGAGTGGCTTGTGGGTTGGAAGCGTCAACCTGTAGTTAGCCCAGCAGTGCCATACTTAGGGCATATTGTCCATACTAGGACATATTGCTCATACTTAGGGCATATTATTTATACTTAGGGCACATTGTTCATACTTAGGGCATATTGTTCATACTTAGGGCATATTGTTCATACTTAGGGCATATTGTCCATAGTTAGGGCATATTGTTCATACTTAGGGCATATTGTTCATACTTAGGGCATATTGCTCATACTTAGGGCATATTGTTTATACTTAGGGCATATTGTTCATACTTAGGGCATATTGCTCATACTTAGGGCATATTGTTCATACTTAGGGCATATTGTCCATAGTTAGGGCATATTGTTCATACTTAGGGCATATTGGCAGAAGCGACACTTGGAGGATAGCATACTCTATAAAGTAGTTGTTGCTAGGTACCATTCCGTTGCCCCTGACTTAAAGAGGCTCCCAGAGATGACAGAAGAAAGCATTGCCTCAGTCATTGCGCTATCTGAATCCACTATTGCCGTCATGGTGTGAATTCATCTCTTCCAGTGTCTGCTTCTGGTTTTGTGACCATCAACTAGTCGTGATGTGCTTTTCCAGGGACTAGCCTTTTTTGATCCTTACCCAGCATATATGACACTAAGAGTTCTTGGCCTTGGCTCTGAGGAGCATTGGGGATATACTTCCTCCAAGACAGATTTGCTTATTCTTTTGGCAGCTTCTCATACAGATAATGTGACTGAAAAGCTCTTAATATTTTCCTTTCCCTTTGTCTTCAAAGTGGCATCTTTGCTTTTTCACAATGCGAAGAGCTTATTAGCAGCAGAACCATCCAAAGCAATACACCTGTGACTGCTTGACTGTAGTTCTGATGACGGCTGGTTGTGGAGCCAATTAAAATGAAATTCTTGACCATTTCAGTCTTTTTTCCCTTTATCATGATAGTTTCTATTGATTCAGTTGTGAGGAATTTGTTTTTCTTTACATTAAGTCGCAAGCCATACTGCAGGCTGCAGTTCTGATTTTCATTAGCAAATGCTTCTCTTCTTTCAGTAAGCAAGATCATATTAAGAAATTGGCATGTCTACTAGCTTCAAGCAAATCCATATCAACATCTTTGCAGTTTTATGAGACACCTTGTTTTATTAATTATTATAAAGAAAGTAAGACAATGACCAATCCATATTTCCCTTTATCATCCACTCTTTTTTTCATGGTTTATATAATTCTTCAGGTTTCCTCATTTCACTTTGATATTTCATTTCCACTACCTTTCACTTCCTAGCCACTGGCCTGTCTTCCCCATTTATTGATGGGATGGATAGTTGTGTCGTGTATACTAGAGAGACATGGAAACTTGACTAGATTTGAGTCCATTGTTACAATCCATCTACTTGATGCTCTTCATTACTGATCCTCTATGTTACCAAGCGTGATATTCTTGTCCTTGTAGCCTGATAACCCATCCAGAGGATGTGAAAAGAAGTCTCGCCATTCTTACTTCCAAGGAACATTCTGGCTATACTTCTTCTCTGTTCTTCTGATAGTCCATAGCACTTTCAACATTTTCCACCAACACAATCATCCACATGCATCAATTCTTCTTCAGTCTTCCACATTCATCATCCAATATTCACGTGCATATACGGCACAACATCACTGCTGATATCAATGCTGTCTCCCTTCACTCACACTTCTGTTATTCACCCCCCTCGGTGTGTGTGTGTGTGTGTGTGTGTGTGTGTGTGTGTGTGATATCCATCATTGTGATTGATTCCCCCTTTCTCCTCTTTCCGGACTCCACACTCCCCCTACCCTCATTTGTCACTACTCCCACTACTATTCCTGAGGGGTTTATCTGTTATGGATTTTAAGTGTCCAGGGCTCTTATCTGTACCAATGTACATACTCCAGTCTAGCAGGATTCATAAGGTAGAACTGAGTCCATGGTAGTGGAGGGGAGAAAGCATTTAATAACCAGAGGAATGTTGTGTTTCGTTGGTGCTATATTGCATCCTTGCTGAATTGTTCCTTATGTGCAACCCTTCCGTGAGAGGGTGTCCTATTGTCTACAGATGGGTGTTGGGTCTCCACTCTGACCCCTCTCATTTACATCACTATAATTGTTTTGGATATTTTGATATCTGTTACCTGATCTGTCAATACCTCAATGATCCCACAGGCTGGTGTGCTTCTTCCATGTGCACTTTTTTGCTTCCCTGCTAGATGGCTGCTTGTTTAAGTTCAAGACATTACGATCAGATGCTATATCTTTTGATAGCTGGGGACCACTATCTTTCTTCACCACATTTGCTTATGCACCCATTGTCTTCAGAAGGTGAGTATCACAGAGTGCCAGGTTATTAGAACAAAGTGTTCTTGTGTTGGAGGATTTAGTAGAGGCCCAAAGTCTGTCTGCTATCTTAATACTTAACATATAAATATATGTACATAGACCTATATCCCTATCATCTAGCTATATCTTCAGCAGCATCACTTGGGACCATTTTTTAAGCAGTTTTTTTTATATAGCTGACATACATTCTGATTTTTTCTTTCTTTTCAAGGACTTTTTGCTTTTTTTGTGTACAATGTTCTTGACATAGTCTGGTCTTTGGTCACTTGTATTCCATGCTTAAACAAGTTCTTGAAATGGTCTATAAATTCAAATGGGATATCAGCAAGACTGTACTTAATTCTTCTGAATTTGGCTTAATTTTCCTCAGCTTCAACCTGAATTTTGGATATGCATGATTGATTTTCTGTTTCACAGTAGGTCCTTGGCACTGCTTTGACTGATGATATCAAGCTTCTTCATTGTGAAGATAAATTCTTTGCTTAAGCTTCTATGCTTTTCCCAAACTCTCCATTTCTACATTACTTTGTTAAAAAAATTAAGTCACCTCAGTGTCTCCCCAAGAAAATTACCAGGTTGTGCTGAAGGCTGATCAGTAGAAGTTGTGCCCTTTAGTGCTTTCAGATCAATAGTCGCCTGTTGGGCTGAGGCACAGACTCTTTGGTTGTCCCTCTTTGCGTCCCTTCCAGTTGCTCTGAATAATCCATTAAAGTCTTTGGAACACTAACTCTCATTTCAACTAACTGGGTTCTTCTTGTAGCATATTCCTTTTTGATTGTTAATCCCTGATCTCTATACCAACTATTGTCTCTACCTCTAAGTCAAGGTCACCTCACCACTCTTGGGACCATCTCTCTGGTCATCTCTTCTGGATTCCTAAACTCAGTGCTTCCTTATCTGACAACAGCTATTGAAATCCTGGCTTTCTTATACAGGCATTCCCACTAGATGTGTTTTTCTACTTTATCCAGACATCTAATTCCTTTTTGAAAGCTGTTGTTTTGCTTCTTTCCCTCGCTGGCTGCATAGATCACTCTTCTACAACCATCATAATGCATCTTTAATAACTGAGTTCTGCCTTAAGTTATTCTACATCTTTCCTCATCATATGCTATTACCTTAATTCAGGGCCCTTATCCAGTGGTTTCCAGCAGCATCTCCTAATTGGTATGCTCGCCTCCAGTCTCGCTTGCTTCCAATTCATAATTAAGCCAAAAGAATCTTTGTAAATTACATGCCTAATTATGCAACTTACCTTCCTTTTAAAGCTGTTTCCTGTGGCTTAAGGCCAAATCTCTTGCATAGCTCACAATGACTTGATTTCTTTATACTCTGTACTTTATGCTACTGCCAAATGAAACTGTTCTTGTCCTGGACAGGTCTATACCGCCTTCTAATTCTAAATCTTTTTCATATGCCTGATGTCTTTTGTTAAATACACAATAATCCTTGAGAGAATAGATAATTTTCTGTATTGATTCACTAAGGTGCCCCAATTTTCTAAGCTTCCAGCAGAATGCCTTGGTCATAATGGACAACAAAAATCTGATAAATGTATTAATCAAATGAATGAACGATCACTACAGCATCTGATATCAGGGTTCCCTGGATCCTTCAGGAGGAAGTTATCATTCGAAGTCGTCTGACTAACCACTCTATCTGCTTCAGTCCATGTTCTAATGACAGGAAACCATGAGTATGCTGCCTTAATAGAAATAGAGATTTTTCCAATGTAATTAAGTTAAGAATCTTGTGATGAGAAGATTATTCCAGATTATCTTGGTGAGTTCAATGGAATAAAAAATGTACTCCTAAAAGGGAGGCAGGAAGTCAGAGGCAAGAGACTCTGTGCAGCTGACTTTGAAGATGGAAGAAAGGGGTCATGAGCCCACAAGTAGTCTCTGGCACCAGGAAAGGACAGGAACATGGTTCTCCCCTGAGCATCTAACAGGACTATAGCCCGTTTTAGATAACCCAGGCAGCAGAACTGGGGAATAACACACTTGTGATGCTTCAAGCTATTAATATGTAGTAATTTATTACAGAAGTTCTTAGGTGGTACAAATGTTTTCATATACAACTGACAGCCAGGATATTAATGGTTTGAACCAACCCCCATACCACCTTGCCCCAGAGACAAATTTATATATAAAACAAAGATGCCATCTAGTCGGGGCTCCAACTGACAAAGACCCTATGCACAAAAGAGGTGCTGCCCATCTTGCTCCTTACAATTATTCTTATGCTTGAGCACATTGTTGCAGCCACTACGTTATTTACTTCATGACTTTCCACTTTACAAAGCAGGATGTGGCAGGGACTTTCTCTTCTGATAACATGTGTGAAATACATGAAACAAAGTCTGTCCAGTGTTGTGTCTAAGGACCATTCTGGCTATACTTTTTACAAGACAGATTTGTTTGTTTTTCTGGCAGTCCATGGTATTTTAAATACTCTTCACCAACACTATAATTCCAATGTTCTCAATAGCATCTCTCCACATAAAGCAACACGTATCAAAAGGCTATTTACTTCAATATCTTTCAAAATACACTGGTAGCATGATAGCAAACCTTCATGCCCTAAGAGAAAAATGGGCTTGTTTAGTCAGGGAAGTCTATTTGTGTGTGTGTATAAAATACAGCACTTGTTTATGTCAATAAATTTAGAAGGCAGCTACTAGGCCAACTGATTGGAAGAGATCCAGATTTCTGCCCATTCCAAAGAAAGGTGACCCAACAGAATGCTCACACTATAGAACAGTATCACTGATATAGCCAGCAAGTGACATTTTGCTGAAGACCACGCAACAATGATTGCAGCAGCCCATTGACAGGGAACTGCCAGAAGTTCATGCGGGACCCCACGAGGAAGTGGAACCAGGCCATCACTGCTGCTGTCAGACGGATCTTGGCTCAAAGCAGAGCATACCAGAAAGATGTCTACTTACGTTTTATTGGCTATGGTAAGTCATTCGACTGTGAGGACCATAATAAACTATGGATGACCTTGAGAAGAATGGGAATTCCAGAGCACTTCATTGTGCTCATGAGGAACCTGCGCATGGATCAAGAGGTAGTTGTACCAATAAAACAAGAGGATACTGCATGATCTAAAATAAGGAAGGGGAGGCACTGCATGATTTAAAATCAGGAAAGCCATGTGACAGGGTTGTATTTTCTCACTGTATTTGTTCAATCTAGATAATGAGCAAATAACTAGAGGAGCTGGACTACCTGAAGAACAACATGGCATCAGGATCGAGGAAGGTTTATTAGCAACCTGCGATGATACACAGGTCACACAACCTTGCTTGCTGAAAGTGAGGAGGACTTGAAGCATTTCCTGATGAAGCTCCAGGATTGTAGCCTTTTATAAGGATTAAAACTCAAGGTAAAGATGACCCAAATTCTCACGATAGGTAACATCGGGGTAAATGGAGAAAGGCTGAAGTTGTCAAAGAGTTTGTCTTCCTTGGACTCACGATCAATGCTCATGAAAGCAGCAGTCAAGAGACCAAAAGAATGAGTGGCATTAGGTAACTCTGCTGCACAAGACCTCTTTAGAGTTTTGAAAAGAAAGGATGTTACTTTGAGGACTAACGTATACCTGAAACAAGCAATGGCATTTTCCACTGCCTCACATGCATGTGAATTGTGGTGCTGGAGAAGAATATTGGTAGTATGGACTGCTGAAAGGGCAAACAGAGCTGTCTTGGGAAGATGTGCCCCTTAGAACCACAGGGCTGCTGAGAGGCAAGGATGTCAAGACGTTGTCTTACCGACTTTGGACATGTTTTTAGGAGGGACCAGTCCCTGGAGGAAGACATCCTTCCAGGTAAGGCGGAGAGGCAGCGAGACAGAGGAAGGGCCTCAAATAGATGGTTTGGGTCAGTTATAGCAATGATTGCAAGGGTGGAGCAGGACCGCGCAGCATGGCACTCTGTTGTGCATGGGATTGCACCAACTCTCTGGCACTTAATAACAGCGTAAGAAAATATAGTCATAAAAGAAGGTAAAAAGATTGTATTGCTTTATTAGTTTTCTGGGGCTGCTGTGACAAAATACCACAAACGGGGTGCCTTATAAGAAAAGATATGCTTTCTCTTGTAGTTCCGGAAGCTGGACGTGTCTGGGGTATTGACGGAGAAGATTCTAGGCCTCTCTCTCAGCTTCATTAAGTCCATGCTCTCTAATGGGTTTCTTTTGCTTGCAGCTGGGTATAGCTTGGTGTCCCTTCCTTACTCCCTCTCTCTCTGTTTCTATATATCCGCTCTTTCTTAAAGCCACCAATCCCACAGGCAGGCTCCACTTTGCTCCAATCTTGCCTCATGTTACTCTAAACTGGTAAGATCTTCAAAGACCCTATTTCCAAATAGGGACATGTTCATAGGTGTACGTGGTACATCTTCAGCATATTTTTTTGAGGACACAATTCAACAGATAGCAGTAGCAGTTTATACATGATTGAAAGCAATACAAGATTCACAATATGAATCATAAAATTTTGGATATTATGGACATTCAAGAATAGTTTAAGTAACACTCATATTTCAAGTAATTTGTAAAACAAAAACAAACAAAAACACCCAACAACCCAAAACCCAGTTTTCTATGGACTCATAGATTTAATGTTCTAATACCTAAATATTCATAATCACTTCAACCTCTCCTAATTTGTACTTCCTTCATAAGAGCAAACTATTACATAGTGTGGAGCTTGATTTGCTGAAAATTAAACTTCATCAATATGATGAGTATCAACACTTCTTACACATTTTTAGTATCTCCAAAATAGAATTAAAACTGTGTTTGAATAATAACACATCAAGAAAGTCTTTTCTACACTAAATATAGTGGCAGTAGAAAATTTACCTACAAAAAAAGCACAATTTGATCAACTAACAGTCTACCTTAGCAGTCTCACTTTAGTGACTGAGTTAAAAAGTACTTGATTCCATTTTCCTTTCGGTCCTAGACTTCTCTTCCGGAATTTCTCATGTCAATCTTACTCGACAGCACCATTCGCATGTCTGCAGAAACCTTAAACTCAACACCATCCCAACCAGTGTTTCACATGACTCCCACTTCGTCAAACATTTGTGGTCATGGCTTCACTGTTTGTTAATGCCAACAGCTATTACCACAGCTTGAAACATGGAAAGCTTGTTCCCATTGCTGCCTCACTCTCTACCCTCCTACCCACATCAGGTCAGTTGCTAAATCATGAGTATTCTCCTTCTTCGTGGTTTTAGATCTGTTGTTTTCCCCTCTCTCTTAGCATTACCATGTCACGGGAGCCCTGGTGACATAGTGGTTACTCTAAGCGCAAGGTCAGCAGTTCAAAACCACCAGGTGTTCCATGGGGGAAGGGTACGGCTTTCTACTCTCATCAACAGATAGTGTCGGACACTCAAAAGGGAAGTTCGACCTGTCCTATAGGTGGCCTCAATTCAATGGAACTGAGTTGTTAATTAAAAAATTTTTTTTGCATTATCTCAGCTACAAATTGCCCAGTCCTTCATTAATTGCTTTTCCTAACCAACTCAACCTTGCAACTAATACACAGTTGTTAGGCTTTGCTTCCTGAAACATCATAATTTTGCTCAAAATCCCCAGGCATTCTTCACTCTCTATTAAACCTAGTATCATTCTCCAGTCCCCCCATCAAAGGGTCCTCAGGCGGTGGCCTCAATAGTTTCATCTCTTACTTTTTCTCTCATGCATCCTCAGTTCTATTTTCTTAGATGCAAATGTTCCTCACTCTTAACCTTGGTTCATAGTACAAACTGCTCCTGACAATTCCAACCTATTCTTTTGTGTGTTTGTGTAGAAAACGGAGCAATCAAAAGTTTATTTATTCATTCAGGTGTCTATGGAAAGTACGTCATCTAAATTTAAGAAGAAAGTGCTTAATGATAACTATTTAGATGCACAGTTCTCCCCTGGGAAATAAAAGCACCTCATCACAAAATATGAATTTCCCTCTAATTACATGTTCAGTTTTCTAAAATGACAGTCTACGTTCGTACACATCTCAGCTCTTTCACGTCAAGGATGAAGCAGATACTTTTGCAAAGGCCCCTATTCAGACTATCAGAGTTGTGGATGCATCGCAGCAGGGCTTCCTTCTGTACTCACCTCTTTTCTGATACAAGGTTTTTCTCAACATTGAAAATTTCAGTTTTATTTTTGTCACTTGCGTTTTCATTCACACCAACAAGAGTTGTACAATCGCCATCGCACTCAGTTTTAGAACATTTTCTTCTTTCCTGACACTCTTAATCTATTTTAAGGGCTTGAAATAAAGACTTGATATAAATGATATTTATGTAAACAGCACACATAGTCCTCTGAGAGATGTATAAATACATGCCAACAGTATAAACCTATATATATATCTATCTTTCTTTTCACATTTTATTGGGAGCTCTTACAGATATTATAACAATTAGACCAAGCATGATTGTACAATTGCTGCCACTATCAGTTTCAAAATATTTCATTTTTTGGAACTCTTTGATATCAGCTCCCCCCCCCCCAGGAGCCCTTGTTATTATATTGATTTATTTATTTTTGCCATGTCTTACACCATCCAATGTATCCACTCACCCATCATTCTGTTATTCATTCCCCTCGAGTGGGGCTGTATAGCAACCATTGCTATCAGTTCCCCTTACCCCTCTCTTTCCATACCCTCTGGGAATCATTATTCCTGTTAACATCCCGAAGGCTTTATCTATCTTGGATTTCATGCATTGAATGATTTTAATACAAATGAACATACGCAGGTATCACAAGATTAATGAGGCAAAACTAAGACCATAATAGTAAGGGGAGGAAATATTAAAGAATTAGAGGATAGTTATGTGTCTCATCAGTGTTATACTACACACTGGATGTATCATCCCTTTCCTGTGGCCCTTCTGGAGGGAGTGTCCAATTATCTTACAGGTGGTCTTTGGGTCTCCACTTGGCCTATGCTCCTTTATGTCAATTTGATTGCTTGTTTTTGAAATGCTGATACCTGATCCCATGGACACCTCATGATCACACAAGCTGGTGTTGCTTCTTCCATGTGGGATTTGTTGCTTCCCTGTTAGATGGCTGCTTGTTTAACTTCAAGCCTTTAAGACCGCAGATGCTATATCTTTTAATACCCTGGCAACATCAGCTTTCTTTATCATATTTGCTTATGCACCCATTTTTTCCCTCAGCAATCATGTTGGGAAGGTGAGTGTCATACATTGCCACATTATTAGAACAAACTGTTCTCCAACTGAGGTAAGATTTAAGCAGAGGCCCAAAATCCATCTGCTTCCTTGTAGTTGGATATGTATGTATGTATTTATGTATACACACATAGACAAATATACCTATCTTTTTATATTTACTTATTTACATTTATACATATCTATATTTATACCTATATATATAATTTTTACTTTCTAGTCTTTCCTCTTTTTCTTTTTTCTTTCCTCCTGCCCCACTATTGTGTTTACCCATTGTCCACCTCTCAGTAATTCCTCTAGGATATCTTTCTAGACCTATGTAAACCCTTTTCCCCATAAGGTTTATATAACAGCTGAATTAAGCAAGGGGGATGTAGACAGAATAATGGTCCCCAAAAGATGGCTACACGCTAATCGCTAGAACCAACGAATGTGTTAATTGACATGTTAAAAAGGATTTGGCAGATGGAATGAAGTTCAGCATTTGAAAAGGAGAGATTTTCCTAGCAGACCTGAGAGAGACTAATGTGGTCACACAGTCCTTCTAGGAGGTACACCGGAGGGTCAGAAGAGACGGGAGGCACAGGAGAGATGTGATGACAAAGCACTGAGCTAAGGATGTGATGAGCAGAAGAGGAAGCAGAGGATGGTTTGATGCCCTTGACGGGAAAAGGTCAGACCAAGAGGATGCAGGTGCCCAGAGGCTTGACAAGTCAAGGTTTGCGTCTGGAGCCACCAGAAGGAATGACTCTAGTTAAGGAGGAAAACGTTCCGGTGGTGCCATGGACTATACTTGGAACTGCTAACCACACGGTCAGTGGTTTGAGCCCATCAGTCTCTCTGAGAAGAAAAGACGAGGCTGTCTGTTCTCTTAAAGATTTAATGTCTCAGAAACCCAAAGGAGGCAATTCTACTCTGTCCCATAGAGTCAGATGAGTCATGAGTTGGAATGCTACTCAATGGTAGTGGGGTTCGTTCTTGTTTCAGTCAAATGATCCTGATTTTGGACTTCTGGCCTCCAGAACAATCCAATGATCAAGGTGTATTGCATGAAATCACAAGTTTGAGGTATCTTGTTACTACCGTCAAAGGAATTTGCACAAGGAATAGCTGATTGTTTTTACTTCCTAGTTAGTAAACAGCCAGATCGCATCCTCCACCCCTCCAATTCAGCACCATTTCCTAAAGCTGTGACTTTCTAAATCATTCTTGATCTGATTTCTAAGCTTTGTAAATTTTTTTCTCCTTAGCCAGATGTTCTAGCAAAGCTACTTATTTTCTCAGATTCTGAAGCTCAAGGGAAGGCTTAATGCCCCACTTAAGCAGAAGTTGCATTGCTGGTATTGTTTCTGGGGGATCTAATTTTCCTTAAATGGGAAATCTCCGAGCTCTTCAATCATAATTTCCATAATATTTCATTTTATTGATCTTTCATCTGCTATACATTGGTGTCACGTTCTCCTGATTACTGTGTGTAAATAATCCTAATTGTTCTGTCTATTTTGTCATATAAAGTCATAAGTTACTTAAAATATACCAATGGAAGAATGCTAAACTCCCAAATAAACAAACACTTGAATGATGTGAAAATCGGCTGAAACAAGGAAACTTCAAAAGACTCAGTTCAGCGCATACCCGATATTTCAGCACCGAAAATCAAGCACACCACTTCCTTAGGGACATGCTCACCACTTCCTTAAGGACATGCTCCCCACTTCGTTAGGGACGTGCTCCCCACTCACTGGCTCAGGAGCAAATATAGCCTGTGCGTATTTCACTTTTCAAAGAAGAGTCTGCGTGCCTCTGCTGATAATTCACGTTTGGTCCTGATGCTGATTTTTGAACCAAAGAACAGCACCCTGTTGCTTAATTTGAGCTTCAAAGCATTCAAATACAGTAAAATCACCTACTGAAGGCACATTTTTATTTTCCTAAAAAAAATGTGTTTCAATCGAAAAAATGCCTGAAATCTGAAAAAATAATGCCCGATTATGAAGAACGCGATGTATAAAAACTGCAGAAAATGAAGGTCATAATACAACTAATGTGAAATAGGCCTCAATGTAAATAGGTACTAACAGAGCTAATCAAACAAGCTGATAATGTAACAGGGTAGTCTGCTTGAAAAATATTGAGGTTCATATGTTTCCCATTCTGTGCCCTCAACCAGGAAAAAGGGGAGTCAGTATTAAAGCGGCCGAGGGCAGGAAGGGGTGTAGTGAGAATCCAGTCCCAATTATGGACATGAGACTCAGTGTGGTCAATAAACTCACTGAGAGCCACGTGGAAAGTGAGCCGAGTCCTGAGTTCAGGAGCGTGGCATGCACAGCAGCCCTCGCTGTCTGTCTTTAACCACATGACCCCCAAGTGTCTTCATGTTCAAAACACTGCACCACTCATCACTCTGTCTCCTGGTTCACACCATCCACAGTGTCCCTCCCATTCATACTGCTTCACCTTGCTCTCCTCCTTCACACCATCCCACACTGCTTCTCCTCATTTATGCCACCCGCCTGCGTCTTCTTTCCAGAGCACCCAGTCCAGACTGCATATCATCCTTCACACCCTTTGACGCTGCATCATCACATTCTCTCTTTGTTCATAACACCTTACACTGACTTGCTTCGTTCACCCCACCTCCACTGCATCTTCTCACATCCCACCCCACACTCACTCCTCACCTACCTCTTCACACTGTGTTCCCTCATTCACAGCACCCCACAGAGTTGGTGCTCATACAACCACACCATGCCTTTGCTCACAGAACCTGACCCCATGTCTCCTTTTTTCTTACTTGGATGACTGGGGGTAAGCATATGACCAGGGCCAAAATATTATCAGCTTGTATCTATCAGGCCAAAAGCAAATATTAGGCAGAATCTAGAATGCTAATGTTTCCTAAGCAGAAAAATTCGCACATGACCCACAAAAACTTTTCCCTAGTAATATTTACACCCCTCCTCCAGCAAACTCAGTAAAATGCTTTTTTGTTTTTTTAATAGAATATGCCCTCTTGAGGGAATAATAAAGTAGCTTGGAAGGATTCATATAATTCTAAATTTTTTTTTCTCTCTGGCAATAATTATATTAGAATTGCGATGACTTGCAGTTAGTTTATTATTAAAATGTTTGTGTGTGTGGGAGGCGGGTTTGTTTGTTCATCTGCCTCCTGTTTCTGTTTTGTATGATTTTCTGTATATGATATTCAAGATAGGTAAATCTATAAAGACAATAATTGGATTAATAATTGCGTAGGACATGGCAGGGGAAGTTGGCGGGGGAATAGGGAGCTCATAACAATGAGTAGGAGAAGAAAATGTTCTCAAAATTGGTTGTGGTGATTACTGCACAAATCTGAATATGATAGAATAATTAATTGTATGATGTGTGAAGTATATGCCGATAAGACTTTTTTAAAATGTAGAATATGGTAGTGGCTCGGTTTCTGCTCACTTTAAAAAAAACACTAATCTCAGGTGGAATTGGGGAAAATGTTTGCTAGAAACATAAGAAGGATGTTTCTAAAAGTGGAAGCAGTAATGCTTTTCTTCAAAACAAGCATAGAATGTTTTAGAATAAAACAAAGCCAGGAAGGCTTTTTGCTGCAAGTGAACCTTCTGCCACGCGTTTCCTGATCACGTGTCTAAAGCCAAGGACCTAACTTGTTATCTTATCACTGGAGATTTCTTCACTTAATGGCAAAGTTGACACCATGTATTCCCTTCAACACACAAATTCATAGCTGTGATCCATTTGGCAGGAGTGCTGGTGTAGTGTTTAAGTGCTTGGCTGCTCGTGGAAAAGTGGGCAGTTCTAATCAGTGACTTCTCCGGGGGAGGAGACCTTGCAGTCTGCTCCAGAGGATTCCAGGATTGGCAACTGCGGGGCTGTTCTACTCCTTCCTGTAGGGCTGCGATGAGACAGAATCAACCAGATGGCAATGGGGTTGGCGTACTCAGTCTGGACATGAACACGACTTATCAAATTATGTTGTATAAATTTCTGCTTATTCACGTTGTGATATTTCAAACACATAACTGTTCACACTCAAATATCAAATACCATCCATATTAATTTTCTAATTACTCTTCTTAGATGTCATCAAATCAGTTCATAGCAATCATATTTACAACAGAACAAAACAATGTCCTCTGAGCTCATTGTTGCAGCCACCGTGTCAATTAGCTCTTTGCAGGCCTTCCTCTTTGTCACCGACCCTCTACCAATCATGGTACCCTTCTCCGTTAACTTTCTGACTAGTCATAAAAGCATGGCTTTTCATGGTCCCCATCATTTGACCAGAGTACGTAAAACATAAACCCTGGGGACTTATTGGAGGAGCTTTGGGTGCTAACAGAAACGTCTGCGGCTCAAACGCACGAGCTTCCTAGGAAACGGAGCTGGCCGTCTGCTTCCGTGAAGGTTTGCAGCCTCGGGAAACCTAGGGAGCACTTCGATCCTCCGCCTGGAAGCAGCTCAACAGCAAGTGTTTTGGTTTTCACACTTTTGTCATGAGTTTAGCAGCATGCAATAAGAGTCTCTAAGATTTAGAATTTAGAGTGGATCTAAAACTATGACGTATTTGTCTGACTGTGAATCTGTGCTTGTAAGCATTTTCAAGAGCTTTCATAGCTGTGCTAGGCCTTCCTTTGGCCTTTGTGCCACACACGTAACATGAACCCAAACACTGTCATGCAATTAACATGCACACATACCCACACCTCAGAAATGATGTGCTTCTGATTATGGAGATCATGTACCCTATTCCAACTCATAGCAATCTATGTGATAATAGAATTTGCCGATTGGCTTCCCAACTATAATCCCTAAAGGAGCCAGCAGCTGCCTGCCTTCCACCGAGCTGCTGGTTGAGTCTCTGCCGCTACTTTGAGGTTAGCAGCCTTGAACTGAACCACTGTGCCATAAAGTTCCCTTCAGCTAGCTGCTGCCACCAGTACAGCTACAGACACATGTTATACAAATAAGTCAAAATCTAGCTTAGTATCTTGTCCTGCAGGCTAGTAAAGAAGATAAGTACCAAAACCTAAGTTCACTGTCTTCAATAAATAGAAAATTGTATTTTTAACCCAACATTCTTTCAGATCAGTTCAGCTTTCAACACTAGAATTTTGTCAGAACCAGAGAACAACTTCCTAGATAACTTCTCTTAGTGCAAACAGTTGACAGGTAGGTAAGCTATTGATGCCTTATAAAGTTACTAATTCAGGTCTTTGGAAAGTCATTTGATTCAATGTACTGAGTCCTTGATGTGCTTCAAGTGCCGTGCTAGGCTCTGGAGAGGAACATAAAATCGATAACACCAGCTTTTTAGCAAAAATATCAAGGTGCGTCACTCGCCCCATCTCACTCTTATATCAAATTGAATTTTCACTATGTCATCAATGGGAAAAACAAAATATACCTGTCTACAGTAGTGCAATTCAAATAAATTTACAACTGGTTCACTGACCTGATGTTCACTTATAAGTATTAAAAGAATTATACACTGAAAGGCAGTTTATTATTATTATTTAAATAATAAAAGGGTACAAAAAACTAGATTATGTTACAAGAAATAGTTTTAAAATATTAATGGAAAATATTAAATAATACCAGAAAAAACAATAAGACTGTTATTTAAGATATTTCCATATCACTTCTTATTGGCGTCCTCACTTGCAGCAACATTCTTCACTTTTGTTACCAGCGTAGTTCCACCTAATTTTTTATACCGATGAACCGATGGTATTATTACACACACCTAGAATAAGCTGCTGTGCAGAGGAAGGTTAATGAAGTAGGAAATGTAAATTTGTGATTTCCACAGATCCACGAGCCACGCGTTGTCAAGAAAGGCCTGTCCTTTCACAGGGCCGGGGGGTGAGGAGAGACAAGGTAGTCCTTGGATCGGATGAGAACCAACGGAAATAGTTAGGCTTGAGCTCAATGGAAAGAAGCTCTCTCTGCCCAAGAGAACCACCTGGGAGGGACCAATGATGCCAACACAGGGTTCTCTAAGGGAGGAGGCAACGAGATGAGAAAGCTGGGAATCTCTGAAAGCTTAGAAGCTGCCTTCAGCTCAAATTCACCCTAAGCAGTATTTTAAAAAGAAAGTCTAAACTGTAAGTGATCAAATCCAATAGTTGTATGCTGTGGCTGGAGGAGCTACTGATTTGAGATTTTCTTTCGGTAATTATTTGTTTAAAAGTCAATAAAAGGAAGGGGGTGAGCGGACAGAAAAACAAGTGGCCCTTGGTAGAGAGACCCTGACAGGGTCTTAGGAAACCCGTTTCCTTCTATTAGGATAACGTGACTCCAATGTGCTGTGCTTGCGTGGCTGCCATGTAAGGGAATGAAGCACTGGCATGGCTTTCTGCGGCAAAAACAAGAGTAGCAGACAAGGGAAATGAACAGAAAACTTGGATTAATAAATACAGAAAGTTGAAAGTGTATCTTACAAAATAATCTTCAAAGTGTTTAACTTAAAATATCATTATAAAGATGAGCGTTAAGGAAAGGAAGTATTAAGCTACATTTGGAACATTTAAAATATTTAATGCCCCCTCCAATTTAGTGTAAAGGAGCCTAAGTTAACAGATTATTGGATGAAGATAAAATGGTTTTCATAAAGAATATGAAGAGGTACTCTTGAACCTGACACTGTGAGGCTGAAAGAAGAGGTTCTGAGATGAGTAGGAGAAAGCTACTCAATAAGAGGCCTACACAAGCAGTGGCTACGGAGCTGTTAGGTTCAACTTGATCCTCAGGGGGTTGAATTCACCACCAAGGTCAAAGAATGTGCTCAGCAGAAAGGGCCGAGCCTCAGGGAAATACACAGAGGTGTATAAAGTCAGGTGCTTTTGATTGTTTGCCATGTGATTCACAATCATGTTAAAACTTAGGGTCGCAAAAAACTGCATTTTTATACTAATTTATTGATATAAGTAATCTTAATACTTTGAATAGCATTAAAACTTCTAATGACAGACAGAAGACAAGTCTTATACTTCTATCTTTACCTTCTGGTGTCTTAAGTCTTGATTGGGCTTTCACATCTTGGTGTGCATTCACACATGCGCCCACTTCACTGCGTGGACTCGTACTGATGTCTTCCATCAAGACGATTTATCTTTGTCCCATTTAAAACTCTCTACGATATATTTGAACTGAGGGTCTCTTCTCCCCTAGAATATGTAGCACAGTTGGCAGGATCCAGACCATCTTTGTACCATGACCCCTGGGAGTTGAGGACAAGAGCAGGCGTCCAAGAAGGGGTGTTTTACTCACTGCATTCCATGGGCTCGGGGGCTCATTAGTAAAGTACTTGGATGTTCCATTGGTGCAATGTGGTCTTCTGAGACTCAACTCTTATTACTTCTTACTGTGCATTCTTTTCATTATTAACTGTTAAGGCTTCTTCTACTGATTTCTGGCAAAAGTGCTCTCCAGGCAAAGGTAGAAATGTCTCCGATGGTCTCTTATGGGATCCTTGAAAATCAGCATGTAAACTTGTAAAAATTAAAACTAGATATTAGGCTGAAGCTCTTGCATACGTCTCAAAATTGTGTCTTAGCACCAATAGGAGTGCTCAGCTGTATTCTCCGACATGAATTTCCAGATTTTACATGGCTGAACTTGACCTAATAGGTTTTCTGTGTTTTTGTTTTCCTCTCAGCTTTCTCTCATACTTTCTCATGATCCCCATTGGTGACAGTGTTGAGGGGTTATGTCTGGTTCTATCTCTTATAAAGGTAGAATGTTGATGTTTCTGCTGATGAATAACCTGAAAGACTCCTTCTTTGTCAGTTGATTTGCTCTAAGTTTTCAAAGCTAATAGGGCAATTTCCAGCCTAAGATAATTCAAGACCCCTATGTCAGTTAAAGCAGGATCAAAGGACTGGCAAGGAGTTTAGCAGGAAGACTGGAAGAATGAATGTGGCCATTTTGAAATTCTCTGTGCACTAGATTAGAATCTCAGAAGGTCAATGTCCTGATGAAATGTTTAGTTGACCTTGGGAAACTAGTTTCCATTTAACTCATACTAGTCTTGAAAAATGAGCTGTAATCCCCTCATCTTTCCCCATCTGGGATGCTGGCTTGAGGTTTATGCTTTAAACTAAGTAATTTAGAATTACAGTGATCACTTTCCAGGGAATACATAGGCAATGTGGTATCACGGTTAAGGAGACTTGTGTTTCTGTTTGCTAATGCAGAAGACGGTCTACTCACTACAAACCTAGGGTCCTCCAGTTCCGATGCCAAGGTCGATGACACGCAAAGGACATCGGAAAGACAATGCTCTGTTTTGGCATTTGATGGAAGGACTTCTGTTTTCCAGGAGCTCTGGGCTACTCTGCATTTGTGTGCTCAATGGTGAGGAGAGCTACAGGAAATCCCAGTCTTTAGTCCGAAGTTCTGAGTAACCAAATGTACCACTTTAATGTTGCTAAGTGCTGCCCTCTGACTTTCTGTGGGCTTGATTTGTCTGAAATCATCAGTTCTTGGAAGTCACAGTGAGAACAGGCAGCCATTTTGAAGTATAAGTTTCTGATTGGTCACAGGAGAATGTCACCTCTAAACGTTAGGCTAGACGACCCCCAAGACTTCTTGAGAAAATCTGTGGCCAAATTTCAGGCAAGTGTTCCAGGTAGGACCTACCTGGATTACCTGAAACCTTGTGTAATTTTAACACAGGGTAGCCTAATGGCAACCACTTGCAATCGTGTACCTACTTGCATGTGAGCGCCCCTAGTGGCTGTGCATCAGGCTGTTGACTGCAAGGTCTGTAGTTCAAAACCACCAACAGCTCTTCAAGATGGGTTTTCTACTCCTGTAAAGAGTTAACAGTCTCAGAAACTCACAGAGTCACTTTGAATCAGCATCAAGTCCATGGTGGTTATTTTGAGAATGTTATTCTGCTGATAATTGTCATAACATAGAACCTTATAAGTGGAAAATGCAGGCAGTGCCCCCAAAGCTATTTATTTGTGATTCTCACCCCAAATGGTGTCCGTTTGGATGAAGTCCTCCAGAGAGCACCTTGCAGAGTGGGTGGGATGCTATCGGAGGAGGACGTCTGCCTTCGTTTTGAGAGCACCCCTCTGAGTTTCTTCAGCCCCCTCCTTGAGGTGACTCTGAGCCTCAGCTGTAAATACACTGCTTCTTGTGACTCTTCACTAGGCAGTTCATTTGAAGAGTGTGATGTACAAAAATAATTTATTTTGGCTGGTACGACAAGGTCTTCAAATGAAACATTTATGAAAATGTAATTTTTAACCTTTAGATATTATAATTAAATTTATCAATATTCTTTCAAAGAACCCCATTTTGATATTATGGCAACATGTGCTTATGAATTAACTTGTTTTGATACTATAAAGAAAGAATGATGTGAGTTCATTTTCATAGGCTTTTATGTTTACAATGACCTTGAAGTAAAAATCTTTCCTCAAAATTTAAGTTGGGCATTACAGAAGTGTTTCATTTAAGGGAGGGGAAATGGTGATCATGAATGTGAAACTAGTTTTCCAGAGATCTAGGCCAAGCCTTGTGTTGTGGGACTTTTAAATTTTTTTCCTTGGTTGGATTCATAGCAACCCTGTGGATTCAAACTGCTGTCCTTGTGGTTAGCAGCCCAACTCACAGCTAGAGCTCCAAATACACTTGATACAGGGATGGCTCCCATGAACTGTCCATCAGGGTTGTATCTCATCGCACAGGAGATGACTTCACTCCAATTCTGATCCCAAGGCACCATTTCTGTACTCCTTGCCTAAGAGTTCTTCAAATATTTATTAAAAGTAAAATTTTATTTAAGAAAAGCCAACACTTTGTGTCTCTTTAAAATAATGACTCTGTTACAGATTCTGCAGTTGTTCTTCTCAAGACCCATCCCCAAATCCACTAAATGCACTTTACCCACTCATTGATTTATGCAAATGATTTCTCAACATGATTTCTAGGTACAATTTCTATTCCTTTGATTACATGCTTCTTAAATGTGTCAACTGGGTAAAATGCCTATATTTTCCAGACAGGAGCCACGACCCCTCTTTGCATATACTCCCAATGCCTCTGAGCTCTGAGAGATTCAGGTCTCAGCTTGTAATTCTCTTGTCCTTCTCCAAACAAATACAGTAGAACAAAAAGCATGCACACAAATATGTAATTCTTGGTCTCCTTTCATTTGGAGACCTAAGAGAACCAAATCAATTTCTTTCTTTCTCTCTCCTGCATTCTTTCATTGTCATACACACCAATCACATTAGGGGCTAAAATTTTCAGAGGCGACATAAGATAGTGAAAAGAATCTGCATCAGAAGCAGAAATCCCTGGGTGAGTGATCTGTGTAATGTATGCAATTTCAGTTTTAGTTTGTATAAATCGGGAACCTTAAGGCCCACTGTAAGGGTTTGCCGGGAAGACTGAAAAGAATCGATGTGTCCCTGGTTTCCTGAGGGGAAGCACAGGCACCGCTAGACCACGCCGCATCTGTTCCGCCCCAGGTTCCCAGATTGGAGAGTTTTGAAGTAGGAAGGAAACAAGGGAATGGAAGCACAAATGAGAAACGTTTTGCTTTCTATATACTCATAGATACATAGGCCAAAGAATTAGAAGGCAGTTTATTCTAACATTACTCACAATAGCCAAAGGAGATAAAACAATTCAAACATCCAGTAACAGATAAATAAAACATTATATGCATAGTGTACATATATTATATAAAGGAAAATTACTATATACTATATATAATATGTACAAAGCTTAGAATATTACTCAGTCATAAGAGGAAATGAGATTCTAATGCAAACTACAGTCTGGATTAGCCTTGAAAAGTTTATGATGAATGAATAAGCCAGACACAAAAGGACAAATAATATGTAATCTGATTTATATGAAAATATCTTGAAAACTCAAATGGCATAGAGACAGAAAGTGAATCAATAATTGCTAGGAGCTTACGCTAGAGGGAAATGGGAAATTGTTTCATAACAGATACCAAACTTTTGTTTGGGATAATTTGAATAATATTGGAATCAGAGAGTGGTCAGAGTTGAAAATTAAGTCACTCACAGGACAAAACAGAAGAGACATTTTAAAAGGAAATAAGGATAATATAAGGAGCCTTAGTGGTGCTGCCGGTTAAGTGTTCGACTGCTATCCCCAAGTTCAAGCCTCCTGTCTGCTCAGCAGGAGAAGGTCGAGACTATGAACTCATGTGAAGTGTCCCCGCCTTGGAATCCTGCATGGAGTCGCTGTGAGTTGGGATCAGCTTGACGGCAATGGGTTTAGTTTTAGTTGTAAAGCATGATCTGCGCATGCCCACATTTCTGAGAATTTGATTACTTCCACATTTTGGAGTGCCTGCTGAAATGTGAAGACAGATGTGACCTCTAAGAACCGTCTAGTCAGATCTCCTCGTTTTCCAGGTGAGGAAACTGAGACCAAAGTTACACAGAAACCTGGAGAACTAAGGGTCATTATATGACCACCCAAATATTATTTCCATCCTATGCCATTATCCCGATAGCACTGGAATATTTAAATTTTGCTATTTTATTGTTTCTTTTCATTTGTAGTCCCAGACCTCCCTCGAAAGTTCTATAGTAAAACATGTTAACCGTATCTACACAAACCTGCATTAGATGGATGACACAACCGTACTTGCTGAAAATGAGTAGGACTTGAAGCACTTGCTAATGAAGATCAAGGATTGCAGCCTTCAGTATGGATGACAACCCAATGTAAAGAAGACCCAAATCCTCACAACCGGACCAATGAGTAATATGATAAATGGAGCAAAGACTGATTGAAGTTGTCAGGGATTTTGTCTAGTGTGGATCCACAATCAATGTTCATGGAAGCAGAAGTCAAGAGACCAAGTGACACACTGCACGCACTGGGTCAATCTGCTGCACAAGACCTCTTTAGAGTGGTGAAAAGCAAGAATGTTACCTTGAGGACTAAGGTGCACTTGACCCAAGCCGTGGTATTTTCACATATGAATGTGAAAGTTGGACAATGAATATAGAAGACCAAAGAAGAATTGCTTTTGAATTATGGTGCTAGAGAAAAGTGAAAGTACCATGGACTGCCAAAGGGGCAAACAAATCAGTCTTAGAAGAAGTACGGGCAGAATGCTCTGTAAAGGCAAGAATGGCAAGACCTCATCCTAAATACGTTGAGCATGTTGTCAGGAGAGATGGACACATGCTTGGCTGTCATGAGTTGGTGCCTTGTGATAGAAAAAAATCTCACACCGCAACACTGCCACCAATGCCAGTTTCCATTTTCTTAAAATTTCTTACTTTACATCCTTCAAGAAAATCTGTTAAATGATCCATCTGGAATCTCCAAAAAGAGTCACCTTATTCTTCTGAGCTCACTTCTCTGCTTTAAATTTTGGTCAAGTGGATCCCCTTAGATACCACTGATTATATAGAGCTTGTTTGGGTAGTCACCCGAATGAGATCGAGGTAAGTGAATTACAGGGTGTACTTGTCTGCAGCCACCCACTGACCACCGAAGCAAACACTGGCCGGATTTGGTTGGAATAACCTTGTGCCTGCCTGCACTGGAGACCTAGCAGCAATGCTGTTTACCTGACCCTTGCATGTGGGAGAAGTCATTGGTGGAAAAGAGGTGATAATAGTTGTCATCATTCTCAAAATGCTCTAAGGTCTCTTAAAAATAAAATCAGCACCAAGACTTCTGAAAAAAGTGCAAAGATTATTTGGGGATAGATACATTAATGCCTGGGCATTTATGCAGATGGTTAAAAGGAGGCAACGTCTCTCACATTTCTGAGACAAAAGAGGATGAGGGGAAAACAGAATAAACTGTTCAGAAGACTCCACACTATATTGTTGGGGTGTGTGTGTAATTGGTTAAAGAGAAGAAAATATGAAGAATTCATCTTTTCTGAGAACTAGGGTTTGAGTTTTAGGCGACCGCACACTTCTGCTCGTCTGTATGCATAATACTCAATAATGTGACAGTGTCATGCTACAATCACTACTATGAGCCAGCTTCCATCAATGGTTCAGTGCATTGGATCCTTTGGACTCTGAGTTAAATATTAGCTCCATTTTATAGATGAGAAAACCAAAGAAGAGAGAGGATAAATGATTTGCTCAATGCACTAAGTAAGGATCAATGAACAAAGCAGTAAACACTGGAGCTAGTATGTGATCCCAGGCATGGGGACTCTCAGCCCCCACCCCCACGCCCTCTTCTTCTAATTGGTAGGTCTACTGCCTTCAAGGAGACCCTGGGCTGGCCTCCTCCTTGTTCATTCCACCTTGAACTGGGGGCTGAGCGAAGTCAGAAAGCAGGTGTGCTGAGGAGCTTTGGGGTGACTTGAACAGCAGGCCTTTTGAACAGAGGGACACTCCCACAGGGGGATTTTCTCACATCACAGTCTATGTGGGA
Source organism: Tenrec ecaudatus (assembly GCF_050624435.1). NCBI lineage: Eukaryota > Metazoa > Chordata > Mammalia > Afrosoricida > Tenrecidae > Tenrec > Tenrec ecaudatus. The sequence continues at coordinate 54,728,544 of NC_134531.1, read as the reverse complement.
TTAGGCTCCAGAAGCAGCCAGGGAAAGCATCTTCTTTCCTTTCAGTTGCTGGAGGGGAATGCAGGGAAAGGAAGGGGTGAGCCAACAAATCCAGGGACAAGGGAACAACAAGTGAACAAAAATCGATGGCAAGGAGGGTGTAGGATACCTGGTGGGGCTTGATCAAGTGCAATGTAGCCAAGAGGAAATAATGAAAGCTGAATGAAGGCTGAACATGATAGTGGGATAAGAAGAAAATAAAAGGAAATAGAGGAAAAGAACTAGGAGGCAAAGGACATATATAGAGGTTTAAATAAAGGCATGCATATCTGCAAATATATTTATAAAGATATAATAATAGGGAAATAGACCTATGTACATAAATTTATATGTTGAGTATTAAGGTAGCAGAAGGACATTGGACCCATACTCAATCCCTCAATGCAAGAACTTTGTTCTAATAACCTGGCATTCTGTGATGCTCACTCTCCCTGAGAGGATCACTGAAGATAAAACGGGTGCATAAGCAAATGGAAAGAAAGCTAATGGTGTCTGGCTATCAAAATAAATAGTGTCTGAAGTCTTAAAGGCTCAAAAATAAAGAAGCAGCCATCTAGTAGAGAAGACACAAAACCCACATGGAAGAAGCACACCAGCCTGTGTGATCATGAGGTGTTGATGAGATCAGGTATCAGGCATCAGAGACCCAGAACAAAAAATCATATCAATGTGAAGTGGGGGGGGTGCATGGAGTAGAGACCCAAAGCCCATCTGTAGACAATTGGAAATCACCTCACAAAAAGGTCACAGGAAGAGATGAGCCAGTCAACATGCAGTATAGCACCAATGAAACACAACTTTCCTCTAGTTCTTTAATTCTTCCCCCAGCCCCCACTATCATGACCCAATTCTGACTTACAAGTCCAGCTAGACCAGGGCATGTACAGTGATACAGATAAGAGCTCGTAATACAGGAACTCCAGGACTGATAAACCCTTCAGGAACAATAACGACAGTAGTGATACTAGGAGGGTAGTGGGGAGGTGGGGGGAGAAAGAGGGAACCGATCACAATGGTTGACATATAAATATCCCCCACCAGGGGGGATGAACAACAGAAAAGGAAAACAGCCATTGGTGTAAGACATGAAAAAAAAAATTATCAAGGGACTATGAGGGAGGGAGGGAGGATGAGGGGGGAAATGGGCTGATCCCAAAGTTCTCAAGTAGAAAGAAATTATTTTGAAAATGATGATGGCAATATATTTACAAATGTGTTTGACACAATGGATGTAGGTATGGATTGTGATAAGAGCTGTAAGAGTCCCCAATAAAATTATTTTAAAAAAATGATATCTGTGTACTCTGAGGCCTAGAATATGGGGGGAAATGCCCAGCAAGCCTTTCACAGGAGACCATGAGATATTATATGTCTTTAACTGAGCATTAGGAACTCTAGTCTTGACTCAAAAGCTCACCCTTACCCACTCATTTCTGACTTACAGCAGCCCTGTACACGGTTTCTGAGATTGCCAACCTTTACGGCAGCAGACAGCCTCACCTTTCTCCTCAGGAGCAGCTGCTGGGCTTGAATCACCAACTTTGTAGTTAGCAGCCCAATGTTGACACCACCACCCAAACTCCTTAGAGCAATGGTGAATTTAACTCTCAGTTATAGGATCTTCATTTATAAATATTATATAAAGCTTGCTAGTGTGTAACATATTATTAAAAACTAGATATTATAGCAGGATCCCTGGTAGTACAGTTGTCAAGGGCTTTTCTGCTAACTGAAAAGTTAGAGAACACCCTTTGGGCAGTTCTACTCTGTTGTATGTGGTTTCTATGAGATGGAATAAACGTGGTGTCAGTGGGTTTGTTTTTTATTGGTTTGGTCAGAACTTAGATGTCATTAACTTAAGAAAACACCCTACACTTACATTGCCTCATTGACCCAACAAAGAAAACCCTATTTGCTAATAGTGGTCCATTAAAAGTTAGAGGGACAATTTGTTTTAGGTTGGGGTTGTCTGGGAGAGCAAAACAAGTTTATATATATATTTGTTTATTTATCTATTTATTACTTATCTATCTATCTATCTATCTATTTTTCATCTATCTATCATTTAAAGGAATGATTCACACAGTAGTGGAGCCTGGCAAGTCCCCAGTCATGGGTCAGACACCAGGCTGGAAGTTGCTCCAGCCTCAAGTAGTTGCAGTGGCTGACAAACCCAAATCAACAGATGGGACAGCAGACTTTTGGTCCACGTCCTAAGGATGGAAGGTCAGAGGATGATGAGTCGGACACAGGATAAAGATGGAGCCAGAACATTAATTATATATTGGATGCAGGCCACACTCACAAGGCAACTTTCCTTTCAACTGATTGGCTGCTCGTAGATCACCAAATAGAGGATGATTCCATAATATTTGCCAAACCACTGAGAATCCCGGCCCAGCCAAGCTGGCGTATTGCCTTAACAGCCATAGAATCCAATCCATAACAGTGTTGGATCTGAAGAAACCAATTTGTAAACAGCGATACCCTCCACCAAGGGGGTTATCCTGTGGAATTCAGGAAGTACGTGATGATTTTACAGAAGAGCCAATACCAAAGAAACTTTTAGTCATTTCCCTCTTCAGATAGTCTGCAACTAGAATTCCAAACTGACATTAAAATCTAATTTGAAACTGGTTTCTCAATTTGTCTCCCTAACTCCTAACATCCACCCCCACAGCCAAGCTTCTAATAAATTCTAGGAAGTACAAACCATTTCTTTGCAAGCTAATTTCTCCCTTTATTTATCTCTGAGGTTCAGGTCAATTTGCTCCACTTAATGCTCTAATCACTTTTCGTTAAAAAGGAGAGGAGGAAGCCTGGTGTAATAAAGACAGGCTTTTCAGGATGCAACTTCCATCTTTAAAGGATACTTTTTAAATACTGAAGGCTTCCGCACTGCTGGAGAGCACCTTCATTTCAGGCCACGTGAGCTACATTACAAACCCACAGCAACTCTAGGGCCCGTTTCCACTTAAGTCTATCTCTTTTCCTAGTCTACATCCATACTACAAGAATCAAAATCATAGCCACGGTAAGAAATCTCCATTGTTATGAGCACAATGAGAAGTGACGCTTGATCATCTTAAGTCCCTAAAAGAGACATAAACCAAAAAATGCGCTGCTACTGAGTCAATTCCAACTCATCGTGACCCTACAGAGCAGAATAGAATTACTCCTTCTCATTTCGGACACTTCAAATTATGACAGGAGTAGACAGCCTCATCTGTCTTGTGGAACAACTGGTGGGTTTGAACCACAGACCTTGTGGTTAACAGCTCAATGCAGAACCCACTACACCACCAGGGAACCTAAAATAAACATTGGTATAAAAATTTACCCAATTAAATTTACCCTGACATTACTAAGTATGTCTTTTTAAAGTGTCATTTAGTTTTTCTAGATGCAATGATATACCTCGTAGGGCTGTTGGGAGAATGAAATGAGATAATACACATGAAATTCTTAAAAAGTAACTAGCATCTTGTAAATGTCACTAGATGATCTCCATTTCATCAGTTAGGAAATTTGTTTGACTCTATATAATAACAAGCACAGAAAATTCGCTACTTAGTCGAATACATAGCTTTTAGAAATATATGGTGGTAAAAGACAACATAAAATTTGCCATTTTGGCGCGTGTCGAAGGTCACGGCGCACTCACAATGGAGCTCTCGGAGTATGTGCAGCAGGGTTTGCAGATGCTGGCCGATCCCGGCTGCTTCAGCCCGGCGCCTTCGCGCTACTGCTCCGGGCGGCTTTCCAGAGCCTGCTAGACGCCCAGGCGGACGCGGCCGTGCTAGATCACCCAGACTTGAAACATATCGACCCAGTAGTATTAAAACATTGTCAGGCGGCAGCTGCCACTTGGATACTGGAAGCTGGAAAGCAAAGAGCTGACCAATCAGCCCTAAGTACTTACCTAGAAGAGTGTAAATTTGACAGAGAGCGAATAGAACGGTTTTGTACGGAATACCAGAGTAACAAGAATTCCCTGGAAATCCTACTGGGAAGTCTCGGCAGATCACTTCCTCATATAACTGATGTTTCTTGGCGATTGGAATACCAGATAAAGAACAATCAACTTCATAAGCTGTACAGACCTGCATATTTGGTGACCTTAAATGTAGAGAACACTGATTCAGGATCCCCCCCTGAGATTAATTTCAGCTGCAACATGGAACAATTACAGGACTTGGTGGGGAAATTTAAAGATGCTTCCAAAAGTCTGGAAAGAGCAACTCAATTGTGACTCGGGGAAGTGAAGTATAAAGTGAAGTCTAAAGACCAGGAACACCTTGCCTTCAGCGGAACCATCGCTTGGAGCTGGGCGTCGATGCAGTTTTCCTCATTCATGTATGCTACTCATCAATGTTGACACTTGTGCTTTTGTACATTGAAATTCAGCCAGCCTGAGTGTTCGAATCATATTTAGCATTAACTATACATTTATCCATCCTACTTTGATCATTTCCCCAAGTTTTTCGACAATAGCACATGTTAAATATTACACTGAATAAAGGTCTGTCGCCCCTCCCAAACACACACACACACAAATTTGCCATTTTAACTATTTATTAGTGGCTTTAGGGGTATTCATAATATTGTTTAATGATCACTATTGTCTATTCCCCCTATTGTTTTCATCTCTCTGAACAGACACTGTGTAAACCCAATGAATACAAATTACCTATTTCTCTCTCCTGCAAAGTACTGGTAACTTCTGTGCATTTTTCTTGAGTGTCATCGACATGGTATCACACAATATTGGTGCTTTGATGTTGCCTCTTTCACTTAAGATAATATTTTCAAGGTCCGCCCATCTTGTAGCACGCATCAGAGCTTCATGTACCTTGACGGTGGAGTAATAGTCCAGTGCACATACTTTTCTCACGTAGTAAGAAACTAGGAGTAGAAGCTTCATCGTGATATCAGCGTCCCAAGCACTTGCCATTACCCACATGGCTTTCTTTCTAATGCTTCCACAGACTACGCATATAGCTGTAGACCTCAAGACTGTATTCAATAAAGGAGAAGAGTGATGTGGTGATGATGATGTCTTTCCATCCTTTGCCCCTCCTTGTTGTCAGGCGCCTTCGAGTCCGTTCTGACTCACAGAGACCCTACACACAGCCGAACAAAACGTTGTCCTGCCCTGTGCCATTGTCACCGTTGTTCCTATACCTGAGTCCATTGTTGCAGTCACTGTGTGAATCCATCCCATTGAGGTTCTTCGTCTTCTCTGCTGCCCCTCCACTTTACCACTTTATCAAGCATGGCAGGATCCTAAAAAGCCTAATAGACTTCTTATGATTCTGTCTCACTTGGTTAAGAAATCAAGTTTACAAGATTGCTTTTGTTGTTGTTTGCTAATTGTCTTTGAGTCCCCGCCCTCTGCCTCCCATCTCAACCACCTGCTGCTCCTTATTCACGGGAACCCCAAGCACAATGGAACAAAATGCTGGCCAGTTCTACACAATCCCCGTGCCTGGTTGCTCAAAAAGGGGTTTTAGAGGCTAAATCTCAGAAGTAGGTCACTAGTCTTTTAAACCTAATGTCCCATGTTCCATAAACTCTTCTGAAATCTGTTTGGCTTCAGAGCAATGCACCAGCATCCACTCACCAGCGCGTGACGGCTGTGAGGAGGAGCTGGCTTCGGGTGTTCTGCATGGAAAGGGAATTCTACCATGGAGCCTCACCACGGGGCATATGGCTCTGCTCAGAATCATCTGCCCTATTGTGAAGACCAACAGGGTAGCAAATCAATTCCCACTTAGCCCTATTTAATATTATTTTGCAGATTTGTTGGTTAAGGAGGAAGGGATGAAAGAATATTGGGGGGAAAGCCAGGAGGGTCTGTTTCCGTTATTACTGCCGTGTATTTCCACATTATGTACTGTGCCAGAGGATCAGATAATCTTGTTTTTCCATTCTAATGGCAATTTGCTGTCTGCAGGACAACATGCTCCGGGGCCGGCAGCAAGCAATGAGAGCCATGGCTCTGGTCTGATGTTCTGTTACGTCACCACCTCACTGTTGTTTCCATGTGTCTGTTCCATTTTGCAGTGACTATTTTCCACAGAGCATCTCTGTTATCCTCTGAGTTATCTCCATCATAATTGGCTGCACATTCATCATCTGGCTTCAGAGAAGTTGCTGGGTTCTCCTGGCAAAGATGCAGAGCTTTGTGCAGCTAGCTCAGCTGCTCATGCAACCAGCTGATTGTCACTGAAATTCCAGTTATGGGTATGGCTGGCAGTGCCCATGCCTACATTTGGTATATGGTCCACTCGAAGCCGAGTGCCATCACTTGTCTGTCAGTTTTTCTAACTGCGGTGGAATGTCTTTCTGAAAGCTATGTGATTGGGATGTCAAATATCAGCAGGTTCATCCAAAGAGAACAGGTTTCACAGAACCTGCAAACTAAAAAATGCCTACAAAGATGTAATCAGCTGTCAACTTTGGAGGAATTAGCCACTAAAAACCTGACAGACAGCATGGACACGTTGTCATGTACTGAAGGCCTAGTGGATAACAGCAGAACAGTGAAATATATAATGTTAGATCAGTCCCTCAGGGCAAAGGCACTTAAAATACGACCGAAGAAGAGCTGCCTTCTCAAAGTAGAGCTGACCATAGTGATGTGAATGGAATAAAGCCTAGTGGAGTAAAGCCTCAGGATCTCCACTTATTGATGAGGCACAACTCAAAATGAGAAGAAACAGCTGAAAAAGAATGAACTTGGAATTATGAATAGGAAATTAAGTGTGAATCTAGGAAAATTTAAAGTTTTCAAAAATTAAATGAAACATAAATATTGCTATCCTAGGCATTAGTGAGTGGATATGGACTGGTACATGCCATTTCGAACCAGAAAATCATATGGTTTACTATTCTGGGAATGGCAAAAACAAGAGGAATGGCATTACATCAAAAGCAACATTTTTAAGATCTATCCTAAAGAACAATACTGCCTGTAATAGGATCATAGCCATCCTCCTTCAAGGAAATTTAACCAATACAACTATAATTCAAATTTACATACCAACCACAAAAGTGATACAGAAAAAAATAATTCAGGCCTTTAGTTGAAGTATTGAAAGATTCTATTGTAAAAACGTTGAATTTTTCAGTAAGTATCAAAAGAAGGTGGAAAGAATAGAGTTGCTGTAACAAAAAGAGTTAGTTGACATTTTACCACTTCAGGCATTTGCACATGAGCAGGAACCAATGATCCTAAAGGAAGAAGTTCAAGCTGGACTGAAAGCATTAAGCAAAAATAAGGCTCTAAGAATTGATGGAATACCAACTGAAATGTTTAACAAGCCGGTGAAACATTGGAAGCATTCATCATCTATGCCAGAAATCTTGGAGATAGCTTATTTGGCAAATTGAAGGGAAGGGGTCCACATTTGTACCCATTTCAAAGAAAGGTGACCCAACAGAATGCTCAAATTATGAAACAATATCATTAATATCTCGTGCGAATGTATGTTTGCTTTAGCTCATCCAACAACAGTTGCAGCAGTACATCGACAGGGGGCCCCCACAGGACGTGGAACTAGTGATATCATTGCTGATGTCAGATGGACCTTGGCTCAGAGTAGGGAATGCCATAAAGTTTTTAACCTGACGATGATAAGGCATTTGACTGTGGACCACAACAAACTGTGGATCACCTTGAGAAGAATGGGGATTCCAGAGCACGTCATTGTGCTCATGGAGAACCCATAAATCGATCAGGAGGTAGTTGTGGGGACAGAACAAGAGAACACGTCATGGTAAAAATCAGGAAAGATGCGTGTGTGTCAGGGTTATATCCTCTCACTGTACTTATTCAATCTGTAAACTGGATTATAGGAAGAATTCACCATCGGGATTGAAGGAATACTTATTAATTAATAATCTGCGTTAGGCAGATGACACAATCTTGCTTGCTCAAAGCAAGGACTTAAAAGGGATTTGCTAACAAAGATCAAGGATTGCAACCTCCAGTATAGATTACAACTCAATATAAAGACCCAAATCCTCCGAACTGGACTAAGAACTAGCATCATGACAAATGTAGGACAGATCAAAGCTGTCAAGCATTTTGTCCAGCTTAGTTCCACAATCAATGTTCATGGAAGCAACAGCCAAGAGCTCAATGGACACTTTGCATGGAGTAAATTTCCTGCACAAGACCCGGTTGAAGTATTGAAAAGCAAGGCTATTACTTTGAAGACTAAGGTGAGCCAGACCCAAGCCATGGTGTTTTCAATCGCCTCGTGTGCTGTGAAGGTTGGCTATTTAATAAGGAAATCGGAAGGAGGTTTGGTGCATTTGGATAATGCTGCTGCTAAGGGATATTGAAAGTATCATGGACTGCCCAAACTCCAAACAAATCTGTCGTAGAAGTACAACCAGAATGCTCCTTAGCGGCAAGGTTGGCAAGGCTGTGTCCTACATATTTTGGACATGCTGTCAGGGGACAGGTCCTGGAGCAGGGTATCATGCTCGGTACCGAATAGGGGCAGTGAATAAAATGGATGGACACAGTGGCTACAACAGTGGGCTGAAATATACGAACAATTGCGAGGACTGCACAGGACCAGGACGTATGTTGGTTCTTCAACCACAACCAACTGTGTGCAGGGCTCCAGAGGGTGTGGGACGTGAAGCAACATCACCAGGGACCTTGTTCAAAAGACAATTTATTGTGTCTGTCTTGGACCTATAATCAGAATCGCTGGGAGTAGGACCCAGGAATCTTTAACACATTATATCTAAGATTCTTGTTTATGCTCAAGGATGAGAAAGCCTATCCTTTCCTTCCATGGTTTTCAGTTTGTCTCCATGCTAAATGCTCAGCAGAGATAGAGATGATGATGCCTGGGGTGAACCGTGCATTCGGGGTAAGAACTTGTGCTTGCTTCTCTGTCCAATCCTGTCTGCAGGAAAGAATGCCTTAACTACTGCTGTTTTCACCGGAATAGGAGAACGTATAATTGACTTGGAAAAACACAAATATTCCAACTATAAGAAACCGAAGGCAATTACAGTGGCCATGCTGTTTTCTGATGGACACTGAGTGCAACATTATGCAACCTAACCAAATATAGTTAGTTGCCTACTTACTGATGCACCTCTCATCCCCAAACATTGAATTACTATACAGTGTCTCCCACTACATGCTCATAGAGGTCTCTTACAGCAAACAGAAGAATTATTAATATAGGCCAAAACAGCAAAAGAGAGTTCCTGGTTTCCTTCAAGAATATAGTGAGAAATTTTGGCCTTCAATGGCTGTAAGATTTCCCACTAAATCTGTCATTTAAGAATTTCTGCAAGCAGAGTATTTCACATTATGGAAATTCAGAAGAAATAAGCTCATCAACATGTGAATTAGAATTCAGTTATGATTGCTCTTTGTTCTAAACTATACTTCTTGGAAAACAAGGCAACATTTTGTTGCAGGGCACTGTGATGATGCTATGAAAATAGGAAACGGATACTATGGAGCTGGAGAACCGTATGGAGCAGCAGTCCCAGGGCACGCATTTGGGAGATGATTTTTCTAACACTGGAGTCTATTGAGGTATTAATAAAATAACACAATGGAATCAGAGTGCACAGATTCAAGAACATTTAACTGATCTCTCATTACACTCCTCTCTTTATATTTTAAGTCACTGACTAGTATAATTCTTTGGAGATAACAGCACTGTTTTCTGGTAAGGCCCATACATAAATGCATGTTTATTTATTTTAATAAGAACACTGTGGCATATAATTTCTCTATAGGGCAGGTTATCAGGAATAACCAGGAAAATTATTTCAATTGAATCAAATTCTCATCAAACAATTTTTACTTAGGTCATAGCCCCCTATCTCCTGCAAAAAAACGAATGGGCAAGAGGTTCTAGTTAGCATTTCTTTTACTCATAAAGTGAAGCAATGGACATACACTTGACTGAAAATGAAACAAAATGCGCTGCTGCCGAGTCTGTCCCACCGCTTCGAAAGGCTGCCGGACAGAGTGCAACTTTCCCTGCGGGTTTCTAGGCTGCAAGTCTTCATGAAAGCGGAAAGCCTCGTATTTCTAACGAGGAATGGCTGGTAGGTTTGAACTGCCAACCTTGTGGTTAGCAGTCTAATGCATAACCCACAACCACAATACCAGAACTCTTTATATGCCGAATGAAAGGACTAAATAAAACTTAATGAATTTTGTGGTGCATTTTATATACAACTTTTATCAAATCTGTATGTACACTTTCTAATTTGTTTTTGTCTACTCACTCATTCATTAATTTAAGTGTTTATTTAATAAATGTTGTTTTAGAAAATGAATGGTATTTGGTTGTGAATAAGGAAAATGCAGTTTTACCTTAATGAACACAATGTTACCATTTATTATCTAAGTTAATAAATTAAAAAATATTTCGATAATGTTAATCCTCCACCAAAATGAAGCCAAATTCATTGCCATTGAGTTGATTCCAATTCATAGTGACCCTATTCAGAGGCTATGCAACTTTATGGGAGCAGAGAGCCTCTTTCTCCTATGGAGGGACTGGTGGGGTTGGACTGCGAACCTTGCAGTTAGTAGTCTATTGCTTCTCTGACAGTAAAAGGGCCCTCAAGTAAGAATAAAGAAATTAATCAGCATCAGAAAATGAGAAAGGGAAGTGTGTATACATTTTTAGATACAGTGGCCAAGGAAGTCTTCTTTCAGGAGGGGATATTTTAGCAAATGAAATTGAGCCATTGAGATTAAGGAGTTGAAATTTGATCAACTGTATTTTAAGTAAGAGAATTAGAAGCCATGTTAAAACTTGGGAGAAGAGCATTCAGGGGGTAGTGATATTAAGTACGAAGTTTCCAAGGTGGAAATGGTCTTGGAGTTCTTGAGAAATGCAGAGAAGTCAAGCGTGGTTAGGACCAAGTCAAGCAGAGGGAGAGTGGTAAGAAAGGAGTCTGCGGGGGATCCTGGGAGCCACAGTCTATGAGGCGGTATTGAGGATTTTTGTGTGATGGGAAGAGGGATGATTTTAAAGAGGGAAATAACATTGCATGATCTGATGCATCTTGTAACTCAGCCTCTTAATTTTGAGGTAATAGTTGATCTATATTCTGTTATAAGAAATAATACTGAGAGATGCTATGTACCCTTCACCCAGTCGCCCCATCTTGCAAACTGGAGAGAAACATCACAACCAGGATACTGACTTTAATACAGTCAAATTACAGAACATTTCCATCAACACAAGGAGCCTTCCATTTCCCTTTATAATCACATCCACATCCCACGTATGCCTCCATTCCAACCCCTGGGAAAATCTATTCTTCGTTTTTATAATTACAGCATTTTGAGATCGCAATATATGGTAACTGGCATCAATATGTGACCTTCGGGGATTGCCTTTTGCTATTCAGTACCATTCTCTGGAGAGCCATCTAGACGGCTGCATTTATGGATGCACAGTAGTTGACTTAAGGATATTTGGGTTATTTCCAGTTTGGGACTATTAAGAATAATTTAATTGTGTGAATATTTTAATTCCCTAAAATGCATTTTGTTTTTAATTTGAAGATAGTAGATCATTAAACAAAAGAACACTTTTCTAGGACTTTACTCCTTACACACTCTGCATATTCAGACAGGTGCATATGTGAACTTAGCTTTCTTTTCACTGGAAGGAGGCGTGTTTCATTTTAATTTTAGAAATAAAATTAGGAAATTTTAAATGGTCAAACTTATCTCCAGCATGGCCGCATGATTTTATGTCCCTGTCATCCCAATGAAGGGTTTCACTTGCTCTAGAACATTGTCATCACTTGATGGTCTCAGGTATTTTGTTTTACTTAACTTGTACTTTAGCCATGCAAATGGGCTGCATCCTGGTATCTTATCCTGGTTTCACTGTAAAATTCCCTAGTAACTCATTATGTTAAATAACCATCTTTCATATCCTCATCAACCATATGAATATCTTCTTTTGTGAAGTATCAGTTCATATTTTTTCTCCAAGTGATGCTTTTAACTAGTAGCGGTATGCTCATGTAAACCTTTTCTTTTCTATTTCACACAAATTTGATTGTATTTTGACATCTTAACATTTTAAACTGCAAATTCTCAGACATAGGGAATGCAATTTCTTTGAAAAATTAACTTACAACTAATAACAAAATTTTATACAAATATCTTTGTGAAGTAAGATTGTATAGAAGACTATCCATGCCAATGCGCAGTTTACTAATTCTATACATTCATTGGAACAGAGACTTTAAAAATAATATTATTGGGTGCTCATACAAGTCTTATCACAATCCATCCATCCATCCATTGTGTCAAGCACATTGTACACTTGTTGCCATCATCATTCGCAAAGCCTTTTCCTTCTAATTGAGCCCTTGGTATATGACACGCGCTTCCTACTGAGGTCAATCTAGGCAGTAGTCAGCAAGGCAAACAAAGCTCTATCTTTACAAATTAATGTTATACACATTCAAAATTAAATAACAATGAAAACATCCGTGTGCAGAGTTTAACTCCTTAAAAGGTTTTTTGTTTATAATTTCTATAACTGTTTAACTATATATTTAGATACTTTAGGAAGTGTCTCTCTTGATTAAATATGGCAAAATGTTCAACAGTTAATGGGAAAAGGTTGAAGTACCATCATCATTCTCAAAACATTTGCCTTCTACTTGGGCCCTTAATATCTGCTGCTCATTTTCCCCCTCCCTCCCCACTCCCCCTACCTCATGAACCCGTCATCATTCATACATTATTATTATTTTGTCATATAGTACACTGTCCGATGTCTCCTCCCACCTTCTTCTCTGCTGTCCCTCCCCCAGGGAGGAGGCTATTCATAGATTCTTGTAATCAGGTCCCCCTTTCTACCTCACATTCTCTCCCCCATACAGGTATCACTACTCTCACCACTGGTCCTGAAGGAGTCATCTGCCCTGGATTCCCTGTGTTTCCAGTTCCTATATGTACCAGTGTACATCCTCTGGTCCAGCCAGTTTGATAGTGGGGGAGAGGAAGCATTTAAGAACTAAAGGATCTCTGCCCAATTCTACTCTTCCCTTTCCAGAGCCAATGATGTATAAGCAAAGGGCAAAAGCTCCCTTCTTCAACCCAGGAAACAAAGAACCAGAGAGCAGGACCAGAGGTTCCCCGAGCACTGTTACACAGGACTGATGCTTAAGAGCGCTCGTGAAAGTAATGACCTCTGCTTCTGCGCTCAAGTCTAACAATAATTCTGAGGATGGCACGGGACTGGGCAATGTTTCCTCTGTTGTGCATATGGTTGCTATGGGCCCGAACTGACTTGATGGTACCCAACAACCACAACAACAACAGCAGCAACAACAACTGCTCTGAAAGTAATCGCATCATTCTTGCCTAGATTCAGTTAAATGGGGAACTGGGTATGGAAGACCGAGAGTAGCAAGATTACATGGATCCTCCCTGCTTCTTCATTTTTCTCTCTTAGCCTCCTGTGTTTTGCAGCCATGGCATCATAATATGAATATCATTCAGAGGAAGCTAGGGTGAGAAAGTTATGAATGGGGGACAATAACTCCAGCAATTCACAGCTCTGAAAGCTAGGGCGGGTCGGGGGATAATGGATGTAATTAGCAATTTTTGCTTTAACCTGTTAAATAAAATCTCTCTTATTATTAACCTTTCCTATTCAAAAACTGGTATCTTTCTGGGTACAGTTAGGCCACCACATGAAAGACAGAGTGCATATGTAATTCTGTATCTTCGTTCAAGGAGCTCCATTTGCTGAGATGGGTCTTTAATGCTTGGATTATTGAAGTGACTCAGTCAGGCATGAACTAGCAAGAATGAAAAAAAATGTCCACAATGACTTTTCTAAGCAGCTACGGTTTTGTCCCCCAAAGTGAAATATACTGTCTGGATGTGACAAACTTTTGCTATGGGTGGAAAATTATTACTTTGGACATGCATATTAAAAATAACATCACAGAAAAAATCAGAGTATAAAGATAGGAATACATGGTTCTACACTATGCACTAATTTATAATTCTTGACTTTTCTTATTTCACTGATTATATTTGCTGTCATGTCTAAAATTCTAATGAGAACATATGATTATACTTTAAAGTATACTTGAGTTTCCACTCTTTCACATGCTAACAAATATCCTATTGCTCATTTCATGAGACAAATTAAATGCATACAATTGTGAATTTACTGGGATCTTTAAATAAGAGGTGGATTGTTGAAAGCATGAACTTCATCATGTGTTGATCTACTGGACATCCTCAACTTGAATGCACACCTCTCTGGGAAAGAGGTTTCTGGTTCTTGGATAATATCCATGTTCTCTTCAAAGTTCTCCAGCCCCAATTAATTCATGATACACTCTCACCAATGGATTATGAGAAAAGTGATGCTTCACTCTAAATCCATGCCAATGATGATGATGTATGCCTAGGTGGTGCTAAATGGGTTTTACTCAACTACTAAACCCAAGGCTGATAGGCTAATCCACTCAGGAGTGAGTCAGAATAAATGCCTGTGGTCTGCTTCAGAAAGATTACAGCCAAGGCAACCCTACGTAGTGTTCTATTCTCTACCACATAAATGCCATGAATCAGAATCAATTCATGACAATAGGTTTAGATTTTTCTTTGTCTTGTTGCCTTTGACATGTGCTCTCTTCTCTTTGCCTCATGGTTGAAAACATAGTATTCAAATATGTCTCACTTACACAATGAAAGCAGTCTGAGACTTGGAGCTTTGAGAAGGGTCACACAGAAAAACAACTCAACCTTCTTCACACGAAGACATGGGAAAGAAGTCAGCACATATTGCTTTATTCCAATAAAACTTTAAAGTTGGTCTATTAGGTTTCCATCAATTAGCCTGATTAATATATCTCCTTCTCACATCTGATTTACAGAATAAAATGGGTTAAAGTTGGTGGTGCCAAATAGAGAATCCCTGCCAATATCCTGTCCTAAAATGATAAAACAATAAATTATGGGGAATATATATAAGATGACTTATCCCTCCAACTCCAGGAAAAAATACAGATATATTTTAAGTACATTTAAATCATCCTCTTATTATTGTTTCTGTGTGGGTTGGGGTTGGGGTGGGGGTCAGAGAGAAGAACATGAAAAATTTCACTTCCCATAGGAAAATGTATATGCTGGAGTCTCCATCTCAGAAAAAATATCACCTCTTCATTCTCAAATTGCAAGTTAAAACCCTTAGAGTTCTGCAATGGACAGCAAAAATGACATGGGTTTACGAAGTTTTAAGAGAAATTGTATATAATTAACTTAGATAGGGATGGAATAGTAAGCTTTCTATTTTCTTGCTTTTTGTTTTTCTGTTTTTACATTGTAAGGTAATTGCCAAATTAAGAAGTTAAGGGAAATCATAGTCATTATGAGATCAACAGATTAAAAATGTTTTTCAAGAGATTGAGCAAAAATTGTTCTTTTAACTGTTAAATGCCATTGAGTTGGTTGCAACTTCTGACAATTCTATGCACGACCCTGTAGAACGAAACATTGCCTGGTCCTGAGCTAGCCCCATAATTATGGTCAGGCTTTAGCACATTACTGCAGCTACTATGTCAGGATCTTCCTGGGTTGTTTTTTTTGTTGTTGTTGTTGACCCTGCACTTTATCAATCATGATGTACTTTTCCAGGGACTGCTTTCTACTGGCAACATGCCCCAAGTAAGTGAGATGAAGTCTCACCATCCATATCAGTAAGGAACATCCGGCCACACTTAATGTTTGTTCTTCTGGCAGTCCATGGCCCTTTCGATATTTTCATCAACATAGTAATTCAAATGCATTAATTCTTCTTCAGTCTTCCTTATTCAATGTCCAACTTTCACATGGATATGAGACTACTGAAAATGCCGTGGCTTGGACCAGGAGCTCTTCAAAGTGGACCAAGTGCACATCATGGCGTAGACTTCAAAGTGGTGGTCTTGACCTTCAGCACTTTAAAGAGGTCTTGTGCAGCAGAGATAAGAGTTGGAAACACAGGGATTCCAGGGCAGACAGACCCCTCAGGACCAATAATGAGAGTAATCACACCAGGAGGGAGAGGGGAAGGTGGATGAGAAAGGTGGGATCAATCACTATGATGGACATATAACCCCACCTCTCCATGGGTACGAACAATAGAAAAATGGATGAAGGGAGACAGCAGTCAATGTAAAACATGAAAAACACAATAATTTATAAAGTATCAAGGGTTCATGAGAGAGGAAGGGGTGAGAGCTGATATCAAAGAGTCAAGTAGAAAGAAAATGATGATGGCAGCATACGTACAAATGTGCTTGACCCAATGCATGTATGCATGGATATGATAGGAGCTGTAGAGCCCCCAATAAAATTATTAAAAGAAGAACAACTGCACTCAAAACTCTGTTTTCCTTTTGCTTGTAGCTGTGTGTGTGTGTGTGTGTATATATATATATATATATATATATATATATATATATATATATATATATCTCTTTATTTTAAGAAACCCTGTGGCATAGTGGGTTGTGAATTGGGCTGCTAGCCACAAGGTCAGCAGTTCAAAAATACCAGTTGTTCTATGGGAGAAGGATGCAGCTTTCTTCTCCTGTAAAGATGTACAGCCTCAGAAACTCATGGGGGGCAGTTCTGCTCTATCCTATAGTGTCACTATGAGTAAGAATTTACCAATGACTTTGTTTGTTGTTTTTTTAAATATTCATCTGTTTTATACCTCTCTTATGTACTGTGTGGTTAGATTTCACTTTGTGGTCTATCCTGAAAATCATTTTAATGTGTATTGATATTGCTTAGTTTCAAGTCAGTCTTGAAGTCTAAAGTTATTTTTATTGTGGCATGATATTATTTTTTCACTCTCCAGATAATCTGTTATTTATACTGCTCTTAATTTTAAACCAATTTTGGAAATTATGGAAGCTTAATATTTTTCCTATTCATTAATCTTATTCATTTTTTGTGATATTATTAGTTCTGCTTTCTGTCACTTAACCTCCCCTATTTAATTTATTAGCCTTTCCCTCCTACCTTTGATTTCTACTTTTCTCTTTCCCTTTCTCAACTTTATTTGATTTTCTCTAATTTTTCAAAACACTTAACCATTACATGCTTCCACCCTGTTCTAGCTGTGATTTCCAGTGATTTAAAGGGTCAGTGCAAACCTGTTTGATATATGCTCATCTCTTGATTAGATGATATACTCACTGCCATGAGTTGATGCCCACTCATAGGGACACTATAGATAGGGTAGAACTGCCCCTGTGGGTTTCCAAGACTGTAACTCTTTAGAGAAGTAGAAAGTCTCATTTTTCACATATGGAGTGGCTGGTGGCTTCAAACTGCTGATCTGGCCATTAATAGCCCAACTTATAACCCATTGGTCACCAGGGATCCTGGTGAAATCGAGGGTCATTTAAAAAAAAGAAAGAACTTCAAGGAGATGAAATACACTCATACATGTCAGTGATTGAGAAGATGACATAGAACAGGGAAGTTTCCTTCTGCTGTATACAAGATCACTATCAATTGGAATGGACTCCATGGCACCTTTAGATGGTTTTATCTTATACTCCCACTTACGTGTATATCTTTGAGAGCATGAGAGGACAAACTCAAACTGAGAAAGGAATCATCACCCTATAAGGCCTTTCATTGTGCTCCAGAGTCTTCACTTTCTACATTCAACTAATCACGAATGCAAGGATATATACATATATAATATGCAAATACATTTGTAAAATAAGTTATATATGTGTGTATATTTGATGACTTTATTATTTTCACTTCCATAAGTAGCATTTTACTTTATATTTGGGACAGCGTTGAGGGCACAGGGAACATTCAGTAAATATTTGTCCTAAAAGAAGAAATGTGAACAAAAGCCACCAAATCATGACTATGAAACACAGATTTAGGTGTTGCTTGCTTCATTCCATTTTCTTTGAAAAACTTCTTATGGCTGTGAGAATTTCCTGAACCATATTCTTACCTAAGTTTGAGGATTTGAAATTTGGAACATTAATATCATTTAATTATATAAGGATTCTTTCTGTAATAGAAATTGTAGCACTCCTGTAACCAATAAAAAGAATATCATAACTATAAGCCATAAAATCATGCATATATCTGTCCTAAATTATCTGAAAGGTAGGATTTTGATTTTGTATAAGATAATTAGACTGTTTTAGGAATTCATATAGCTGTTATTTTTAAGTTTAAATTATACTCCAACTTGCTGAGTTCCCAGGAAAGAACTCAAAAATCCTTGACCATGAAAAGTCCTTTTATTATCTGTTTTTAGAAACAATTTCCTTTGGGTAAATTACACTCTCCAAGCAATACTTCATTACCTACATGACATAGTATTGTCCAGTTAGTGGATCTAAAAATGCTTTGAAAAGCCTTAAATTGCTCGAAGCGTAAAATCAAGTGCTTACGCTGTGCCAGCCATCCAACAGAAACAAAAATGAGCAAACAAAGGACAAATGCAGAAAAAAGCATTTCAGAACAATGGTGGTCAGGGAAAACAAGTGTTGAAAACATGAAGTTAAACATGAATTTTTCATTGTTGAGTTTAATTTCCAATGTTATTTAATCTAAAATGCCCTGTCTATTCTTCAGGCTAGAGCACCGGCTGTAAGTAGATTACATGTAATTGGAAGAATGTGGAACTTCCTGAGTTTGCACAACATTCTATGGTTGTTTTTTCAATTAAAATAAAATTTATATTCCCAAGGCTTCGTCTACCACCTGAAGATTCCCATTCACCAATACTCATCTCTCCAAAATACTTCACTGATGATGACCAATGCAATGTTTTGCCTCTATCTTATCACCTACCACCACATGGACAAAACCCAAACAAAGCTCAGAGATCTCCTGTACTACCTCACTCATCCAATGATGCTTTTGGCTACTTGGATGCCCCCAAAAGAGTCTCACTGTCTTCCTTCTTTTCTTTGCTTTTTTTTCTCTTTAACTAGTTATCTGAATAACCTTCAACATGAAAATGTGTGACAATCTGATCTCAAACTAATTTCCCAATTCATCTTCCATCATTTCCCTTCATTTCTTAGTTTACTGAATATCATACTTCTTAGAAGATGCTGATTTCTTAAAAAGAATCATTTCCCAAATTTTAATTGAATATACTTGTTTTATGAATACATTAATAAACTCTTACCATGTAAAAGTAATTATCTGCATTTTTTCAAAATTACAACAAAATTCATCTATATCACTTTAAGCAGCAATAACATAAAAGTAGACCTTTATAAAAAAAGAAATAAAATTTCTAAAGGAATAGTGATTTAGAAACTAATGGTTAAAAGTCCAGTTTCAATAACAGCAAAAAGTTGAAAGTAATTCAGAATAAATTTTGGTCAACGATGTATAAATCTTATAGAGAGAGCACCGTGAGGCGTACTGAAGAAAGCAATACCCGAAAAATGAGAACTAAGTAAAGAAATATCATTATCTTTTTGTTATGAGAATTCAATATTATGAAGGTATCAATGTTCCCTAAATTACCTTATAAATTCAGTGTAATCACCAATCCCAATAAAATTTATCTGGAAAGTTGTCAAATTTTTTCTAAAGGTTTCGAGAAGATAAACAGAGAAAATGTCTGAAAGTCAACAACATGGAAAAAATAGGATAATTAAAACAAAGACACTAACATAGAATTGGGAATACTGATCATTGAAAATAGTATACAGAATCTACATAAATATATAACAGAAAACTAAAGATGATGTTACAAAGTAAGAGGGGAGAGATGATTATTGAACCAATGGAATTAACTATTCAACACATTGAATATTGAAATGTAGTAATTTAATATGACAAAAATTCTTATGTGATGTATTATAATTGTGGAGTCTATGCCTGTGGCTATATTCCTGTTTTTCTATGGCATTCTCTGCTAAACTAACAGACAGCATTCACATGGGACTAAGTCCTGACCTTAGGAGAGGTTGTGAACTAAGTCACATCTTTTGTTTGCTTGAGAGTATGGTTTGCTAAAAGAAAACCAACCAATCAACCAACCAAAGCAAAGCCACCTGCATCAAAGGCATTCCTTTTGTTTAAAAACCATCTTGGATACAGAAGGAAAGCCCAGGGCCACCAGAGGCCTAGACAAGACACACCAGGGACAGCGGCATGGTAATGATGGGGCAGAGGAAGAGAGTCAACCTGAGACTAGAGGCCAAGGCAAGGAAATCAGGAGCGTGCCAGAGGAGCAGTGCCAAGGCTATAGGACTGTGAGACAGAGAGACAGGGGGGGCTTCCTGGTCCATGTAGGCAGAGCCTAAACCACGTGGCTGAGAGCTAAGGACCAGAGAGAAACTTGACTGCTGGTTGAAGGGAGATAATGCTTTGGACCAGTGACTGTATCCTTGCTGTTTTCTGACCCTGCCTTATCTAGCAAACTTATAACTGAGTATTGTCTGTGAGTTCGGTGTGGCCACTGCAATGAATGACTAAAGGCCGCAGAGAAGTAGAGTGTTAGCCGAGGAAGGGTTGTTGGCTGAATAGGTAAAGAAGGAGGGAGCTTGGAGGCTTGTCTGGCCCTTGACTCTTGGCAATAGGGCAGCCCCATTCCCTTTTCCTGCAGGCAGCAAAAGCAAAAACAACCCCACCCCCCCCCCCAGAATTTATACAGCCTTTTCCCACAATAGCTTCTACAAGAATAAATGATTTACATGTGAAAATCAAAGTATCAAAATTACTGAAAAAATGTATATTTATTTAGAAAATTGATGGACAAGACAAGCCTACTTATCTTTTTAAAAGGTTACAGCCTTGAAACTTCCAGGGAGCAGTTCTACCCTGTATACATGGTGCTAACATGAGCCGAGATTTACACAACAGCAATCAACAGCAAGGACAAAGCTTTCCTAGACAAGAAATATCGTTGGGTAAAATGGTAGATTTAAATAGGGCTATACATTTTTTATCTATAAGTCCATGTATGCTACAGTATAAGACCAATAATAATATTCTAATAGGAGTACCTTATGGTTTCAAACGATTTTTGTCTTCTTTAGATATCTATGTAGTTTGGGTCTGTTATAAGAAACATGTATAACAGGTATTATAAATTCAGAGATATTTTATGCAAAATAAAATTTTTATAGATTAATAAGTTTAGTAAGTAGCTACAAAAGTATTACAAAAGAAAATATAACAGAATTCAATTTTTAAAAGAATACATAATTTAGAAAGGGAGAGATTAGGTGGATTGATGTTTAGGACAAATTTTTTTTGTCTTATTAAATACTTTTATTGGGGCTCTTACATCTCTCATCACAATCCATACATGCATCCATCGCATCAAGCACATTCACACGTATGCCACCATCATCATTTTCAAAGCATTTTCTTTCTGCTTGAGCCCATGATATCGGGTCTTCATTTTTCTCCCTCGCTCCCCTGCCTGCCCTCCCTCCTGAACCTTTGATAAGTTATAGATTATTATTTTCATATCTTTCATCATTCTCTGTTTCCCTTCATCTACTTTTCCATTGTTTATCCCCCTGGGAGGGGATTCTAGGTTGATCCTTGTGATGGATTCCCCTTTCTCCCCCGCATTTTCCATTAATCCTCCTAGTATCTCAGTTCCCATTGTTGGCCCTGAGGGGTTCATGAATCCTGGATTCCCTGTGCTGCAAGCTCTTGTCTGTAGCAGTGTGCATGTTCTGGTCTAATGTGATTTGTAAGGTAGAACTGAAGTCATGATAGTGGGGGGAAGGATGCATTAAACAAATAGAGAAAAGTTCTGTGTTTCATCGGTGCTATACTGCACCCTGACTGGTTCATCTTTTTCTTGTCATCCTTCTGTAAGGGGATGTCCAATTGCCTATAGATGGGCTTTGGGTCTCCACTCCATGCAACCCCTCCACCCACTCACATTGGGTATGATTTTGTTCTGGGTCTTAGATGCCTGAGACCTGATCACACAGGCTGGTGTGCTTCTTCCATGTCTCGGCTAGATGGCTGCTTGTTTATTTTTAAGCTTTTAAGACCCCAGATGCTATATCTTTGGATAGCCAGGCACCATCAGCTTTCTTCACATTTGCTTATGCACCCATTTGTCTTCAGCGATCGTGTCCAGAAGGTGAGCATCACAGAATGCTGATTATTAGAACAAAGTGTTCTTGCATTTAGGGTGTACTTGAGTCGAGGCTGGATGTCCATATGCAACTTTAATTCTTAACATATAGGTGTAAGTACATAGATCTATTCCCCTTTTGTTATATATAAATATAGTTACATATGTACATGCCTGTATTTAGTCCTCTGTAAATGTCCTTTGCCTCCTTGTTCTTTCCTCTATTTCCTTTTACTTTCCTCTTGCAGGACAAATTTTTAAACCCATTAGTTATTACTTTCTATTTTTAGCTCCTCTTCTCATTTGCTCTGCAAGTGAAATAAGCATTTAAAATATTTATAACTGAAACTGTTTGTGAAATCGATATAATAAAGTATAAACTATATTTATATTGTGAGCACAGTAGAATGATTAATAGCACTCATTACAGTTACTTTAAACTTAGAAGGAAATCATCCAATTTGCTGAAGAACAAGTACTTTAGTAAAAGTTGTATTCATTAAAATTTTAATTGTTTTTAAAAATCTGACCTAGATGAATAGTATTCAGAAGTTTAATAAATCGCTATCAGTAAATTTATGAGTATCTCATTTTCATATCCAAATTCCTTTTTTATTGGAAAAAAACCTGTTTCTCATCTCTCAAACCAACTAGTTTTATTAAATATAAGATGCATTAATACGTGCTTATATCTTTATCTTCAGAAAGAAAGAGAGAACGACAGAGAGAGACAACCCTGGGTGTTTCAAAGGGTCAAGGACTTAAGTACAGGTCAACAGAGGGCCTGTCTGAAACCACTAAAAGCGCTTCAGTAAAAAAGTCTGGCAATTTGGCCCTGAAAAGTCACAGCCCTGCAGACCCTCCCGAGTGTATTTCTACTCTCTCTCTGTGGAGCTGCTGTGACTCCGATCATGTCGACAGCAGCGACTGATTTAGTTTTGGGTGAACACACCCATGCACAGGGTCCAGGGTTAACAACAAAGGGCAATATCTAATGAACAGTAGACTTGGGTTCTGTCTGAGCAGGGCTGTGATCCAGGTCAGCAGTTTAAAAACACCAGCCACTCTGTGGGGAAAAGATAGGGCTTTCTACTCCCTAAACAGTTACAGTCTCAGAAATTCACAGCGACAGTTCTACCCTGTCCTATAGGGTCACTAGGAGTCATAATGGACTAAGTGACAGTGTTTGGGTTGTCTTTTTCAGATCCTATTAGGAGGGGCCCTGCTCCCATAGTGAATTATGTGTTGAGCTGCAAACCACCTGGCTAGTCATTCCAAACAACCGACCGCCCTGCAAGATGAAATGAAATCCTTGACAGGTGCAATATTGTATTGGTTTATCACGATGTAACCCATTGGCCAGTTGTGAGAATTTTAGATTTAGGGCATGAGGAGTCCAAGGGAGTCATTCAAACCACCAGTCGCTCTGTTCTAAGCACCTAAAGAATTAGTCTTGGAAGTCCACAGGGGTATTTAAACCCTGCCCTATAAGGTCGCTCTGGGTCGGCATCAACTCAGTGGCTGTGCATTGTCTTTTTAATCCTGATCTTACCCAGTAGAATGATGGGATTTCTGGGCTCTGCTCTAAACTTTGACACAATAATGATAGTGTCCTTCCCTTTCATATCCTAATGGTTTTACCTTTCCAGGGACAGTGGAGGAAAGGGCATACACATCTCATGAAATTTTTATGAGGGATGCAATCATGGTCTCTTCCTTTCCACGTCGTCAGGTAAATTGCAAAGCACAGCAGCCATATGGAGGGTTTTCAAGGCTGGTGCCCTCTGTGGGAGCCGACCCCCTCCTCTTTGTGGACCCCACCAAGCAGCTGGTGAGCTTAAACTGCTGCCTTTGCATGCAACCCACTGATGCCACAAGAGAGGGAAGGTCAACTGATTGTGATAGCTATCTTTTTTCTGGGATAATTGATTAGGAAATATTGGAAAACATCTTTTAATTTCAACTTCAAAGAACAGATGTGAAACAAAAATTAGAATTAGAAAATGCCCATCCCTCATTCATGGTTGCCAATCTATATGATACATGTTCATAAAACTCAAGGAGGAGAAAGGAACCATATTTCACTTTGCTCTTTTCCACTTAACAGCAAAAGCTATTATTGAAACATCTGCAAGTAATACTGGAAGCTAAATATATATATAAAACAAACAAAAAGAAAACCATCACTGATGAATATTGTATCGATATATTTTAGGTTTAGCCTCAACATCTCTTCCCTAAGAAGCCTCTGGAAGACTCCTGGCCCAGAGTAGATCAGATCCCTGTGTTATACGTTTATGTAGCATCCATTCCCTCTTAACACGATGATTCCAGGGAGACTGCAAGCTTTCAATGTTCGTGTTTACCTCATTTATTGATGTATCCCAAGCACCTCGATGGTGCTTGACACAAAGAAGGTGTTAACCCAATGCTGTTTGGACAAATAACTAAGTAAATTGAGTTTCAATTTCACACTCTTGAGAATCATTTTAACTCAGATTATATGAATAACGAAGCATGTACCTGGACTACTATATTAGTATAGTATGTACATGGTAGCCCACCCACCCACTGAAACATGCATTGGACATGGATAAGGATGTTTTCTCATATTTACTGCTAATGAAGTGTCTCCTGAGTATTGTCTTCACCATCTCCCAAACCATTATCACCTCTAATGTGCCTGCCACCGAGAAGGTACTGCTGTAAATAATCACACACAGTTTCAAAGCTTATCCAATCTCCAGTGCAAGGAAACACAAAGTTAAGGACAAGCAAATGTCAGTGCTACTGTGGCTGGCCATTGCTAACAAATGAAAGCACTCTGTCTCTCTGCTCTGTGATATGACAGTTTATGTTAGAGATTTGCGGTTACTGCTCATTGCTGCGGATGCTGCAGTTTCGATGGTAAATGGGAGAAACACTGACTTGAAGTAAGATCAGATTTGCCTGAGTTTAACATCCTCATGTCAGCGACATGTTATAGATTCTGAGTGTTGATGCAATTTACAAAGCAAAGACACTGCCAGTTTCCATGGAACTAGATACCCAATTCAATCCCAGTTCCCAGAAAGTGATCTCTTTGGGTCTTGAATGAACATGCTTAACTGAAATAGTCAAGGCTGTAAGTATTTCCACTTGGAATTTTCCCATTTTCTACATCTTGGAATTTAATAGTTTAAAAACTGGAATGTACAATCATATCATGGAAGTTATTTTCACCATGTGTCTCAGGGATTTGTGAGCCAATTCTCAGTAATTGTTAGGGGGAATCATACTTGTTAATGCTTATATTTAGCCATCTGCGGAAACACAGCTACAAAAGATTCAGGGAGGAAAATAAATCGAAGCTTAACAAATGTGGCCATCTTCTTGTTTCCTGGACTAACTTCCCCAGTTACAATTTACAAATATAATTATGAAAGCTGATAAACCAAGGTATGAAAAGACTTCATTATACATGAATGCTGAATTGATAATTAGCATTAAGCATACATTTGCCAATTACCATATGTATTAGGAACTCCCTCCCAGGGGTCCTCCTTACTCAACCAGTTATTGCAGTACTTGTGAAACCCATCCTTCATTATTCCTCATTGTCCATCCAAATGCTAGACGTTCACATATGGTTCTTTTCATCTTTCTTGGTGCTGTTCTGTTCTCGAGTTGCACCAGTTTTCTCCTCCCCTCCTTTTCCTCAGCATCCATTACTTTGTCTCTCAGTAATCCTCTTTTGTCCTCAACTCCTGTCCCCACTCTTTTCCTAATACTATTAGGAATTTAGCAACAACCATTCTTTTTGCAAATTACTAGCACACGGCATATATAACATTCTAAATCTGAGAAATCCTAAGATCACATTTAAGAAAACGTGAAGTGATGGAAAATTGGTAGTAATATTTGATTATTTAAAACTATAGCCCAGCAATTCGTCTAGCTTTTAATGCCATGTAAATAGGGTTTTAAGAAGGAAAGTCATGTTGGGTTTTTATTCTTCTTCAGGTTACAATGAATAGATGCTGAACAATGTTTTTCACATACAGTGTGAATTATAAGCTGGAAGGTGGGGAGCCGGGAAGCTGGGAAGGCAGGCAGGAGGGAAGGCAGAATAGAACGAATAAATCAGGTTCGGCTTAGACAAGGACACACAAGTGACTGGAGCTGCTGCAATGCCTGAAAGAATATCCTGCTTGTCTGAGCTAAGGCCTTATCTTCAGCAGCTTCCAGTTGTCAGGAAAATGTGCTGCCTGGGATAGGCAGGCCATTAAAACATTAGCAGAGATGTGTTCATTAGTTCAGCTAATAGAGTTCAGAGTTCCTGGGGAAAGCAATACTGGTCGGGCTGATTTTGCAGAGGTGGGTTGGCAGTATTTCTAGTTTGAAGGAGCCAGGGAGGGAGACAGCAAATATGGAGAGCCCAGGAGCCTGCTTTGTTGGCCATGGCAGGGCCTAACAGCGAGGAACCAGGAAACCAAGGAAGATGAAGAATCACTGTACCTTGTAGGGCGCATAGGGTGCTTCTTGGTGGTTAGAGGGCGCATAAGGGGAAAAGCAAAGCGTGGGTGGGGAATAAACTACAGCTGGTAAATGAGAATTTCATGAAAGTAGGTCTATATCTGGCAAGGGAAGAAGGAGAATTCCAGGAAGGTACCAATCACCAAGTCTAAGGGAGTTCCCTTCGGAAATAAACAAGATTGAAAATAGAGATCAGTGACAGGCAAGATATTTAATAGTCAAGCCGCCATCTTGTTGCTGACCTCATATGCATATAAAAGTTGGATAATGAAAAAGGAAGACAGAAGAAGAATTTGTGGACTCAAACTGTGGTGTTAGCAAGAAATACTGACTATACTGTGGGCTACCAAAAGAATGAGCAAATCAGATGCAGAAGACATACAACCACAATGTTCCTTAGAAGCCAGATACGGAGACTTTGACTCATTTTTGTTTTGTTTATTTAAGCCACATCATTGGGAAAGACCAATTTCCATAATATTGCGTAATGCTTGGCCAAGTAGAGGGTCTGCAAAAACAAAGGAAATCCTCAATTAGTTAGATTACTACACTAGCCATATATAATAATGACTCAAACATAGGTGCCATCAAGAAGAAGGAGGTGCAGGGCCAGATAACCTTTCATTCTGTTATACCTAAGATTCCCGTGAATCTGAGCCAACTCAGGGTAACTAACGCCAACAACACTCAGTGGACACCATTCAATCAAAAGGGATGCCAGACAGTCCTTTGGAAAGGTATTCTAAAGCATACACCCTTTGGGGTTTTAACACATATGACTCTGTACTGTAGAGCAGCGGTTCTCAACCTGTGGGTCATGACTCCTTTGGGGGTTGAACGATCCTTTCACAGTGGTTACCAAGTTCATAATAGTAGCAAAATTACAGTTATGAAGTAGTAACAAAAACAATGTTATGCTTGTGGGGGGCACCACAACATGAGGAACTGTATTAAAGGGTTGTGGCATTGGGAAGGTTGAAAACCACTGCTATAGAGCATGTAGACTACAGGCTCTCAGTGGTCCAGTTGGTTATAGGACACTTGAGCAACTTAAAACAAGAGCTAACATGTAAAAGGTAACTCAACAGAATGCAGGCATTACCAAATAATACCATGGATATCACATGCAAGGAAACTTTTGCTTAATCAAGAAGTCAAATTTCAAAGGTTGCAATGGTATATCAGCAATGAGCTGCCTGAAATTTAGGCTGAATTCAGAAGAGGACACAGGGTGAGAGAGATCACTGGTGGCATCAGATGACTCTTGGCTGTAAGCACAGGGAACCTGAACAATGTTCACTCTATGTTTTATTGACTATAAAAAGGCCTTTGATTGTGGGCGCATAATGAACTGTGGATAATATTGAGATTAGAATGGTCATTCAAGGACATCTAATTGTGTTCATGCAGACTGTACACATAGACCCAGAGGCTGCTGTTTGAACAGAACAGGGGATGTTGCACAGTTCAAAGTCAGGAAGGTGTGTGTCGAGTTAGTATTAGTGAAATGCAACTATAATTATGCACCATAATGATTCACTCTGTATGCTGATCACATAATCAGAGAATGCAGTCTATATGGAGGAGACTGTGGCATCAGGCCTGGGGAAACGCTTACCAACAAGCCGTGCTGTACAGATGACACCACCTTGCTTGCTGAAAGTGAGCAGGCCTTGAAGCACTTACTGATGCAGATCAAAGAACAAAGCTCTTCAGATTGGGTTATAACTCAAAGTAAAGGAAAGAACTTCCTCACAACCAGTCCAATGTATAACAGCAGGGAACATAGATAAAAGACTAGGATTGCATTTTACTTAGGTCCACAAGCAGCATTCATGGAATTAGCAGGCATGAAATAAAAAAAAAAAATTAATGAACTGGGTAAATCTTCTGCAAATAATCTTTAACTTGATAAAAATCAATGATCTTTAACTTGACAAAAATACCTTACTTTGAGAACTACGGTATGTCTGATTCAAGGGATAGTATTTTCTTTTAATTAATTATTTTAAAAACAGTTTTATTGACATAATTCATTCAATAAAATGTATCAGCAAATTCAGTGGTTTAAACATTTTAAAAAGAGTTGTGAAATCATCACCACAATAAATTTTAGAACACTTTCTTCATTCTTGCACCCATAAATATTAGCTCTCCATTACCCACATCTTCCCCTGATATAACCCGAAGAAACTATTAATCTAGTAAAAGTTTCTATTGATTCACCTATCCTAGATTCATATAAAGAAAATCCTATATGAAAAACAAAAATAATGACAACAAAATAAAACAGAAGTATTTCAATACAAGAGAAAGAAGATAATAGAACAAATTAAAATAGATTAAAAGGGAAACAAATGATAATCTCTCCAATTTTAACCTAAGTATATCTGCAGGAATACATTTTCCAATGAACTCTGAAAGCACAAGACTTCACATCCCTGCTCAGTGGTCCAAGAGACTTCGATGGAAGCTTAATCTGTGTGATGACTCTGCAAATGGGCTTTGGGCTTTCACAGCCTTCGAAAATCAGGTCCTCAGAATTTAAGCTATAATACAATCCCTTCCTCTAATCTTGGATTTTATTATTTGCAAACCTGGATCACATGGGCTGGTCTGTTCCTTTCGTGTGACTTATATGACACTTCACTTAAATGATTGCTGTTTCTTTTGTTTTGCCTTTAAGACTCCAGATGCTACTCTTCCTGATTGCTGGGTACCATCTGATTTCTTCGCTTACCTTCCGTGATCAGTTCTTGAGGGCAAATACTGAGCAGGGCCACATCCAAAAAACAATTTTTTTCTTAAATCGGGGCTTATGATTAAGCATGAGTTCAATAGAGACAGCATTACCAGTTTTTTAAGAAATAATTTAAGTAAGCTCCATGAGACATTCTAATAATAGTGTCATTAATCTAACCACTGGTACAGAATTTAAACACTGTCAAGAAAAGAAAAAGATACATGCATAGGAAAGTGCTTTAGACTAAAACACAGGGGATCTGAATTTACACAGGTTACAAATTTAAGTCACTGAACACTTTAAGAAAGCAAAACTTTTCTATAACACTCATGTACTAAGGCTGAACTATGTAAAATTTAGACATGTCAAAAAGCAAAGAAATTATAAAGTATGAAAATAGCAAGTATATTGTAGTCTTAAATTGCCAATTGTTGAGGCCATGGTATTTTCAATGGATATAAATGCACGTGGAAGTTGGATAACGTGTAAGGAAAGCTACAGAAGAACTGATACATTTGAATTACAGTGTTGATGAAGAGACTGGAAAGTACCATGGTCTGCCAGACCACAAACACATCTGGGCTGGAGGAAGTGCCGCAGAATGTCCTCTAGAAGTGCAGATGGCCAGTCTTTGAACGTTGGACATGTTCTCAGGAGGGATCGGTCCCTTAGGAAGGACATCACCCTTGGAAAAGTAGAGGGTCAGCAAAAGAGAGCAAGCTCCTCAATGAGAGGGGATGACACAGTTGCTGCAAAGATGATATTAAACGTAACAACAGCTGTGAGGGTGGAGCAGAACAGGGCCATGTTTTCTCCTGGTGTATATAGGGTCACTACAGTATCTTACAACAGTCTATATGGCATTCAATGAAGACTTAAAATCAAACAAATACCCAAAGTCCATTCCCGTCAAGTTAATTCTGACTCATAGCAATCCTTTGTATCACAGAATAGAATTACTTCATAGGGGTTTCTTGACTGTAATTGTTATCCAGGCATACTGCCAGGCCTTTCTTCCACGGTATACCATGAGGTAAATTAGAATTGCCAACCTTCAGGTTAATTGTTGACTGCAAATTATTTGTGCCACCCAGAGACCTCCAGATAATTAGTTAAAGACAAAAGATCTTGGATCTGGCGGTAAAATCTTTCCCAGAAGTAATGAAGGATTTCTGCTTCATTTATTTTCTCATATTTTGGAGCACAGTCTTCATTCTTATTGCTGCAAGTTATGAGGGGTTTCTTCTATTCATCAAGGTAGACCCATTCACAAAGGCCAGGGCAGCACAGTTACAGGCGTATTGTGATCTGTCCACGAGGAAGGGCTGTGTCTCCCTCGTCTCTGTAACCACAGCACAGAATCCACGGGACTCATTCAACAAATTGTGTTGGACTTATTGTTCCTAGGAAAGCTAATGGAAATCAAATTAGAAGGTAATTATGGTGGTCAACCTGGGGTTTTCTGCTGATTAACTTGTAGAATCCCCCTTGAATCAGTGGAATTAGAAAGGCTCAGTGACTGTCATTGTAGCTTATTTCCCTGTGGAACTTGTGGTCCAGGAAATTAAAGGCATTTACTCATATCCATTGAGTTACTGTGTCAATTCTTAGATAAGAGCTCTGACTTTCGAACTGGAAGAATAGCATTCCTTTCTCCATTCTGTGGGGAGAAATTCCCTCATATTTGAGTCAGATTTACAAAGATGCATGAAATCAACTCGCTGGAAATATGGAAGAAAAAAACTGCCATCCATCATCACTCTTGGGTTGGAATGACTAAGGGAGTTCTGTGGGCTCCTTAAAGGTAACAGAAATATAAGAACATGATATATGGTTTCAGCCACACATCCACCAATTCACTCCCTCCATTCATTCTATAAATGTGTTAGGTGCCAGAGAGGTGGTTCCGACCCATCGTAACTGAAAGATACAAATGATAATGCTGCATTTAACTTCAGCCAGTTGCTACAAGGCCAACACCAGGTAATGATACCAAAAGACTGCAGGTACACCATTTTAAGGGAGCATGCTGCCCTTCCATCCCTAGACCTATTTAATCAATCCTGTACGTATGAAGCTTTCAGCATGATTGAAATGGAAGGTTAATCATCTTTAACTTCACCGGTAAATAGTCACATTGAGTCGAGTGTATCATTTTAAAAATCCTGTGTTATTTATTCAACCTGGACTCGACATGATATCATCCACTTTTAGAAACACTTGCGATGTAGCCTTACGACGTACATTATCAGCACAAGTATATCAATCAAAATGCAGGAACAAGGAAGGCATTCTGTTCGCTAGACAAGGGCAGAACTATCTTCTTATCCAATAATCTGGTGCACCACGGGTTTTGTCATTCTGAATGACGAGTTTTCATTTAATGGGCTTAAGTGCCATATCCAAAGAGCTCTTCAAAATATAGAAACTAGTTTTGCTTTCAGACATCCAACCCCTCAAGAGAAACACTGAATCAGGTAGCATGCTACTCCTTTCTATCTGGACCCTTTCAGCGTAGGCCTAGAACTAATAGATGCAGCCTGAAATACAATATGAGCAATATGGACTATGATCATGATTCTGAGCAGGTTCTGCACACTTTAAAACAGAACAGCCGAGGGGAAGCTTGAGGAGAATTATTTATGTGTATGGCTCCTACTTGCGTGTGTCGGCCATGACTGATCACTGGGCTCACCATCCAATGAATGCTCTAAATCCCAGGCAAGTGATTACATGGACCAACTTGCCCTGCCCCCAGGGCCGGGGGCAACAGCCACAGAAGGCTGGAAGCAAAAGGGAGAAGCAAGCAAAATTGATTTTGATGCCTTCCCTTTCCTTTGCCTGACCTGCTCTCCCCACCCATCTGAGTGAGCTACACTTGTTCTTCCCTTTCTGAGAATCTGGCTACCTGCAAAGCACTCCCAGGTGACCATGAACTTTGCTTTCCTGCATGGGTTACTGGTGTGATGCTTCTCCCAGCAAATCTCTCACACCGCAGGATTTCTTATTGACTCATTCGCTCAATGAACCTTTCTGAATGCTCGCATCTGCTGGTCAGACCACCAGTTGTTGAGCATATCCATTTTTGATGACTGTACAACTCTTCTTGATGTAATCCAACTACTGAATTGTGTGATATGTGACTTCTATAAGTAATTCAAATGAAAAAATACATAACATATATTTTTAAATGTACAATAATAAATCAATAAAAATGTAAAAGACATGTATTATGCTTCTCAAGAAATTTGAGACTTCAAAATCAAAACTGAAAATATTTTTAAAGGTGAGTTATAACAGGCTCTGCTAAGTGCAGTGAGAGAAGGTGCTGGGCAGACAGAGAAACCATGGAGTGGGCATGGGTATCACCCCAAAGACAAGTCAGAGAAGCAGCCAGTAGTAGTCAAGCCAATACTATAGTGCGTGGTGGGGTGGAGTGGGTGAGGAGGGAGAGGATGGAGTGGCAATTAATTTTCAACTTTCTTATAAATTGTGGAGCAAAGATTGTTATTGATACTCTGAGCTACTAGAGTAGACCGGAGGTTCCAAGAAGCAGCTGTGTGCCCATAGCACAACAGGAAAAGTGATGGTGGATGAAGCCTTTTTCCTCTTTTCCTCTGGAGTCAGTGGAGGACCTTCAGTCTAACTTGAGAATAACTGAGGAGGCCATTTCTGCCCAGATACTTAACATCAGGCTCCACTCACGCGTGGATGTCCATAGTAACGTCAGATGGAACCCCAGATGCACCTTAGTCCCAATCTGTTCCTTTGACCAGGAATCCCCTGCTCCCCTCTTAACCTACCACTTATTCACTCTTTCTCGACTTTGAGACTCAGAAAATAAATCACCTCTCAGAAGCACTCCTGCACTGCTCCCATAAAAGATCTGCATTTTCTGTGCCTCCCTGGTACCCACTGCTTGGTTACTTCTATTACTGGAGGTTGTTCCTTCTCAGTTGTCAGTCAGCTCCTACTCACAGGGACCCCTTGTATTATAGAGTGAAATGTTCTCTTGTCCTATGCCACTCTCGTTGTCACTGGAGCCTTTGCGTTCCTTGTTGCACCTGTGGTACTGATTTACCCCGTGGAGAGTTTGCCTTGTTCTCAATGACCCATGACTTGAGCAGCATGGCTGCTGCTGGACTACCACAGATTGCACTAAGGACACTGTCGTGTGGTTTCATGCTTGCTGCTTTAAGGACGTGGGTTATGTATTCTTGGACTTCTTCTTTGGCACCTGTAGTCCCCAAACAGTGTCCAAGCTAATGGAACGGTCAGGGGTGGGGGGAAGCACTTAGCTAGCAGTAGATACTCATAACATATTTGCAGAAGAACTGGAAGGATGAGTAAGGAGATGAGTGGATGGATGGATGGATGGATGGATGGATGGATGGATGGATGGATGGATGGATGGAAAAGTAGCATGTTCCTATATTTCTGTGTCTAAGGAACTCCAGTACTTTCAGTCATTCTACTTCAAGAGTTAATGTTTTCTTCCGCATTTCCAGCTACTTGTACTTCATTTGTCTTTGCAACCTGAAGCATATTTTTCTTTTAGAAGCGAGACACACAATTGGTCATGGAAATTTATGTTCCACACTTTCATTTAGGAGACTTACAAGGGGAAATTAAAACCCAGTGATATCTCCATTTGTATGCAGTGGTGTTAATCATCAAGCCACGGCAGTTGCCGACATGCTGCATGCTAATAAACTCTGCAGAGGAAAACCTGTGTAATCTCAATCAAAACAGATATCTTCTGATTTCTTTAACCATCACACAACCACAACCGTCTGAATCTTAGAACTTTTTCTTTCTTGATGCTCAACAGCCTTGGACACTGTCTTTGGACCATAGGTGCCAAATGATAACTCCTGTGGTTATAAATAAGCTACTGAATATCAATCGACTTTTGAATCATTCAATTCAATTATTTGTCAATGAACAACCAACCAACCACTCTCTCTGTGGTCTAAATGGAATGCTTATAGAGCAGGCTTTCCTTGCTGTGTGCTTCTGCTCAGTTTCTCAAGCTTTCTGCCCTGGCCCACTGATGAGTGTGGTAGTAAAAGAACATTGGAAGCCTGCAATGAGAGTAGCGCACTTAGTGGGCATCTTAACAATTTCTTTCAGCATTGGTCCAAATGCTGTGTGTGTGTGTGTGTGTGTGTGTATCACCAGAAATAGCAATATGAAAATGAAGAATTAAATTATAAGTGGGCCAAGCCCCAAGTTTTCCTTCTAAGGGGCCATAATTGAATGCTATAGTCTTGCTTCTTTCTTTGCCTTCTCACTCAACTCAGCTCAGAGAGATTTACCTGATTAGTGTATCTGATAAAACAAAACAAAGATTGTAGGCATTGCTTCTTCCTGTAGGATATTTGCTCACTGTTACTTGGTGGGGGTGGCGGGTGGGTGTGGTACAGTTGTAGAAACATCTAGACTAGCATCTTCCATGACTGAGAGATAGATCTGTCTAATTCTGGTGCTTTCGTATCTAATCGACCTTCTCTACTCTCCGCCTTATTATTACTAAGGACGATTCTTTCCCCTTCTCTTCATCTAATAGTTTAGTCCCTTTTTCCTCCAACTTCCTTAAAACTCAGGTGGGAAAGAACACTGTTTATGATATTTACATAATAAAAATGTTGGCAAGAACTTACCAATAATTGGCTTGGGTGTGATGCAGCAATTAAACACACAGGCTCTGTGTCAGACTGCCTATGGTAATGTCCACTTACCAGTTGTGTGAAGCTGGACATGCCTTGGACAGAACACCTTTTGCCTCAATTTCCTCTCTACAAATTGAGAAGGATGATAGTAACAGCTGCTCCTAGGGCTCCTGGGAGAATACTGTGTCGGGAATATCCCATCTCAAAAAGCAACAAAACTCACTGCTTTCAAGTCTAATCCAACACTCTAGGACGCTCTGGGACAGAGCAGAAACTACCTACACGGAGATGAGCCTCCCAACACACAACCCACTACTACACCACAACCCACTGCTACACCACAACCCACTGCTACACCACAACCCACTACTACACCACAACCCACTGCTACACCACAACCCACTACTACACTACAACCCACTACTACACCACCAGGGCTCCTTGGTGTATGCTGGGGCTTGTTTTCTATATACCATGACTGTTACCATTAAGCCACACCATTTGATTAATTAGATGCTTTCTCTGTGGGTTTAATGTTGACTTGAAACATGATGATTATATAAGTCATTACCAAATCTTAGGATGCTAGAACTAGAAGAGACTGGAGAAATTTTAGATTTAAACCTTCATTCAATGGAAAAGAAGTCCTTGGGTGGTGTGAATAAGGAGGCACTCAGGTGCCTTAGCAAACTCGGTCCATATAAAAAGATACATATTTCATATCACCATTGTTATAAAGAAACACTAAGTAGAAGAAAAGCGGTTTATATTCCAATTAGACAAGACTTTGCCAACTACAAGGAGGCCAAGGATGGGGACTGAATAGGGGGAGAGGAAGGATGGAGGGGAGGGGGAAGTGAGTGTTTTAACAGGATATTGCTGTTGATTTCATTTCATGTTATTGGCTGTGTAATATATATTTATATAATTACATATATATTATATAATACATGCAATATAATATCTATACTTTATATATATACAAGGGGATACCCAACACAAAAACTGGATTTTTTAAGCTATGTATTTGATTTTTTTTTTACAAAATAGCTTTAACACCTTTAAAGTACTCTCCATTATATTTAATATATTAGTCAAATCTGCAACTCAGTTCTTGGAAACATTTTTCAAACTCATCTGTTTGAATGGCTAACAGCACCTCCCTCATTTTTTGCTTCACCTCTTCTATGTCATCAAGTGGCTGTCCTTTCATGTCCCTCTGCATTCGTGGAAACAAAAAGAAGTTGCACAGAGCGAGGTCAGGTGAGTCAGGTGCGTGGGACAAGAGAAGCATGGTGCTTTTTGCTAAACACTGACACACTGAGATGGCTGTGTGAGCAGGAGCATTGTCACGGTGGCAAAACCAGTCCCCAGTGGCAAAACCAGTCCCCAGTCTGCCACAAATCAGGCCTTTTTTGTCGCATACTGCTACTTTTCAGACCCTCTAAGTAGAAAGCTTAATTAACAGTCTGCCCTGGTGGAATGAGCTCCAAATGCACTACGAGCTGACATTTCCTCTGTTTGGGAAGTTGACAGACCTCCAGAATGAGGCTTGTTTTCAATCAACATTTCACCTTTTTGGAAACGAGAAAACCACCCATACGCTCGAGTTTTTTCCACAGTGCTGTCCTTGTAAGCTGTGTCCAACATTACAGAAGTTTCTGTGGAATTTTTCTAGAGCAAGAAACAAAATTTCACAGCCACACACCGTTCTCTTAAATTGGCCTTCACAAAAAATGAGCGTCAAGCGAAACTGCTTTCACGAAAAATTTCACTGTGACCAGAAAGAACCTTCTCACTGGGTGAATAAGTCACAGCGAGGAGCTAGATGCTTGCTTAACAGGGCAAAAAATGCATACTTCCAAAGCTCTGCCTAGCAGAGCTTCTTTCCATTTTGGTGGTCGGGTGGTACCACTCACATTTTATATAATATACATATGCAAAATACATAGATCATATATCTCTAAAGACAAACACAAAATCCAAATCCCTTACCCCTCAAACCTAAATAGTAGTCTGAGTGATTTAAAAAGGAGAAGGGAAAATAAACATTGTAATGGACTTGAAGTCTTCGGGAAAAGCCAATCTCAAATAAAACAAACAACAAAAAAACGGTATTCAGGTGTTTACCGAAAGGTTGGCTGTTCAGGTCCATCCAGAGGTCCCTCCGCAGAAAGGTTTGAAGATCTATTTCTTAAAAACTGGCCCCCGAAAGCCCCTTGGGGCACAGGGTCTGACACACATGGGGGAGGGGGGTGCCGTGAGTCAGAATAGGCTCCACAGCCAGTGATGCCTGGCGCAATGGAAGTGGGGACCGAGGTCCATAGAAGTGAACTCATTTATACAAGGTCACGCCTAGACTTGACAGTCCATCCTGGTGCCACGGTTTCCCTTCTACAGCAAGCTACTTCACTCAGAACTCACTGGTCTCTGCTCACTGACATCCGCAGATTCACTCTATTGCCCATTTGATGCATCTAACAGGTCTAGTCACTGACGATGTTGTACTTACAAGGTACAGTAACCAGCACCCATCACATTTTAGACATCAGAACAGCAACAACAGAGTTCGCTCCCCATGCCGCATGGTAGAGCTTATTAGAGAGAGCAGAGGCCTGATTTGCTCATGTAAGAGGAAACCGGTTAGAGAAACAATGCTGTGGACTTGCTAGCCATCCCTTGTATTGTTTTGTTCTTTGCAATCCAGGCCCCTTCTAAAGTCAGATATTTATTTCTTGATCGTTTTTCTAACCCTGCTGTTTCCTTCCTTCTGGGGGTAGTAACATCTCTGTTTGCAACATCCCAGGGAGTGCTAACTAAATCCAGTATTGACGAGAAATCCCTGTGAAGCTAATGAACTATTTTACAGAGAGCGAGGCAGGAAATCCTTTCAGGAGTGGTGCCATAATTAATTGGTTGTGGCCACACAAAGGCATGATTTCAGAAACAGGCAATTTACAACAGGGAATTTAGCAGGTCACATGTGACGGCTTAAAAGGTAGAAAATCATTGCTTTCAATCACACATCAACCTGGAAGCCCAATCAGACACTTTAATGTATGTTTTTAACAGGGTGCAATTTGCCTAAATTTCCCAAATGAAAGTGTGGCACATTCACAATAGTCTGCTTTTATAGCTAATTACTGACTGCATGTCACAAAGAATACCTGTCATGTTGTAACCTTAGAGTTCCCACATATGGGGTATGTGGTTGAGTCCGTGAGCAGATACTTAGAATCTTGACAACTACAAGAGTATTTTCTTTTGAAAATCCCCAACATGAATTCAATAGAGAATGGTCCTTTTCAGTGGACTGAGGACAAATGACACAAGTATTAGTTGGCTAGGCAATTTCTAATGCATGTTCAGCTATTCTGCTACTGGTTAACACTTGTACCTATTTTTGTTGTTGTTGTTATTACATGTCTATAGTCAGTTCCAACTCATAGTGACCCTATGCACAACAGAATGGAACATTGGTGCCTGGACAATGGTCCTACTCCATCCTCACAATTGTTCTTAAGCTTGAGCCTGTTGCTGCAGCTACGGCGCCAATCCATCTCTGTGCTGGCATTCTATGACTTGGACTAAATTCCTACCATTGCCACTCACTGAGTGATCATAAGAGAATTACCGTATATACGCGAATATAAGCCGACCAGAGTATAAGCCGAGGTACCTAATTATTACCTGGGAAACCAGGAAAACTGATAGACTCGAGTATAAGCCTAGGGTAGAAAATGCAGATGCTATTGGTGAGTTTCAATAATAAAAACAAATGAAAATAAAATTACTAAAAATTGAAACATCAGTGGGGTAATATATTTAAATATTTATTTTAAATAAAAACATAAATAAAAGGACAACAAGTCATTTAACATTAGTAAACCAGCACAGTAAGTGGAAAATAGTTTCAACAAAAATAATAAGGTATCAACAATGATACCTTAAGAGTACTATTCCCTGAGCTCAATCAGCAACCAACTAAAATGTAAGGCATTAAAATCCTTCAAAACTGGTTTCCTCATCATCATCCGTACCCCAATGCAGAGCTTCAGCTGGTGTGAGGTCATCATAGACGCTGTCCTCGGTGGAGTACCACTGACCTGTGTATAAGCCGAACCCCAGTTTGTCAGCACATTTTTTTGTGCTGGAAAACTCGGCTTATACACAGTATTCTCTGAGTGTGAGTTGTAGGGTGTTTATAGGGATGTGATTTGGTCTTTGCAGGGTATTATGAAGATTCGATGGTAAGATGCTTAGTCCCATGCTTGGTATGGTAGGTGGACTATGTTCATGAAGAGTTAGCCTTCATGATGACAGCTGAAGATGCCCAGGGCCAGGGAGATGTCAGTAGATTTTAAGGGTGTTCATTTCTGTTGCAAGCTGTTAGTGTGAGTGGCTATGAAGCAAACATCAAGTAGAAATGCTTAGCGAACCTCGTGCATGGCACACATCGCCAGCAGTGGAGATGTCCATGTAGGGAATAATAATTAGGGCATAACAATAGGTTTCTCCTTGTCATTGACTCTCCCTTTTGATACACTTTGTGCTTGGTCTGGTTTTAATATTTGCTGTTGTCTGTTTGTTTTTTTTTCATACAGGGGCTTATCTCTGTTGTATTTTGTCTTGCTGGGCTGAGGGTTCCTGTGGGGCACAGCAGGGAAGGTGGGGTTTAATGGGGAACTAATATCAGGAAGTTAAAAAAGGAAGAAAATGTTTTGAAGCTGAAGGTTATGGGAACTACACAGCGCTGCTTGATATGATTGAACTATAGAATGGTGTGATGTCTAGATTCGGTCCTACTAAAATGGTTTGAAATGAAGAAAAGAAAAGATCTGTCTACCAGTGCAAGTCATTCAAAATTAAATTGGCTTCCAGTTTTTTTGTATCCAAGTAAGTCCAAATTCCTTTATTTGACATCATTTTTAAGTCTGATTATTCTGCTGTTTTTTTTATATCCACCGGGCTTTTGTTGCTCTTTCAAAGAACTATTTCCATTAGTATTTCAAAATAGGAAAATCTGTTCTAAGTGGCAAAGGATGATGTTAACATCTGGACGGCATGCCCATTTTTTCAGATGGAGATGCATTTGAGAAACGTAAGGGAGCTACTTAAACCGTGCTGGTGGAGAATATTAAGAGGATGTCCATTTGTTTTTGCAGGTTGTTTGTGTTAGTTTGCTTTCTCAGTTCCTGGGTGGAACAAATAGTTAAGAACTCTACTACTCTCTAAAAGGTGAGTGGTTGGAAGAAAATCCTGGAGATTTGATCTGAAATATCACATACTTGAAAACCCACTGGGGTGCACTTGTATTCGGCCACCCACGAGGTCGTCATGGGGCGATGGAACTAGTTTAGTTTCGTTTAATTGGTGCTTTCATCCACCTGGGGTTCTAAGAATAATATATGCAGACATTGGAGTGGCGACCAGTTACATAGTCCTATAACATCTTCTTTCATTATGTCCAGATGGCTTCCTATTTCTCTTAATAAATTTCCCGTTGGGCTTACTGACCAACTTCCCAGTTTTTGTATTTCCACTCTAATGGGCAGGTCTGATTCTCATTTTTATTAGGTAAGAGCACAAGGAAGTAAGAATGTTTGATAGGTAGGACAGTACCCAGGAAACGTCCACTCAATTTTCTACTGACTAGGGAGCAGAGTGAGGACCAGAAGCACACGCCAGCCTATGGGTCACCTTGGGTGTAAATGCGACAGAGCACATTGGATCCTATTCGGTAACACTGATGGCAGGTGATGGCAGATGGTTGAAGGGAGTCACAATGAAGGGGAGAGAAAAGCAATTTACTGACATGCCTCCAGAACACATGACCTGATGCGGTAAAGACATGGTGAAGAAACCGCTCACGTCATTGTTCCCAAAAGACTGGGTCAAATACCAATAACGCACCTCAACGGAAAATGCTTTGGGAAATGTTCCCTCTCACATGACGGCAAAATTAGTATTGCTACAATTGGCTCTGGGGTCCTGGCTGACAGCTCGCATGTCACATTCTGTAGTGACAGTCAGGCCGGCACCCTGCATAAGGAGGCACCTGCTCTCACAACACTGCCCCTGAAAGCTGTCTAATTTTTTTTTATCCATTTCTTCCATTTCAGGCATTCTTAGACCATGCTTAGAAGAATAGTTTTTAAATCATATATTTCAGCTGCATCTTAGGCAACTCCAAATAAAAACAGCACTGAGCATCGTGGTGATTATTAGCTATAATTAATCCTCACGGTAGGTTGGCTCATCCATTTTAATGGCACTCTTTCTGCGATGGTGATTGCCAACCTTGCTGGCATTCATGGCGAAAACTGCTTATCCAAACAGAAATAATGCAGTCTGAAATGATTTCAAAGTCAGCCTGAAACTCCCCTGCCTCACTTCGCCTTATCACTTCTGTGAAATACAGACGACCTGGGGAGAGAGGGAGAGGTGTTGGCTAACCTACTTCCCAGGTTCTGATGCATACAAAGTGATTCCTGATATGCATCTTTCTGGAAGTGGGCTGGGTGGGGGCAAAATACTGCCTGGGCAGTCAGATAAATTTACTGCCAGCAGCTGGAAGCTTGTTCATTCTGTAAGCCAAGATGAGCTTGCCTGGGCCGGGTGGGAGTGGGGGTGGTAGTGGACCAACAACCAGGAGGGGGTCCTCTTTCCCACCCCTTCTCTCTCCATTGTTAGCTGAAAATAGGATGGGAAAGAAATAAAACATGATTTTAAACAGCATTAGAGATGAGAACGGGACTTTACAAAAGGGGTACATAGCATGGATAGATCTGATTCTCTTTATGAATCCTATCATCTAAAAATCATTGATTGTTTGACAAAATCTGGGGCATGCAGAGATTGGTAATGTTTGGAAGCCTGGACACTCAAACTTCGGGAGGGGAAGGAAATGCCTTCTCACATATGTCCTTAAGGAGCTGTCTCAACGTGGGGCTTGTCCCCAAAGACATTGCCTAAGAGGAGAGTTGAGTGAGAGGTGATCCAGCCAACAAGAGCAAAGTAACAGGGAGACTGAGACAGGACAAGAGAAAAAGACAAGTTACCCAACCCACTGCCACTGGATCAACTCCAACCCATAGCGACTCTGATGGAGTGGAACTGTTCCTTTGGGCTTCTGAAGCTGTAAATCTTCAGGTGAGCGCAAAGCCTCATCCTCTTCAGTGGATCAATGAGTAGACTTGAACTACTGACCTTGAGATTAACAGCCCATAATATGCCACCATGGCTCCTTAAAACAAGTTAAAAATTTTTTTAAATAAAAAAAGATCAATTCCATCACATCAGTTCCAACTCATAGCAACTCTATAAGACAGAGTACTGCCCCGGTAGATTTCCAATACAGTGAATCTTCATAGGAATATAAAGCCTCCTTTATCGCTAGCTCAGCAACTGGTACTTTTGAAATACTGACCTTGTCAGTTTGAGAGAGGCAAAAAGCAACGAGCTGAACACATAATTCACAGAATGCGCTACACTCCTTGACCTTCTCTCAAGCATTTCTACTTTGATGACATTTCAGTTTTAATATGCTCAGAAGCTCCCAATATCTGTACTGAATCCATCCCCCAAAAGCAAATATAAATTAGACATAGTTAAATAACATGTTAAGATTTGCATCTACAATATAAACACCATTTCTTTTTCTCTTTATGCCCCTTCCCACTATTTCTTAGCCCTTCCCTTGCCCTGTGCGCCATCATGCCTGCCCCCTCCACGCTCCGTGACCCGCACTGTGATCAGGAGCTGCCTTCTCAAACTCTAGCAGAAAGAGATGTCACATTCCTGTCTGTGTCAGGATCGGAAAGAAAATGGCTGTCTAGGGGCCGATCATCCTAGACTTTGCTCTGGAGTGTAGCCTCGGGGGCTATGGAGGACGTCAGGTGGACTCTCGTGATGTACAAATCCTGGCCCTGACAGGCACACGAATTGGCCAAGTCACAGGTGGTATCGTGGTCAAGATACAAGTGGTCTAAATCGAATTCCCAGCATTGCAATTGTCTGGTTAAAAAATACATAAAATCATTTTTAAAAAATCCTATTCAGGAAACGCTGTTCCTGTAAACTCAGGGATCTATTCCAGATGACACGATTACGACAATATTTTTCTTGGAAGCAAGTATCTTTATGAATTGCCAATTTAATTCTCTATTTTCTTTTAGAGATGGCTTGGTGACACCGTGGTTACACATCAGGCTGTTAAGCACAAGGTAAGCAGTTTGACAGCAGCAGCAGCTCTGAGAGGAAGAAAAGGCTTTCTACTGAGAAGAGTTGCCATCTCTGAAACCCACAGGGGCTGTTCTACCCTGTCCTATGGGGTCATGATGAGTCAGACTCAACTCAATGGCAGTGATAGAGGAGAAGAGAGAGGTCTTATGAAAACTATGGCAGTCATGTTAAGATGTATTCATTTGGAAAGCTTTTGTTCAGGAAGGATTTAAAATCTACACATGTCAAAGTAAGACATTCTTCCTTAACCACTTGACAGCAGCTTTCCATTAGGTCAGTTTAGCATATGTGCATAAGTCGAAAGCATTGCAACCAGAGATCCAGGTAAGAAGGGCAGGGGGTTGTCGCAAATCAAGCATGTTTCTGCTGGCAATGAATGGCTGCTGTGGTAGTTACAGCATTTCATGTCAACTTGATAAATAAGTATAGGGGTGGAGTTTAACCTGTCAATCAGGTCACAGCCTGATGATGCCACCTTGTGGGCATGGCTTTCTCATGAGGGTTCTGGGAACTTGCTCTCTTTCTCCTTAGAGGCAGGCCACACCCTCTCTCCATCTTTGTGTTCCTGTGGACAAGTCATGTGGAGTTACACTGAGACCCTAGCAAGCCATGTGGCACAGACCTACAGAGACAGCCCTATGATGGATGCTGCCACTGCCATTGGATCCACAAGACTTTCTCTATCGACCTTTTTTTTTCTTTTCAACCTGTGATCTTCCTGCATTCGGCATCATTGCATGTGCTGCATGATTCAGAAAAGAATTTATGTACTAGTATCAGGCACATGGGCTAATATCAGATATATGGAGTTGATTCACACTGGGCTGGGATGTTTTCTCAATATACAACTGCTCTTTGATATAAAGCTCTTTTTTATACATATATGAAAGTCCCTGGATTTGTTTCTCTAGCCAATTCAGACTAGACAGCTGCTGATGAGTTACTTCAGTAATACACTTGTTTTAGTCTCATCAGTTTTTTTAAAGGTCTTAGCATAATTGCGGCTTATGGTGGGACAAATTAAATGGAAAGATTAGCTCAAAAGGTGATGTCAGCTCTTTGAAAGAT
The DNA here is from genome assembly GCF_050624435.1 of Tenrec ecaudatus. Taxonomy (NCBI): domain Eukaryota; kingdom Metazoa; phylum Chordata; class Mammalia; order Afrosoricida; family Tenrecidae; genus Tenrec; species Tenrec ecaudatus. The sequence goes on along the minus strand of NC_134531.1, from coordinate 54,684,112 downwards.
TTCAAATGTGTCATTTTCATAGATTTTCTTGAAGGACAATCACAAATTCCTATTAGGAAGAAGTTTTAAGATAATTAAAAATGCATTGGAGAGAAAATAAGCCAGGAAAGATGCTGTGTTAGTCTGGGTAGACTAGAGAAGCAAATCCATGGACACACATATGTGTATAAGAAAGAGATTTATATAAAGAGCAATTGATCATTAAGAAAACATCCCAGCCCAGTCCAGATCAAATCCACAAATCTAATATTAGCCCATATGTCCAATACCAATCTATAAAGTCCTCTTCAGACTCATGAAACACATGCAATGATGCCGAATGTAGATCACAGGCCAGTGGGTAGACAGTCTTTGGATCCAGTGACATTGGAAACATCTCAGCACTGGCAAGGATCTCTGCATCAGGATGGGTCCATGTGTCTTGTCAGCTGCTCTGTCTCCCAGGGAGTGTCAGAGAGAGAAGTGTTTCCCGCCTCCAAAGAGGAAGTACCGGATTTCCCAGAATTCTCAGGAGGCCATGCCCACATAGAGGTCTCAATGACAGTTTCTAGATTGACAGACTTGACTCCACCCCTATACACTTAATCCTCAAATTGACACCAGATTAGGTGACTACCACAGATGCATTCCTTCTGAACAATGCACTCATTTCTCAAGGGTCGGAAGGCGGTATTATGTGCATTTCATTAGGAAACCTTACCTATCCATCTCACTTGACCCTGAAGACTTCAGTTTGTTCCCCAGAGCCAGACAACATTGAAAAGGAACATGATTTGAGTGCTACTAACACCAATATTACCATTTGATAAGGTGTAAATCAAAGAGCCCAGAATGCTGAAGTGCGTGGACCTAGAGAATATGGCAAGATACAATGACTCTACATTTGGATATTTTTGTTTGATAAATACTTCTGAGGTTTCACAACCATACTTTTTATTTACCCTCAATTATCTTCATATTTTCTCCTATAGAAAATTTAGAACAATAAATATATGTTGTTTATACACATCACTATTCTAGCACTGATTCTACAGGATATCACGTGCCAGGGCATTCCTGAATCAAACACCCCCCTTACTGTGACCATCCAAAACGAATTAAGTTCTTTATGCAAGATTATCAAAAAGTGGCATTTTTTTGGCATAAGCGATCCCTCAATTGATCCTTTCCTCACTGCCACTGTCATTCTTTTTCTCCAGCATTGGACAAAAATATTGTTACTATATCACCAGAGACAGTGCTTCTATTACTCCTTGGTTTTCCTCCCACTTCCTTGGAGAGGAAGTTTAATCAGGGGTGGTTCTAGGCTTTTTTGAAGCCTGATGTTTATCACACTTGGGTCCACCTGCATCTTCCAGTAGACCTTCCAGTCCTTCTCAGGTAGAGAGCTGCAGAGATATGCACCTATGTGGTGCTGGTGGGCCACTCCTACTTGGTAATTGGTTGGATCTCAAAAGAACAAAGCTTCACAAAGGCAAAACACAACTTTCTGAGAAAGAATATTGAGCCCTATAATTAACCCATGCCTGAAATAATAACAAGAGCTAATAGTTATTGACTCTTACCATCAATAAGGCACTGTGCTAAGTGGTGTACATGTTTACCTTCTTTATTCCTCTAGATCATATTAGAAGGTAAACACTTGCATTATGCTCTTTTGCCAGATGAAGGAACCGAGGCTTGGGGAGATTCAGAAGCCTCTACAACAGAGCAGATACAGACTTTGAACTCAGGCAAGGAGACATCAAGATTTGTATACCTAGTCAGGAGGGTGCATTGTCTCCTGGGAGGCAGAACTCCTCCAGATGACCTTGACCCACATAATTCTTACAATTATTTACAGGTATGGACAAATCTCCTTCAACCTATGCAACTGAAATATAGGTAGTTCCTGATTTACAAGATATTCATATTATAATTACCAACCCCCCAAAGGCCAATAAAGCTTATATTTATACATGTACAGATAATAAAAGATACTAATAATGAAAACATTCCAAAAATTAAATGAGGTGTCTGACATCCATCAGAACCACCTTATGATTGAAATATCAGAATGGAAAGCCATCATAAGACAGAAACTACCTGTACAGAATGGGAAGGAAGAATATGATCACTCAGAGAAATGAAAATACATGAGAAAAATTTAGGAGTGCAATCAAATACATGTCACAGGTAAATATTTGGAGAGCTAGCAAGCATGCTCAAAGCCCTGTTAGACATGATGACATCCATTCATGTATTCAACATGCTATGACACATTCTGTGGGCCAAACATGACAATCTAGGTGCTAGAAATCCCCCATAGAAGCTCACCATTTAGTAGAAGAAAGAAATCAAGTCGAAAACTAAATGACAGATTGTGTAGGTCAATATGTGCTATTGATATGATGTGATTGATGTGTGACGAGTTTTCACTGGAGCGCTCATCTTGATTTGGTCCTCTTGTCTACAGCTGGATAGAGAGCATTCATCTCAACTGTTTCTCCTGGAATCTTTTAGGACTGGAGTAGTTTATGACACATGTTAGAGGACTAAAGCCATTGCAGATGTTGTATAAGATGTCCCAACACTGTGTGTCCCCTGCCAACTTACCTCCTAGAGTCCCCCATTCTAGTTAATGGCATGGTCAGAGACAGAGGCTGCAAACCGAGCTGAAGTTCTAAGGGACTCTGGGTTCTTTCCTGTAGACTGCCATCTCCCAGGGGATCTGCCTTATAGATGAAGTCAGAAAGGGGCATGCTTTATGTGTTCCCTAAGCATCTTTCTACAAGACCCCATAGAACACTGCCTTTTTTCTCCCAGCTGAATTCCCCCCCTCTCATTCCAGTAAGGGATTGGGAAACTGACGGAATGGCTCGCTACCTTAATAATACAGACCAGTCCCCTCTAGTCATTAGGACTTTGTATGCATTAGGTTATACAAGACTTTCCACCCAGTGACATGTGATCTTCCTGCATTTGGCATTGCATGGCTGAAGAGGAAATTATAGACTGGTATTGGAAAATATTAGACTTATGGATTTGATCTGGAACAGGCTGGGATGTTTTCTTAATATACCATGACTCTTTATGTAAACCTCTTTCTTATATACTTATAAGTGTCACCCTGGATTTGTTTCTCTAGTCAAGCCGAACTAATACAGGGGCTGACATAAGACTTGCTCCTTCGTTCCAGAAACCCGGAGGCAATCTGAGAAGAGTAGCGTAGGCTAGCTCTCCCCAGATTTATGTTCACCCTTTGCAGACTCAAGTAGACTTTCCTTCCACTGTGCACAAGCTGATTGTATGGGCCACCCAAGACCTAGGACCACCATTCTCTACTTATACTTCATTGGATCATGGAAGCTCCCAGAATCCATGGTTCTGCTCACAGATTCTGGTTCAGAACCATGATGAGGTCCCCAGATCTGCATTTTTAACAAATTTCTCAAATGATTCTGACAAACTTCAGACTCTATCATAACAATTTGAGGGATATCTTTCTGGAGAGGGTTAAAATCATTGCTAAAATCATTGACCAGACTCCAGTGGAATAAGACTGTTGATGGTTTTTACTTTATATCGCCTTCTTTGTCTTGTTGCCTTCATATATGACTTTATCAGACGTCCTGTGACGAGCGAGTTTGTAAACTTGAGTGTCTCACCACTGAGAGTAGTGTTCTGGTTGCTCTGGCTGAGTCCCATCAGTCAGGGGAAGATCAAAGGTCTCCTGGCAGGTCTTGATTTTTCCCTAATCAACAAGCCTCTTTCCTTTCATCTCTGCTTTCAGCTCTTGGTAACCATGTTATTACAAACTCAATTTATAATTTCACCCTCAAAACCAGACCTACGGACCTTGTTAGTGCAAAAGCCAGCCATATAAGGAGAGAAGAATGCTTTTAATTCTCACTTTCTCCAATTGATTACGATTTTGTGAAGAATGAAGCAGTAGAGGTGAAATCATCTGAGTTTTTCTCTTGACCCAGAGGTTAATTGTGTTGTAAATTTGAAAGAAAAATAATAACCTACTGCACTTTTTTCCTTTTGTAAAAGAGGAAGGCAGCTCTGTTGGCTAAAATAAAGTGGATTGATTTTCAACCACCAATCCTTCAAGCAGTGCACCCCCAGTATGCCTTAGGAGGCTGGGCTGGCCTGCCAGGCAAGTGTGACAATGAGGCTCCCAAACCATTTGCTTCGTTGTTTGTCTTATTTCCCTTCCCAGAGGATGCTAGTGCTGTGGAAGAAGGTTTGATAAGGAACCTGTGCTCATTAATATTCTCTCCACATAGAGTTGCACCCAATTTTGAGGGAAAATTAATCTATTTTGTTGTGCAGCAGACATTAATTAGCGTCGTAGGTTCAAAGGGCCAACTCTTTAATGTATCCTGAAGCGTCAATAGGATAGCCAGAGGAATGGCTGCGAGGATAGCTAGGGAGGACCATGTGGACAATGGAAACCAAAACACCTCTACAGAGGACCTTCAGCAGCGTGAGGCGGAGGTGCAAACTTCCTACAAGGTAAAACATTTGGAGAGTAAGGTACTGCTGAACAATATAGGTTGGGAGGACACAGGCTCACCTATTTGTGGAGTTGGTTTTTTTTTTTTTTCTGTTGCTATTACCAGTGAGCTCAAGTGTTGAGCACATCCGCCTCTCCAGAGCTAAGTTCCCTCCCACAGAGATGATTAGCATTGCTGAGTGTCAGACTTCTGAAGCGGATGCTTGTTAATACTTGAGCTCACCACAATAGCAACAGGAAAACAAAACAAAAAAAAACCCCAACTGTGAAAATGCGGGCCCCCCCCCCCCCCCCCCCGCAGTTCAAACTCAGGTTGTTTAAGGGCCAACTATAAAGCTTTCCTATATAATGCATGGGAGGAAATTCTCTAAAATGACTATTTGACTTCTCTTCTACTTTCAATTGCGGTAGAGAAGGCAGAGCCCGTACACTTCAACGCCCCCAAAGCACAGCCTCTCTTCAGACCAAAATGTTAATAAGATGCTTATTGTGGGGTATTTTTTGTAATTTTATTTTATTTTTGTTATCTGTGCTAGCCAAGTAAAGTGACATCCTCTGACAGTGATAAATATGAATAAGTATTTCTCCCCAAGCTTTCTGAAGTTCGCATCTATCTGCCACATTACTTCTGCACAGGGCACATATCTGCCCCAAGTTGTAGCTTTGTGCTGTTGAGTTGATACTGACTCATTGAGACACCCCACCCCTGTCAGAGTAGAACTTCCCCATCGGGCTCTCCTGTCTATAATCTTATTTTTTTTCTTGTTAAAGAAGTGTTTATTACACACCTACTATGTGACATATACTCTGTCAAGAAAAAGGAATATAAAACTGAAAAGCATTTTCCATATCCTCATTGACTAATACAATAGAGACTAGATTACTATGGAAGACATTGTAAATGAACACATAAAAATAGTAGGATAACTCTAATTGGGAATCACATACTTGTACCTGCACACACATCTACAAACTCACATTCACGCACCAGGAATTGGACTCTTCGCGAATAAGCATACAGCCGAGACGCCAACATACATAAATCTCTAAAGGAAACGGGCACTTAGTTTTTTAGTTTCCCTTACAGTTCTTTCTACCACTTAGCTTCTCTCTCTGACTCAGATGTGCTTTTCCAAGCTGGCCTAACATTTTAAACTAACTGAATGATTACAGAATATAGTATGGGAAAATATCAGGCATTTTAAAGGCAACAAATTCTCTTTGAGATTGGATAAATATAGAAACTTTTTACTTAAGCACCTGAGAACAATAATCTAAAATCAGATCCAACTAAATGAGAATTCTGGAATAGACTTTGTTGCCAATGCTGGACAACTGGGCGGACTGTCAATAAAACAATGGCCAACAAGTCTTTCCCACAAGGCGTTGCTGAAAGTGCTGGAATGCAAACCTTTGGGTTAGCAGCTGAACAGTTGATCAGTTCTCCATCAAGGCTACTTAAGTTCATCAAACCCCTTATTTGATAACTTAATTATTTTATTTATTTATTTCAACCTTTAAAAAATCATTTTATTGGGGGCTCTTACAGCTCTTATCATAATCCGTCCATCCATCCATTGTATCGAGCATATTTGTACATATGTTGCCAGCATCATTTAAAAAATATTTTCTTTCTACTTGAGGCCTTGGTATCAGCTCCTCATTTTTTTCTCCCTCCTCTACCCTCCCTCCTGAACTCTTGATGATTTATAATGTTTTTCATGTCTTACACTGACTGCTGTCTCCCTTCACCCACTTTTCTGTTGTCCGGCCCCCTGGGAAGGGGTTATATGTCGATCATTGTGATTGTTCCCCCTTACCACCCCCTTCCCTTACCCTCCTACTATCACTACACTCATTGTTGGTCCTGAGGGGTTTGTCTCTCCTGGATTCCCTGTGTTGCGAGCTCTTATCTGTACCAGTGTACATGTGCTGGTCTAGGCAGATTTGTAAGGCAGAATCGGGGTCATGATAGTGGTGGGGAGGAGGGGCTAGCATTAAAGAACTAGAGGAAAGTTCTGTGTTTATTTTATATCCAAAAGTCACACAATCAAATAGTCGCCAACTCATAGCCACCCTAGAGGGCAGGGTAGAACTGCCCCAGTGGGTTTCTGAGAATGTAAATCATGATGTAGAGAGCCTTGCCCACTTTCTTCATTGTGCTGGTACTGCTAAGAGATCAGCCAGCAGGAGGAATGACAGGTCAGGGTGCTTACTACCTTGGACGCTTCCCTACTGACCCATTCAAGGGCTGTGACTGGGTTCTTCTAAAAGGCCCAGGCTCCCGTCCAATGGCCTTCTCCTAAGGCTCCAGCTTTCCCCTGCTCCCAGGAATGCTCCCTCCTCCTCTTGTTCTACACTACAGGGTGGTCATGTTCTCTGGTGTGTTCCCTCTGGGTCTGTGCTAACCCCTTACTGATGCTCTCAATCCTCTACTGACCTCTAAAATTACTCAAGTTTTCTGAATTCCCTGTTTGTCTTTTGACAAAATTTATCTGATACGTTCACCCACCTCAATTCTTTCTATTTTCATATTTTCTCTGTACGTGTATATTTTGTTTTTACTTTATACATTCGCAGGGACATCATTGTTGATGGCAGATGGAACTTGGCTGAAACAAGGGAATACCAGAAATATGTTTATTTGTGTTTTGACTACACTAACATTCTACTGTGTAGCTCATAAAACTATGGATAGCCTTGAGAAGAATGGGGGTTCCAGAACACTTGGTGTAGTGGTTATGTATTGGGCTGTGATCCTCATGGCTAGCAGTTCAAAACCACCAGCACTGTTTCATTTTTTTGTGCATCGGATAGCTCTGTGAGGGAAATGACTCAATAGCACCTAACAACAACAACCATACTTTTGCATGATGCTTTACATTGTTGCTCTCAGCAGTTGTCTTCAAGTCATTTATGACTCAGAACCAACTTCTATGTCCAACAGAATGAAACAATGTCCATTCCGGTGCCATCCTCATAATTGTTGGACTGTGCAAGCTCACTATTGTACCCGCTGTGTTCAATCCATTTCTTTGGTGGTATTCCTCTCTTTTGCCAACTCTCTACTTTACCAAGCCCAGCTTCCATTTCCAAGGATTGGACTGTATTGATAACATGTTAATAGTCCATGACACAAAATTCTCAGTTCTACAGAGACTCCTGTCTTTACTTCTTCCATGATTCCTTTGTTCTTCTGGGAGTCCTCAATATATTCAATATTCTTCCCGGTGACCATAATTCACAGGCACCAATTCTTCTTTTACATGCAGATCAGGCAAGTGCAAATACTCTGGCTTGGGTCAGATTTACCTTAGTTCTCAAAGCCACATCTTTTCTCCTTAACACTTTAAAGATAGTGTGTGCAGGCGATTTGCCTAGTACAATATTTCCTTTGATTTGATTAACAGTTCCCTGAATGTTGATTGTAAACCCAAGTAAGATAAAATCCTTGACAACTTCAGTATTCTCATTTACCAGAATAAAGAGCTACTTTGTCCTCTTGTGCTCAGGTTGCTAGGAGTCAGAACTGACTCAGTGGCACCAAACAACATAATGCTTTCTATGTAGTCCAGTTATAATAACTTTTGTGTTTGTGCTATACTGAGGTGTAAGCAGACTGAATGCTGTCATCTTAGATCTTCATCAGGAGTGCTTTCAGCCCTCTTTATTTTCAGCATTCAAGGTTGTACTACTTGTATAGCCAAGGTTGTTAAGGAGCCTTCCTCCAATTCTGATGCTGAGCAATTCATATAAGAAGAGCTTCTCACATTATTTTCTCAGCATATCGATTGAATGAGTATTGTGAAAAGATACAGCCCCAATTCACACATTTCCTGATTTCACATCGCTCAGTATTTGCTTGTTCTGTTCCAACCACACTGCCTTTTGGTCCAGGTACAGGCTCCACATAAGCACAGTGAAGTGTTCTGGAATTCTCATCCTTCTCAATGTTATCCATAGTTTGTTGTGGTCCACACAGTTAAATATAATACTGTACTAAAAAAGAAACAAAGAAATCCACTCACTGCCTTCATAGTGATGCCAACTCACAGTGACCCTATAGGACAAGATAGAAGGGCCCTTCTTATTTTCAGAGACTGTAACTCTTGACGGAGTAGAAAGCCTCATCTTTTCTCTCAGAGCAGGTGGTGATTTCAAACTGGTGATTTTGTAGTCAGCAACTCAATGCGTAACCACTACACCATGAGGGCTTGTATGATGCTTGATAGATATTGTACAGGTGTTTTCAAAGACTGTAAGTGCGTAAAGGCAGAGACCTTGCCTTTCATTTCTGTGCATCCATAAAAGCTTGAGTAATGTGATTGGTATCAGTTGATTCTAACATTTGTTACATATTTTATCTACCTGGTACAGGTGCCATAATCACAATGTTCAGAACTAGTAAATTTAGTGCCAGGAGAACAAAAGAAGAAGGGAAGAAAAAAATATTCATAATTCTGAAAATAAGTAACTACTACTTAGGGAACCTGTGGGCAGCACAAATAGTCAAGCACTCAGCTACTAACCAAAAGGTTGGCATTTCAAATCCACTTAATAGCACCTTAGAAGGGAGGCCTGATAATCAACTGACAAAAGATCACAGCCATTGCAAACTGTAGAGCACAGTTCTGCCTGACACACAGGGCATCACCATGAGTACAGATTGCCTCGACAGTCACTAGTGTTAAGTATTGTTTATGTAGGAGGCATCTTGTGATTTTCCCTTAAATCTTATTTAAGCAATGAATATGGAATTAGTAAGTGATTCATTTGATCTTAGATTCAGGCTATCTTTTTATAATGCCAAAATAACTGGTCAATTCAGTATAACTTTAAAGAAATGAATAGCAAATAACAGGTGGCTTGCTGATATGGGCACTGTATCTTAGATCAGAAGTTGTCAGCATCATTAGACAATATCCTGGGAAAAAAAGTATATCCCAGCATTTTTAATAACAACTCTGTGTGGACCCAATGATTTATAATTGTCCCCGCCTCCCCAATGTCAGGAAATCATATTTTTGGGGGGGGGTCATTTTTATTATCATTTAATAAACAAGCTGTGGAGGGTTGCCTTCCCTATGCAGGTGATGCCTTTATGTAAATGAACAGATGGCACAAAACACCAGAAACATTCCAATAACACAGCTGGCTTGGGCACATCAAAATTCATCAATGAATTGGGGAGGAATCCAGATGTCCGGAAAATGTTCCATCTTGTTAATGTACGCAATGTGTATTTCAGAACCATATCAGCACATCCAAACTAAAGTTTTTCTGATAAATGTTTGTCTGCATTAACGCAGATTATTTATCCTGAAAATTCCATTTCAGGTTCCAGAGAGTGTAGAGCTAGACAGGAGAGGTCAATATTGTTAAAATGTGGGGGTTCCAGGGAAATTATAATGGACCAGGCACTTTGCTAGGATCTTTGTGGATACCATTTTCTTCAGTTATTACAAAAGACGACAATGTAATTGTTGTTATTATTACCATAATTCCCTTTTTAAGTGCGGAAAAATCACAGTACAAAGAAATTAAGTTGCCCAAAGTCACATTTCATAAGGTTCAAACTGACTTCCTGATTTCTGAATCTAAATCACAAAACCGCTATACCGTCATCTTAGGAGAATTTAGATCCAAGCAGTCTAGAATGTTCTGGTGGCAGAGTAATGAAGCAATCGACCGGAAGTTGGACAGAAGCTCCCAGTCTCTCCACCATGGAAAGATGTGGCCAGAGCCTTGCTGTCTCCCTTCATCCCAGGCCTGAGTCTTTCTTCTTGCTGCTAGGCCCCCTGTCCAGGAGACGCTCAGCCTTGCAGAGTTCTCAGAGCCACAAACAAACCCAGGGCCTTGGGTTCCATCATCCCAACTCACAGCCACCGTCCAGGGTGGAGGAGAGCTGCCCAGTGGTTTCCCCAGGCTGTGAATCTCTACTGAAACAGGCAACCTCATCTTTCCTCCCCGTGAGTTCGAACTGCTGACCTTTTTTTTTTTGGGTTGTTGTTGTTGTTTTCTTTTCTTTCATTGCTTTATTTTGCTATGTCTTGTTTTATGTGCACATTATTATCTCTGCAGATCTATCTAGATAAGATAGGTGGGATAAACAATTTGGAGGAGAAAACAACTGGATCAATGGAGGGGGGGGAGAAATGGAGAGGGGGAAGCAGGGGAAAGGAAGTGGGTGTTAACAAACCCAGGGTAAAGGGAACACCAAGTGATCCAAAATCCATGGCAAGGAGGGTGTAAGAGGCTTGAGCATGAAGCAATGAAGCAATTTGCATGAGCAAATGAAGGCTGAGCATAGTGGGATAAGAGGAAAGTAAAAGGAAATAGAGGAAAGAACTAGGAGGCAAAAGGCATTTATAGAGGTACAAATGGAGGCATGTACACATGAAAATATATTTATATATGACGACGGTGAAGTAGATCTAAGCGCATACATATATTTATAAGTTTAGTATTAAGGTAGCAGGTGGGAATTGGTATGCAAGTACTCCCTAAATGCAAGAACACTTTGATCTATTAAAATTGCATTCCATGATGCTCACCTTCCTGACATGATCACTGAAGACAAAGCCGATGCATAAGAAAATGTGGTGAAGATAGCTGGTGGTGCCTGGCTATCAAAAGATATAGTGTCTGGGGTCATAAAAGCTTGAAGATAGACAAGCAACCATCTAGCTGAGAAGCAACAACGCCTGCATAGAAGAAGCACACTAGCTTGTGTGATCACGAGGTGTTGATGGGATGAAGGATCAAGCATCAAAGAACAAAAAATCATATCACTATGAATGAGAGGGAGTTCAGAGTGACCCAAATCCCATCTGTAGACAACTGGACATCCCTTTATAGAAGGGTTACAGAGAGGAGATGAGCCAGTCAAGGGTGCAGTGTAGCAACAATGAAACATACAACTTTCCTCTACTACTTTAATGCTTCCTCCCCCCAACTATCATGATCCCAATTCTGCCTTACAAATCAGGCTAGACCAGAGGATGTACACTAGAACAGATAAGAACTGGAAACAGGGAATCCAGGACAGATAATCCCCTCAGGGCCAATAATGAGAGTAGTGATACCAGGAGAGGAAAGAGAAGTTGGGGTAGAAACAGGGAACCAATCACAAGGATCTACATATAACCCCCTTCCTGGGGGATGAACAACAGAAAAGTAGGTGACGGGAGAATTTGGACAGTGTAAGACATGACAAAATAATAATAATTTATAAATTGTCAGGGGTTCATGAGGGAGGGAGGGTGGGGGAGGAAGGGGAAAGAATGAGCTGATACCAAGGGCTCAAGAAGAAAGAAAATGTTTTGCGAATGGTGATGGCAGCCAGCAAATGTGCTGACACAATGGATGTCTGTATGGATTGTGACAGAGTTGTACACGCCCCCAATAAAATGATTCCAAAAAGAAAGAAAGATGTGGCAATTTACTCCTGTAAAGCTTACAGTCTTGGAAACCCTAGGGAGGCAATTCTACTATGCTTTTGTGTGTGTCTGTGGAGATAACAAATACTAGTTTTATGAACTTTTTTACCGAGAAAATGCTGTTATTCTTCTTTTAATTATTATTTTAATTTAAACATATTTATTTATTTTCTACTATGCTTTATGGGTTGAAATGAACTTGATGGCAATGCGTTTGGTTTGAGATTTAAGTCTAGATGGTGCCATGGTTCATCTCTCAACTGGTAATCAGAAGTGAGTGCATAGAGAGAAAGATCTAGTGACCTAGTTCTCCAAAGATTTCAGCCTAGGAAACCCTACGGAGTGGTTCACTTGTACTCTATCCTATTTAAGATTGTAATGTGTCTGAATTGAGTTGACAGCACACAATAGCAGTTAAGTCTAGAATAGGCCTAATGCCAAGCCAGTAACAATGTGTTTAGGCAAGAAAAAAAAAGATTGGTGAATAAATGGAGAGGTAAAAATGATAGCAATGTGAGGCTCCTGAGAGGCCAAACATCCAAAGCCAACGCTCATGCATGGCATTGAAAAGGATGTGCATGTTCACATGCAGCCACTTCCCTCTTAACTTAGTCCGCAATGACACTGTACCTGATTACTTGATGTGGCAGTTAGATTTCATGTCAACTTGAACTTGTGTGAAAATGTAGGCGTGGAGTATAATTTATCAATCAGGTCACTGCCGGAAGATGCCTCCCTGGGGTGTGGCCTTTCTATAAGGGAGTCAGTGAGAACCTTTCTCTCTGATCTTTCCCCATCCTCCTCTCTAGGACTTTGTTTCTCACTGTGGGCTGCCGACCTGGAGAGCAGTTGGCATGATACCATGATCCCATTGAACTTGGATCCATGAAATCTGTACCCACTGGTCTGTCATCACCCTACTTCCCTCTTCACCGCTTTCAGTCATTTTCCTGCAGCGACATGAGTCTGGAGAGGGCTCAGCTAGCCTAGGACCCGTGCTATGGCACTTTCTGGATATGTGTGTGTGTGTGTGTGTGTGTGTGTGTGTGTATGTATCCATATATTCAAGGACGGTCAGTGGCTTTGTTTCTCTAGACAACACAGTCTACTACACTTGGCTTATAAGAAAACACTACATTTTAAGAAACAAATTACAGTGTGAGATGAAGGTACCTAGAACCATAAAGGAGAGTAGTTTGACTCTGAAGGAAAAACAGGAAAGAAGTAAGCAAAATTTAAAATCCTGAAAATATCATGCTGAGGCGACTAAATAGGAGAGTATTCCACAAGGAATTCGTGGAATTACTCTTAAGGTAAGTAAATACGTAACAAACACGTTGGGCATTTCCCCCTTGAAATACATGTTGAAATATTGGTCATTTAAAGCTTTGATTAGATGGACTTTCTCTCAGACAAAATCATCCTTCTCTGCGTGAAAGGTGGGCTTGCAGTGTTCAGAAGGTTTAAGAGCAGCAGTCTTTGGATACGAGGCTTGCAAGCACTACACAAACCAGAGGATCAAGAATGGCACACATCTACATGGAAAACCGGGTCCTGATTTGTTCATTTTTGCCATATACACTTGAGGGGAAATTTTTCTCCATTGATTATTGCCTACTTCTTGATCTCTCTGCTCCCCCTAAGAAATCAGAAGAGTAATAATGCCCAGTCCCTTTAAAGGCAGTGGAAAGAGCGGTATGACATAGAGGGGGGAAATGAACGTTTTTGAGTCTTAGTTTCCTCCTCTATAAAAGCTATTAATACCACCATTTTGAAGTTGCTGTAAACTCAAGAATAAACTCTGACCAGTGTTTGGTCCAGAGCAATTGCTCAAAAACATCAGTTATGAAGGAACATACCACAGTGGTTTATGGAAAAGGCTTCCAAGCTAGAAGGTTCATACTGAGATTTTTATTTTTTTAACTACTGTCACTTGTTAGCTATTTGACCTTAGAAACATTGTTCACCTTCATTGTGCTCCCATTTCCTCACCTGTAAACTGGAATTAAGGATAGCAACCATTTCAAAAGGAGTTGGTGCAAATTCTAGCACTTGATAAAGCAGGTACAACTCTGCAGGCGCATTAGGAATCACTGAATCTCAGATTTATTTTGATTTTGAGTTCTCCTCCATTCATTTTAAAGATCAGGTGACTACTGGCCAAAGAGGTTGTCCTTGGCTTCAAGGTCACCGAGTGGGGTTGGGACTCCAGTATCCTACCCCAATGCACCGTTCTTTCTATACCATTCTCTCCTAAATTCTCCCGATGTACGCTCTTCTGTTGCACTCTATGTAACTACCTCTCCTGATCCACATGTGTCCTTTTGTGCCTACTACCTACTGACAGGCAGGTAAAGTGCTCCTTAAAAACAGGGTTGTAGTGAATTCTAAACGTAAAGATATAATGAATTTTATTAAGGAAAAACGTTTGTTGCTCCTTCTAAGTGAGACAAAGCAATGTATTTGTATGGGTATCTACTTTCTGCTGCATATCCAAAAGTAAGATATTTCTGTACCTTTTTCTTTAAAGAAGGTTCCCAGGCCCCAATCCTCTAAAAGTATTCCTGCTCAAATGGAGGGCAAAGGAAAGTAAAGCTAAGGTATGGTGAACAAGCACTAGGCTATATATGCTCTATGAAATTATGGTGGAAAAAATTAAGTCTCTCTCTTCACCCTTTGCCAAGTCAATACACACTCCTCATCTTCCGATTCAATTACTTTTTGTAAATTATTGACGTTGTTCAAGATTTCATTTTACTTGGATTCATAATCAGTGCTCTTTGGACCAGAAGTCAAGAAATCAAATGATGTATTAAGAAAATCTACTTCAAGAGACTCCTTTAAGAAGGAGACGCTCTTTAAGAAGGAAACAGGACACCAAGAGAGAACATGGAGTAAGTAATGGTTCATTATGGGACTGTAAGTGATGAGTTGAGAGAAAACACGTATGAATTGTAGAATGTAAAACTGATATGCTCTACAGACCTTCAACTAACCCACAACAGACAGTTAAGAGATAACCACTTAAAGTGTTAAAAAGCAAGGTATTTGAGGACTAAGGTGCATCTAACCCAAGCTATCAGGTTGCCATCACCTCTTTCACATGTAAAAGCTAGACAATAAATAAGGAAAATCAAAGAAGAATTGTTGCATTTGAATTATTGTGTTGGGGAGAACATTGACTATACATACCATGGACTTCTAACAGAACAAAAGAATCTGTCATGAAAGAAATACCTCCAGTTTAGTTTCACTTACGTGGGATGGATTATCTTGAGGGAAAAATCTCAGGATAAGGACATCGTGCTCAGTAGCATAGCAACAAATTGGGAGCCCCTCAATAGGCTGGATTGACTTAGGGTCTGAAACAATGGTCTCTTGAATGCAGCAATGATTGTAATGCTGCAGCAGGACCAGGCAATCTCAGTTTGCTCTGAGATTGCTGTGAGCCAGAAGCAACTCATCAGCACCTGACAATAACACGTCTCCCAAAGACTGGCTCCTTGTATCCTGCAGGTCTGTGCTCAATGATCATCTTGCATGAACTCTACTTGACCATCTAATGTAGGTTTCCCACTTAGGTTGTTGCTTTTGATTAAACAGAGTATGCTATTTCCCCAAAGGGTTTTCACAAACTAAATATTTTTTATGTTTGTTTCTAATTTTAAATTCCTTCAGAGTGTTAGACACACAGTAGAAACTTCAGTGTTGATTAGTGAATGAATGAATAAATAAATGAATGAAAAGAAAACTCTATTTTCCATTTGTTACTTCTCAGCTTATATATAGATTCCCTCAGATGCCTTCTTGGAGTTTCATATCTACCAGGGTGCTCCATGGAATGGGAGCTTTATCTAAACATATGGAATTTTCTCTTCACTTGGCCATCTCACCACCAAGGATGATTTATTTCCTTGTGGCAGGTACTGTGCATCCTTCAATAATGTATATGGTACATAATAGACACCTGACAGTGTCTAGTGCATCATTGAGATCCAGCAAGAATTTGATTTGCATTCCATTAAGTACAAAAGTCTAAAGGTCTGTACACAAGTTTCAGAAAAGAAGAAAGTGAATATTCTTTGTTTTGTGCCAATTATTGCTCTATGTATACGCATTATAGCAAATACTTAAGAGCTAAAGGGATAGGTTTAATTTCCCCCAGTTTCACAAATAAGTACATGGAGGCTCTAAGAAGTCAGGGTTGTGGGTCACACCGGGAGTGTGAGTAAAGTCACCAATGCCAAGATTTCCAGACTGCCTGTCTTGTTCTGGTATAGCTGGGTCACACACTGACTGTCTCTTGGTCAGTTATACCTACTGGTCCATGTAGGGGTCCTTGCTTCCATGTTAATGTGTGCCCGCCTTCCCACTTAGCTGGTCAACTCTACTAGAGACGAGAAACAAAGAAAGCCTGACGGTCCTCCACGTCTTGTCAATGTTGAGAAGCGGGATTAAATCACAGAGGAGCTCAAGTGATGCTACTTTAGGCTGTCTGACAGAGTGAATATTTTCGTGCATCTTGACATTTCGCACACAGTATCAGCTTCCTCTCGAGAGTGAAATGAAACCTTGTCTTTCTCCATCTCTCAGGAAAAGCAGATGCTAAGTTAGAGAAATGTGATGGGGAAAAGAGCATTCATATGACAGCACCAGGAATGGTCTTGGCAGCTGTCACTGGCTTCATTGGTTCTCTTAAGGCAGAAAACTCTACTTCCTTACAAACTGTTTCTTATAGCTACGAGGATTTTGACATCATCCTGAAATCAATGGCTAGGTTATAGGCTAAGTGAGGCCCCAAATGCATAGGGTACAGGACGTAATGCCTCCTGGTTAATTCCATCTTATTCAAAGTTTTCCCTACATGAGCTCTTCTTCTATGCAGCCTCCTCAACAGTAGACACGGGACCTCCAGAATGTGTATGAAGGAGTTCGTTGAAAGGATTCCAGCCCCTCCTACTTGCATATATTTCTGTTTCAAACAGAAAACAGAAAATGTGCAAAGCACTCCTGCTGGCAGAGAGGATGTTCCAACTGATCCCTTTCTGTAACTATGCATACTTTTGGAACAGACAGAGAAGAAATACTGAAATATTTTGAGCGATCCTGAAGGGGGGAAAATGTAGTTGCAAAGGATTAAGATATGCAGGATTTAATATTGGATCTCTTGAAGATTTCAGACAAATCAACCGGTGTTTCAATACCTCCTTTTTGCATGAGAGTTATGAACGCCTTGCGCAGGTTGAACTCCTGTTTCTTATAGAAGCCAGGGTGACCTTGAGCAATTATCTTCTCTCTCTGAGGCTCTGTCTCTTCATCTAGAAAATGAAGCTAATAATATCACCATCCCTCATTGATTTGTGGCAAAAAATAAACTTAGAAGTGCACATACGCATAAAGTGCTCACCACAACATCTGATATGCCATAAGGGCTCAATAAATGTTGCTATTATTAGTGTCTAGGAGCTCATTTGACCAACATCCCAAATCCTTCGACCCAGAAATGTACCCAGCCTGTGGTGAAAATGGCTGACATCGCAAACATCTGTCAGAATGGCATCCATGGCAGAAGCTGCTGCCATTGGGTTCTGAGAGACAACTCAAGAAGCAGGGCCCGGGGCTTCTCTTGGTTTGCTTGCCCATCTCTTCACTGGCATCAGATCAAGATCCTGCCTAAGTATCTGACTGCTTGATGAGAATCAAAAGTCCTTTCTTGTTGAATGCAGGCCAGGAGGAACTCTCTTGGCAAGTAGATAATGCCATCTTCCTGGAGCCAGTCAGAGTGGAGGAGGGTGCACAGGCTCCACAAGTGGAGATCTTTGTAGGTCGCAGTCCCCTTGACTAGCTTGGCTCAGTGCCCTGACAGCATGCACAACCTGCCCACCCATGCGGAGCCATCCTGCCCTCCGACTACTCTGAAGATGACTTCCTATAAGCTCCATAGAGTCGGAGCACAGTAATGAAGAAAGAAAGGAGGAAGCAAGGGCAGAGATGGAGGAAGAAAACAATACAGAATGATAAGAGGGTTTGGCGGGGGAGAGGGAATGATGTAATTTACATTCAATTGAATGAAATGTACTTTATCACGAAAATTGATAAATGCCTGCTCTAATCCTTAAGCACAATTTCTCTTACCCTGCTCTCCGCCAATTTTAAACCTATATTCTTTAGTAAAGCATGGTTTTTGCAAGCTAAAACTTCCATTAGTTAAAGAATACATTTTTTAAAGTGATAGAGATCCAATTGAAGAAGATCTTTGTTACATCCTGAGACTAGGGGAATTGCTCGTTACTCAGGGAACCCAGGCTGTTGAAATTACTACTCTAAAAAGTCTAATTTTATTCATTTTTTAGAAACCATTTCTTTCTCACTAATTCACTGCCATCAAGTCAATTCCAACTCATAGTAACCCTAGAAGACAGAGCAGAACTGCCTCCATGAGTTTCTAAGACCAAAACTCTTTATGGGAGGAAAGAGCCCCATCTTTATCCCTCAGAGTGCCTGGGGGCTTTGAACAGCTGACCTGGCAGTTAGCACA
The DNA here is from genome assembly GCF_050624435.1 of Tenrec ecaudatus. Classification (NCBI taxonomy): domain Eukaryota; kingdom Metazoa; phylum Chordata; class Mammalia; order Afrosoricida; family Tenrecidae; genus Tenrec; species Tenrec ecaudatus. Next base: position 54,665,634 of record NC_134531.1, on the reverse strand, counting down.
CCAACAAATAACCACTACACCGCTGGGATTCCCAAACCTTTCTTTACTTGGCAAAATTCTGCCATCAGTTGAGATGTTCTTTTACTTGTAGTCTAGATGGTGAAAATAAATACATGAAGGATACTAACATCAAGAATTATAGTTCAAACCCACCAGCTGCTTCTAAGAAGAAAGATGAGGCTGTCTGCTCTGTTAAAGATTTACAACCTTTAAAGCCCAAAGAAGCAATTCCATTCTGCCTTGTAGGACTGGTATGAAATAGAAATGAGTGATACTAAGCTATGTTAAATTTTTCTCAATTAGAAATTTTAGTGATAAATGGATAATGTATTTTCTCACGGTGAACTTGTTTTGCAACCTAGAAGTCAAATATCATAGCTGCCAACTGTAAACTTGTTTTTCTATAATTAAAATGAAACGCAATACTGAATGTATCTCCATGTAGTCATAATAGTATTAAATAGCCAAGATAATAAGACAGGGACTAAATATTTGGTATCTCAAAATTTTGAAAATGTTTGATTTGAGAATAATGAAAATGGCAATAAAATGTAAGTATAATAAATATGCTAACATTCAGAAAGATCAAAAGATTTGTAAATTTACTTAAGGGAGATGAAGTTTTTAACTAGTTACAAATGGATGGTGATATTTCTGCAAACAAGTTTATTTCAAGGCAGTAATAGACTTCACAGAAAGAAGCTGTAACATGTCCAAAAGAGATAATCAATGTACTTAAACCTGTGAAAAATGCTTTAATTCAGCATTCTCAACCTGTTGGCCGTGACCCCTTTGGGGGTGGAATGACCCTACCACAGGGGTCACCCAATTCATAACAGTAGCAAAATTACAGTGATGAAGTAGCAATGAAAATCATTTTATGGTTGGGAGGGTCACCACAACATGAGGAACTGTATGAAAGGGTCGTGGCTTGAGGAAGCTTGAGAATCACTGCTTCAATTGAATGTGCACTAGTGGAAATCCAGCGATCATTTTGATGAATGAAAAATCTGTAAGTAACACATGCAAAATGCAATTCATCCAATGACACAGGACAGCCTTGTCACCCCGGCTCTCCCCCACGGACCATTTAGCAATGCTACTTGAAACCCAGCGTCCAGCTTGATGGTTCTGTGTCTGGTGGGTTCCATTGACAACAAGGTTGGGATCATTATGAGTCAGAATTGACCTAGAGGCAGAGGGCTTAGTTTTGATTAGGGTTTGCATTACAGCGCAGCACATATTCAAGAAGCTCGCTCTGTGTAGGAGAAATCAGCTCCATGTAGCAGAAGAACTGGGTTTTAAGCTTTGCTCTGGTAAAGCTGCATGGTAAAATCAAGTGACTTAAACTATTTGTATTGTGCTTTTCTAACTTGGAAACAGTACTATTTGTCAACAGGTTAAGATGAACAGAGTGATCAGAATTATATCAATATACGCAATCCATCCTTAAATAAGCAACAATGCTTTAGGCAAACCTAGGACACCATCACTAGGCATACGGTACTATACATCTCATCTTGGGCCCCAGAAGCGCAACTAGATTGAGATTTCCCCTATGTGCCTAAGTGAGAAGAACTGAAATAGCATTGTTTTGTTTTTTTCATTGTTAATAGTTTTTTTTCCCCATTTCTTTTGCTTTGTATGATTCTCTGTATATGAAATCTGGGATAAGTGCGTGTATAGAGATAGTAACTGGGTGAATAATCAGCCAGGAGCATGGGAAACATGCTATGAGAAAGTAGGAAAGGTTCTGAGACTGAACACACTGATGATTGCACAACTCTTCTCACTAGGACTGAACTATTGCATAATATGCAAATTATACTCCAATAAAACTATCAGAATGATAATGGACATCTCTACTGTATAAGCTGAGAAGAGAGCAGGATGCTGGGGTTCTGAATTGCTGATTTCCGAGGATACCCAATGAAACAGGAGATAAGAAATCCTCGAAATGAGAAAAGAAAGGTGCTAGCCTATCCAGGGTTGTCAAGAGACAGAGCGTTTTAAAAAATTGTACGTTCTGGAAGCTTAAGCAAATTTAAAAATAATGATGGGCCAAGGCTTTATGGAAATGAAAAGCATAAAGGGTTGTTAGATTGAGGCATCTCCAGGATCTGCGTTAAGTTTTGGTTGGTTCAGAGAAGAGCAACTGTCATGCTGAAATTGACTCAGTGGTGACTTTACAGCTCAAGAAAGGCGATGGAATCCATTCTTCTCCGAACATTTTGAAGGGGAGTTGGGATAATTGTGGAAAAAAAACTAAGTTATTTGAAATGCAGACACTCTAATAAGATAGGCGATTTTATATCTCCACAGAAAATTTCTGTCAAAAGCCTGGAAAGAAATTACTATGAATCATAATATTGAGTTAATAAATGACCTTGGTGTTTTAGCTATATGATCACAAAAGTCATTTTTAAACATTTCTAAGATACAAAGAAAGTAAGAGAAACCAGGAGATGTCAGCCAGAGGAATAACTATCAGAGTTAAGAGATGTATCGATATCATGTGATATATATATCACGTGATATATATATATAAATATTTATATTTATATATTTACTATGGTCTTTAGAAGTAATGTCTTTGGACATGCCATCAGGAAGGAACAATCAATCCTTAGAGATGGCATCATGTTTGGTTAAATAAAGGGTCAACAAAAATGAAGGAAGCCGTCAGGGAGATGGATTGATACAGTGGCTGCAACATAGGGTTTGACGAGCTGTGATTTGGGCGGAGCAGTAGAATCAGGCAGTGCTGCCCTCTGTTATGAGGTCCCGATGAGTCTGAGTCAAGGCGATAGCACCTGAGATCCATCAATCCTCTTGGTGTACAGAGCTTTTTGATTACATCATGTCATGTTATTTGACACTTGATACTCACATACATTTTCATTCTGTTTATTGCTAGCTGGTCTCCTCCACTTATCCTACCCAGTTAGTGAAGGAATCAGTGATTTTTCATCCTCCTAGAACTGGGGAGGCCGAAAGCTAAACATAGGACCTCAAACCTTATCAAGAGATTGTCCCTCTTCGGAAGACGCAATTCCCAGTCATTTGTTTTGTGTTGCTCTCTTTGAATTTGTGTGTTTGTGAACATAATCCTCAGAGGTGAGAACACAAAGTCTGTGAAGTGTAAATAGACCATCTTGAAGGTTATATCAGAGGCTTTATGAAGGGACTGATGCTAAGCTTTCCCTGCCTTTGGCGGTTTAACGTCTGTGCTAAAATGTCCATGGCAAGCTGCTTCCTGTGAACTGAATGGCCAGATCTATTGGCCTATTTTATGGACTAACAGAGAGGCATAGAAGAATCCATGGGCTTGCTCAAGGTCAAATAGGTCACAAGAGACAGACTTCTGGAGTGTTGAGATAACGGGATGGAGTTTTTCTTCTGAAAATGTATGAGGAGTGTTATTTCCTATGCAGGGATAAATCAGTCTGCATCTATTAGAGGAGCGTAGCCCACGGTCTTTGAAAGAGCATGTTGTGCAGCAAAGAACTTGGAAATAAAGGTGTGTGGACCCCATGGGGACAGAACAAGGCAGAAAGTTGTTGTTTTTCGCTTACACACTTGCATGGTCAACATCCCAGACCGAAGAACACGGAGAGTTCAAAGCCACTTACCCAAATCTGAAGCTTGATTCGCTTTTCATTTTTGAACACCGTCTTTACTTTGAAATCAATCCCAACTGTGCTGACGAACGCCGAGGTAAAGGAGTCATCCGCGTAACGGAAGAGAAAAGACGTTTTCCCCACGCTGCTGTTGCCGATGATGAGCAGTTTGAACATGTAGTCAAAGTTCTGATCGGAGGAGTCTTTCTGGCCGTACCTGGTGTCTTGGGCAGAGGCCATCTGAGGGACGAACAAAAGAGGTGCGGATCAGTCTCCCACATTCCTAGGAAGCTAGCCGCCCACTCCTTATTGGCCTTGCCAGAAACAGCTGTCAGAAACCTCAGGAGGCAAGCTGAGCAGCCCCCAGCCTTCCTCGGATGCCTGTATCCATGGCAATCATTCCCTGCTGGAAGGGGGACCAGCACATCTTACAGCTCTTTCCAGCTGTGTTGGTGTTTGTCTGTGCTCAGCGATCAGCGCCAATCAAAGACACCAAAGGAGACTTCAGTAAGAGTAACACGAAACGCAAAGAGATGAAGAACGGGTAGGAGCGGGTGGGCCCTGGCACTTTGTATTCTCGGGAAAGAGACACCAAAGTGACTGCACAGCAGGCTGTTTCTTCCTGAATTATTTGAATTATTAGAGTCTGTCTTATTTCCTAGGGAACTACACCCAGAGCGGATTTCCATTTCGTCTCCTCACATCACATCCAAACAGCATCCAGATACAAATCGCAGTCTTCTCCACATCGATAGCAGTGGTGGTGGCAAACGCATATGGTTCAGACGATATACCAGGCCCTGATCATTAACTTAACTCTCATTACAACCCTATGAGGTGGTACACTTATTTAGTCATGTATTAAAAGGAGGGAATCGAGGCATGGGGTTATTAAGATATACCTTTTAAGTTCACATAGGTAACAATTAATGGAGGCCAGATTCAAATAAGTCAGTATAATACTAGAGTCCATATTCTTAACCCCCATACTCTATTGCTGAGGATGATAAGAAGATATGTAGGAGGCTTTCAAAAAGATATGAAGGCTTAAAAATATTAAAAATACAATGAAAATATACTGATATTTTCCCATGAACTTTGGATGTCTCTCCTTGCCCCACATAAGTGTACAAAAATAAGTTGTGGGAACTAAATTTTGAGGTATATCTATCAATTAAGTATTCTTTCTGGGATTGCCTCTACCACTTATCAGCTTTGTGAACTGGAGATGGTTATTTTATATTGGTATACCTTGGGATCCTCTCTAACTTAAATGGGAACACACCCAAACCCACCCCCCCCCCACACATATATGAAACCCTAAACACTTGTGAAAATAATAGATGATATATGTAAAGTATCTGGTATAGACCACCAGTTCTCAAGCTGTGGGTCACGACCCCTTTGGGGGGTCCAATGGCCCATTCACAGGGGTCACCCGATTCCTAGCAATAGCAGAACTACAGTTATGAAGTAGCAGTGAAAATCATCTTCTGGTTGGGAGGGTCACCACAGCATGAGGAACTGCATTAAAAGGTTGCTACATTTGGAAGTTTGAGAACCACTGGCATAGGCTAAAGACTGAGTTTTATTATTAATTCTAGATATTTGGGTTACTATTTATTTTTCCCTCATTTTTTGTAATGATAATTTCAATATCCATGAAAAATAATATATATAATTTGGCTCAATATAGATTTTTTAAAGAATAAGACATCTCATCGATTAATGATCTATCTATCACCTTGTTTGTGCTCGGCATTCTTTGGGCATTGCTGCACTACCCAATATGGCAAGCAGTAGTTATACAGGGATATTTACATTCAGATTTAAGTCATTAAAATTCACATTCCAATCCACTCACCGCCTTTCAAAGGTAAACTAAGCAGTCACATGTGGCCAATGGCTACTATATTGGGCAGCAGAGATATATAACAGTGTTATAATTTTAGAGATTTCTATTAGACAGTGCTTAGTGAGTGCTTTGTTTTCTTTTCGATAAAAACTGATTAATAATTATACCTTTCTCTTGAGACAAAGAGGGAAAAGAGAAAAACACAGTAACTATCGTTCAACCTCATCTAAGGCATTGGGACCCTGAAATCAGAATTGTGTGAGTGTGCATGTATGTATGTGTGTATGTGTACCTATATGCCTTTGTCTTCAGACAGTGAGATAACAAATACTTATTGCCACCCAGGGAATAAGAACAAAAAGAAATTTTAAATGCAAAGGGCAATAAAGATCATTGCATTTCACTTTTTCCTTTTAAATGTAAACTTAAACATTTCTCTTTTTATGTCCATGAAACCACACCTATCCAGTAATGGTAACAATTTTCAATAAGTGTCTTTCAGTGAGAAAAAATAGAACCCCTAAAGTAGGTGGGCATCCCCGCCTTCCTTCTGTCTCAAGAGTCCCTGCAGTAGGCCAACCTCCCCCCACAGCAACAGCCAGACACGAACAAAAGCTTGACTACAACTCATGTTGGTATCAGTTTCAGTAATGTTGTCTTAGTCCAATAATTTCTGGAGGTCCAGAAAAACAGGTAACTGCTCTTTGGCACTCCACTTGCTGCATACTTAGCCTTTTCACCAATGAAATCTTTCCCTCATGCAGTCACTAAAATTCAACCAGGCTTGCAAATGGCCTTTGTTAGCAAGCTCCTCCCATCTTGTCCATCTTTTATGGATTCGAGGTGCTTGGTTGATAATGGTCAGCTAAGACAATTTCATAGCGGGACCCTAGGAAATTCCTGTTGCTGTTAGTTGCCATCATGTTAGGTCCAGCTTATGACCACAGAACAAATCCCTTCCTGTCCGCACCTTCTTCACCGATGTTGATGTGCGGGAGTCTGTTGCTACCTTGCAACGGAAACGCTGGAAGTACCGAGTCCAGTATCAGAAGTGCACACAAGTCACCAAGTGCAACAAATGGGTGGCTACATTACAACAAATAAGTATAACAAGTACACTAAGTACAACAAATGGGTGGCTACATAACTTGGATCTGCACATTTAGCCAGCTGGATACCTACCAAATATTACACCCATATCCCTAAGGTGGTATACCAGCTGAGTCCTGTGGATCCCCAAGGTGACTCAAAACAATGTGTTAAATATTATTGCTATACGACCCAGGTTCTATTCCAAAATTAGACTGACTGAAAAAAATCCACAGCATTGCAATATAGAATGTCGGCCTGCCACTGTGAGGATTTGCATAGAGAAAACCGTAGGTAGCAACATCTTCAATTTCAAGGACTCATACACCTTGCTGCGCTGGCAGCACAGGAGAGAGAAGTACAAAGGGAGTCTAGGATTAGGGGAGATGGGGATGGTGGAGGTGTGCATTCAGTACAGCTCTCAGGGCAGGGTTTCTGAAGAAGTAATTAGAAGAGTAAACTAAGCTGCTTATTTTTTAAGGTTGTCATTTCGTTTTACTATTTCCTGATTTATATCCCTAATAAAATTCACAAAGAGCCAGGAAGATGTGTGCTGGGAATGTATGTGTGGGTTAGAAAACCCCCAGAACAATGAAATAAATCTTCCTTCCAAAGATGGAGAAGGCAGCAGCCCTAATCTCGCCGAAAACAGAAGTGAATGACGTGACACCACATGGTTGTCAAAGGGACACGTAGAAGAGGCGATGCAAATTTACAGACACCTCTAAATACGAAATCAAGGGCGCAGTTTCAAAATGGGCAAACAGAACCAAAATTTGAAAATATATATAGGCACGAAGAAACCTCCCAGAGAGCTAATTGAATTTCACAGAAGTTATATATAAAATAAAATATAAAATAACTCTTCAAAAATCACATTAATCTTGAATGTCAATAAGGAAGGAGTTGTAGAGTTTGCAAAGACTTTTCAGGGTAGATTCATGTTCCTCTCCCCTACTGCTGAAGAGTCCAGGTGAGGATATTGCCAGCACACAGAATTCTAGCCCAGTCTTTCACCCGAGTGACAGGAAGTTCATGGCACTGTGAAGAAGCTTATTTCCATTGCTGAACATCTCCAAATATTATAAATTTCTTTCTTAGATTGGAGTTAAAATCCAACTGGCTGTAACCTTTGCCTTTACACTCTTCTTTCTGAAGGTAGAGAGTCAATTTCTCTAACTCTTGCAGAACTGCAGGTATATAAAGAAACGAGGGGTACTGCTTAAGAATTTTCTTCTGCTGTTTGAATGATCCCAATTGTTTAAGCCTCTTCCCCACTTCCCACTGGACATGCCCTAAAATCCTTATTCATCTTGCTAGGTTAAAATGGACATTTGTCTGTGTTATCCAGGTCCCGGGTATATATCCCTATTCATCACAATCTTCCAGATATTTATCTAGCCAGTGTAAGGTACAATGAGACTATGACATTTATTTAACAGTAAAGTCTATTAAAATTCTCATCTCTGTTTTGGTCATTAAAATTTGTGCACCTAGGGAAGTGGAAGTCAGGTCAATAATGAAGAGAGCATCCTCTTTGAGATTCTTAGAGTAAGGAAGGAAGGGTCAGATGTATTACTGTTGTTGTAAGGTAACTTCCAGTTGACTCTGACGCATATTAACCCTTTGTACCATAGAATAAAGCACTGCCCTATTTTTCACTATCCTCAAAATCGTAATCCAAATGCATCGATTCTTCCTTGTCTTCCCTATTCATTGGCCAGCTGTCACATACACAGGAAGAAAGGGAAACACTAAGGCTAAAGACAGGTGCACCTTAGTTCTGAGAGTAACATCCTTCCTCTTCAACACTTTAAAGAGGTCTTTCAGAGAAGAATTACCCAATGCAATATGTTATGTGCTTGCTTGACCATTTCTTCCATAGGCATTAATTGCAGACCCAAACAAAAGGAAATCCTTTACAATTTCAATCGCTTCTCCATTTATCATAATGTTGCTTATTGGCTCAGTTTTTTTGGGGTTTCTGCTTTTTTTATATTAAGTTGTAATCCATACTTTTGGTAGTACTCTTTAATTGTCATTCGTAAGAACTGCGAGTCCCGTTCACTTTTAGCCAGGTAGGTAGCATCATCAGCATATTTTACATTTTACTGAGCCATCATTGTCAAAAAGCCTTGTGCTAGTGCAATTACAGATAAATACACTGTTATAAAATTAAGAACCCAGAAGTAAATTCCTCTACCTACAAACAGCAGGGCCTCTGGTTTTGGGTAAAGAGCCCAAATCTATTAAATGGGAAGGAGATAGTCTCTTTAACAAACAGTACTGGCAAAACTAGATACATATTTTCTGAAGAACAAAACAGGAATCATACCTTACACAAAAACAAGTTCAAAATGGATCAAAGATATAAAGGTGGGAAGAACTGGAGGAAATTATGCTAAGAGAACTAAGCCAAGCCCAAAAGGAAGAGTACTACATTAGTCTGCTGAGGTAAACTCAAAAATCAAAATCAAAAGGGGCATAGGGAAGAAGATGCAGTACACATATGTCCCTGGGGTGAGGCCCAAGTAATATGGGAGGGGCCAGACTAAACTCAGGGATACCATATGGGATACAAATGGTAGCCCATTAAAAGGGAGGATGGAAAAAGGTATTTGTAGCCCAGGGAACAGGGCACTAACCCAGACAAAGGGAAGATGTTGATAGTGTTTCCACAGGGAAAGAGAGATCAGATTTCAACCCAGAGCTCCAGGACAAGAATGCAACACACTGACATGAAGCAGGGGACCGATAGAGAGGCCTGAGGAGCCAGCCCCATTACCAACTCAGTGTACAGCACCACCCTCCCCCCAAGAAGAATTCGCTTCAGAGGACAGCACTGATGCTACAGCTCAAGAAGAGGGGAAGAGGGATTGGTCTGGTCAGAGCATACAGGAGCCAACAAAGGGACATGGGGGAAAAAAAGAAAAGAGTGACGCACATCCTGGTTCACCAAGCCCTGAGGACAATGTTCCTGCTCAGAACGGCAATGCACAGAGATGACCACAGGGCCGGCCCCACCATGGGACACAGCATTCGTCATTGACCCATAGCATCATTGGGGACAACACTAGAGACACACAGCAGGAATTGTGCCTGCTATGAGCTCACCACACTGAAACCAGCCTCTGGGGGCATGCAGCAGAGCAGCGGGGGAAGCAGAGCAATGAAGTCCCCAGGGATAGAGGTGCCAGGGCATGGCACCCCATCAGGCTTGACTGCACCCATGAAGGAAAACAAACAGACCCTGAACTATTCATATGTTTATGTGTGTTGTTGTTGTTGTAGCTATTGTTTTACTTTCTGATGTTGCTTCGTGGTACTCAGTGATGTGACAGTACATAGCATGTCTACCTGGAAGGGATAGGCGGAAAAAACAAGCCAGAAGAGAGAACAAAGGGGTTGACTGTTCAGGGGGGGGTATGGGGGAAGGGGAGGTGGGGGAAAGGAAGAGGGTGTCAATAAGCTCAGGGACAAGGGAATAACAAGTGATCCACAATCAGTGTCAAGGAGGGTGTGGGAGGTCTGGCAGGGCTGGATCAAGGGCAATCTAACCGAGAGGAAGTTCTAAAACCCAAATGAAGGCAGAACATGATAGAGGGACAAGAGGAAAGTACAAAGAAACAGAGGAAAGAACTAGGAGGCAAAGGGTAGTCATAGAGATTTAAATACAGGCATATAAACATGTAAATATATTTATATACGATGAGGGGGAAATAGATCTATGTTCATATATTTATAGGTTTAGTATTAAGGAAAAAGATGGACAGTGGGCCTCTGCTCAAGTATTCCCTCAACACAAGAACACTTTGGTCCAACATTTCGGCAGTCTGAGATGCTCACCTGCCTGGCACGATCACTGATGACAGTGGGTGAACAAGCAAATGTGGTGAAGAAAGCTGATAGTGCCCAGCTACTGAAAGATATAGCACCTGAAGTCTTAAAGACCTGAAGATAAACAAGCAGCCATCTAGCTTAGAGTCAACAAAACCCACATGGAAGAAGCACACTGGCCTGTCCCAACTCGATTGCTGAGGACAAAGCGGGTGCATAAGCAAAAGTTGGAAAGAAAGCTGATGGTGCCCGGCTATCAAATGATATAGCATCTGGGGTCTTAAAGGCTTGAAGACAATCAGGCGGCCATCTAGCTAAGAAATAACAAAGCCCACACAGAAGAAGCACACCAGCCTACCCCTTCACGAACGCTGAAGACAAAGCGGGTGTATAGGCAAATGCAGTGAAGAAAGCTGAGGGTGCCCAGTTGTCAAAATATATAGAATCTGGGGTCCCATAGGCTGGAAGATAAACCAGGGGCCATCTAACTGAGAAACAACAAAGGCCACATGGGAAATGCACACAAGCCTGTGAGATGACAAGGCATCGAAGGGATCAGGTATCAGGCATCAAAGACCAAAAAAAAAAAAATCATAGCCCTGTGAATGAGGGGGAGTGCAGAGTGGGGACCCAGGGCCCATCTGGGGGAAATTGGACATCCCCTTGCAGAAGGGCTGTGGGGAGGTGACGAACCAGTCAGAGTGCAGTGTAGCAACAATGAAACATACAACTTTCCTCTAGTTCTTGAATGCTTCCTCTCCACCACTATCATGATCCCAATTCTACCTTACATATCCGGCTGGACCGGAGGATGTACACTGGCACAGATAGGAACTGGAAATATAGGGGATCAAGGACAGATGAACCCCTCAGGATCAATGGTGAGAGTGGTGATATCGGGAAAGTGGAGGGAGAATGAGGGAGAGTGAGGGAGAAAAGATGACAAGGTCTATATATAACCTCCTCCCTGGAACATGGACAGCGGAGAACTAAGTGAGGGAAACATCGGATGGTGGAAGATATGATAAAATAATAATTACTTATACATTATCAAGGGTTCAGGGGGAGAGGTGTGGGGAGGGAAGGGAAAATGAGGAGCTGATGTCAAGGGCTCAAGTAGAAAGCAGGTGTTTTGAGAATGATGATGACAACATCTGTACAAATGTGCTAGACACAAATGATGTATGTATGGATTGTGAAAAGAGTTGTATGAGCCCCTAATAAAATGATTTTTTAAGTAAGGAAACTAGGTTTTAAAAATCAGTCACTTTAGTAAATAAAGTATTACATTAGAATAAAAAAAGATATAACGGTAAAACCTAGATCTATAAAGATAATCAATTAAAAATAGGAGAAAACTTAGGGGCCCTAATACATGTCATAAATATACTCTCAACGCTCATGGAAGACAAAATGGAAGATGTGAGTCCTTTAAAAATTCCATACTCTGAGTATCAAAATATTCCACACACAGAAGTAACAAGATAATCCACAGGCTGAGAAAAATTGGCAATGACATATTAAAGAAGGAATAAATCTATAACATTGACAGAAAACTTCACCACTTCAACAAGAGCAAGACAAACAATCCAACTGAAAGAATGGTCAGAGGCCACGAACAGACACCTTACCAAAGAAGACAACCAGGCAGCCAACAAATGAAGAAATGCCCATGATCATTAGCAATTTAAGAAATGTAAATCAAAACGAATAAACATCACCTCACCCTAGCATTAATACCCAACTAAAATCCATTTCTATCAAGTCTATTCCAACTCATATAGTTTCTAAGGCTATATATACTTCTTTACACAGACAGATAGCCCTACCTTTCTCCCAAGCAGTGGATGGTGGTTTTATACTGCTGACCTTGAAACTGACAGTGCCACAAGGGCAAAGTTAAAAAACAACAAAAACCCTAGAAAGCAACATATCTTCGTGAAGAGGTGTATGAAGACACGGGACGCCTCATGCACTGCTGGTAGGCGTGTAAAATGGTGTGCCAACTGTGGAAAGTGATATGACTTATCCTCACAAAGTTACAAATACCATACCCATGTTTACCACAGCACTGTTCACAATACACACACACAAAAAAAACTGAAAACCCAGAAACAATATCAATGCCCATCAGAGGAAGAATGACAAATTAGCTTTGGTATATATTCACAAAGGATTACTATGTACTAATGAATACCGCTGACTCTATGAAATGCCGCATAATGTGGGGGAACTTGGAAGACAGTGTGCTGAGTGAAATTGTTGTCCTTGAGTGCCAGCGAGTGGGGTCCAACTCACAACGATACAGCTTTATGTAGAACAGAATGAAACACTGGCCTGCCTTGCACCATCCCGGAATTGTCATGTGCGAGCCACTGTAGCTGCCACTGGGTCAGTCCATCTGGTGGAGGGCCTCCCTCTCTGTGGCTGCCTCTCTACCAAATATAATGCACTTCACCAGAGGCTGGTCTCTCCCAATAGCACGGCCAAACGACACTAAACAAAGTCTCACTATCCTTGCCTCCAAGGAAGAATCTGGCTGTACTTCTCCAGGACAGATTTGTTTGTTCTTTTGGTAGTTCCTGGTGCTCTCAATCGTCTCCCCCCAGCACCATCATTCAAAGGCACTGCTTTTCCTTTTGTCTTCTTTATTCAGTGTCTGACTTTCACACACACACGAGGCAAACGAAAATGCCAGGGCTGGGTCCTCAAACAGACATCCCTGCTTTTCCATACTCCGGGAGCCCTAGTGACGTAGTGGTCGTGAGATGGGCTGCTGACTGCAGTCACCAGCCGTCTCCACAGGTGAAAGGTGGGGCTTTCTCCCCCCTTAAATAATTAGAGTCCTGGAAACTCACAGGGGCAGTTGACCCTTTTTTAAAAGGTAGCTATTGCCACAATTGACTCTACGGTAGTGAGTTTGGGTGTTAGTTTGGTTCCAAGTCTCTTCTCAATCCAGCCTGAACCTCTGGCAGCTTCCCGTCAACGGACTGCTGCAACCATTGTGGAACGCTCTTCAGCAAAATGTTGCTTGCATGTGACATCAATGACACTGTTCTATGAGCATTCGGTTGGGTCACCTTTCTCTGAAACGGGTTCAAATATGGATCTTTCCCAGTCAGTTGAGCAAGAAGCTTTCTTTCAATTTTCCTGGCATAGATGAGCGAGTGCTTCTAGTGCTTCATCAGCTTGCTGAGACATTTCAGTTAGTATCCCATCAATTCCTCGAGCCTAATGCTTTCGGTGCAGCTTAAACTTCTTCCTTGGGTACCATTGGTTCTTGCTCATTTGCTGCTGCTTGAAATGCCAACTAATTCTTTTTGTTACCAAAACAAAACAAAACACCTTAAAATAGTTCTTTTTGGCACAGTGACCATATTTAAGGGATTACCAAAACAAAACAAATCCGGAATTGCACTGGGTAGAGTGCAGTTATTTTCGTAGTACGCATTTTTCCAGCTAGCCGAGCATCAGCAACACACTCTGAAAGTTCTCTCTGGTTACGGTGACATTTTCTGTAAAAGTAGTTTCACTTGAACCTCATTTTTTGTGATGGCTGATTTCAGAGAACAGTGCACAGCTGTGAAAATTTCTTTCTTGCTCGGGAAATGCCGTATAAACTGTTGTGATGTTGAGCACAGCTTACAAGGACAGCAATATGGGAAAAACTTAAGTCTACGTGTGGTATTTTTGTTTCAAAAAAGGTGAAATGTTGACTGATGACAAACCTTATTCAGAACATTCATCAGCTTCCCAAGTAGATGAAAATGTCGACTTGTAGTACACTTGGAGTCAGCCTGTTCATCAAGCTTTCTATTTAGAGGTTCTGAAAGATTGCGTCACAATGTGGGAGAAAAAGGCCTGATTTGTGGCAGACAGGGATCTGATTTTACCACCATGACAATGCACCTGCTCACATAGCCACCTCAGTGCACCAGTTTGGGCAAAAAAAAAAAAACCCCGCATGCCTCTCTTGCCCCACACATCTGACTTACCTGACATTGCTTTGTGTGATTTTTTTTTCTTGAATAAAGAGGGACATGAAAGGACAGTGATTTGATAACATAGAAGAGGGGGTGCTGTCAGCCATCCAAACAGATGAGTTTGAAAAATGTTTCTAAGAATGAATCACAGATTTGACAAATGTATTGATAGTAATGGAGAATACTTTGAAGGTGATAAAGTTGTTTTGCAAAACAAAATTTAAATACAAAGCTTTGGAAAAAATCTCGGATTTGGGGGGAGGGGTGGTCCCCCTCATATTTTATCCTCTTTTGATGCTCCAAGGACAGGTTTTCACACACAAGCAATGGTTATCAAGGGGGATAGGTGAAGAGAAAGTCATTAGCTGGAAGGTAAATGAATGTCAATGCGGTGAAGGGAGGGTAAGAATCTAAAGGAGGGAAGGAAGGGAAAATGACAGAGGCCAGCGAAGACATTCAGAGGTCTGCAGGAGTTAAAGGCAACAGAGGCAAATCATGCTATATACTTAATCCTGCAATCATGGGAATCTTTAAGTACATGTTTGGGTAGACATAGAGACATAGAGATTAGGCATGAAAAAAACATAGGAATATGCCCTCAAATATATGGCTGTGACTGGGGATATTTATATATGTGTATTTATCCTTGTTACCAAAATATCCATGAATATGGAGGGGTAAACCGGGCACAAGGTTATGAACACATCTGAGACATAACCAAATACCTTGAGAGAATGTGTGACTACGCCTGAAGAATCAGGAATATAGTCTTTAGAGATACCAAGGTTTGCTGATATAATATAATAGATCAGGATAATTTTCTACATTGTACTTTGGTGAGTGACGTCTTAAATGTTTATGAGCAGTATATGTATAGCTATGAATTGTCTCCCTGCCCAGAAGAAAGAAGAGTGATGATAACTGAATGACACAGAAACAATGGGTCCATGGAATAATAAACTGAACAAACCAAAGTCTACGCTACCCAGAGACCAGAACCAGTTGGTGCCCAATAAGCACAGCTCACTGCTCTGTGAAGGGTCACAATTAAACGTCCTGCATAGAGTGGAAGGAAAAACACGTGAAACAGAACCCAGAATCATAAGACACCAGGCAAGAGATCACATAAGAATTAGCAGGACCCCTAAGACTTTGGCCCTTAGTTACTCTACAGGTCTGGAATTAAATTCACCATCAAGTTAAAATAGTCAACCATTTAGATAAAAAGAACAGCATTTACTCAATGTCAGGTGGTTAAGAAAGAAAGCAGAATAGAAACAGAAATATAAGGAGATGTATCACAAGCTAAGGTACTTTAAGGAGATTGAAGTAGATTAGTTAAAATAAGGTATGTTGAAATTTCTTAATGTAAAACTAAAGAACTGTCCCCTCAAACTTTACCTAATTCATAATAAAAGTTTTTATTTAATGCCTCCATCAGCCTCCATCCATGTGTCTTCTGCATAGGGATGTCTTGTAGGGTGTGAGTCAAGGGAGAGTATTCCTCCAGGAAGGAGTACAGGAGTTTCCAGAATCCTCCGGAGAAGGCCATGCCCACACAGAGGCCTCATTGGTTATGACCTGATTGACAGGCTTCACTCTGAGTCATCATATTGACACTGGATCGTGTAACTTCCACAGATCACCCCCTACTGGTTTGACACTTTCACATAACTCTTTAGTCATATATAATTTTCAAACAAACAATAAGAAAATCACATCTGTGCCTAATAGGATAAAACTAAAATGCATACAATTCAAAAATACGCCACCCTCATTTAAGCATAACGTTCTATAAGTGAGCAAAACAAAAATATCCTATGCCTAACAATTTCAGTTGAGTAACACCTACACCTTAATCCCATGAATATATTCCCCCACTTATGAAAGTTTGTAAGTCAACCACTGTATGCCTTTATCCCCCCCCAATTTTGGGTATCCAATTTCTATTCTGCCCACTTGTGTTCTAAGGGGAGTGAATGAAGGGGAGTGTGGAGTGGAGACTCAGAGCCCATCTGTAGGCAACTGGACATCCCCTTACAGAAGGGTCTCAGGGAGGAGATGAGCCAGTCAGGGTACAGTATAACAATGATAAAACACAACTTTCCTCTAGTTCCTAAATGCTTCCTCCTCCCCCACTATCATAATCCCAATTCTACCCTATAAATCTGGCTAGATCAGAGGATGTACACCGGTACAGATGGGAACTGAAAACATAGGAATCCAGGGTGGATGATCCCTTCAGGGCCAGTGATGAGAGTGGTGGGAAAGTGGAACCAGTTACAAGGATCTACATATAACCTTGGGGATGGACAACAGAAAAGTAGGTGAAGGGAAATGTCGGACAGTGCAAGATATGACTAAATAATTTATAAATTATCAAGGGTTCATGAAGGAGGGGAAGCAGGAAGGGAGGGGGGAAATGAGAAGCTGATGCCAAGGGCTTAAGTGGAGAGTAAATGTTTTGAGAATGATGAGGGCAATGAATGTACAAATGTGCTTTACACAATTGATGTATGTATGGATTGTGATAAGAGTTGTATAAGCCCCTAATAAAATGATTTAAAAAGGAAAAACAATCTTCATTCCATTTAGAACATTGGGAAGTCCATAAGCAAATTCAAATCAGGACAGGCTATCCGTAAAGTCTGCAACAATATGCACCAGTTCACTGGCTCAGATATCTTCTTTTCATCTGGTCAGGTTCTGGTCAACTCAACCAGGGTGCCCATTGGTCACCTTGCCTTTAGACCATGGCCCCATCACAAATTCTCAACAACCCTAGCCCCCTTATGCTAGGTCATGAACTTCAGACCAGTCAACTCGCTCTCTTCTTCTCATACAGTTCCCATGAAACACAGGTGTCAGTGGCCAGTCAGCCAGTCTCTCTATTGCTGCTTTTCTCCCACTTCCACTCAACAAGTGGAACCAGGTGGTTACCTAGCAAGCGTTTCAGGTTGCTAGAGGCTCCCTTTAATGTTCAGTCCTAGATAGGAGCTTTCTTCATGGTCCAGATTTTTTATAGCTTCTGACAAAAACCACTAGTTCAAAATTCAAATATCCAAAGAGTTCCTTTTTTTCCTCTTAAATCTTTCAACAATGGCCCCCTAGGCAAGACTCTTTGAAATACAAACATCCTGAGTACTCCAAAGCACCAGGTGGGGGTTTATCTTTTCAGAGCCTTCTTCTCAGGGGTGTCCTAACCCATTTAAGGATTCAAATTTTAATGGCTCAAGACAAGTGGACTTACAAACTCTCTATTTTCATATTTCCCAATAATCAGTTCTATAAATCCTTATATCAACAATAATAAGCAGAAGAAATCAGTACAAATAAAGTAGAATCAGATACCAAACTCAGTTCTTAAAACAGTGAAGTTCAATTCCTTATTTAGCTTATCTAAATCCTTATCTAGGCTATTCTGTTGATAGAAAACATGGCATTAGGCCTCTGAGAGGAATAAGCCAGATCCAGGCTTTCTGTCAACCAATTTGACCTTCTGACAGTCATTGTCTCTAGCCAGCATGGTCTCTGAGAAATTCAAGGAGCGATCTCTATTCCTGAGCTCAATATATACATTAAAGCCATTCATTTTTGCCATTTCACATATTCTTTCCAGAAAACAACCCAGTAAACTGCATGGACATATCTGACAAAGAACAAAAACTACCATGAGGAGGAGGTCAAACAAACATCCACTCTCCGTCTTCATGATTTGTTTCTCTAGTACCCCACTCCTGGTACCATAATGTGTTAGTTCAGGTAGACTAGAGGAACAAATTCATAGAGAAACTCATATGTGTATAAGAAAGAGTTTTACATACCAGAGCAGTTGAATATTGAGAAAACCTCCCAGCCCAGTCCAGATCAAGTCCATAAGCCCACTAGTAGCCCAAACATCTGATACCAACTTATAAAGCCTTCTTCAGACTCATAAAAACATATGCAATAATATTGAATGCAATAATATTGAAGATCACAGGCCAGTGGGTGGGAATCTTGTGGATCTAGTGGCATTGCAAGCATCTCAACACTGGCAGGGGTCTCTACATGGTTTCTCTGGCTTCAGAGGTCTGGTTCAATCAGCCTCTCTCCATGTGTCTTCTCCACAGGGATGTCTCACAGGGAGTGAGTTGAGATCTCCTACCTCTAGGGAGGAATAAAGGAGTTCCCAGAATCCTCAGGGAAAGGCCATGCCCACACTGAGGCCTTATTGGCTGTGGCCTGATTGACAGGGGCCTGGTTGACAGGCTAGACTCTACCCCTTCACTCTGAATCCTCATATTGACACCAGATTACGTAACTACCACAATGTCCATGCCGGTCTCTTTTGACTCACTACCATGTACAATATCAGTGTTATTGTTTCCATTTCTCTTTTGACAAATTCCAAATTTCCTAGATTCAGACTTTGTACTTTCCACATTCTGTCACTAACACGTTTCATGGACGTTTCTCCTCGTTGTGAGTGGTGCCACACCAGCACACGGGGTCCCAAAGGATTCATGCCACCCATGACCTTAAGGGAAAATCTTTACCATTGTAAAGATTTAAGAGCCTGTAATTTAAGGGCCTTTCAACTTGAGAAGCTCATCTTCGGCACCGCATCAAGCAGTGTTCCATTGCTATTCATAAAGTTTTCACTAGCCATTTCCCCCACAGAAGTAAACTGCCACATCCTTTTTCCTATTCGGTCTTCATTTGTACAGCAGTTCCCCTGAAACCCAGCCACCAGGGGCGACCGTGCTGATACTGGTGTTATAGCTTCCATAGCTTTCAGCATCATAATGCCATGCAAGCCACCACAGTACAATAAACCAATAGGCACGTGAGGGTCATGTGTATTCAAGTGTGACTTTACATAACGTTATTTCAGATATCAGTTTGTGTTAGTTGGGAAAAAGCAAACAAATATTACCGATTGCCTCAAGTTCAAGGCTAAAATGTTTCAACCAAAAAGAAAAGAGTAAAGGTTAAGATTGTCTGAAAGTTGTCATCTAGACTTGCAGCTTTTTGTCCTACGGTGTCCTTGTCTCTGTACGGGTTGGGGGCCTGCCAATGTGTCTGCCAGGATGGACTGGGATTGGGGCTGGATGCTCTGCAGTCACTGGGCAGAAAGGTCTTGCGTGTGTTTGTTTTCTCGGCAGGGTCCAGGTGAGAAACAGCAAAACACTGAAAGTGCATTGGTGTGCTGAGAAGATGCGGCCTCGGCACTTGGAGAAGCCAAGCCACTAAGAGACTTACATTCGTACTCTGGGTCCTGAGGTAAATGGCCTGAGACAAAACGAGGCAACATTCATCAATCTTCGGTGACGCACTGGTTAATGTGCTTGATGCTAACCACAAGGTGCGCTGTTCAATCTCAGCAGTGGATGTGGGAGAGAAGGGCTGGAGGAACGGATGGCAAGACTTCCTCTTACATTCTTTGGACACTTTATTAGGAGAGGCTAGTCCCTGGAGAAGAGCATCATGCTTGGTAACGTAGTGAGTCAGCAAAGAAGAGAAAAGCCCTTATCAAGCTTGATGACACAGTGGGTAAAACAGTCGTGGGGAGGGTGCAAGACTGGACAGTGCTTATGGGGTTGCACATAGGGCCATTGTGAGTCCTTATCAACTCAACAGCATCTAACAATAACATCGAGAGGTAGAATGATCATTAACCCTGTTCTAAAAATAAGGAAATTAAAGAGCTTCAAGAGAAAGTTGAAGTGCAGTGTTTTTTTAAAAAAATTAAAT
The DNA here is from genome assembly GCF_050624435.1 of Tenrec ecaudatus. Lineage (NCBI taxonomy): Eukaryota > Metazoa > Chordata > Mammalia > Afrosoricida > Tenrecidae > Tenrec > Tenrec ecaudatus. The sequence continues at coordinate 54,645,514 of NC_134531.1, read as the reverse complement.
TTTATTTTAAGTTTCCTTGAGCTCCTGTATGTTGAGTTCTGATTACCTGGACTAAATGTGTTTTTCAAGCGGTAGGGCCATGCAGAATCAGCTGGCTCACTCTACCAAATTAGCAAGTCTGGAACACCAATTACAGAGCAGAACATTTGGTGGGGCACAGAAGTGGCTTCTCCTTGCTGCTAGACAGCATGCATTCCTTTGTGGGAGAGAAACACATGACTTGAACTTGATATATAATTTTAAATTCATGATAAACATTTAAAATTATGCTTTGGCATTTGTAGATGCCTACTTTAAAGAAAAAAAGGAAAGGCAAATAGTGCTCCATGTAAAAATGCAAAATAAAACAAAAGCAAGATCCCTGCTAGTTCACAGACTACTGATCTCCCCTGGGTCTGGCTACAGAAGGGTGTGCAGATGTGGGGAGCCTGCCCTCGGGCTGGCAACTAAAAAAAGGGGAGCCCTCAACCACCGAGGGGAAACTGACAGCAGCAGCTGCTCAGAAGGGGACAACAGAGATTGGGAGATTGTTCTAAACTCTGACAACTATAATGATACAGGGTCCTAGTCCCCAAAGTCCTTACATATCTTCCCTGATCCTAAACCCAGAGGATCCAGACAGTCTGGCATGCTGGTGAGTATCTACATATAGGTAACCTGGACCAGTGAATCACAGAGCACAGAGAGGTAGATAAAAATAGCATCTCACTTCTATTCCTGCTGGTCTGGATGTGCACACAAACATATGTGTGTGTGTGTGTGTGTGTGTAAAGCCTATCTCTTGGTGTAATATGAATACAGATAAAACACACAGTCTTAAGCCACACTGCCTAAGACAGAATCCCTGGTCTGCTATTTTGCACATGAGTGTTGCTGTTTTTGTTGTTGCTCTGTCCCGTTCAGTCAGCTCTGTCGATAGCCACCCTTTGCACCACAAAGTGATCCATCCTCATCATTGCTCTTACTGCGCTCATGGCTGCAGTCCCTGTGCTAATCCATCTCGTTGAGGGCCTTCCCCTTTTCCACTGCCCCTCTACTTTACCAAGTATGGTGTCCTTTTCTCCTGACAACCTGTCCAAGTATCTGAGACAAAGTCTCACCTTGCCTGTAAGGAGCATTCCGGCTGTATTTTCTCCAAGACAAATTTGTTTCTTGCTGTTAGTTGCTATCAAGATGACTCTGGGTCACGGCCTCCCTGTGTGTGAAGAATAGAACTGCTCCAAAGAGCTGTTGAAGGCTGTGATGTTTTGGAAGCCAACTGATGGGCCTTTTCCCAGTGGCCCCTCTGGGTGGGGGTGAACCACCAGTCTTTCAACGGATAGTCAATGCATGTAAACATGTTCGCCACCTATGGACTCTTATTGCTCATGTACCCTTGAGCAAAGTGTTATGCTTGCTTGTTTTTTCCTTTTTATTTTAAACAATTCCAAGATAGAAGTTCCTTATCTGTTAATTAGGAATAATTGTAGTACCTTTCCTTGTAATAATGAAAGGATATTGGCAAGGTAAATTTGTTGATATGAGCTAAGGGCTTGATTAAAGCTACCAATATCATCCTTGTCACTGAAATGATACAAAGCCATTCACTTTCTTCCCGAATTCCCACTGGCTCTGCTTTTTGAAATGAAAATCATCAGTTTTATAGAATATGCTTCTTATGTCAACTTCAGAGGGCAAGACATGTTGACCCCCAACACGTCCACTCTGCATTTTCATTAACTGAGCACTGACATGCTGCTCTCTCATTTTAAATATAAAGACATGGAATGAACAACATCCTGCAAAATATGGCTCAGGCTCGACTCTGGACTCCGAGGGAACTAAGAAGAGGGAAAGCTTTGTGTGATGTAAACATGACCAAAAGCCTGGGGTGGGGCCGACCCTATAATGCTGCCTACTGCCCAGAAACTTATGGGAAGTACTAAAGCCTGAAATCCTTTGACGGGAATTGGGGGAGACTCCTCATTTCTGAATTCATAAGCAGAATCTATACACTTTATGGTAAGAAAAACATAAGAAAGAGAGCCTGTGAGTCGATAGAAATTGTAGAAAACTCTGTTTTTTGATCTGGATTAGCATTTGATTTTAGATGAAGTTTAAAATAACCCCAGATACGGAATTGGACAAATCACTGAGACTCATACTTTTTATTTCAAGATTACAAATCACTTTAAGAGGTTCCTGGCTAAACATAAGACATGGCCTACTCTCTCTCTCTCAAACCCCTCTAAAACAATGGTATATTGTCTACATTATCCAAAACCCTTAAGTGGAAAGGATACAACAGGAGAGAGGATTGGTCAACAAAACGCTGAGTTCTAGGAGTGAATGAAGTAGAGATCGCTGAATCATAACCCTACTAGAAAAGTTAAAAAAGGAAAGAAAACTTACCACGTAGAACCTTTAACGGACTAGAATTGAAGACAGCAGATATCTTGATTATAGGATGTAGCCTGGGTGACCAGTTGATCACCCCAGCCCCAAACGGAGAGGTTTTGTGTCGAGTCAACTTCTACGCATTGCAACCCTGTGTGTGTTGAGGTAGATCTTTGTTCCGTTGGATTTTCGGTGGCTGGCTATTTTAATTTCCAGACTACTCTTTCAAGGCCCTTCTGGTTGGACTTGCATCTTCAACCTTTCAGGTAACCGCTAAGCATGTTACGCATTGACCCCACCCAGAAACCCCTCGTGGGGCAGGGCAGGACTTTAAGGCTAAAACCCAGACAACCCAGGCAAGCAAGCACAGCTGGTCGCCCTGGGTGTGAGCAGGGTAGGAGAACAGGAGGATTGGTTAAAAGTCAGGGAACACTGATGGCACTGATTAAAGTGCTCAGCTGCGAAATGAGAAGCTGTTGGTGTTGTGGTTAGATGCATTGAGTCGCTGCCCCCTATCTACAACAAAGTGAAACACCATGGGTGCTGCGCCATCCGCACCATTTCCCCCGTGTTTGAGGCCACTGTTGCAGCCTCTGTGCCAATCCATCCTCTCAAGGACCTTCCTCCTTCTCACTGCCCTTCTACGGTACCAAGCATGATGTCCTTCTCCAGAGACTGATCTCTCCTGACAAGCAGTTCAAACCCAGCAGCCAGTCTGTGGGAAAAGATACGGCATTCTGCTTCTATAAGGATTTTAGCCTTGGAAATGCTATAGGCCAGGCCTACTCTGTCCTGTAGGGTCTCTGAGATAGTATTGATGAGATGGTAACAGATTTGATTGGAAATCAACACCCATTTCCGTCCCTGACTTTCTATAGCCAAAGAACTGCCTCTCCCATAGCAAACTTTGACAAAAGATGAAATTTAAAACACAACAAAAATCACTAATATTTCTGACATTGACTTCCCAGATGGAGTTGTCAATTTGTAAAAATGAGAGAGGCTCTCCATTAGCTAGAAGATGTGAAGAATCCTTCAGAACTTTTCTCACACCATGGGTAAAATATACAAAAGCTTTCCCTGAAATAATCTCATCACTCTTTGGGAATCTAAGGCTGAGTCTTCATTGATTCAAGAGTCTGAAATCTGGAGAGATCCACCTGAGACCTGCGGAATTAGAAGATTGGGGCAGGAAGAGGAACCTGTAATTTTTAGAGCTGCCATCATGTGGCCGATCAGTCAGGTTGGCCATCTATTAACAAAAGGCTCATGAAAATTAGGGCAGGTGCGTGTCATCAAGGTCTTGGGGCTGTATGTAAGAGGAGCCTGAGTAATCTGACATTTGGGCCAAGAGCCCAGGGGATGTAAATAAGAGCACAGAGATCTCCACCAGCTGCTGTACTCACTAGCCACCTTCTCTGAGAGGTTTGATGGGAGACCGGTAGCTGTCAGCAGAACTCACCAATAACATGTTTTGCTCTTGCAGAGAAAAATCTACACTCCAAACCCTGAGTCTGCCCAGACAAGCTGAATTCGGGGAAGTATGCCTCATCAATGATCTTGCTGGAATTGTGTTGCGGAGTCCACGGAGGCAGGAGCTAGCCAGCAGCAGTGGTCACATGTTCCAAGCACATGCAGCACTACTCTGCTTAGCCCTTCGGGTGGTAGTCTGGACTTTCTCCATGAGTCATTTTTAGAAAAATAATGTGCTCTTGAACTTAACTTCCCCTCACTTCACAAGAAAGTATCCCACACCGTCAGGTGGCCAATGTCTGAATAAAGACAACAGCAACAAAAAGAATCTCTCTTACAAAACTATGTCTTCCTGACAAGAAAAGAAAACAGAATAGACATACCCAGGACTAGGTGGCCTATGGAACAGCTCTAAAAAGTGTATTGAATAAAATGCTCTAAAATTTCCTCATAATGTAAAAAGAAAACTGAGTCTTGATACGAATATATTTGTTTCTCGAGACCTTTCATCATCAAAACATTTTTACAAATAGCTGGTCCTTTGAAAAATGCCTTTAAGTATTTACTCCAGAGACTCCTTCTGAGTCTTGCCATCTCTCATCAGGGTAGGCCAAGGGCCGGGCAGTAGTCCTTTGTTCATGTCCTTAGGCGACAAAGGGAATTTGTCTCTCATTAATGAGAAAATTGGTGGCTCAGTCCTCAGCATATTTGTATTTCCAGAGTGCACAATACTACCAATTAAAGTGATTTACAAAAACCCTCTCTAGATATAATTATTGCTGTTTTTCATTCAAAGCTCCCACTACTATTAGTTATCACACGGACACGTTGGCCCATCCACATTTATCAGAGCACTCACATCCACAGGTGTGCTGATTTGCATTATCCCTTTCCCATGTAAAGCGAACATGCTAGTCGGCACATTTAAAGTAGCATTTGGAAGCTCAAAAATAAACCTGAATTGAGCTGATGCCTACTTCAAGGAAAACGGATTATTGTTCAGATCTGGCTAAGTTGACTACCTGCTAGAACAAAAGTCAATGTTTTTTAAAGAAACATACGTGCATTAGAATAATCCAAATAGCCAGTATATAGTAAAATAAATGAATAGGTTTTTGAAGGGGCAGAAAAATATGGCTCATAGTCAAGAAAAAAAATGCAGCTAATAGAAACTGAACCTGAAGATGGCCCTGATATTTGAGCTGTTTAAAAAGAAATCATTAAAGAAAGATAAAGTCATATTGAGTGAATAGGTAAGTAATCATAGCAGGGAAATTTAAACTATAAAGAGAGAAATACAAGATCACAAATGAAAAGTTTGATATTGGAAAGGAACGTCCTAGATGTACTTAACTAAAGACTGTGGATGTCAAAGAAAAATGCACTGAATGTGAAGATGGAGCAATGAGGATTACACAACTTGACAACCGAAAGGAAGGGAAATGAAAAGCCTCGGTGACTTGTGGAACACTATCGAATTATCAAAAATCTAACCTCGATGTAGCTGGAATCTCTGAAAGCCACAAAAAAAAGAGAGGCAGAAATAGGATAAAAACATGCTTAGCAGAACAGTCAAATATTTGGCAAACTGGTCAAGAAAATATAAACTTACAGATCTATGAAGCTATTAAGAACCCCCATGTCGACCGAATAGAGGGAAGACTACATCAAGGCACATCATAGTCAAGCTGTCAAAATTCAAAGTTAAATCGAAAAAAATTGATAATCGCCAGTGGGATAAAAGCAGAATATTACAAAAAAGCAATAGAATTTACACAGCTCTCTTCTCATCCTCATGGACATCAGCAATTAATGAAACAATATTGCGCATGTTGTTTCACAAAGGGGAATAAAAGTACCTACAAAATATCTCATATGCAAACTATCATTCCAAAACGAAGACAAAATGCAAATATTAACAGGTTAAGCAGCAACATCAACAGGTAAAGAACAATGACACTACACAGATCTAGAGGAAGGAAGGTGGTGGTGTGTATGTTCTGACCCACATGCACAGATTTTCTTTTAATTAAACAATATATTATAACTATTAAAGTTAAAAGTATAAGATGGTATCAGGAATTATCGCAACAATTTCACAAAGGATGAGGCCAATGAAACTGTATTGTTGTAAAGCTACTATATTTTATGCTTAGAATTACAATAAAACTAACTCCCTGCCATCAACTAACTTAATGGTCTCCACTCATAGAGACCCTATAGGACAGGGTAAAACTGCCCTTGTGAGTTCCCAAGACTGTAATGCTTTATGGAAGAAGAAAGCCTTGCCTTTCTCCTAAAGAGCATCTGGTGGTTTCAAACTGCTGACCTTGTGGGTAGAAGCCCAACACATAACCACTATACTCCTATAGCTTCTAGTATTACAATATTAACACTAAATAGACTATACTATGTTAAAGGTGAATATTGTAATCCTTATTGTAAACTTTACAAAAAATTCAAGGAACGTATAATTAAAATCCAATAGAAATTAAAATGAACTTTTTAATATTTTAATTAAATTAAACACAGAAATATTTAATTCAGCAAGGAGAAAGTAGGAAAGAAAAAGCCCCCAAACTAAACCCACCAGCACTGAGTTTATTCAAACTCATAATGACTCTATATAGAGTTTCGAATTCCATAAATCATTTAGGAGCAGATGACATCGTCTTTCTACCAAGAGCAGCAAGAGAATTGAACTGTCTATCCATGTTTAGCAATTCTATGTTTACCTGACAATGCCACCAGGACTCCTTAGGAAAGAAGAAATTGATGAATGAAAGTACCAGATAAAATTAATGTAAAATAAATTGATCTAACATTTTGGTCACTGCAGTGGATGAAAATGGCCAAAATCTGTGTTTAAAAGACAGAGGGTTTGCAGGCTAGATAATGAAGCAAGACCAACCATATACTGACTACACGAGTCACATTTAAAATACAAAGGTACATATAAATTGAATAAAAACAAGAAAGAATGTCCCATTAAGACACTGTTAGGAAAGTAGAAAAGCCTATATTAATTTCTAGACACCAAGAAATGAATATGACTAGAGACAAAGAGGAACATTTTTGTAATAATTAAAGGGAAAATATTCATAATTTACAATTATACAGATCTAAACCCTTGGAAGTGAAAATGGAAAGAACTAACGAAGTAGACAAAATGGTAATGAGAGCTGAAGATTTTAAAACCTCTTTCTCATTACTTTATAGAATAACTAAACCAGAATTCAAGAGGTATTCAGAAAAGCTCTAGAACAATATCACTGACAGCACTTGCCAGTAAAATGCTGCTGAAGATCATCAAACAATGACCACAGGCACACAAACAGGGAGCTGCCAGAGGTTCAAGCCAAATTCAGAAGAGGACCTGAAACAAAAGGTTTTATTTGAGTCATGCCCCATCTGCTGATATCAAATGAGAATACCAGAAAGATGTCTACTTGGATTTTATTAACTATGCCAAGGGATTCTATGATGTGGATCATAACGAACTGTTGACAGCCTTGAGAAGAATGAGAATTCCATAACACTTCATCGTGCTCAGGCAGAACTTTTACGTGGACCAACAGGCAGTTGTGCAAATGGAATAAGGATTTAAAATGCATGTTTTAAAATGAAGAAGGATGCGTGTCAGAGTTATATCCCCTCACTATAATTACTCAATCCATATGCCAAGCAAATAATCAGAAGCTGGCTTTTTTGAAGGAGAATGGGGCATCAGGATTTGAGGAAGACTTATTAACAACCTGCAATATGCCTGTTGAAAGTGAAAAGAAATTGAACCTCTAGCTGGCGAAGATCAAGACCTGTAGCTTTCGGTATGGATTAAAACTCAATGTAAATAATACTAACTCCTTACAACTGGACCAATGACCGAGAAGAGGTTGACATCGTCAAGGATTTAGACCTCCTTGGATCTACAATCAATGGTTGTGGAAGCAACAGTCAAGAGATCAGCAGATGAATTACATTGGGTACATCTGCTGCACAAGACCTCTTTCATGTACTGATAAGCAAGGATGTTACTCCGAAGACTAAGGTGCACCAGACCAAATAGCCTCATTTGCATGAGCAAGTTGGACATTGAGTAAAGAATTCCAAAGAATTGATGCATTTGAATTGTGGTGCTGGAGAAGAATATTGAAAGTACCAAGGACTGACTGCTAAATGGACGCACCGATCTATATTGGAAGAAAGGTGGCCAGAGTGTCCTTTAAAGGCAAGGGCAGTCCCTAGAGAAGAAAATGCTATTTGGTAAAGTAGAGGGGCAGCAAAAAAGAGGACGAGACCCTCAAGGAGAGGGATTGACACCATGGCTGCAACAATGGGCTCAAGCACAGGAAATATTGTAATGATGGTGCAGGAGAGTTCAGTGCTTCATTCTGCTGCACACAGAGTTGCTATGGATCAATGCCAACTAAATGGCACCTAACAATGACAACAGCAACAACAACAGAATAGCTAAACAATACCATTTAACCGAAAACACATGTACAGACTACAGTATCCCCAAATTGCAGATTATTCAAGTGCACATGAAATGTTCATGAAGATAGACCACATGTTGGCTACAGTCACAAGTCTACAGCTCTGCCAAATACAGTGCTGGGAGGTTAGCCCATTCGGGTCAGAAGACACTCAAAATATAACTGAGGAAGAGCTGCCTTCTCAAAATGAGTCAACCAGAATGTCCTGGTCAGAGGAAAGCTTTGGGGACTTTCACTTTGGGGCATGACCCAAAATGAGATGATGGTCTTGCTACCCATGCTTCTAAGGAGCTTTCTCCCTGCATTTCCCCCAAGATGGATGTGCTTAGTCTAGCATTACCTGGTACACTCAGTATTCTTTGCCAACACCAAAATCCAAATGCACATATCTCCAATTAACTCTCAAAGATGCAATCTTCACGCTTTGTAGTTTTCTTTATAATAGACTATGACTCTGAGATGGTTCTTTTAGATCCCTAAAACAAATTAAAGAATGATAAAGGAGGCATTAGTTGGGAAATTCTTCACCTATATGTAAATATTTTTCAAGTGGCCCAGTTGTTTGTACTCATTGAAGTGGTCTTTCTTGGTATAAGAACCAAACCAACCAAGCTCATTGCTACCAAGTCAGTTCTGACTCGTAGCAACCATATAGTACAGGGTAGAACTGCCCCTGTGTGTTTCCGAGACTGTCACTCTCCATGCAATTAGAAAGCCTCATCTTTCTCCCATGGAGTGGCAGCTGCTTTCCAACTGCTAACCTTGTTGTTAGCAGCCCTACATGTATCCACTGCACCAGCAGAGTATAAGAGCAGTACCAGGAAAACCCATGCCTGGGCCTAAAACGTATGTCCTTTTATAGTATGATAGCTAAGAAAGGACGACCTAGTTCCAATATAAGCCCAGAACAACATGATACTCATAAATCAACAAGCCCTGGACTGAAAACAGTGCAAACGGCATTTCATCCTTGCACGAATGGTTTCCAAGGCTGTGAATCCTTCCTGGAGGCGACAGCCGCATCTTCCATCTGTCCCCCTCCCTCCCCTGAGCAGCTGGTGGGTCTTTGCAGCTAGCATGCCAGGTCTTACCCAAAGCACAAGTGTTCATTTCATTCTTGCACCACTGAAGTTTCCTACTACCTCCCCTCTCCGCCCACCGCTTCTGATGTACAGAAGTGGACATTTGCAGAATTAGCACAAAGACAGTAGAAAATAATTTCGATCTCTCCAAAGTCTACAAATGATTGGTTCTTGAAGAGGTGAGGACAAAACTTCTATTTCTAATTGAAAAAAGGGAGGGATCATCAAGAATGCATCGTGAAATGGAAAAAATAGCATGCATTTACAGTAGCCTCATGAAACAATGGTATGTGAATTTCAATTCATTGCATGTTGTTTTTGTATATCACATGACTGCGTAACTAAATATCTACAAATGCCATACCCTTCTTTCCAGTCATGTCAAAGTCTCCCCGCCCCCGCCCCACAGCTCCATGCCTTGTGTACATACTTTTCTTTGAAGTTTCCTGAATAGTCAAAGAGGTTTGCATTTATGAGATGTCCCAGAAAGCTTACAGATTAGAACAGTGAAGAGTCAACATTTAATCAGTGACAATTGATTCTAATTTGGTCCTGCAAGTGATTACAAAGCCAGAAGACAGAAAAAATTCATGCATATCATATACTTGATTAAGTTGCCACAATTTTATCCTATAAAGAGAAGGCAAGGACATTTTTCTTTCCTTTCTTCAAAACAAAATGAATCAAATTATATCTGGAGAGTTCACATTCTTTGCACTACCCTTTTGGGTCTTCCTGCAGAATCCAAAATAATAGAAGAAAGAATATAGACTTTTTAGGCAGAGAAATCTAGCAGAATTTGGGCGCTATCATGTTGGGTAAGTTATTCATCTTCATAAGCTCTCGTTACCTTGCTTGGAAATTTGGATAAACTCTACATTTAGGATTGGTGTGGCTATTAAATGAGATCTGAATGCAAGCCACAGTGCTGGTTACAAAACACAGGCTCTGGGAAAGCTAGACTGTTCAGTCTGGCTCCAAAATCAAATAATAATATTTACACCACAGGCTTGGCCCTAGGTCATGAGCATTGCTCTTCCCCACTTCATTTGGTCTGCCAGACTTATGTACGCACTGGCTGATGACACGTAATGACCATTTCCTGCACTATGTCTCTAACCTCATCTCTTGGAATGCTTACCAAGTGCTATTCCTGGCTCACTAGTTGCAAAGGAAATGCAGATGCCAAAGACTTGCATTGTGTTGTTTGTGTAGTTACTATAAGAGAGCAGTGATCACTTCCCATTTCCCATCAATTGAAAGACAAATAACCCTCAGAAGACAGGTGCATATCAAAGACCTTGGACAGAACACCAGGGCTCCCTCCTGTTTACATAGCACATCAAATGCTTTCTAAAAGACATTATATAATTTTTAAAAATTCTTTTTGTATGTTAAGAAAATGCGTTAGTAAATTAGACCACCAGCTATGAAATTTAAAGGTTCGCTTTGTTTTATATCTGCAAATCAACTAAATGAGCACTTCCAAAAGAAGAAAAGAGTGTTTTAGGAAAATTAAACTATAGAATGAGGCTTTGCCTATGATTCATTGTCTAGAAGCCCAAATTAGAACGAGTTTAGCATATATTTAAAATGATGGGGTGGTGTGGTCTTTAAAGTGGACAAAAACAAGAAGTAGCAACTATTCATCTTGCTGCACTTTTATATCTCAAACTCACCTGAAATATAGTTAAGATTAAAAAGAATGAATGCTGGAACATTATTTGCCACTAAAAAGAATAACTATTTATTGTTTTTATGCTCTTATCTATACATTATAAAGATGATCTTAGAGTAATGCAAGAGGAAGTATAGTTTAGAGGAGGAAGGTCACCATGGTGGCAGCATATTTACAAGTTAAATTGAATCAATATGTGTTCTGTGATACACCGACTGAAACAGCATTTAGTTTCTTTAAATGTGCATATATCCATGATTCTCTTAGGTACTTGAATTTCAAATATCTATTTCCATGATAAAATTTACCATAAGAGACAACTCCATCCTTCAGCAAATCTATTTCATGTTGTCTTATTTTATATTAACTCTTTCTTAATTCAAATTTTAACTAAAATGTAGAATTACACAGACTACTGCCATTAGTGGGCACATTAAATAATACAAAATATTTCCAAGTGCATTAATTTCACACAGCTTTGGACATTTTTAATGGCCTCCTAAACATTCTAAGCAACTTCTGTATGAAGATAAACATGACGATGTAGGGTGGCTAAGATCTTAGTGAGTAATTCTGACAAATAATCCAGTGTATATATGGAATTGATTTTCAATAGAATAAGCTACTTTTAAAACCTATTGTAAATGTTTATTTCTAATAAAGTATGATTAATTTACTGAGTTGGCTCCTGGCAGCACCTGAAGTAATGGAAAATTATCATAATCCAATATATTTGATTGCAACCGCCTGTACCTTTATTGTCTGCCCAGATTCTTTTCACACCAGGCTAATAATGAAAAGCAAAGTCACAAACAGACGTTTAGGAAGACACAATGGATCGCTGTTCTCTCTCAGAACAGATAAACATTTCAATAACTTATAAGGTAATTTGAGGGCTTCCATTTTATAATCTCCCAACAAACAATTACAGTCTATAGATTCTTCCATTAATTAGCCCAGTGGTATCTTCATATACATCATCCATGAAATAAATTAAAAGTAAATTGAAGCACGGGTTTAAAACCCCTGACTCATGAATAAAGCAGTTGGAAAACATTTAAACCCAAATATCTATATGGTTTCATTTGAGAGCAGAGTCAAGTTTGCAGGAGAGAATACATTCCAAACAGTGTGTTCCATTCTCTCCAGCCCATTCATAAAGTGTCTTTCTGTTATGCAACGACAGCACTCTGCTTGGTTAATAAACACAGGCAGATGTGTGGTGTTAACTGGTGATACATACTAACTAGAAAACATCACTCACCTTTACTTACAAACAAAACTTAAGCGAGATACTTAGAAACACCTTTGCGCAGGGGTCGTTTGTATTTCTCCAAGGAGGAAAATCTAGGCGTCTGACTAAAATGGGGACTCCGAAGGTACACCAAACAAGCACGCACGCTACACAGGAAAGCTCAGAAGGAGGCTCTGACACGCAGGAGTAAGCTAGAGGTGTGAGTTGGAATTGGGAATAGCTGTGGGATGAGCCAAGCCAGGCTGTGTTTCCCATTTCCCACGGACACCATCAGGACTAATTGAAGGAAGAGGGTTTTGCGCTCACTAACATTGGCTTCCCCTTTCTTAAAGCGTTCTTCTCCAAGAGGAATACAATCTCTCCAGTGGAGAGCTCGCAATCCCAGACCTGGCTATTTCCTTTAATTTCGTGCGTGTGTACCGTGAATGCAAACCAAGGGAGCCAACAGGGCATATCTACGCCAGCAAGCGACTGCACGTTTTTCTCTCTGACTTTTGTTTGCTTGGGTTTTCATTTGAGACACACACGCTCACCCTCCTGGTGAAGCCAGCGAAGATAATGAATGTCCCTGTCCCTCGTCAAAGCAGCACCAATCACAGCCATGAGCTCAGGAGAACCCGACTCTATCCCAAGGACCGAGTGTCGGAACCGCGACTCTGTGGGTGGCCATCCAGACCTTTTCTGTGGCTCGGCACACTTGGTGCCCGGAGCGATAAGGAAAGCATCTCCCTTTATTCCTCCCGAGGCCACACTTTCTTTATAGACCCACCTGCATGGGCGCTTCGTGTCTCATTGTTGGTCAATTGTCCTTTATCACTTGCTAAGACAGCTGACCCGGCCGCCCGATCAAGCGTGCACAGCCCACGCGCTCCGTGGTCCGCACTCTGCACGCGGGGTTTGCTAACCGGCTCCAACATCAGCACCGGAGCTGTCCCTCCTGGAGCTGCACACGCGTGTCGGCCCCGAGCCCCAGGCGCTCCTGGGAGTTGTAGTCCTACGCGGCTGAGCTTCCCGGCAGATTGACGTCCCACAAACTACATTTCCCGGCAGGAAAGCACACAACCGCCCAACTCCCCAGCTCGGCCCTCGCCCGCCTAGCGGTCCCTCGGCTCGCTCCAGCCGGCTAGCGCCCAGCTGGTGTCATTCTCCTCCTCCCCAGCCCAGGTCCTCGCAAAGCTTGGGCGAAAGGACCCCAGTTCCTCTCGGCTGGGGCTTTTCCTTCGCCAACAATCGCCTTCAGAAGAAACCACGTTGTGATTCCAGTGTGGGCTATGCGCGGTCTTGTGCTAATTCCCCAACCGCCTGCAAGCCTGCGCTGGGTTCCGGGACTCTGCGCTCCACCCCTCCCTCTCTGGATTCTGGAAAGTTTACACATTTCCATAGGCAAAGTGGGCCGGTTGTACAAGCTCACTGCACGCACACACAGCGGGGAGAGAGGGCGAGTGGCACACCCGCGCGCGCGCGGAAAGGAGTTTCAAAGCACAATTGCACCGAGAAGGCAAGAGCACGGACACTCCCGCCCAGCCACACGCCACGCTCCGAAGTCCCTCCGAGCGAAATTTCGCGCGGAGTGGGCAGGCTGCTTACCTTTCCGTACAGCTCCATGGCAATTCCAGGCTCCGGATTCCCAAAGCAGCCTGGCCGCTCCAAGCCGGCTTGGGGTCGTTCTCAGGAAGCGGGCTGCACTGGAAGCTGGAAAGGCGGAACACAATGGAAGGGGACAGGGCTGGTGGCGGCGGCTGGCAAAGGCAGAAAGAAGGGCGTGGAGAGAACAACTGATTTAGATGGACAGCGACGCTGGCGTCTTTCCTCCGGAGGGGATGCGTGGAGCCTTCCACCCGCCGCTGCAGAGAAAGGGTTGGGACGCTCCTAGGAAGTGCCGGGGGCGCGATCGCGCGAGGCAGCCCCTCCCTGAGCCCTCCCCCAGGCACCTTCCACCGTCACCAGCGGAGCGTGCACACCAGAGCCTCTGGCCGCTGGCTGCACCGCTGATACGGCAAGTCATAGAAAATGAACACGTTCATCACCAGAACCCAGAAGCACCGCCATAGAATGAGACAGATGGGGACGTCTATTAACTTTAGCTGTCCCTTTTCAAAGAAACACTGATTCTTTACATCACACCCCTACCTCTCCTAGATAGTGCAGACATGGTTTTGAAATCTCGGAAGTTCTATCCTTTTGCTACGCTTGTCTCCTCCCAATGGACCACTCAGGTCCTCCTCATCCCCTAGAGATGGCCCACTCCCCTTCTGAGGAAAGGTGAAGCAGAGCAGCAATGAGCGCTTCCTTGACACTAGGTAAAATTGATACTGTGGGAGTCACAGTAGACAGGACAGATTTGGGGTATCCACAAGGAGGCATGAAAAAAATTTACCTGAAGCAACTTGAAACTTCGTTGCTTTAGACTAAGCACTAGCAAAGATATTCAGAAACTTAAATGTGCTGAAAAAAGTAACTTCGAAAGGATATGTTTAAAATTCATTTTATTAAACTGAGCGTAGGGATTTCAACTCCCAAATTCTATTGAAGAAGTTCAAAAATTACCCTTTTTATCAAAGAACCCAGCAAGTCGATGCAAGTGATTTACTCCCATCGTTTGAGAAGCGCATACTTCCTTAAGGAATTATATGTCAGATTTTTTCAAACATATAAACCTAAACAGCAAAGATACATATATCAGGGCTCTATGGTACTCGAAATGTTCTGCTCACTTAGGTTTCTAAGAAATTTTATTAAAGTCAGTCTCCCAATTTTCCAGTAAGTAGCAATAGATGGAAATATCACTTAGGTAAGTAGTTTTGGTGACTATTCAAAAACACATTTTAAAATGCTCACCTCCCAGTGGAGAGCGAGTTATATGATGGTTAAAGAAATTAAATTTAAATTATCTAATAATAAATTAGAATAATAGAGAATCCAATGACAATATGCTTCAGTGGGAGCAGCTTATTAAAAGCAAGACTTCTGGAACTTGTTAAAGTAGGATATACTTAAAGGTGCATCTTTTGTAAAAATTTTATAGAAATGTACTAATTGCTATCAAGCGGCAAGCCTATAAAAATTTGATTGGCAAAATTTGTGCAATCACTATACTTACAAACACAAGAACAACAAAGGTATTTGCCACTTATGTACAAGCAAACACCCCGTGAGCTTTGGTTCTCTTGTTTGCAGGCTTAGGATGTAGTTTCATGGAACAAACCAGTTATTGGCCTCATAGTATGCACAGTGCTTTTGTTCTGCCTCCCAGTTCATTTTGTAGTGCTTTACGTGTGCAGATAGCCACCCACTGCACTCTCCACTCACCTGCAGCAACAAAAGAAGGACCTTCAGGCTAGCAGGGGGGTATGGAAAGTGTGGCTGATTGACTCCAGCTACTTTCTCAGGAGACCAGGAGAACCAGATTAGTCTCTATTCACCTGCAGCAACAAAAGAAGGACCTTCAGGCTAGCAGGGGATATGGAAGGTGTGGCTAATTGACTCCAGCTACTTTCTCATGAGACCAGGAGAACCAGATGATGCCCGGCTTCCATTCCTGAATATTTGGATCAAAGAGTCCACTTAAAATCCCTAATCAAAAGAGAGAAATGCAAAATAGAATTTCAAATTCTCATCGACTATAGCTTTCTGGAGTCACGCAAGGTGGATGAGACCCTGCAACTTTTGAACCAAGATCGTCTTTAAAACTTAAACTAAAAATAGCTAAGTGCTCTTAAAACCAAACAATTGTTTAGCTTAACTTGTACACAGTGGCTATCTTGACTGCTATGCAATTTCAAGATCTATTGATAGGGAATCTAGCCAGAAAGAGCAGCTTGAACGTTTACATAGGAACTTAAAGGGGCCAGTGGGTTTATGTTAATCATGGAGGAACAACTGAGAAAAGGAAGGTACGAATACCTCTATAATTTGAAGAACGTAATCAATGTCACTAAATTATATATGTAGAAAATGTTGAACAGGTGTATGTTGTACTATGTGTATTTTTAACAAAATAAAATTTTTAAAAAATTACTAACAGCAACAACAACAACAACAACAACAAAACTTGACTGTCATTGGGTCAATTATTACTCATGGCGACCCTATAGGACAGGGCAGAAGTGCCCATCTGGGTTTCAGAGACTGCAACTTTTTACAAGAGTAGAAAGGCTCATCTCTCTTACTCCGAGTGGTTGTGGGTTAGAATGGTTGACCTTAGGGTTCTAAGCCCAACATGTTGCCACTACACCACCAGGGCTCCTTGATAATATTCAATAACACTGAGTCTTAAATGCCCTGGTGAGGTGGTTAGGTAAGCATGGGGGTGCTAAACAAAAGGTCAGAAGTGTAAACCCACCAGCCACTCCACAGAAGAAAGTTAGATCGTTTGCTCCCATGAAGATGTATAGGCTCAGATACCCTATGTGAGGACACTAGGAATCAGAGTTGACTCAATGAGTTGGGTTCTTAAATGTATAGAATAATTTGTCATTTAATTCTAAAATGCTTACACAGCTACTGTGGGTCCAATTTTCCTTCAGAAAAATTCTCTGTAATTGTAGTAATAGCCTCAGTTTCTGAAATGGCAAGAATTCAGTCAGTTAATGCAGAACACACTTAAGTATTACAGTATTTCAATTTTATTTAAAAATTGAAAAGTATCCCTTCTAGCATGCATTAAAACAATAGACCTACCAGGTGTTTCCTAAAAAATTTAATAAGAACTGAGTTTCGCTTTGTTTTTTTTTTAATAGAATTGCAAAATGCTTGAGGGCCCCTAGTTTTGACCAATTTCTGTTGTCTTGGTTATTTATTTAAATGAGTTGAGAGCAACAACAACAACAAAAAAAAGCTAGCTAGGAGTTAACTAAACAAGTAAAAGGGGACTGGAGCTGATTACCCACCTAAAGTCAGACGAGAACTTTAAGTCTGCTCAGAATCCGGTCCCCATCTGAACTTGATTCCCAAGTCACCACAGAGCGGCTCCAGCACTTACATTTGCATTCCAGCCAGCAAGGAGAAGGAAAGGAGTTAGCAAGTACAATCTCTCATCCTTTTAATTAAACCTCTGGTGTTATACTCTAGCACCTAAAACATTATCACATGTTCATTTCCAGGGAATCTGGAAAATATATTCCTAATTTCAGGTGGATATCTGCTAAGCTCTGTGTAGCTGTCAATTTGCCGTGCTGTGGTGACTTGCATGGTTCTGTAACGCTGGAAGCTAAGGCCCCGGAATTTAAAATACCAGCAGAATCACCCGCGAAGAACAGATATCAGCAGTTTCCAGAGTAAGAACAGACTAGAAAGAAGAAACAGGCTGTCGAGTCCTGTATTAGCTAATGGCCGGGTCAGGGCTGAGCCGCTGAAAGGATGACCAGCAGGGTCGCCCTCTGCGGCACAGTGCTGGAGGAGGAACCCCTCAGGCTGAGAGGTACACAAAGTATGAATGGTGAAGCGCTGCCGCCTCAAAATTAAGTTCCCTCTATGGACGTGGGTGCGGCAAAGATGTCAAGAGCTTCATTTGCTGACGACCAAGACTGAGAAAGGGAAGAAAGCGCTGCAAGCGTCCGCAGCAATCAGAACTCGGAATGTGTGAAAAAGGAAACAGGAACGTTGGAAATGGTCGGAAATTAAATGGAGCACATAAAGTGCAATATACTAAGCACCAGTGAATGGAAATGAACTGGTATTGGCTACTCTAAATCCAATGTTCATATAGCTTACGCTTGTAAGAACAAATTGAGAAGGAATGGCAGGGCATGGCATTCATCACCAAAAAGTACATTCCAAGATATATTTTTAAGTGCAATGTTCACCATGATAGGGTAATATCTATATACCTTCAATGAATAATAATAAACAATTATTCAAATTTCCAAAACAAGTCAGTGATGATGTAACAGAAACAGTCTACTAAATTCTTCAGTCTGGGCAATTCTGTTGTGCACAGGGTCACTATTGCTTGGAATTGATTCCATGGTATCTACCAACAAAAACAGTAGTAAAACTGTGAAACACCTTATGGCATGGACTAATTTGGAAGATACGTAATATGCTGGACAAAGTTAGTCAATCTCATATAGACAAGTGCTACATGATCAGTTGACAAAAGAAAAGAATCTCTTAAAAATGATTTTTGCGCCAAAAGACACCAACTTTAAAGGCAAGAGCCCAGAAAGAAAGGAGGAAGGGAAGGGATGGAGAAAGAGACTGAGGGGTGATGGGGGAGATAGAGCCACTGGCCTGGCCAGATGCTGTCACAGTTCTGATGCATCGGGCTGTATAACTGTGTCTTCTCTCTGAGTGCTCTATTCCACAAATAAAAGGGAAACGGAAAGAAAGATCACAGCCTTAAAAAACCTCCGAAACCATATAATCTCCTTTCCCTAAACACTGCTCTGCGTGGTTCCACAAAGAGGAAAAATAACATTGAAACCGACTTCCATGCTTTTGTGGCACATGTGCTATCTTCAAACAGGTTAAAAAATGCACAGGTAATTACTGGCCATTGGAATGTGAACGTTGGGAACAAAGAGGACAGTTCAGTTGTGGAATAGCAGGTTCTTCATGATAGAAGTTTTATTGGATATTACTTGGTAGAAGTTTTCAAGAGAATGTCTTCCTTGCAAATTCATTTTTCAATAAGATAAACGGTGATGATACACATTGCCCTCAGCAGATGGAAAGCACAGGAATGAAACTGACTACATCTGTGGGAAGAAATCATAGAGAAGCTGAATACTGTCCGCCAAAACTGTGCCAGGGGCTGTCCATGGAACAGATCATCAATTGCTCAGACGCAGTTCAGATGGAAGCCGAAGAAAAAAATTTTTAATCTACAAGAGACAAAATAAGACCTTGAGTTTATCCCACCTGAATTTCGAGGCCATTTCAGAATTTGACATATTGAACATTTTTTACTAAGTACCACAGGTTTTGTGGGATGATATCCAGACTAACATACGTGAAGAAAGCAGAAGGTCACTACGATGTATGTAAATGAGAGTCTCAATGGTAGAATATGGCCAACAGATAACAAGCATAGGAAGATCTCTTCTGCAACTACCTGACGGGTTCCACGCGGGGAGCCCACACTTCCGAACTGCGAGAAAATCAACTCAAAAGCCAAGTAGACCCAAAGAGTCTTACACTGGGAGAGCAACTATGCCTGGGGACATGCTCCTCTTTCCGGGGAATAGCGGCATGAGATGTGCCCGTGAGCAGTTTCCCCCAGTCTCTGAGCCAAGCCACACCTCTCCCCTTGCTGTCTACTGGGAGCCCTTCTTGGGGTAGATTACGTAGGCAGCTAGCTAATGCAGACATTCTGAAAAGTGCTACACTTTTCTCTCTTCTTTTCTTCTCTCTTATTTCTTTTCTGCATCTTTTCCCTGTGTCTTTTCCTCCACACACTCTGCCGCTCCCCGAGGTGGCACACACCTATACATAATTACACAACCAAAGGAGCAGAGATCTCAATGGACAAGGTGACTTTATTTTTTAGTTTATTTGGTTTTACTATTTTTGTTCTATTTTAATACTTTTATTATTGTATTCTAATTCTCTTCCACTTCCTCTTTTGGTCACCTCTTGAGAATGCGCCTCCCCACCCTACCCCCAACCCCAGGCAAAACTAGGCAGGCCTACAGATTCCAGCAAAGCAACTCAACCAAGGCCTTCCCGTCCCCCTCCCCCTCCCCCTCCCCCACCCCAGAGTGCAGAGACCCAGCCACATTCACATTGCCATCAATAAAACCTCAATGTCTACCCACAAGCCAAATCTATCTCCATTGTCTCTTAATCTTCTCTAAACTTTCACTTTTTGTGACCTTAATTTTCTCCGTCTTTTTCTTTTTATCTTCTTCCTCTTCTCCATTTTCCTTCCTTCTCTTATTCAATAATACTTCTCTTCTTCTATCCAAATACCGCTAACACTTCCCCCTGCTCCACTCATTACCAATTTCTGCTCGCTCTGTTTTTTCTCATGAAGTATATTTCCAGGGAAATTCGTCCACATAATAAAGACCACAGACAAAAATCCAACAGCCAATAACATGTTCAATGAGGAAAAGTGTAAATACTTACTCTGAAAAAAGGGAACCACATAAGCACGCCCTCTATCACCACTCTTACTCAACATGTTGCTGTATTATCAGGCAGAAGTATTAAACAAGACAAAGGAATCAAGAGAATACAGTTGGGAAAAGAAGAACTAGAGCTCTCACTCTTTGCAGATGAAATGATTTTATGTAGAGAGCACTCCAGGGGCTCCACAAAACAACCACTGGAAACAGCGGAAGGACTTCGCAAAGAAGCAGGGTACAAGATTAGCAACCACAAATCAATTGGATTTCTATTACCAGTAAAAAGAGCCCCCAAAAGATATCAAGGAAATAATACCATGTAAGAGAATTTCCCAAAAGTTTAAATACTTAGTAATAAATCCAGCCAAAGAGAAAAAAAGATCTATATAAAGAAACTACAGAACATTCTTATAATATAAAAGACACAAATGGAACAATACCCTGTGTTCATGGATAAGAAAACTTAATATTGTGAATATTATCTAAAGCAATGGTTCTCAACCTTCCTTGTGCCGTGCTCCTTTAGTACAGTGCCTCATGTTGTGGTGACCCCCAACCATAATATTATTTTGCTTGCTACTTATAACTGTAATTTTGAAACTGTTATGAATTGGGTGATCCCTGTGAAAGGGTCATTTGACCCCAAAGGGATCACAACCCACAGGTTGAGAACCGCTGACCTAAAGCAATCCTCAAATGCAATGCAATTCTGATCCAACTCCCAATTTCATTATTTAAATAAATGGAAAAACTAATTAGAAACTTCATATGGAGAAAGAAGAGGCCAGGAAAAGAAAAGAACTTCTCAAAAAGCATAAAGTAGAAGCACTTGCATACCCAAGTCAAAATCTACTACACAGCCACCGTAGTCAAAACAGCCTTGTACCGCGGTGTGCAGTGTAGAAACAGACTAATGGAAAAGGATATAGAACCATCAACGACAGCCAACTGATTTTGGACAAATGACCCAAAATCATAAAATAGGAAAGTGACACGCTCTTCAAAAAATTGTGCTGGAATCGCTGGACCTCTATCTGCAGAAAAGTGAAATAGGACCCATGCCTCCTTGCTCCATGCACAAAAATGAACTCAAGACTGATTACAGACCTAAACATAAACCCCAGAGCTATAAGGATCATCAGAAAGGACATTGGTACAAACTTAATGGCCCTATTGCAGGGCATACACAGATTACCAAATATAATAAAGGAAACACACACGATGGAAGACAAACTAGATGACTAGGACCTATTAAGTATAAAACTCATATACACATCAAAAACTTCATCAAGCAGTGAAACGAGAGCCCACAGATTGGGGAAAAGTCTCTAGTCAGGACACAACAGAAATGTGACCAATCCTGAAATCTATGAATGACAGTTCTGGGGAAGGACATCATGCTTGGTAAAAGGGAGGGTCAGTGAAAAAAGGAGAAAGACCTTGAATTAGTTCTTCATTTCTTTCAGCTTGAGAAGAAACTCTAGCTATGCAGTCGATTGCACTTGGGTGGCTAACCATGAAATCAGTAGTTTGAACCCGCAAGTTCCTTCCTGGGAGAAAGTAGAGGTTCTACTGTCCTACTGTTGCTATAAATTAGAAAAAATTCAAGGCTGTGAGTTTGTTTGTTTATTCATTATTTTCAGTTAGACATATGTTAAGCATATTTTTAAATTTTGGCTTGCTAACTTCTTCTCTTTACACATTTTATTATAATCTTTTGTCTTCTCAAGGGGCCATTTGGAATTTTCTATTCAGATCCTCTTACTTCATCATTTCTTCCATTTATTTTAGCTAGTCTACACCCAAGAGCAACTATCAGAGTCTCTTCTGACTTCCATTTTGGACTTCTCTCTTAAGAACAATTTTTACCCTTTCTGCCCGCTCCCCAATCCCCCCCCCCCCCCCCCCCCCCCCGGCGCCGCTCGGGCTGCACTGCGCTCGCTCAGAGCTCCAGCCTCCTTAAGCTAGCACCACCGCTGTCTCCCTTTAGCCGCCATCATGATCATCTACCCGGACCTCATCAGCCACGATGAGATGTTCTCCTACATCTACAAGATCCAGAAGATTGCAGACGGGCTGTGTCTGGAAGTAGAGGGGAAGATGGTCAGTAGGACCGAAGGTAACATCGACAACTCCGTCGTTCATGGTAACGCCTCAGCTGACGACCCCGATGGGGATGCAGCAGAAAGCACCGTGGTCACTGGTGTTGATACTGTCATGAACTATCACTTGCAGGAAACCAGCTTCACCAAAGAGGCGTACAAGAAGTGCATCAAAGACCACATGAAATCAATCAAAGGCAAACTTGAAGAACAGAAACCAGAAAGAATAAAGCCTTTTATGACAGGGGCTGCAGAACAAATCAAGAACATCCTTGCAAATTTCAAAAACTACCAGTTCTTTATTGGTGAGAACATGAATACAGATGGCATGGTTGCTCTGCTGGACTACCGTGAAGATGGTGTGACCCCATACATGATCTTCTTTAAGGATGGCTTAGAGATGGAGATATGGTGGGCAACTCACAACTGATGGGCAACTCACAACTGATTCCTCTCATCCTACCCGGCTGCTGTTCATCCACACGACACCAGGACTTGGATAAACAGAACTGATGTCATTGTGAGCTCTTCATTTACTTTTGACCTTGATTTATTTGGAGCGGAGGCTTTTTTTTTTTAAAGGAAAAAAAAAACATGTCCTGTAGGTTGTCTAAAAATAAAATGCATTTGAACTCACTTGAGAATGCCTCCTGGAGCCAAAGTGGGTGAACAAGTAAATGTGGTGAAGAAAGTTGATGGTGCTCCGCTATCAAAAGAGATAGTGACTGGGGTCTTAAAGGCTTGAAGATAAACAAGCGGCCATCTAGCTCAGAAGCAACAAAGTCCACATGGAAGAACACACCAGCCTGTGTGATCGAGTGGTCCCGAAGGGATCAGTTACCAGGCATCAAAGAACAAAAACTCATATCATTGACTGCACATCTCCCTGATAGGATCGCTGAAGACAAATGGGTGCATAAGCAAATGTGGTCAAGAAAGCTGATGGTGCCCAGCTATCAAAAGAGATAGTGTCTGGGGTCTTAAAGGCTTGAAGGTGAACAAGCGGCCATCTAGCTCAGAAGTAGAAAAGCCCACATGGAAGAAGCACACTGGCCAGTGTGATCGCGAGGTGCCAAGGGACCAGGTATCATGCATCATGCAAAAAAAAAAAAAAGATATATGTGTGTATGTATATATATGTGTGTGCATGTATGTGTATATGTGTGTATATGTATATATATGTGTATATATATGTATATATATACCATATTAAATGAAGGGGGAAGTGCAGAGTGTGGCCCAAGTGTCGGCCAATGGAGATCCCCTCATAGAGGGGTTTAGGAGAGGAGATGGTTTAATTAGGGTGTGAGGTAGTACTGATGAAGAGAATGCCTCCTGGTTGACTATCAGTAAACTAAATTCACCTTGTAGTGCTCCTGGAGAAACTAGAGCCACGTGTAGATTGCTGCAGTGTGAGACTGTCTCCAGATGCCTGCTACAGCCAAACTACAGGGATCTGAATAGAGACAAGAATTCAAAGACTTAATTTTGAGTTTAAATAAAGGGAGTGAACATGTGCTTAGTGGTGTCAGCATCTGAAGTGGAGCCTTAAGCATTTCATCACCTAAAAATGGAAGAGATTATGAAAAGAATAAAGAGCCTAATGCAATTGGGGGGGAAACAATTTTATTGGCATGTAATTAGCATATCATACAATTTAATCTTTCAATAATATTAACAAGAGCTGTGTGATCATCACCACAATCTGAAATTTATTGTTTAAATTGATTGTCTTTAAAAATCTATGGAACTCTGCAATGTCTCAATATGAAAAATCAAACAAACAAGTAATCCAATTAAAAGGTGGGCAAAGGACATGAAAAGACAAGTCACAAGGGATGACACTCAAATGGCTAACAAACACACTAAGACATGTTCATGATAATTATCCACCCAGGAGATGGAAATCAAAGCAATGATGAGATATCAATAATAATACAGTTAAAAACAAAACAAAAAGACCAGAGAACAACAAATTCTGGAGAGGATGATCAAAGATTAAAACTCTTATACACTGTTGGTGGCCTTGTAAATATCTACAACCATTGTGAAAGGTGATATGGAGCTATCTAATACAATAAAAAGTAGAAATACCATACAATCCGGAAACACTTTTGCTGTGTATAAACCCCCAAAGAAATAAGAGAAAGAACACAAACAAACATCTGCTCTCCCATGTTCATTGCAGCACAATTCACAATAGCAAGAAGCTGGAAACAATTCCAATATACCCATCAGTAGAAGAAAGTATAAAGAAACTCTGGTGTGTACGCACAAAAGAATACTTTTCATTCCTAAAAAGCAATGATGAAACCTAAGAAACACTTCCACACAGATGGATTTGGAATCTTTATTCTGAGTGCAGTCAGGAAATCACAAAAGGGCAGCTATTACACGAGTCTACTACTACAAGGATAAACACCATGACAAAGGCAGCATTCTGTTCTCGTGCATGCAACTTTCTAATCTCATCTCCTAAGTCATGAGGTACAGAGACTGCCTAGTGCCTGTGCAATATCTCACCCTCTTTATAATCACATCTTACAAACCACTATGGTGGAGGAGACCTCACCTAAGCTGGGGCAGTTTATCCACATGTGGGGAGAGAGGGCAGATCAATCAGTTACTGTCATACAACCTGGTACTAAGGTCACCCCAAATCAACAGACACTCCTACAAAAGTGAGAGGTGAACCTTACTGGAAATATTCAAGTCAAGATGGGATGAGAGCATGTATGTCTTAGAGAAGACAATTACACTTCCATTGGTGGGGAAACTTGGTGATTCAATCTCCCACTGAGGAGTGGGGACCCCTAACAATGCTTACATAGAATCCAAAAAGGGCATACATCTAGTACTATATTCTTTTTATTATTACTATTAAAAACTTTTATTGGACTCTCTTATAACTCTTATTGCAATCCATACATTCATCCATTGTGTCAAGCACACTTGTACACATGCAGCCATAATCATTTCAAAGCGTTTTCATACTACTTGAACCCTTATGTCAGCCCCTCATTTTTTTTTACATTTTATTAGGGGCTCATACAACTCTTACCACAATCCATACATCAATTGTATAAAGCACATCAGTACATTCTTTGCCCTAACCATTTTCAAAGCATTTGCTCTCCACTTAAGCCCTCTGCATCAGGTCCTCTTTTTTTATTTTTCCCTCCCTCCCCGCTCCCCCCTCCCTCATGAGCTCTTGATAATTTATAGATTGTTATTTTGTCATATCTTGCCCTATCTGGAGTCTCCCTCCCCCTCCTTCTCTGCCGTCCATCTCCCAGGAGGGAGGTCACACGTGGATCCTTGTAATCAGTTCCCCCTTTCCAACCCACTCACCCACCACTCCCCCAGCATCGCCTCTCACACCCCTGGTCCTGAAGGTATTGTCCACCCTGGATTCCCTGTGCCTCCAGCTCCCATATGCACCAGTGTACATCCTCTGCTCTATCCAGTCCTGCAAGGTAGAATTCGGATCATGGTAGTTGGGGGGAGGAAGCATCCAGGATCTGGGGGAAAGCTGTGTTCTTCATCGGTACTACCTCGCACCCTGACTGACCCGTCTCCTCTCCTAAACCCCTCTCCCTCCCTCACAAACCTTTGATCATTTATTTGTTTATTATTTATTTATTTATCAATCATTTTATTGGGGGCTGGTACAACTCTTATCACAATCTATATATACATCCATGTATCAAACACATTTGTACATTAGTTGCCATCATCATTCTCAAAATATGTGCCCTTGGTATCAGCTCCTCAGTTTTTTAAAAAACATTTTATTAGGGGCTCATACAACTCTTATCACAATCCATACATACATCAACTGTGCAAAGCACATTTGCACATTCATTGCTCTCATCATTCTCAAAACATTTGCTCTCCACCCAAGCCCCTGGCATCAGGTCCTCTTTTTCCCCTCCCTCTCCACTCCCCCCTCCCTCATGAACCCTTGATAATTTATAAATTATTATTTTGTTCAATCTTGCTCTCTCCCACATTTCCCTTCACGCCCTTTTCTGTTGTATGTCCCCCAGGGAGGAGGTCACATGTAGATCCTTGAAATAGGTTCCCCCTTTCCAACCCACCTTCCCTCTCTCCTCCCAGTATTGCCACTCACACCACTGGTCCTGACAGGATAATCTGCCCTGGCTTCCCTGTGTTTCTAGTTCCCATCTGTACCAGTGTACATCCTGTGGTCTAGCCAGACTTGCAAGGTAGGATTCGGATCATGACAGTGGGGCGGGGGAGTGGGGGGGGGAAGCATTTAGGAACTAGAGGAAAGTTGTATGATTCATCATTACTACATCACACCCTGACTGTCTTGTCTCCTCCCCAAGACCCTTCTGTAAGGGGATGTCCAGTGGCCTGCAAATGGGCTTTGGGTCTCCACTCCGCACAGCCCGCTCATTCACTATGGTAAGATTTTTTGTTCTGATGATCAGGGAGGTGAACATAAAATGGTATTATTTTTTGTTCTATCATGCCTGCTAACTGATCCCTTCAGCACCTTGTGTTCACACAGGCTGGTGTCCTTCTTCCATGTAGCCTTTATTGCTTCTGAGCCAGATGGGCCGTTTGTTTACCTTCAAGCCTTTAAGACCCCAGACGCTATATCTTTTGATAGCCGGGCACCATCAGCTTTCTTCACCACATTTAGTTGTTCACCCACTTTGTCTTTTGCAGTTGTATCGGGTAGGTGAGCATCATAGACTGGCCTTGAGGAAGATGACCCCAATTAGAGCAGCCAGTTCACAGAGAGGACCGCATGGCCAGCTCCACTTTGAGACATGACGTTCATCACTGACCCATGGCCCTGCGGTGGACAGCACCGGAGACACAGAGTGGAAATTGCCCCCAATCTGATCCCACCACACAGAGGCAGGGCATTGGGGGAATGCAGCAGAACACTGAGCCAAAATACTAAGGGGGTGCAACAGAACAGCAAGGGAATGGAGTGGCGAAGTCCCAGGGAATGCTGAAGGTGGACTTTGGGGCCAGGGCATGATGCCCCAACAGACTGGACTGGAAAACACTCCTAAAGGCCAACAAACAATCCTTGAACTAGTTACAAGCTTTTCTTCTTGTGTTTTGTTTTGTTTATGTCATTAGTTTGTTGTTGTTTTGTTGTATGTTATTGCTTGGTTGTGCTCTGTCTTGTTTTTGTGCATGTTATTATCTCCGCAAGTCTGTCTAAATAAGATAGGCTGGATGAACAATTGGAGGAGAAAACAATGGGACTGATAGTTCCATGGGGACATGGGAGACAGGGAGGTGGGGGAAAGGTAGTGTTGTTAATAAACCCAGGGAACAACAAGCAATCCAAATCGGTAGTGAGGAGGGTGTGCGAGGCCTTGTTGGGCATGATCAAGGGTAATGTAACCAAGAGGAATTGCTGAAACCCTGGTGGGGACTGAGCATGAGAGTGGGACAGGAGGGAAGTCAAAGGAAATAGAGGAAAGAGTTGGGAGGCAGAGGGCATTTATAGAGGTCTAGATAAAAACATGTACATGTGAAAATATATTTATACATGAGGATGGGGAAATAGATCTATGTGCATATATTTATAAGGTTAGTATTAAGATAGCAGAGCAACATTGGACCTCCACTGAAGTACTCCCTCAATGCAAGAATCCTTTCATCTATTAAATTGGCATTCTATGACACCCTTGATAATTTATAAATTATTATTTTCATATCTTATATTGTCCAGTGTCTCTCCTCATCCAACTTTCCATTGTTCATCCTGCTAGGAGGGGGTTATATGTCAATCCTTGCTATAGATTCCTCCTTTCTCCCACCACCTTTCCCTTCCCCTCCTGGTATCGCTACTCTCATTATTGGTTCCTGAGGAATTTATCTGTCCTAAATTCCCCGTATTGCAGGTTCTTAGCTGCAGCAGTGTACATATTCTGGTCTAGTCAGAGTTGTAAGGTAGCACTGATTTCATGAAAGTGGAGTGGGGAGCATTAAAGAACTAGAGGAGAGTCGTATGTTTCATCGGTGCTATACTGCAACCTGAATGACTTGTCTCTTCCTTGTGACCCTTCTGTAAAGGGATGTCAAATTGTCTACAGATGGGCTTTGGGTCTCCACTCTGCGACCCACCACCCACCCCATTCATATAGATATGGATCTTAGATGCCTGATACCTGATCCCATTGGCACCTCATGATCACACAGGCTGGTGTGCTTTTTCATGTAGGCTTGCTTGCTTCTCAGCTAGATGGCCACTTGTTTATCTTCAAGCCTTTAAGACCCCAGGCACTATATCTTTTGATAGCCGGGTACCATCAGCTTTCTTCACCACATTTGCTTATGCATCCATTTTGTCTTCTATGTGAGCATCACAGAATGCCAAACAAAGTGTTCTTGCATTGAGGAAGTACTTGAGTTGAGGCCCAATGTTCACCTGCTACCTTAATACTTAACATATAAGTACATAGATCTATTTCACTATGTTCTTAATTGGACATTTCTGACCTAGATTCTATGCAGCCCTTGGTGATCCAGGTTGTGTGCTATAGATTACCGAGACTGCAAACTCTATCCTTTTGAGCCACACAACATCCTTTATAGGCCACTCCCGAAGGGCTCTATGTGGAAAATCCACTAGGCTTTACCTCAAACTCATCTGTAGCAGATTTAAGGAAATGATGTACTTTTTTTCTACTAAAGGTTGAAAGAGCCTAAGGAGAAGAAACAGATTACTCCTATCCCAAGATTATGGTATTTATAGTTAACAGACTTTAATTTGGATCTCTTGTTTGAGGATATCCAATGAATGTGGCCCGCAACTACCATATATTCACTATTTTAATGCTCTCCTTGCCCTCTCATGACATGTATTAGTCTACTAGGCATGGTTTGCCTCTGTAAATGAATGTTATTGAAAGTCGTGCCCTATCACTAGCTCTCATTTTTCATGTAAATAGTGTCCAATCACAATTATGCTTAATCTGTGCAAGTCAAAAATTCATGTATTTTCATCTGAAAAGCCAGCGTATACATATATAATTTCATTTTGTTCAGTGTTTTAAATTCTATACCATTGGATAAGTTAATGGCACTATCCAATAGAATAATCAATCACCTAGGAGGATAATTTATAATGTTCTCTACCACAAAATGATAATGACGTCTCTCAAGGGAATCAAAACACAAAAACCAAAAAACAAACAAAAAAGGACTGCTATCAAGTAGATGTTAATGCATAGTGACCTATAGAACCAACTAGTACTGCCCCTATGGGTTCTCCAGGACTGTAATTCTTTATGGAAGTTGAAGGCTCATCTTACTCCTGAGAGATGCTGGTGGTTTTGAACTGCTGACACTGAAGTTAGCAGTCCACTGTGTAACTACTACTCAACCAGGGCTTCGGAAAGCAAACCAGAGACATATATAAACCATAGATATATGAATGAATTTTGAGCTTACATTTCATTCTAAACCCTATCTGAGAACAATTGGATCTACAGAGTACTTGCTCCATAAGAAGATTACTGAAGATATTGGTGTTCTAGCAAAGTGTGGTAAGTAACTGTGTGCTGCCTGGCTGTCAGAAAGACTAGAGGCTGGTGTCTTAGCAGCTTGCCTTAAAACAAGCAGCTATCTAAGTGGGGTGTCAACTAAGTCCACATGGAAGAAGCACACCAGTCTGTGTGATATAAGATGGTAACTTTTAAATAGTAAATAATAAAATCCAAAGGAGGAATAATATAACAGCCTGAATTCTGAACACCTGATTTATAGAAGCTATACATGACCGTTTTGGAGAAGGACATCAGGCTTGGTAAAAGGGAGGGGCAGTGAAAAAAGAGAAAGACCTTGAAGAAGAGAGGTTCACACAGTGGCTCTATCAATGATCTCAAATATAAAACAATTGCGAGGCAGGCACAAGGCCGGGCAGTGCTTTGCTCTAGTGTATAGGGTCTCTATCGACAGGACCAACTGGAAGATACCAACAACAAATGCAGAGAGGGCAGTGGGAGTCCAGGTTCTATTCTCAGAGTTCCCATGCGGATTAAGCCTCCATCGAATCCTCTGACCAGCTTTAATCCTCCACTATTTGTTTATAAACAAATCCAAGTTCCACCCACCCTCGCAGTCAAGAGGCAAAACAACACATCAACACAGCCTGCAGTTGTGCGTATCCACCCAGGGGAGCAGAAGGATCCAGTCAGAAAGATGCGCGGGACCCTCTTGTCTAAAATATTTACAGACATCCCAAAGACTTGAATACCAGAGAGCATGCTTTGTTCTCCCTCTTGCTGTTCTTTGCGCTCTCTCTCTCTCTCTCTCTCTCTCTCTCTCTCTCTCTCTCTCTCTCTCTCTAAGTTCCTTTTTGTGTGTCTGTCTGCCACCTCCTTCTTTCTCCAGCTTCCAGTTCCCAGCAATACAGAGGGCAGGCAGTGGACACAGCCAGAAGAGATGAGACTAAGTCCTTCACAAACTCTATTGCAGCTTGCTAGTGAGTCTGTATTAAAATGTTTCTCTCTTCTTTTGTGCAACTGAGGTTTTTTTTTAAAAAAAATCATTTTATTGGGGGCTTGTACAACTCTTATCACAATCCATAAATACGTCTATTGTGTCAAGTATATTTGTACATCTGTTGTCTTCATCATTCTCAAAACATTTGCTTTGTTCTTGAGCCCTTGGTATCAGCTCCTAATTTTCCTCTCCCCCCCACACCTCTCTCCTTCATGAACCCTTGATAATTTATAAATTATTATTATTTTGTCATATCTTCCATTGTCTGATGTCTCCCTTCACCTACTTTTCTATTGTCCACCACCCAGGGAGGAGGTTCCCGCTTTTGGCGGGACAGTCCCAATTGGTTTACATTTTTTCCTGCAACCCAAGGCATTTTTTAAAAGTCCTGAAATTTGGAGAGAATGCATGATGAGCGAGGGTATATGGTTTTCGGCTGCCACGTGGCTATTTCGCCAGGATATGACTTTTATCAATGGTGTCCCGCTTTACCAATGTTAAAATCTGGTCACTTTAGGTTATATGTAGAACCTTGTAATTGATTCCTCCTTTCTACCCTACCTTCCCTCCACCCTCCTGGTATCACCACTCTCACCATTGGTCCTGAAGGGGCCATCTGTCATGGAGTCCCTGTGTCTCCAGCTCCTATCTTTAACAGTTCTTGTGGCCTCTATACCTCACAGGCTAGGTCTCTCATCTTTCACTGGACTCCAACCATCCTCCTCTACTCTAATCCCTCTGATCTCATTCCCTTTGATCTCGGTAACTCCCATTATCCCTAAATAAAACTTATTAACTAATGCCCGTGTTTTGCCTTTCATATCTCATCCCTTGTCTCTAAAACCATACGCTAATTCAAGCCTGGAGTTTGCAATGCTGAAGAACTCTCTGGGCAAAATATGAAATGATGCAAGAAGCATCAAAGGAAAATGGAAGGAACACATAGAATCATATCAAAAAAGAGTTGGTCAAGGTTCACCCATTGCAGGAGGTAGCATATTGTGTTCGTCTGGGTACTTCAGAGAAACAAATCAATAGAAACTCATCTATAAGAGAGAGTTTTACATAAAGCTTAAATGCACACCAAGGACCCTAGCAACCCAGCGCTGCCCAAACCCACAAGTCCAACATTAACCATATGTCTGACACCAATCCACAAAGTCCACCTCCATCTCACAAAACACACACTATGATGCCAACTGCAGGAGGAAAGCCAAATCAGTGAACATGCAAGCATCTCAGCGCTGGCAGTGGTCTCCACATGACTGCTCCAGCACCCAGGACTGCATCAGGGTAGGTCCATGTGTCTTCTCCTCGGGATGTCTTGCAGGAAGTGAGCCTTGCCAGCTGAAGCAGGGAACTGGCTAAGGCACCCTGGTCCAACCATCAGAAAGCAAGAGACCAGAGAACTTGAAAGGCGAGGCTCACCAAGCCATTTATCTCTCCGCCCTTCACTTAACCCCACATGTGTTTATTGACCAGGTTGGCACAATAAACTAGCTACCTCACATATGATCAATTATATTAAAAGAATAAATGTAAGCCTCACAAAACAAGGAATGAGGAATTGATAAAATACTGATTGAACTGTTTCAACAAGCTGATGCAGAGCTCAAAGCGCTCAATGCTCTATGTCAGGAAATTTGAAAGACAGCTATCTGGCCAACCCACTGGAAAAGATCCAAATTCGTGCCTATTACAATCAAAGGTGGCTCAACCGAATGCAGAAAGTATTCATTAATATCACAGGCAAGCAACATTTTGCTGAAGATAATTTAGAAATTCTTGCAGCAATATATTGATCAGTAGCTGCCAGAAATTCAAACCAAATTCAGAAGAGGATGTTGCATAAGGGATATCATTTCTGATGTCAGAAGGATCTTGGCTGAAAGTGGAGAACACCGGAATGATGTTTGTGTTTTATTGATTATGTAAAAGCATTTAACTATATTGATCACAGCAGATCATGGATAGCAGTGAAAAGAGTGAGCATTCCAGAACACTTGATTGTGCATGTCCACAACAAAAGGCCCTCCTTTCAACAGATCAAAGAGATACTGCAGGGATTTAAATTAGGAAAGTGGTTCTCAACCTTCCGAATGCAGTGATCCTTTAATACAGCTCCTCATGTTGTGGTGACCCTTCAACCATAAAATTATTTTCATTGCTAATTCATAGCTGGAATTTTGCTACTGTTATGAATTGGTCAACCCCTGTGAAAGGATCGCTCATCCCCCAAAGAGGTCACAATGCACAGGTTGCGAACCCCAAAGGGGTCAAACCCCACAGGTTGAGAACCGCGGCTTTAAGGGTTTTAATTTTTCACCATACTTATTCCATCTGTATCCTGAGAGAATAATCTGAGAAACTGGACTGTATGAAGCTAGTGGCATCTGGATTGGAAGGAGGGTCATTAAAGATCTGTGACATAAAGATGACACACCCTTGCTTGCTGTAGAGAGAGGACTGGACAATTAATGATGAAGCATCAAGGACTGTAGCATGGAGTATGGATTACAACTCAATGTAAACAAAAATCCTCCCAACTGGACCGAAAAGCAATATCATGATCAATGGAGAAAAACATATTCAAGATTTCATTTTACTCAGATCCACAATTAATGTTCATAGAAGCAGCAGTCTAGAAGTCAAAGGTTGTACTACACTGGGAAAATCTGCTGCATACACCTCTTTAAAATGTTAGATAGCACAGATGCCACTGGGAGGACCCAATCCCTGGTCACGCCAATGGCCGCATCTGCACGAGAAAGTTGGACAAGGAATGCCTAAGGAATACCAGAGGAGAATTGATGTGTTTGAGTTATGGGTGTGGCAGAGAATAGTCCAGGTGCCAAGGTCTGCCAGAAGAACAAACAAATCTGTCTGGGAAGAAGTACAACTAGAATGCTTTTTAGGAGAATGACTTCTAAGACTTCATCTCGTGTACTTTGGACATGCTATCAAAAAATCATCAGTTTGGTACATTTAGTGGTAAATTAGGGGTCAGTGGGAATAAAGGAAGACCCCCAACTAGAAGGATTGACACTGTGCCTTCAGCAAGGAGCCCAAACATCTCAAGGGTGAGTCGGTGCAGGATCCAGCAGTGCTGGGCTCTGGTGTCCATCCAGTCCTTATGAGTCACGTCTACTCAGTGGCATCCAGCAGCAGCATGTGCCAAGGGGAAGATCAGAAAGTCTATTACAAAAGAAGATTAAATGAAGCAAGAAAAACAAACAACACATACTGACAACTGACATTCTATGCTGCAGGGAATAAGTGGGATATAAAATAAAGCTCATGGTTTTTTCCTCATGTGCAATTTCACTAAAGTGCAAATATTTCTAAAGTTGCCCATTTCCATGACTCTATATAATGCAGCCACGATCAAAGCCTGAAAATAAAGGACTACGCAGAGCTTACAATTATCTGTGTGTTGATGGGAAAACAAAAAATACATATTCAGATATGAATTAAAATAAGAATCTGGAGATATGGCTTTTATCTGCAGTTGAGCTGGTCCCCGATGCAGGGGGAATTCCCTATAATGAAATCTATCTGCCTCACAGGGGTTCTTGGTTATGATCTTTAGGAAAGCATTTGCCAGTCCTTTCTTTCATGCAAGAATGGGGTAGATTCAAGCCACGAATATTTTTATTAACAGCCAATCAGAAACTACTCGTACCACCAAGGTGTTGAAATCAGAAATTGACTTGAAAAGATTAATAAAGATTGGATACAATTATTAGGCCTAAGGGTCACCAATGACTGTCACAAAGCAGGCAACCTGAGCACATGACCCCTGTGGAATCCAGCACTGCACTCCAAGCTCCAGGAACCCAGGAGGGGGGGCATCCTGGCCCCGGATTGCACCTCACTTGAGAAATGACTGGGATTAGAATGCTTACATCCCCCCACTCCCTGCTTTTGTTTTCTCTTTACTCTGACATCACTATTCATTGTTAATTGGATATTTACAACCCTGTGTTTAGCTAAAATCTTTGAGAACCCACCTCATATTGCAATTTATCTCTTTATTATTCACTTGATTGCTAACAGTTCCATGTCTTTGTTAGCTCTATTGAACGGTAAAATTGTATCAAGTAGCGTCAAGTGGTGGTAACTGTCCTGGCTGAAATAAAGCCAAGCCAAATGAAACCCATTGCCATGGAGCCAATATTGACGCCAGAGAACGATAGCCTCATTTTTCTTCCATGGAAAAACAGGTGGCTATGAAGCGCTAACCTTTGTGTTAACAGCCCAATGCTTAAGCAATGATACAATAAGGGTTCTTTAAACAAAGTCAAGACCACAGATAGCTAAATATCATTTCATAATGATGATGTTAGTTTCATTTTAGAAAAATATATAGCAACATGCATGTCTGTTTCACCACTGTCATTATGTCTGTCAGAATTTACCCTGAAAAATGTAATTACTGAGAGATGATAGAAGGGATGGGGTGTCCCTGGGAATTCAGTTCTCGCACCTACGCTTCCCTCAAATCCACTGTAAGAGGATGTCTAATCCTTGATTTCTTCGGGAACATTTCCAATCAAGTGGCAGGCTTTGGGGGCTTGGGCTCTATTACTTTTGTGTGACCTACCGTACTATGCTGTGTTTTTTTTAAATCTCAGTTTTATGCAGAATGTACACCAACAAATGTCATTGATCATTTCCTGTTTCCTTTGGAAGAAATTAATCATTCTCATAGCATTACATATATATATATTCATTAAAAGAAAAAATGATTTTAACTCTCTCCTACTTATAATGTTTCCAGCCTCACAAATGATAGGTATTTTCAAGTCCCACTGTAAAATACAAATAAATGCATTCTAAAAGAATGAAAAGAAGCTGATATTACCTTTCTGTAACATAAATATGATGCTAGTAAGGAGAGTTAGCTTATCTTAGCATATTTGTTCTGTAGTGGACACTTTGACTATACTCTTCCATTTATTACTAAATAATATTGCAATTACTATTAACTTTACTGTACAAAGAGGGAAACAAATATAGAGAGTAAATATTTGCCTTCTGGACACTGAGCTAGTTAGATGTTGTTCTTATTGTTAGATGCCATCAAAGTGGCCCTGACTCTTCACAACCCTCTGTATAATACAGGGAAACACTGGGTCATCTGGTAGTTACGTAATCTCATGTCAACTGGAGGGTATTGAGAGTGAAGGGGTGGAGCCTAGACTGTCTATCAGGTCACAGCATGATGATGTCTCCTTGTGTACATGGCCTTCCTATGAGGATTTTGTGAACTTTCTCTCAATCCTTCACCTTCCTGTTTAGGAGTCACACTCAGAGAGCTGGAAGAGCCCACGCTGAGAAGCTTCCATCAGCATTGGATGCACAAGACTTTCCACCCAACCGCCCGTGATCTTCCTGCATTCAGCATAATTGCATGTGCTGTGTGAGT
This sequence comes from Tenrec ecaudatus, assembly GCF_050624435.1. Lineage (NCBI taxonomy): Eukaryota > Metazoa > Chordata > Mammalia > Afrosoricida > Tenrecidae > Tenrec > Tenrec ecaudatus. Next base: position 54,609,053 of record NC_134531.1, on the reverse strand, counting down.
CTGAAGAGGGAATATGAACTAGTATCAGACATACGGGCTAATATTCGATTTATGGACTTGATCTAGACATGGCTGGGATATTTTGGGAAGATATAATTGCTCTTTTATACAAAGCTCTTTCTTATACACATATGAGTGTCCATGAATTTGTTTCTCTAGTCTATCCTAACACAGAATTCATGGTACTTTCAATATTTTTCACCAGCAAAAGCATTCAAATGCATGGATTCTTCTTTGCTCTCCTTATTCAATGTCCAACTTTCACATGCATATGAGACAATTGAAAAAATCATGGTAAGATAAAGTTTATTGTGCCAACGTGGCCGATAAACGCATATGGGGTTAATTGAAGGGCGGAGAGGCTTGGTGAGCCTCACCTTTCAAGTTCTCGATTCTCTTGCTTTCTGATGGTCGGACCAGGTGCAGCTGCCTTAGCCAGTTCCCTGCTTCAGCTGGCAAGGCTCAATTCCGAGCAAGACATTCCCAAGAAAGAGCCACATGGATCTGCTCTGATGCAGCCCTGGGTGCTGGAGCAGCCGTGTGGAGACCCCTGCAGCCGTGTGGAGACCCTTGCCAGCGCTAAGATGTTTACATACTCACTGATTCAGCTTTCCTCCTGCAGTCGGCATTATTACATGTGTTTTGTAAGATGGAGGAGGACTTTGTGGATTGGTGTTGGACATATGGGCTAATGTTGGACTTGTAGGCTTGGGCAGCACTGGGTTGGGCTGTTTTCTTGATGTTCACTTGCCCTTTATATTAAACTCTGTTTTATACATATGAGTTTCTGTGGATTTGTTTCTCTAATGTACCCAGATTAACACACATGGTTTGGGTCAGACACACCTTAGTCCTTAAAAAAATCCTTGCAGAATTTAAGCTCAGGGTTGATTCTGAAGTCCAGGTTCCTAATCACAATTTTTATCATACACCATGTTATTTCAAAGAAAAATACTTTATCACCTCTTATGTGTTGCTGAACTTGGTTTTCATTGAGGTACTCTGGGAATTCAGACACTATTTTATAGCAACATTCCTCATAGAATAATTGGTTACATACATATGTCTTTCTATGTAACGTTTGATCATTTGAAAACTGCTCAGCACTTTCACGTAAACTCCAGTGCATTGAGTTCATTAAAGTTATTGTTATTGGAAGCCTTTTTTTCAAACCTTGATTGAAACTTCGATAAAGATTGCCAACTGGAATAAATGAATATTAATTATGTACATTAAAAGCAAAAACAAAGGAATACTAAGTACTAAGAAATCATTTCTGCATTGCTTATACGGGATTCATATCTTAACCAAAACATGGAGTACTTCCCAAGACAGAGTTGTGTCTTTTTATAAAAACCATTACTGTTGGAAGGCTACTATAAATTTTGATTAAAGTTTTATGATCCATGCCATATTTCTCCGTGGGCTGTTTAGGCGTGAAGCATTCTGCTAAGAGTCTGCAGACCTGTTGAGATAAAAATGATGCAATACTCTAACAGTGAGAACAGAGAGGGCGGCCCCAGGCAGCATGTTGGCAAGGACTTCAGACAGCGTGGACTTTGAGCGTGTTAGACTAATAGACGAGCAAGAGATCCTAGGAATAACACCCCTCATCCCCCCATTTTATGCATAATAAATGATTGCAGTTTTTGTTGTCATGTATCTCCCAGTCGATGGTAATGACAGAGTCAAAGTAACCAAACAGGCTTCCAGGCTATGACCTTCACAGGCGCAGGTCGCCAGGCAGTCATCCTACAGAGGCAAAGAGTGACCCTAAATGCAAAACTTTGGGGTTAGTAGCTCAGCACTTAAATATTGATCCACCAGGGGTAAGAAATTAAACCCTTGAAAAGTGAAATCACCCACCTGAAATGTCACAGATCACCCAACAGATAGTTAACAAAAAATAACTATTCTGAAAGGGTATTTCACGTTGTTAACATAATTCATTTTTATGTGTATCAATTTTTAATAAATTACTCTTAGATATATCTATTATAATTTAAAATGGAGCATTAAAAGTTGTAAGACACCTTAATTATCCTTAAGAGAGTTCCAAACTAGTTCAGAAAATTAGATCCATAAACAGCTTTTGTTATTAGGTACCATCCACAAGTCTGTCTTAAAAGAAATACAGCCAGAAAACTCGTTTAAGAGGCAAGGATGGCAAAATTTCACCTCACCTCCTTTGTACATGTTGTCAGGAGGGAACAGTCCCTGGGGAAGGACATCCTGATTGGTAAAGCAGAGGGGCATCAAAGCGAGGAAGACTCAGCGAGATGGAGTGGCACAGTGGCTGTAACAATGGGATAGAGCACAGGAGCAGTTTTAAGGATGGCTTGGGACTGGGCAGTGTTTCATTCTGTTGTGCACAGGGTCACTGTGGGTTGAAGCAACAATATCCACTCTCTTTCAACTTATAGTGACCCCCTGTAATAGAGTTTTCCACTCTGCAACCTTTAAAGAACAAATCACCAGATCTTTGTACCAGGGAGGGTTAAAACCACCAGGCTTTAAGTTATCAGCTGAGCACTACCCCACCAGGGGTCTTTATAAAAACATGTAACAGTGAAGTATTGCAAGACACCAATGACAGGGATAGCACCAAGTAGGACCTGAATAACTGTCTGTGTGTTCTTTTCACCAGTTTCTGCTGTAAAATTTATAGGAGAGAATTGTCAGCTCAATTGTGTTTTATGAAGGGATACATTATACTTCTGTAGGTCTCATAAACTCATCCAGTTGTAAATAAAGAATGAGAGGCAGGCTGTGAGATGGTGTTAGTTATCCAGTGCTGCTATAAATGAAATATCTCTGACTTTTACAAATATAATTTAGTGTTTAACAGGTTAGGAGTCTGGAAGTCCAACTTCAGCTCGTCTGTAAGGACAGCTTTCTTTCACTATTGGCTTTGGGGAAAGGTCCTCAGCTCCTTCCAACAGCGATGGGTCTGATCTTTCTCAAAGAGCTACATGTGTCTTCTCCAGGGTCTAGGATGTGTTCTCGGGAGGACAGGCTTTCTGCAGAGAACACAAGGCTAAGGCAGGAGTCGAGCATGTCCCCAAATCAAGCAACATGCTTTCCTCTCTAAGTTTTCTCAGCGGTACTGAAGTTGGCCTTCTCTGCTCACTTGTTCCTCCTCCTACCTCTGGAAAAATAAAAGGTGACACAAGCTGTACACTAGGGAAATTCCTGGCTATGACCTGATGTCGGGTCTTGCACACCATTCTAGTTCTGTCTCATTAGCATAAGTCATAGCATAATCCTCTTCAATCTATTCTAATCTTGCTTCCTTAGCCACAGGCAGAGGTAGGCTTTACAGTGCAAAGGACAATGACAGCAGATCATAAGTTTCAATGTTTCAACAAGTTGATTAAATGTTGGAAGCACTCCACTAGTCTATGTCAAGAAATCTGGAAGACAACTTCCTGGCCCACAGACCGGAAGAGATCTGCATTTTCACCCATTCTAAAGAAAGGCAACCCAGCAGAATGCGGAAATTATTGAATAATGTTATTAATATAACATGGAACTAGAGTTTTCTTAGAAATAATGATTTCCACTGGCAGCTGCTAGAAATTCAAATGGAAAGCAGAAGAGGAAATGACATGAGGAATATCGTGGCTGATGTCAGATGGACCTTGGATGAAATCGGCGAGTATCAGAAATATGTTTACGTGTATTTTATTGACTGTTCAAAGGCATTTGATTCTGTAGACCATAACAAATTATGGAAAGAATGGAGAAAAATGGGAATTCCAAACAGTCAATTGTGCTCCTACAGAACCTATATGTGGACCAAGAGGCAGTCCTTTAAGCAGAGCCAGGGACTATTGTCTGATTAAAAATAAGTACAGATGTATGCCAGGGTTATTTAATTTAAATGCTATATTTACTCAATCTCTATGCTGAACAAATAATTTGGGATGATGGACTATTATGTGGGATGATATTTGTGGGGGTCAGCCCTTATCTCACAATAGGAGTGGGTTCAAGAGGCCACGACCTGGAATCAGAAAACTAATAGATAAATGATCAAAAAGGGATAGTCAAAGAAGGTGCACGGGGGTCCCTGAAGCATAGACACCCCAGGTCCCAGTGCTTTAGCAGAGGCAGGCTTAAACGCCTTTTTACACATAGCCGGAATCTCATGACAGGATTACCCACTAGGACAGCTCACTGTCCTCTGAAGGTTTACAAAGAAGCATTAACACATCAGCTAAGTTATGCACAGATGGGAGGGGAGGGCAAGGTTGGGAACATGAAGTAACTGGTAAGTTTGCAGACAGCTGCCTTCTGCAGCTTTAGTCAGGGAACCGGAGGCAACTGTCCATTTATCTCAGGCAGAGAGACAGGCCAGCCATTGCCCCATCAGCTTCTGTGGCTGACCCTCGGTGTTCTCCCATGGGCCATGAACTATGGAGAGCAACCAACTTTACCCTCACAATAGTTGAAGAACTCAGTATTAGGACTGAAGGAAATCTTACTAGCAACTTGCAAACGAAAGTGCGCCAGAAGCCAGATGGTGAGCTTGGTGTTGTGTAACTGGACTTTTTCTTGACCAGCCCCTGGAAAAGGACATCACGCTTGGCGAAGTGGAGGATCCATGAGAAAGAAGAAAACCCACTTTGAGATGGATCGACACAGTGGCTGCACAAAGGGTTCCAACAGGACAACCATTGTGAAAGTGGCACCGGACAGTAGTGTGAGTAGTGTGTGTTCTGTTGTACTTAGGATCCCCATCGATGGGAGCTGACTTGACAGCCCCTAATAGTAACAACAACATTGCAAAGAAAGACCGTCATTTATCCTGCTGAAAATAAGACACAGTCACTTGTCAGTAGATATTCTGCACTACTGACTTCTAAATAGAGAAAATATACTGAGAGCTTCACCATATGGAGTTTGTTCCCAAATTCACCGCATTCACTGGACTTATTGTTACATCCCTAACCTCTACACCACAGCACCACCACAGAAGGAACGCTCGCTTGCCTCCAATCAGGTCCTGAGTCACTTCCACATGCCACCTCTCTTCCATACACCTGGATTATTGTTTCCTAATGGAAACAGTTCAACAACTCTGTTTTAATTACTCAAGTCAACAAATACATACTGCAACATGTGCATCCATAACTGTTTTGGGTGCAAGGGATACAGAGATATAGATGACATACTCTGGACCACATATTATCTTGTTTACAAAGGAAAAGCTGGGGTCTTATCTGCCTTATTTGCTTTTGTTTTCTAATCAGTATCCGGACTACTTTCGGGTCAGTAAATAATTGATGGAAGAATGGATAATAAAGAGCTAACGAAATTGACCATCAAAATGACACAGCTCATAAGGATGTGCATATTGATATAAAGGAGGCCAGGAAGGATGGGGGCCAGGAGGGTTCACAGCAGACAGAAGAAACTTTTTAGAAAATGGAGATGTTGGCAGTTGCTTTGAAGGGTGAACAGAGTGTAATAATAGATATGAATCAGAGGGGGTTTCAATATTTTAGACTTAAGAGGGATGTAGTCTCAGCTACTATTTTTTTTTTACTTTACAGGAAATCAAGGCAAACAGGATAGACAAGAGCCAATTTTGGAGTAATCCAGTATGTCCCCTCTGGTTCCTGCCTCACCCCTACCCCTCACACCCCGAACCCTACCCTGAAAGCCCTTTCCCCCCAGAGATGTTGGCTGTTTTATATCATAGGATGTTTGGAGAAGCTTCTCTGCTGGAGAAGCTTGATTCCTCAGTTTAAGGTTCACTGGTGTCCAGCACAAATATATGAACATCACTTAGTTTCCTTTAAGAAGCCCGCTTTTTTTTAAATGCCAGTCCTTCTGGGTGGTCTTGTTGACTCTTGAAAAGTCCATGTGGGCATATCCCACCTCCATCTCTGAACTGCTGTGGTGCTCAGAGTGTCTTCTATCACAGCTCTTGTTCAGGGTGTAGTTAGATGTCCTCATAGCAAGTACCGAACTATCTGAGACTGTCTTTCTGTTGTCATATGATGCATGGATGACTAAATATTGCCAGTGAACCATGGGGGAAGTTGTTGTTGTTATAGTTTTCAGATAAAAAATATATATAACTTAAGAATATTGAAAGGACCACAGGCTGCCCAAAGAACAAACAGATCTGTCTTGGATGGAGTACAGTCAGGATATTCCATAGAGGTCATAATGGCACGACTTGTCTTGCATATTCTGGACATGTTGTTGGGAGATCCCAGTCCCTGGAGAAGGACATCATGCTTGGTAAACAAGAGAGGCAGTGAACAAGAGGCAAGCCACAAGATGGACTGACACAGTAGCTTCAGCAATGGGCTCAAGCACAATTGGGAGGGTGGCACAGGACCAAGCCCTGTTCAGTTTGTTTGTGCATAGGTTCGGTATGAGGTGAAACTGACTTGGAGGCCCCTAACGACAACAATTGTATTTTACATTTAAATATACAACTTAATGTCATTAATTATACTCAGAATGTAACATCACCACTATTTACTTCTAAAAGTTTTCCATCACTGAACAAAATTCCTGCTTAATCCAATCACGCAACTCCTGGTAACTTCTAAAGTCTATCTATTCTAGATGTAAATTGGATTATACAATATTTGTCCTTTGGCATCTAGTTTACTTTACTCAGCATATTTTGAGCTGTGATCTTATCTGTAACCACACAACTCACAATGAACATGACACTGAGTCTGAATGGGCACGATGGCAATGAGTTTGTTCTGAGCTTCATCTTTTCTCAAATGCTGTATTTCAAGCTGATGAAGATTTTTTTCAGTTGGGGAAATGGGCTTTTATAGTTCTGAATATTACACTGCAAGTGTAGGTAGAAGGAGAACTGATTTTTTTGGGAAATACAGTGACCAATCATCCCAGTTTGGCCAGGACTGAAGGGTTCTCAAGATGTGGAACTGTTATTGGTAAAAGTCTTGAACATGTCAGGGGACTGATAGTACACTGCGAAATAAGAACACACGTCATACTATACTCATGGAAACTTTCGAGCCTAAGAAATCCCAGTTGAGGTATATTAGTGCCACAAAATGCAATTTGTGATCTTGACTTTTCTTCCCTTGGCCAATGGAGCACTATGTGTCCATGATAAAGGACTCACTCTGAGCAGTAGCTGGTTGGGGACACAGATTATTAGACTCAGATTATTAGACAAGTTATGTTTCACACACCACAACAATCAATTCTCTCAAAGGCACCTGTGCTGCCTTTGATATTGCTGATAGCAAGAACTTCCAGGTAGGGAGTTTTCCTTTTGGATGCTTCATTACTGATGGTATTATAGGAAGTGTTTCTATGGTTGTTGGTCTTTAGGTTTTAAATTTTTTTATTAAAAGATCATTTTATTGGGGGCTCTTACAACTCTTAATGCAATCTATACATCAATTGCATCAGGCACATATGTTCCCATCATTCTTTTCTAGACATTTACTTTCTATAGAGCCCTTGGTATCAGCTCCTCTCCCCACCCGACCGCCGCAAATTTCATGACTCCTTGGTAGATTATAAACTATTATCATTTTTCATATCTCACACCAACTGCTGTCTCCCTTCCCCCATGCTTTCTGCTGCTCTTCCCCTGGAGGGAGTTGTATGGTTATGTGTCCATCATTGCTATCAGTTTCCCCTTTCTCCTATCCTCTCCCCCAATTCCCCCTACCTTTCTGGTGCCATTATTCCCACTCCTGTTCCTGGATTCCATGTGTCATAAGCCCCTATCTCTTATCTATACCTGTGTACATGCTCCGGTCTAGTCGGAATTGAGAAGCAGCACTGGGGTCATGAGAGTGGAGGGGGTGTGTGTGAGGAAGCCTCAAGGAACCAGAGGAATATTGTGTGTTTTATCAATGCTTTATTGAACCCTGGTTGACTCATACCTTCCCCGTGGCCCCTTTGTGGGGGAATGTTCCATTGTCTACAGATGGGCTTTGAGTCTCTGCTCCAACTCTCCTCATTCTGAACAATATATTTTTGTTTGTTTGTTATGTGTCTGCTGATGCCTTGTCCCAATGACTCCTCATGATTGTACTGGTGGTGTGCTTCTTCCATGTGGACTTGTTGCTTCTCTTCTGGATGGCCCCTTGTTTACCTTCAAGCCTTTATGACTCCAGATGCTATATCTTTTAATAGCCAGATACCATCTGCCTTCTTCATCACATTTGCTTAAGCCCCCCCTGTTTCCCCCCCAGCAATTGTGCCTGGAAGGTGAGCATCTCAGAATGCCAACTTATTAGCACCAACTGCTCTTGTATTGAAGGAAGTCATGAGCAGAGGTCCAAAGTCCGTCTGCAACCTCAGTGTATTGCTATATAAATATATGTACATAGACCAGTACCTCGATTTTTGTGGCTAATGTATTTAAATATGTACACACCTATGCTTATACCTTCAATTTTATTGGCATATAATTCGTATATCATACAATTCAATAGTTCAGTTATAGTAAGAAGTGTGGTACAATCATCATCACAATCAATTTTGGATCATTTTCTTCCTTCTTATACTCTTTGTTATTAGCTCCCCATTTGCCCTTCAAACTTCTCAGCCACGAACCGTTAATCCAGTCACTGTCTCTATAGATTTACCTATCCAGGATTTCAAACGACTTGTTGTTCTCAACTCCCAAAAGCTACTGAAGAGGGATTACTTTCAGTCCTTAGAGGAGATACTGGATGGGAACATGGCATCCATACCTATTGGAACGGAACTAAAATGAATTGAATTTCTGCTTCATACACTCTATTTTTGTTTCATTTTGTTTGGGTGCTTGTTATTTATTTATTTTTTTGGTTTTGTTTTGCCTGGATAAAGCAAAGATAGAGGTTATACAAGACGTTGAAGAATTGATATTCCTATTCAGGAAATGGGGCGATGGACTATAGGATCTCACAAGTACCCTCCAGCCTAACCCTCAAAGCCTACAGAGGAGCCACGTTTTCATTTGTTTGGGATCTACCAAGTGATGATAAGATTGGCTCGTGAGGATTAAATGGTTTTCTGGAACAATGAGGACAAAGATAAACAAGACAAAGTCTTTCCTTCTGTAATGACTAAGTTATGTCATCTTGGTTGAAGCACTTCAATCCTCAATGATTTGGCAATTCTCTGAGGTTGTCCTCCCAGGTGAGAACTGGTGGCATGCTATCACCCCAGTGATCAGAGCAGCCAATCCATCAAAAGGGAATTTCCTTGCAGCTGTGGTCTGCTTCCAATATATGTTGACGCTCTAGAAAAGCAGATACTGGAAGGTGGAACAATTGGAATCCTTCCCCTTCGCTAATGGAGTCCTGGTAGCACAATGGGCTAATTAGCAGAATAGATGGCTAACCACAGTTGGGTAGTTCAAACCCACCAGCCAGTTGATGGAATAGCGATAAAATGCTTTGCTCTCATAAAGACTTACAGTCTTAAAATCTCTAAGAAGCAATTCCATTCTGTTCTGTGTGGATGCGTTGAGGCAGAATTGTCCCAGTGGTTGTGAGGATTTTGATTTTCTTTACATTGAGTTTTAATGCATACTGAAGACTAATCTTCATTAGCAAGTCCCTCAAGTCCTCCTCAATGTCAGCAAGCAAGGTTGCTTCATCTGCATTTTGCAGGTTGTTAATAAAACTTCCTCACATCCTGATACCTCATTCTTCTTCATATCATCCAGTTTTTCTGATTATTTGCTCAGCATACAGATTGAATAAGTATAGCGAGATATACCTTTCTTTATTTTAACTGTCTCTTGATTCATGTACAAGTTCTATATAAACAGAACAAAATTCTCATTCTTCCGAAGGGAAAAATAAAATCTGACTGTAATGGATACCAGAGAGCGGAGGATTAAGGAAGAAAGGAGAAATAATAGGTAAGAGGTTAGTTTACTTGGATGAAGGAGAATATCCAACAAGAGGGAAATGGGCAAGAAATGATTCGGTGAGCAAGCTGAGAGAAGTAAAGTGGTTCTTTTACAGACCAGAGAATACCTTTCAGATTCAAGAAGTTAAACCTTGAGATAATGTTCTCTTCTTATTGATAGTTTCTATGGAAGTTTCACCAATTATCTGAATAGTACCGTTAACTGCTACATTCCCCAGTCCTGGGTCTACTCGTGAGGATCACACATTTTATCTAGTTGCCACAGCTCGGATTTTCTTGAATTAGATTTTCATTGATTTTTTTGACCTTGACATTTTTGAATGACCCAAGATTCTAGTTTGTAAAATGTCCCTTCATTTTGGGTTGTCTGAGATTTTGCTATATATTAGGTTCAGGTTAGAAGGTCTGGTAGCTTAGTGGTTGCGATGAACCAGGCTGTGGTCTGCAAGGTCAGCAGTTCAAAACCACCAGCCGCTCTGAGTAAAAGACAAGACTGTTTACTCCTGCAAACAGTTAACAGTCTCAGACACTCTCAGGGCAGTTATACCACATCCTATGGGGTCACTGTGAGTCAGCATCAACTTGATGGCGATGACTAGGCTGAGGATATGTATTTTTGGCAGGAATCGTTATAAGTATGGTGACTGCAAAATGGTGCTTTGAAAAGATAACAAACAAGAAGTAATTCCATTACTTCTGCATTCTATGGTAAAGAAGCATTTTATCACCCCCACTCCCCATTTAAGTATGTATGTTTGTGTTTATAAATATCAGTATGAGCTTACATATTCTTGATTATAATCAATTTCCATCATCATTTATTTTGATATAAAACATTCTATCTTTAGCCAATGGAAGCTGATTAAAGTTGTAAATCTCAATTTTTAGGGAGAAAGTCACAAAACCTGCGTCTTAAGGTTGCTGTACGAGTAACAGAGATGACGTGTGTGAAAGCAGCAGGTAGGCTGGTTCTGACTTCAAAACATGCAACATGGCTGCTGTCCCTGAGGTAGACTGTTGTAGCTCCACATATGTCACCTCTGTAGTTCCTATGTACACCGAGTAAACATTACTTTGTTCCATCATTTGTGTTTCTCGATATGTCTAATTTCATTGCATTAAGTGAAAGGAGGTTTGTTCTTGTTTCTGAAGGATTCTTTATGGGTTATCTGACACCAACAACATTTAGTTTAATCGAACAAGCTGTGCCTACCCAGAGGAAACGAAGGATAGTTTAACCCCTTTGAGCCTGAAATACCTAGAACTCCAGGAGCCATCATGGGCTGCCTTCCTTCAGGAAACGGAAGCCTCAGAAAGGTGAAATGTGTGCAACATGTCCCGAACGGAATGGAACGGAACGGTGGTTTTGCTCCACGAGGAGACTGGTGCCATAATCCTGAGCACGCGAGTTTGGACTAGATGTTAGGGATCACCCCACTGGTCCTGATACTGTAAAATCACCACACAAGAGCCCTATGCATTTAATGCCACATCTCTTATTTTAGAACCAATTCTTGAGGCCATAATTCTAAAAGGCAATGCATGATCAAAACAGAGGAACTCTCAATCTGCTAGACATGGCAAAGAGAGCATTTTTCATAGAGTTGTTGTTAGAGGCCGTCTAGCCAGTTCCCACCCATAGTGACCCGTGTACAACAGAATGAAGCACTGCCCGGGCCCGGGCCAGCTTCATAATTGTTCCTGTGTTTGAACCTATGTAGTCGCTAAGTGGTTTCTAGACAGCAACCAAGTATCAATTTAAATATACCCAGACACAAGTGGATTTTACAATATTTAGATACTTGTATGGTTGTTGTTGTTGTTAGGTGCCAAAGAGTTTGTTCCTACCCATAGCAAGCCTGTGTACACTGAGGGAAATACTGCGTGGCCCTGCACCATGCTCACCATTGCTCCTGTGCTCAGCCCATTGTTGCAGCCCCTGTGTCCACCCATCTCCTTGAGGGCCCTCCTCTTTCTCGCCGGCCCCTCTGCTTTCCCAATATGATGCCTTTCTCTAGGAGCTCATCTTTCCTGACAACATGTCGGAATATGGAAGACAGAGCTTCCCATTCTTGCCTGTAAGGCACATTCTGGCATTACTTCTTCCAATAGAGGGTTGTCAATATTTTTGGCAATCCATGGTACTTTCAATATTCTTCACCAGCACCATAATACAAATGCATCAGTTCTTATTCTCTCTTAATGATTTGATGTCCAATTTTCACATACATGTGAGACAAAAGCTATGGAAAACCCCGTGGCTTTGGTCCCCCACAACTTAGTCCTCTAAGTAACATCTTGCTTTTCAACATTTTAAAGAGAGCACATGCACCTAATGCAATTTGTTGCCTGATCTCTCGACTGCTGCATTCCTGAGTATTGATTTTGTATCCAAGTAAGATAAAATCCTTGTCAACTTCAATGTTTTCTCCTTTGACCATGATGTAAACTGCTAAACAATTGGTCCAGCTGTGAGGAATTTGATTTTTTTCACATTGAGTCACAATCCATACTGAGGGCTCCAATCCCTGATCTTCATCAGCAAGTGCTTCAGGTCCTCCTCACTTTCCGTCAGAAAGACTGTGTCATCTGCATAATGTAGGGTATTAGTAAGCCTTTCTCCAATATTCTGATGCCTCTTTCTTCTTCACACGAGGAGGTACACCTCAATCTGGATTTTTCCCCCAAAGTATATATTTTTTTATTTCTTTTTTAACAAATCAACCTTATAACCTTCAAAATATTCTCCATTATACTTAATATATTTGTCAAATCTGCAATTTCATTCTTGAACATGGGAGACAGAAGCTTCTCCCCAGGTTGTCCTGCTGGCATTGTGAGGTCAGCTGCTTAGAAGCATTCTCCCCGGGGGCATTCAGCCATATGGAGCAGGCAGACTACTATCTGTCCTGTGATGTTTGGTCACCTGCAATCAGGGGGCTTGCACACCCCTAAGTATATGGAGGCCTTGGTCAGAAATAAAGAGGTCTTTCCTCTCTCCTCCTCCCACTCTCTGCGCAGACTTGGCTGCTGTGATCATGCTGTCTTGAAGGTGAGCACGCTGTGTCAGACCATAAACTGTGTCTGACTCCTTAATTTTATCTTTTCTCTTACCTTCCTTATTCTCTATGACTTTTCTATTATCTTTATGTATTATTGTTGTTCGATTGCACCTACAGAACCCTGATATTGTTAGAGGATGGTTACTCTAACACTTGAAAACCTTTTTCAAACTCACCTGTTTGAATGGTTGACAGCATCTCCCTCCTTTTTTTCTTTACCTCGTCTGCATCGTCAAATAGCTATCCTTTCATGCCCCTCTACATTAGCAGAAACAAAAAGAAGTCACGGAGAGTGAGGTCAGGTGAGTATAGTGCATAGGGCAAGAAAGGCATGCTGTTTTTTGCTGAAAAATGGCACACTGACATGGCTGTGTGAGCAGGTGCATTGTTGTGGTGGCAAAACCAGTCCCCTGTCTGCCACAAATCAGGTCTTTTTGTCCCACACTTTTACACAATCTTTTCAGAACATCTGACCTGGTGGAATGAACTCCAAATGCACTATGAGTCGACATTCATCAATCAACATTTCACCACTTTTGAAATGAGAAAACCACTCATATACTTCAGTTTTCCCATAGTGTTGTCCTTATAAGTTGTGTTCAACATCACAATGGTTTCTGTGGCATTTACTGCAGGCTGTTGTTTTAAATCTACCATCACAAAAAAACAAGGTTTGAGTGAAACTCCTTTTTACAAAATATTTCACTGTGACAAGAGAGAACTTTCCCAGGTGAAGGCACTGGGTGCACTAAGAGCAAGTTGCTTGATGCTGTCCTAGTGGGAAAAAATGTGTACTACAAAAGTTTCACTCTGCCCAGAGCAATTCCAGGTTTTTTTTTTGGGGGGGGGGTACACTCTCGTGTGTGTGTGTGTGTATCTACCACATGTTTGTTGTACTGTGATATATATTCATATATATAAGATAAAGAAGACCTATATATTATAAATTATATATTACAAAGCAATTAATGTAATGGAAATATATTATTTGCACATAAAGTTATAGTATGAAGCTAACGTTACAGATATAAAGGTAAAGGGATTGAATTGAAAAATAGTTCTAGGACTGTGTAATACACCTAGTAATAAAAGAAGTTATTACCAAATAGTGGAACTTAAGATGATTTTTACTTTATTTTCTGAGTTTGTAAAGTCTAAATTATACTCATAGTTTACATTATAAAAATTTTAAATGATTTTAAATGATAAAATTTGGAATGCTTTTATATTCAAAATGTATTACTCAGTTATAGTGTATCCTGATAATATTTTATAATTACTACAAAAAATTTTCCAGGGCCTTAAACTGCTAATAAAAATAGAAGCGCCATGGAAAAGCCTACAGAATATAGACCCACATCTTCAAAGAAATGAATTTCTAAAATCTTAGGGGAACCTGTGTAAATGTAGTACATTCTAGGTTTAAAGGAAAAATGTGAAGCAATTCAAGATACTCCAGAAGCACAGGCAAGAAGGTGAAAGCGCGGATGTTTCACTGAGACAAGGGGCCAATAGAACTTACTCTATGGGTGTTTGAGGAGCAACATCGTCAGAATGGAGGGAAAACAAAGGTATTTACTGCATGTAAATGTCCTCTGTCCTTGTTCGGGGCAATCCAGCAGAGATGGACATGTGCACAGAATACCATTGAAGATGGTGGCAAGTCACCCACAGGAGTAGGCATGACCTAAGAACTCATACTTTCCAGCGAGCCTTCTATTGTCAGAGGACTGTCTAAGTCAGATAAATGCCACGTCCACTCAGACCCAGCTCTTACACCAGGGCGGCCAATCCAATGATCTCGGAGCAAGAATAACAGAAGGAGCATACAAGGACACATCCGGCAGTTTCTCACAGGCAAAAAGAAGGGGGAACTACAGACATTCCCCACGATCACCTCTCCTCTCCTCATGTGTCAGTGGCTCCCATCCGAGCTCACAGCCATAGAGTTAATAACAAGTCACAGTCACCCTATGGACAGGGCAGAGCTGCTCTATAGTGTTTCTAAGGTTACAGTCTTCATGTAAGCAGGCTGCCACATATTTCTCCAGCAGAGCAGTCAATGGACCTTTCCTTTCTGTAAATAGCTGAGCACGTGACCACTGTACCATCAGGGCTCCTTCCCAAAAGAACAGTCTGTACTTATTGCGCATTTACAGTCTAGCAGGCACTGTTCTAAGCCACTTGCACCGTGGAGGTGCTGTTGGGTAAGCACTGGGCTGCGAACTGCATGGTCAGTGACACAAACCCGTCAGCCAGGCTGGCTGTGCCCATAGACTCGTGGCTTCTACAACCATGTATGAGTCAGAACAGACAAGACAGTGGTGGGTTTGGTTGTGGGTTAGAAAGAGGAGCTGCATGAGGAGCATGTGTAAGGTCTGTGTGTGAAGTGGCAGAGGCCTATGGGGATGGCAGTGCCAGTAGAGATGCCCAAAAGCACAGCCCTGAGACAAGGAGATGGAGCAGTGGCCTTATGCTCGACAGAACAAGTACAGCTGCACCCCTTCAGGCCTACAACTGGACTGGCTTGCAGAATGACACCCCCTTCGGACATTTATCAGCACTAATCAAAACAAAACAGACAAACAAAAAAACAGATTCACTAATTTTCAGTCGACCTGACTCGTAGCAATCCTAAAGACAGAGCAGAATTGCCTAAATTGTTGCCCAGGCTGTGAATTCCACTGCAGCAGAAAGAGCCGTCTTTCTCCCATGGCAAAGCGTTTGCTTGAAGACATGGTGTCAGGGGCAAGTGGCTTGGTAAACTGTATTCCAATAAAAGGCAGCACCCTGAAAACGCTGGCTTCTGCTGGAACTTAGTTAGCGTCACGCCAGAAGCAGGAGAGCTTAGAAAAGAAGTGCAGCCTGCTACTCTCAAACACTTGGCACTGGATGACCGAAGAGGGTCGTTACACAGAGGTGAGACTCTAGATATTTTGCTATGTTCTTGTCAATTTATGACAAGAATAATCTAAAGTATTCTTGTCTTGGAGAGTGCTCCAATAAATTATTCTCTTAAGGGAGTAAATAGCCAGAGAAGTCTAAAACACAATGCATATAATCATTGAGTGAATAGCTCTAATTAATTGCACAGAAACCGTTATCCGCATGTGTTCGCCTTTCTTGACAGAACTGCACTTGAATGACTCTGAAAGGTAGCTACCGCAGCCCACTGAGAATGGATTTTCTCCACATTAAAATGTACATGGTATTATGGTCTCCAGCAAGGAGGAATGTCTCAGTGTTCGCTGCTACTCAGTTATGTCCTAATAGAAAAATTACGCTAGCTAAAGATGACAGCCCATGTCCAGAGAAGGCAAGTGTATTTGCCACATTCCGGGGTTCTTAGAACATCACTAGGGGAGTTGGTTAGGAATTAAAACGCTCCCAATGACAAGAAACATTCCCTGTTGGCTCAAACTTTTAGTCCAAGAGAGATCCAAATGAATATGCAACCGAGTGCAGCTGTTGTCCCAGAAACATGTGGAAGAATTTCAAGTGGAATGAGTCACAACAGCAAGGATGGGTTTTGGATAAAATGATCTTTGAATAAAAAATAAGTGGAAAATACAATAAAGAAGTTTTTACTAGAGGAAACAAGGAGTCTTGAATGAGATGATAAAAAAAATCTAGATGTATCAAATACCAGAGAGTCATAAAAACACTTGAGGTAAAGAGTGATTTGATAATGTAGTATCTTTAAGAGACAATATAGTTGCAGGATGAAAACGATTTAACAAGGGACTCAATAGCCACCTGAGAAACCAGTCTTCTCTGGTTTATTCTGAAAATGGGACAATTCTTAATGAAGATAGAAAAAAGATATTGCTAAGTCTCAATGTTGAAACTGTTAGGAAAGATTCCTGGCCTGGAATCTTGGAGTTGAAGGTGTTGCCCAGGTCCACAGCTACACAAGCATTGGCCCGTTCATTAGGAAGTTTGATTCTGAAAGTTGGAAGAAGGTAGCCATTACTGAACGTTTCTTTTTTACTTTGGTGGCTCTGTGGAGAACAAGATAAACCTTTATGCTCTCTTCTGGACTATTCCTTAACTGGTCCCCAGGTCACCCAGAGACTGGAAAGGCAGATTCCAAAGATATACCTAGGCTTCTCAATGTTAATCCCCCTCGCGAGATGCAGGGACCCAGGCGCAGCATTACCATTCCTTTCTTAGAATGAAGCATCGTGTGCGGATCCTCTGTGGAATATCAATGACTGTTAACAGCATTGGAAAAACGGACTCACGGTTGCCTGTTTGTGCCCGCCCTCAGAGGATGCATAGGGTGTTTTTAGAAATAGACTGAAGGGAAAAAAAAGCAGTAAAGAGAATGTAAAATGAACAGAAGAGAAACAATAAATGTCCTGGCGTCGTCTTCCTCAGAAGAGAAGATGACACAGGCAATGTAACAGATTGCAGGTGTTTAATATGCCAGTTGTGGCGATGACTGGCAAATAAGGGCCCTCAGAATGATTAATCCTCTCCACAATACCTCTGGGCTGCACGCGACCTCAGAGCTGTTCAGTATGCCAGCTCCATTGTTGAGTTCTGGACTCGGAGGCCCTCTGGTGGCCGTCAGTCTCATGAAGAGAAAAAGAAACAACTGCTATTATTTGGAAGAATTTAAACCGAGGATTTCAAACGTGACAGTCTGAAGGTTGACCACTATTTTGATTTGAGATAGCTATGGAATTTTGGAGTGACTGAAAAGGCGAGTGGAGGATGTACAAGAGACAACACCGTCGATGCTCTTGACGTATTTGTATGAGTTAATATTTTAGGAGCTTCCTGTATGAAAATGATGGAGATATTTAATACACACTGTTCCAGGAACTGTAATTCTCCCACCCTCTCCTCTCCATCTTACTATGTTGGGTAGGTGTAAAATAGTGTGTAAGAGCATTTGGCTCAGTAAGGCACAGTCTGCTTACCTTTCATCAGTCTGCACAAAGGAGATCCTAATGACAACAGACAGGGAGGAGGAGGACAGCCTTAGGGGGGAGCAGAAAAGTGCACGATGCTTGCCAGTGTGGATCTTACTTCCTCAGACATCTTAATCCCTTCAGAATAGTAGGTGGGACTGGAAGTGTGTTCTTCTGAGAAGTACTCAACTCAGAAAAAACTGCTAATAACTAGGCAGTTCTCCTGGACAAAAAAATCCATAGTATAAAATATATAATAAAAGGACCATGCCTATCAGAGACTTCATTGTATCTCCCAATATAGAATTCTCAAAGTATGTCCTCCTGGTAGAAAAAGAAAAACAACAAGAAAGGAAAGTGAGTATTGTAGCAACAGCTTTCCTCTGCACTATATGGAACAGTACTCCTGGATTCTTTGTTATACACCCTTTTCATCTGGGTTGGAGAATGTTGCTAGGTGTCATGGAGTCCTTTCCCACTCAAAGCGACTCTGGGGGCAGCAGAACCAAACACCGCCTACTCCTGTGCCATACGTTCTATTGTAATTATGCCTGAGCTCATTGCTCTGGCCTCTGTGGCCATGTAGTTGTTGAGGGTCTTCTTTTTTTGCTGAGTGTATTTCACCAAGCGTGAAATCCTTTTCCAGGGACTTGTTTCTCCTGGTTATATGCCCAAAATATGTGAGACAAAGTCTCGCCATCTTCCTTTCTAAAGAGCATGCTAACTGCTCTTCTTCCAGGACAGAGTCGTGTTTTCCTCTGGCATTCCATGACCTTTCTCATACTTCTTGCCAACACCATCATTTGATACATCAATTCTTCTGAGGACTTCTTTGTTCATTATCCAGCTTTCACAGGCATTTAAGGATATTGAAAATACGATAGCTGTGTCACGCCTACTTTCATCCTCAAAATGGCATCTGTGCTCTTTCACACTTTAAAGAGATCTTCTGCAGCAGATTACCCAATGTACTGTCTTTTGATTTCTTGACTGCTGCTTCTGTAAGAATTGATTGTGGACCCAGGTAAAATGTCCTCGACAACTTCAGTATTGTCTCTGTTTATTATGATGTATCTTGGTCCGGTTGTGAGGAATTTTGCTTTTTGTTGTTACAATGAATTGCCATCCATATTGAAGGCTAAAGTCTTTGATATTGTGATAGTTAGATTTATTGTATCAACTAGGCCAATAGGAACATGTGGGTGGAGTTTAATCAGGTTGCAACTTGATTGGAGGATGACCAAAATAAATAAAGACAGCTGGCATCCCATCTCTCTCTTGCTCCCTAGTGATCAGATCAGTATGCTGTTGTTTTAGCTATTTATTTGCCTCAACCTGAGTGCTGCACTACCTGTGGATAAAGTCAACCTGTGGATGTGTCACTAGAGCTTGAGGCTCCTTCAAGACCTGCTTTGCCACAGTGCTGGTGCATATATTGCTTGAGCTTGAGGCTGGTGAATCCTGTCGCTGTGCTTTAGTTTGAGATCCCATCAGGGCCTGCTTCCCTAAGCTCCCAATCTACTAACTCTTGCTGGCCCATCCTGCTGTCTGCTGCCAGTGGGCAGACTCTGCTTGCCTTGCCTGTGGGAAGACTCTGTTGTCTACTTCATTGACCTTGGACCCAGTAATCCACATGAGTTGAAGGACTTCCAATACATTAACTCTTGCACAAAAGTGAGTTGAACTGAGCCCACTGTACTCTCGTGTGGACTAATTAATTGTTATATTCCTTCTTGCTGTATATATATAATCATAAGTGTCCTGGTTTTGTTTCTCTAGAGAACTATACCTAACACAGATATCCATCAGAAAAGCTTCAAGTACTCCCCACTTTCAAAAAACCAGGCTATGTCGTCTTCTGCCTGTTCCAGGTTGTTAAAAAGTCCATTTTCCCCGACTATCTGTTCAGCACACAGATTAAATACGTATGATGAAAAGGTTCAACCCTGACTTACAGCTGTCCAGATTTTAAACCTTACTCCGTCGGGAGGACTTCCTTTTGGTCTATGTACAGATTCAGAATGATCATAGTTAATTGCTTTGGAAATTTCCTTCTTCCCAATGTTACCAATGCTTTTTTATAGTTCACTCAGTCAAATGCCTTTGTGTAGTCATTAAAGCCAAAGTAAATATCTTTCTAGTATACTCTTTCCACCAACATTTATCTGATATCACCAGTGATACCCCTTGTGCCACGTGCTCTTCTGAATCCAACTTGATTTTTTAACAGCTTCCTGTTGATGTGCTGCTGCAACCATTTAGAAATTATCATCAATTATCAAAACGTCACTTGCATGGTGATATTAATGGTATTGTTCAATAATTTCCACTTTCTTTGGAACAGGCATACATATGGATCTCTCCCAGTCTCTTGGCTAGTTCCAAATTCTCCCAGTCTCTTGGCCAGGTCCAAGTGTGTCCAAATTCTTGGCATAGACTCGTGAGTGCATCGGCTTATTGAAGCATTTTAACTAGTATTCCATCAATTCCTGGTAACTTGTTTTTTCTAATGCATCTCGAACTTCTTCCTTCAATACCATTGGTTCTTAATGGTATGCTACCTCCTGAAATGGTCAAATGTGGACCAATTCTTTCGGGTACAATGACCTTTTGTTTTTTTTTCCATCTTCTTTTGGTACGTCCTGAATTGCTCTGTATTTTGTCCACAGAATCCTTCAATATTGCAATTGGAGCCTTGAAAGTAAGAGACTAGAAGGAGAATAATGTCAGATAGAATGTGCCTATTATCAATTTCCCCCAAATTACATCCTCTTGAGACTACTGGGTAGTCAGAAAGAGGCTGAAAAGGAATACAAAACCAACAAGAAGTCGTTTTCTGACACCCAACAGGCATGCATTGTATTTATTACGAGGCAGGGGGTGAGGGGTGGTGAGGGCAACAACCCAAACTCACTGCCATCAAATAGATGATGACTACTTAAAGAACAGGGTAGATCTGTCCCTGTGAGTCTCTGAGACTATAATTCTTTATGCGAATTGAAAATCCTGTCTTTCTCCCACAGAGCAGCTAGTGGTTTCGAGCTGCTGGTCTTGCAATTAGCAGCCCAATGCGTAACCACTTTGCCAGCAAACAGAAAGGGGTCATTATATTCCTTGTTTTTAAATATACTGTTGAGATGATTTCAACTTATAATGACCCTAGGACATGGTTGGACTGCTGCATAGTGTTTCCTAGGCAGCAATCTTTACAGGAAGAGATTTTTGTAAAGTTCTTTCTCCGATAGGGAAGTTAATGGTTTTGAATCACCAACCTTTTAGTTAGCAACCTAGTGCTTAAAATTACAACACCAAGGCTCTTTATTAAATTCCCTATTATTTGCAAATGAAGGGCAGATTTCTTTAAAGCTAAACATCCCTCTTATTATACTATATATGATGTGTGTATTTACTCATTAAAATTAAGTATTTCAAGATAAAATTAAGACAAAGATATCTTTTTAAAAATACATATCCAACAAGTGTCATTAAAGATAGTATGCTAGATATCTGTGTTTATCTACCTTTCTCCTAAATCCTTACTAGATCAGTAGTAAGGGGCTTTAAAAATTACCCATAACAACAGCATAGAACAGAGACCATCAATTTGAAAGAAATTTCAACAAATTTCTGGAAGGCAGAAAGGCAAAAGATACTGTTGACTAAATTGGCTGAGTAGGAGGAAGATGCAGTGTAGAATCTGTGCTGGGTGTGCAGCTGCCAAGGAAGCTGACAATCTGCCCAGCGGATCATTGGAAAGTCTCAAGGCCTGGTGTAGATTGAGAAAGATGGGAGGTTAGTAGAAAGCCTGAATACAGATTATCTCTGGCAGGCTGAAGACAGACATTGATTGCTATTGTGCTTCTCTCTAAAAAGAGCCCGTGTGGTGTGTTCTTGAGTTAAGTTGCTAACTTTGAAGTTAGTAGTTCAAACTTTTGAGTATCTCCATGGGGAAAGATGGGGCTTTCTGCTTCAGAAACCCACAGGAGCAGTCCTACTCTGTCCTACAAAGTCACTGTGAGTAGGTATCAATGTGCTTTCTCCCTAAGGAGAACCGCATTATCTGAGAAAATGGAGACATCCAGTGGGAACACTGTTCTATCAAGCCCACTGGTTCCTGGAATTTGGAGGTCACTCAGCTTACTGCCTTTGAGCTGAGCTGTCCACTCACATTAAAGCAGTAGGAAGCATTAGAGTCGGAGGAGAATGTTAGACATGGTTAGAAACCAATAGACAATGTTGTGGTAGGAAAAGAGATTAGCGGTGTCAATGATCTCATTTGGCTTGGACCACAATCAATATTCACGGTATTATTGGTCAAGAAATGAAGCAATGCATTGCATTGGGCAAATTCCCTGCAGGAACACTAACTATAAAGCATTAAAGAGAAGATACGACACTGTGAGAAATAAAGTGCGCCTGATCCAAAGCAGGGTGTTTTCAATTGCTCTATATGCATATGACAGTTGGACATTGAATAAGGAAGATCAAAGAAGAATCAGTGGATTTGAATTGTGGTGCTGGAAAAGAATATTGAGAATAGAGAAGACTGAAGAATTGATGCCTTTGTATTTTTGTTTTAGAAAAGAATTTTGAGTATGCCATGGTCTGCCCAAAGAACAAACAAATCAGTCTCAGAAGAAGGAGAGCCAGAATGCTCCTTGGAAGCAAGTGGCCAGACTTTGTCTCATGTACTTTAGACATTACCAAGAGAAGCAAGTCATAGAAAAGGACACCATGCCCGATAAAGTAGAGAGTCAATCAATGCCCTAAACAACTGGCTTCCATTTACTTCTCCGGCCTTTGAAAAAAGAAAAAAAATGACAGAAGCTCCTGCAGAATTGAATTTGCATTAGAATGATTCTTCTATGATAGAACTTAGTAAAAGAAGGATGACAAGGAAGTGTGGGTAAGGGATATATAGATAGACCTCCCTGAATGGGCCAAGAAAGTAAAGATAATTATGTATCATGTGAACGCTTACCAAAGGGCTACATCTGAAGAGGAGGACTTTAACAACCACGTGGTTAAGATGACACACTCTGGAGAGACTAGTCCTTTTTCCTCTGCCACTCCTGTCATCATCCAATGGGCACATGAACAAAGGGGGCATGGTGGCAGGGATGGAGGTTATCCATGAGTGAAGCAATATGCACTTCTACTCACAAAAGCTGACTTGGCCACTGCCACTGCCGAGTGCCCCATCTGCCAGCAGCAGAAGTGAACATTGAGTCCAAGTTATGGGACCATTCTTCAGGGAGATCAACCAGCAACCTGGTGGCAGGTTGATTATATAGGATCACTTCCGTCACAGAGAGGACGGCATTTGGTTCTTACCGGAATAGACACCTACTCTAGATATGATTTCCCTGCATGCAGTGCTTCTGCCAAAACTCCCATTCGTAGACTTACAGAATGCCTCATCCACCAGCATGGTATCCTACATAACATTGCTTCAGATCAAGGAACTCACTTCACAGAAAATCAAGTGTAGTAATGGGCCCATTCCCATGGAATCCACTGGTCATATCATGGTTCTCATCATCCTGAAGCCTTTGGCTTGATAGAACTAGGGAATGGCTTCCTAAAGACACAAATATGGCACCAGCTAGGTGCCAACAACTTGTGGGGCAATGCTTTACAGGAGGCTGTGTATGCTCTAAACCAGCGGCCAATATATGGTACTGTGTTTCCAATAGCCAGAATTCATGGGTCCAGGAACCTAGGGGTAGAAGTTAGAGTGGCACCACTCACTATTACTCCTAGGGATCCACTTGCAGCATTTTTGCTTTCTGTCCCAGCAACCCTGTGTTCTTCAGGCCTGGAGGTACTGGCCCTGAGAGAAGGAACTCTCCCACCTGGAAACATAACATGGATCCCACTGAACTGGCAGGTGAGAATGCACCCTGGCCACTTTGGGCTTCTCATGCCTTTGGATCAACAGGTCAGGAAGGGTGTCACTGTACTGAGTGGGGTGATTGATTTGGATTACCAAGAAGAAATTGGACTGGTACTACATAATGGAGGTAAAGAAGAATATGTCTGGAATCCAGGAGATTCTGTAGGCCGTCTCTTAGTACTACCATGCCCTGTGATTAAAGTAAATAGTAAACTACAGCAACTCAATCCTGACAGGACATCTAGTGACTCAGACCCTTCAGGAATGAAGGTCTGGGTCACCCCATCAGTCAAACAACCATGGCCAGCTGAGGTATCTGCCAAGAGCAAAGGAACATAGAATGGGTAGTAGAAGGTAGTTCTACCTATCAGTTATGACCATATGATCAATTGCAAAAGCAAAGTTTGTGATTGTCAGTTTATCTTCTTTATATGTGTTTATTGAATATATTTCCTTTGTTTATGTATGATGTTAGGTATAATTGTGATTTCATTAATGTTTGGAATTCATATATGGCTAAATAATTGTGTACAGGTGCCAAGGTGGCAAGGGTGGACTGGGATAGGTGGACTTATTGTGTCAACCTGGCCAATAGGAACATCTGGGATTAATAAGGTCACAGTTTGATTGGAGGGCAAAGAGATAAATGGCTCGGCAAGGCCTGCCTCTCTCTGCCTTGCTCTCTGTTGATTGGACCAGTGAGCAGCTGCTTTAGGTAGTTCTCTGCCTCAGCTTGTGAGATACACTACCTGCAGGATAGTCAATCCATGGATCCTGTCACTAGAGCTTTAGGTTCCTTTGAGTCCTGCTTTGCCATGCTGCTGGTGAATATATTGCTAGAGCTTGAGGATGGTGGATCATGTCATCCTGCATTGCTAGAGTTTGATATCCCATCTAGGCATTCTTTGTTAAGCTCCTGAGCTGCGGACTGTTGGTGACCACCCTGCTGTTAGCTGCCTGTTGGTGGACGGCCTGCATTGCCAGAGAGAAGACTTAGCTGTCTGCTTCTTTGACTTTGGACCCAGCAGACCTCATGAGTTGAAGTACTTCCAGTATATTGACTGTTCCATGGATGTGAGTTGAACTGAGCCCTCTGTACTGCTGTGTGGACTAATTAGCGGTTATATTTCTTTGTACTGTATAAAACTATTATCTATACAAAATCATAAGTGTCCTGGTTTTGTTTCTCTAGAGCAGTGATTCTCAACCTTCCTAATGCCATGACCCTTTAATACAGTTCCTCATGTTGTGGTGACCCCCCAACCATAACATTATTTTTGTTGCTACATCATACTGTCATTTTGATACTGTTATGAATCAGGTCAGGTGACTCATTGAAAGGGTCGTTTGACCCCCAAAGGGATCACAATCCACAAGTTGAGAACCACTGCTCTAGAAAGTCCTGCCTAACACAATACCCACTTTGCCTACATTTACAGTCGACTGCCTCCTCAGTCATTTAACCTATGTTCATAAATTTTTGGTTTTTTTCCTCTGCTAATCATAAAAATACTGGGACATTGTATTTACCACTTGGTACTTGAACTGGAAGAGCAGGCACAGCTTACATTTGCATGTGGACTACTCAAGAAGACAATGAGAAAACACTTCATCTTTAGTTATGCAGCAGATGTTAAAATTAATTAATCTCTCATGAAGTAAGGAAGCAAACAAGCATTCTAAAGAGAACATATTTAGAGAGATAAAGAGGGTGAAGGAGTGAGGATAGAGAGAGATAAAGAAATGAAGGGAGAGGAGGAGGAGATAAAGAAGGGGATGGAGGACAAAAGGGGGGCAGAGGGAGGATGAAGATGTAAAGCAGCAATTTAAGGAAAGCAAAAAGCTATACAAAAAAGAAGACATGTAAGACCTTTGTTTTCCATCAGTGAATACTACATCCATCTGTTTTTCTATGTCTTCAGGTTCCCAACTCACAGTGATCCTATGTGCAACAGAACATAACCCTGCCCAATCCTACACCATCCTAACAATGATAGTGTTCAAGATCATTGCTGCAGTCCCTGAGTTCATCCAGCTCGCTGGACAGCTTCTTTTTCCATTTACCGAGCACAGTGTCCTTCCCGCAGGACTGATCCCACCTGTTGACTTGCTTTAAGAATGGTGAAGCCGAGTCTCACTCTCCTTGCTTTCAAGGAACATTTTGACTGTACCTATTTCAGTCCATTAAAAACAAAACAAAGCAAAAGAACCTCAAACTCACAGCCATAGTGTCAATGCCGACTTCTCAGAAGCCTGAAGGACAGGGTAGAACTGCTCCCATTGGACACTGTTTAGCACAGTGGTTCTCAGCCTTCCTCGTACCATGGCCCTTTCATCCAGTTCCTCATGTGGCGGGAATCCCCCAACCATAACATGATTTTTGTTGCTACTTCTTCACTGTCAATTTGCTACTGTTAGGAATCATCATGTAAATAGCTGATATGCAGGATGTATTTTCATTGTTACAAATTGAACATAATCAATCATAATTAAAGCAAAGTAATTTATCAAAAACCAATATGTAACAATATGTTGTAAAATATTTATGTGTTTTCTGATGATCTTAGGTGACCCCTGTGAAAGGGTGGTTCGACCCCCAAAGGGGTCAGGACCCACAGGTGGAGAACCGCTGGTTTATGGGAATAGAAAGGTTCATCTTTCTCTCGCTGAGCAGCTGGTGGTTTCTTTTTTTAAAAAACATTTTATTAGGGGCTCATACAACTCTTATCACAATCCATACATATACATACATCAATTGTATAAAGCACATCCATACAGTCCCTGCCCCAATCATTCTCAAAGCATTTGCTCTCCACTCAAGCCCCCTGCATCAGGTCCTCTTTTTTCCCCCCTCCCTCCCCTTTCCCCCCTCCCTAATGTGCCCTTGGTAATTTGTACATCGTTATTTTGTCATATCTTGCCCTATCCAGAGTCTCCCTTACCCCCCTTCTCTGCCGTCCCTCTCCCAGGGAGGAGGTCACATGTGGATCCTTGTAATCAGTTCCCCCTTTCCAACCCACTCACCCTCCACTCTCCCAGCATCGCCCCTCACACCCTTGGTCCTGAAGGTATCATCCACCCTGGATTCCCTGTGCCTCCAGCCCTCATATGCACCAGTGTACAACCTCTGCCCTATCCAGCCCGAGCAGCTGGTGGTTTCTAACGGATTACCTTGCAGTTAGAAGTCCAATGTTTAGCCACTACACCACAAAGCTTCCCACAGTGTACTCATTATTCTTAACCAAAACTAAAATTCAAATGCATCAACTCATTATTTGCATAATCAATAAATTGTGGCATGTGTATAGTTCTAAAAATATAAATGTGACAATAGCTATAAAAAGATCTAAAAACAAGAGTTATTATAACTGGGAAAGGCAAATAGTACTGGCAACATTAATAAAAATCACTTGTGTTTTTGCTCTAAACTCTTCTAGACAATTTTATTTTGAAACAACTGTGCACATATACTATTGATTAGGTAAATGTTTTTTAAAGGAGTGCACAAAAATGTATTCCAATTTTGTTTATTTTCTCTGTCTAAAAACATTGTTTCCTCACTGCTGTATTTTAAGCCTGGAAGACTTGGAAATTACAACCTATAGGAATAAACATAACAGCATCATCACACACTAATCAATAAAAGTAATGTCAGAAAAACAATGTGAAGGCAAAGGATAATTGAAACAGGATGTTAGTGGTAAAATATGTGCCTGGATATGGTCCCAGTCCTTTAGAACTTATACTTTTATAAGATTGGCAAAAATCATTGCCAGTAAGTAAAAGATAAGTCAGAAAACAAATACCATAAGATATTAAAGAGAAGTACAACTATATTGCATCAAGAGTTCAAAGGAGGTAATATTTCATGATGTGATAAAAATTCAATATGAGTGATGCTAGATATTGTAGAGACCTAACAGGGCAAGACAGCCAGCTGTACACTAGCCAAGAATTTCTTTGGGGAGAAAAAGAAAGTGTATTACTCAAGCATTCCTTAAGCAAGACTGCAAGATATTTGGGAGAGATCTTAATAACAAATGTCAAAATGATCAATATAAGTTTTAGATGCTGTCAGACTTTTTTTCATTTCTTTCATCTTTTTCTCTTTCCTTTTCTTTCTTCAACTGTATGTTTTCTTATTGCTTGGACTAGGACGTGGATGGTTTGCCTAATTATATGGGTTGGACCACGGAAGGGAAGCCTGGGGAGAAGGCAATGGAGCCAATTGTAGAGAGGTAGAGAGAGAAGGAGCTGGGGAGAAGGATGTAGTGAGCAGCCATCATGGACAGGGGAACAACTAGAGAAGTAGAACCAGCATCTAGAAAGGGTACAGATCCTGTGAGTATTAGAGCAACACCAAGCTAGTGGAGAGGAAGCACTAAGAGGTGGAAGAAGGGGGAACGTGATGGTGGGGCAGGAGGAGGTAAAAGCAAAGGCATAGATAAGGAGATTAACAGAGGTGTGCACTTATGCAAAGACATTAATCCATAACAATAGTGGTATTTGCCTATGTACATATATTTATAAGGCAATACACTGAGGCTGCAGATGGGCCTTGGGCCTCGGCTCATACCTCCCTCAATACAAGAGCACTTTGTTCTAACAAATTGGCATTCTGTGATGCTCCCCTCATGCCCCCCTCCCACACACCACAATCACTGAAGACAAAATGGGTGCATAAGCAGATGTGGTGAAGACAGAGGATGATCCCCAGCTATTAACAGATATAGTGTCTGGGATCTTAAAGGATTGAAGTTAACCAATCGGCCACCCAACAGTGAAGCAACAAGCCCACATGGAAGAAGCACACCAGCCAGTGTGATTGGGAAGTGTCATTGAGACAGGGCAATGGGCATCAGACGATTCACAACAAGCAGTAAACAAACAAACCAAAATGCATTGGTGAGGATGAAGGGGAGTCAGAGCAGAGAACCAAAACCCATCTATGGACAATGGAACATCCCCCCCACAGAGGGGTTGCAGGGAGGGGGTGAGTCAATCAGGATGCAGTAGAATGCTAATGGGTCATGCAATTTACCTCTGTTCCCTGGAGACCTCCTCACCCTCTGCTATCACAACCTCAGTGCCGCCTCCCAACTAGACTAGACGGGAGCATGTACATAGGTATAGGCAAGAGATAAAACTCAAAAACAGGGACCTAGGAACAGGAATGGCAATAGAGATACTGAAAGGGTAGGAAGTCAGGGAGAGGTGGGAAAGGAGAGGGGCACGGATCACAATGAATGGCATGTAACCACAAACCCCCAGCCAGGGGGAAGAACAACAGAAACCACAGGAGAAGGGAGACAGCGGTCAGTGTGAGATTTGAAAGCAATTAACAATCTGCAATCTATCAGGGGGCCATGAGGGTTGGGGTGGGGAGCGGGCGGGGGAAGAGGAACTGATCCCAAGGGTTCATTGGAAAGTAAATGTCTAGAAAAGAACGATGGAATATATGTAGGAATAAGTCGGATACAATTGATATGTTGTTTGTAACAAGAGTTGTAAAAGCCCCCAATAAAATGATTTAAAAAGAGAGAGAGAGAGAGAGAAGGATTTATAATACAAATTTTGGGAGGAGCACAATTTAATCTGTATCATCAAGTAAAAAACAAATTAAACTAAGATGGAAATACCAAAAAAAAAAAGTTAGAATATCTAACAGTGCCAGACTTAGAAAGCATGAGATGTTACGGGCTTTCTGAACTACTGCTGGTAGATATCAAACCACGAAGCATTTTACAGAGAAAGCTGATCATTTCAAGTGAGCTAAACCGAAGTGCACTCTACCAACCTGGGATTTCTACTTCCAGACAGATCCAAGAGCGCTATTTCTGCATATGCACACAAAGAAATAACAGGATGGTGTACTGCAGGTTTCCTTTTCAATAGGGGAAGAAGTTGAAACTTCCTGAATCTTGAGCTATAAGAGTATAGATAAAAAACACTTTGAAACACATAATAAAATATAGCCCAGACTTTAGGGAAGAAAAGTAGTGGAATGAGTGTGATTCATAGGTATGTTCTGTGAAAATTCTTTGAATAAAGAATATATAAACAACTTGAGCAAAATTATAATGCTTATAAGTATACTTGATATAAGTTGTAAAATTGACAATTGAATGTGCTCCCTCATCACAGTGACTTTTCTTATTACAATGAGAAGATACTAATATATCTTCTTCTGATTCTCCTAATCATGATATTGATAGACTGCTTTCAATCCTGAGTCCACTATTATTTCTTCTTTTTTCTCCATTCTCACATGAAAATCAGTCCTCCCAGGCTGTCTAACTATTATATTTATTTCCATCATTTACACTAGTTCTTTTTCAAATAGAGCTGATGTATATCTATAAGAAAAGAAAAAAATAGAAAGTAAACATGAATGGCCCAGATGCTTTGCCACTTTCTTTCTTTTAACCTCCTGTCTTTATAAGTAAATCACACATTTTC
This sequence comes from Tenrec ecaudatus, assembly GCF_050624435.1. Taxonomy (NCBI): domain Eukaryota; kingdom Metazoa; phylum Chordata; class Mammalia; order Afrosoricida; family Tenrecidae; genus Tenrec; species Tenrec ecaudatus. Next base: position 54,578,829 of record NC_134531.1, on the reverse strand, counting down.
ATTGTTCTACATCCAGAGCTTTACAGATTATGCCCCCTCAAGGAAGAGCTATGGATATACAATCATACTATGTATAAAACTATGTCAAATGAGTGCTATTACATGAGCCAGTCAATTTACCTCTGTAGAAATCATTTCTTTAGGAAAATAAATACAAGACTAGTCCCAAGAAGATGGAGATTAAAGATGTTTTAAATGTCCAAACTTTCAATGAATTATATTTCTTTGAAGGTCACCTCTCACCCATAAAACACCCAAACTCACTGCTATTGAGTTGATGATGACTCATTACGCCCCTGCAGGGCAGGGTAGAACTGCCTTTGTGAGTTTGAGATTATGACTACGAGTAGAAAGTCCTGATTTTCTCCTTTAGATCAGTTGGTTTTGAGCTGCTGTCTTTGTGGTTAGTGGTTAGCACCCCCTCCACGCCCACCCCTTTCATGTCAGGGCTCTGTAATTCACTGCAATAGCCACACAGAACTCAGAGTGCAAAGGAAAATGGCAAGTCTTACATCCAAAGCTCGTTGGCTATCTGGAAGTTCATCCTCAAGCAAATCTCAAGAACTGCAGGTCAGGCAGAGAGAGGCAAACCGCATGCAGGGTCCAAAGAATTTTCTCCAATCCTCTCTCCTCTCTTGCTAGTAGTGAAATCCAACTTGTGCTTCTGAGATGGTTTGTTATACACAGAATGATGGCAATCCTCCTAGCACAGCTAACACACAGAGCTGAATCATATAACCCAATCAGTCTATCCCTGCCTTTTTGCCGAGAGAGAACAGTCATTGGTAGAAATAACAAAGACTATGACTCTCTGGTTAGGTGCCATCTAGTCCGTTCCAACCCAAGGGTACCCTGTACACAACAGAATGAAACGCTGCCGGGTGCTGCACCGGCCTCACAAACTTTCTTATGGTTGAGTCCATTGTGCCAGCCATTGTGTCAAGCATCTCCTAGAGGGCCTTCCTCCTCTTCTCTGTTCCTCCACTTCTACAAGGTTGATGTCTTCCTCCAGGGGCTGGTCTCTTCTGACAATATATTCAAAGTATGTAAGATAGTCTTCCCATCAAAGCCTCGAAGGAGCACTCTGGCCATACTCCTTCCAAGAGAGACTGCGTGTTCTTTTGGCAGTCGATGGTAGTTTCAACATTCTCTTCCAGCATCTCAGTACAGATGCATAGATTCATCTTCTTTCTTATTCAATGTCTAACTTTCACATGCATGTGACATGAGGTATGGTAGTTATAGGATCTCATGTCAATTTGATAAGTAGAGCAAAGAGGTGGTGTCCAGCCTGTCAATCAGGTCACGGTCCGATGGTACCTCCTTATGGGTGTAACCTTCTCATAAGGAAGATCCTCGTAACCTCCCTTTCCATAGCTGCCTTTGTCTTCCTGCTGGTGAGCCGTCTGGAACCTGCAAGCCCTGCAATGCTACCACTACCATTGAATCCACAAGACTTTGCACCCACTGGCCTGTGATCTTCCCACATGCTGCATTCTTGCATTTAGCTGTGTGGGTCTGAAGAGGAATTTATGGACTAGTATCAGACTTACGGCCTTGATCAGGACTGGGCTGGGAGGTTTGCTTGATATCTAATTACTTCTTAATATAAAGCCCTCCCTTACACATATATATGAGTGTCCTTGGATTTATCTCTCTAGTCAGCCCAGCCTAACACATGAGGCAATTGAAAATACCATGGCTTTAGACAAGTGTACCTCAGTCCTCAAAGTAACATTCTTTGCTTTTCAATACTCTAAAGAGGTCTTGTGCAGCAAATTTACCTAATGCAACTTCCCTTTTGATCTCTTGACTGCTTCTTCCATGAGAATTGATAGTGGATCCAAGCAAGAGTAGATACTTGACCACTTCAGTCTTTTCTGTTTCTCATGATGTTACCTATTGTTTCAGTAGGGAGGATTGGGTCTTGATGTTCATCAGCAAGTGCTTGCTTCAAGTCGTCCTGACTCAGCAAGCACGGCTCTGTCGTCAGCATATCACAAGTTGTTCGTAAAGCTTTGTCTAATCCTGATGCTCCATTCTTCTTCAGATAGTCCAGGTTCTCTGAAGACTTTCTCCGACGCAGATTGAATACACACGGTGAAAACCCTGACGCACACCTTTCCTGATATTAAACCCGATAGTATTTTCCTGTCGTGTTCACACAACTTCCTCTTGCTCCACGTACAAGTTCCACAAGAGCACACTGACGTTTTCTAGAATTCCCACTGTTCTCCATGTTATCCGCAGTGTGTAAGGATTCACACAATCAAATGTCTTGGCATAGTCAATAAAACATGGGAAAAAAATCTTTCTGGTAGACTATAACTAGAAGAGCCATAAATAATTTACTGCACTGTAACCTAATAGTCCTAAGTCACTTTTACTTGCATGCAAATATTAGTAATAAATGTCAGATTTTGTTCTCTCCGTCCCTTATCCTTTGAATTCTTTTAATAATTCAGAACTTAGGGAAGGCCAGTAAGAGTCTCTCATCAAATGCACCTAGGTTTAAGTAGTAATACTGACACCACCAGGGCATTGATGCTGCACCAATGATGCCATCAGCACTCCCACAATGAGTTAATTGTACATTATAAGCTCACCCACCCCATGAAAAACTGATGCCTTTGCCATGAGACCAGAATGACTGGATGGTGCCTGGGTCTCATTACTGAACATTCTGCTAACAATTCTCATGGAACCCAGACTATCTGGAGTCATGTAGAGTAGATGAATCCCTGAAATGATTGCTTTGGGATACCCTTCTGGTTTGGAACTAAACTTACCTGCATGTTAGAAAAATTAACTAAGATGAAACAGGAAACATTTACCCAACAACAAGTTTAGAGGGAAAGAAAACTCAAAACTCAATTCTGACTCATAGTGAGCCTATAGGACAGGGTAGAGGTGCCCTGTGGGTTTCTAAGCCTGGAAGTCTTTGTTGTTGTTGTTGTTAGGTATGTGGTAGTTACATTATCTGGTGTTAATCTGAGAGGATTATGAGTGAAGGGGTGGAGTCGGCCTATCAATCTAGATATAACCAATGAGGCCTCTGTGTGGGCATGGCCTTCTCCTAAGAATTCTGGGAACTCCTGTATCTTTCCTCTCGCTTGGAGGCAGGAGACACTTTCTTTCTCTGCTGACTTCCTGTGAGACATCTCTGAGGAGAAGCCATATGGACCTACCCTGATGCAGCCCTGGGAACTGGAGGAGCGACATGGAGACCCCTGGCAGTGCTGAGATGTTTCCAACACCCCTGGATCCAAAGACTTTCTACCCACCGGTCTGTGATCATCCTGCATTTGGTGTCATTGCATGTGTTTCATGAGTCTGAAGAGGACTTTATAGATTTGTATCAGACATATGGGCTAATATCAGATTTATGGGCTTGGACTGGACTGGGTTGGGATGCTTTCTTAGTGTACAATTACCCTTTATATAAAACTCTCTTATGCGCATATGAGTTTCTATGGATTTGTTTCTCTAGTCGACCCAGACTAACAGAGGTGCCATCAAGTGTGTTCTGATCCATGGTGACTTTATGCACACTAGAACTGCACACTGCCGGTCCTCACAATTGTTCCTACATTTGAGCCCATTGTTGTGGCCACCGTGTCTACCCATCTCTGAGGGTCTTCCTCTTTCCCGCTGGCCCAGAACATTGCCAAACATGATGTAAATATTTAGATGAGGGGTCGAAAGCCTCATCTTTTTCCTGTGGTGCAGCTAGGTGGTGGCTTCAAGTGGCTGACATTGTGGTAAGCAGCCTGGTACACAGCCTACTATGTTAACAGGGCTCTATTAGAAAAGAAGGAGGCATGGAAATAGGAAAAACAGGGAGGAAAATATAAAGCATGGCACATTGAGGGGATTGCCAGGGATGCATTGATACATGTGTATATGAATTGTTGAATGTGAAACAATGATCTGCTTCATAAATATTCACAATAAAAGTTAGATGGTGAACTGTTGAACACCAAGTGTTTAAATGAGCAGTGTGAAAATGATGTGGAATGTTGGTTGGATTAAGACTGGTGGGATTCCCAAAGCTGTGGAGTTTACTCACCTTTCAGATCGGGAAACAAGCTTGGCTGTGCGGCTGAATTTCAACCAAATAATACCTAGGTCTGTGAAGGCAACGATAGCACCATGAGGTGTGTGGAACTTAGACTGCTCGGCTACTTGAAATCAAAAAGGAAGAATGAGTAAGAAAGAAGGAGGCATGGAAATAGAGAAGTGGGCAAGTGATGCTACATTCGGGGTATTGAAATCAATGATATGACATAAATGATACGACATAAATGATATGACAAATGTGTATGAAAAGTTGAAAAGCAAGCTGATCTGCTTTGTAAAACTTCGTCCAATTAAAATACTCTGTAGATACATATAGATAAGTTTTTTCTAACCACATTTTTATTATGACAGTGATTGCAAACCTTTCTCCGGTGAAAGTAGTGAGAATTAGTCTCAGCCAAATGCACTGTGAAGCAGTTAATGATCAACATGCTATCACTGGGGCTCAAACTCACTGCCCTCAAGTGTATTTCAATTCACAGGGGTCTTATGGGAAAGGTCAAACTGCCCGGGCAGGTTTCTGAGCGTGTCCCTCTTTACGGCAGGAGACTTCTCATTTTCCTGCCAGGAGTGACTGCAGGCCTTGCTATTAGCAGCCCCACATGAACCCACTACGCAACCAGAAGTCCTTATAATTGGGGCTAAAAAACTAAAAGTTAACTGCTTTCTTTTCTTCCCCTTTATGTCTTCCATTCCTTATTAGCTCCAAGGAAAGTGGGCAAGAGAGTTAAATTCCACCGTGTATTGTGTCAGCTCCTCATAACTGCAGCTGGTTCCCCATGGTGGCTAGCAAGCATATTAATTATGGACAGGACCGTGGCAATGGAGCCTAAGAATTAGAGATTGAAGAGAAATGAGAAAAGGTACCAAGCCAAATGTGAGTGGGAAGGGGGAAGAATGAGCCATGCTGAGAGAGGTGAAGAAATGTTACATATAAAATTGATTTTGCCTGAGATGGTGGTGGTGGTCAGGTGTCTTGGAGTTGGTTCCAACCCACAGCCGTCAAAGAGGGCAGAGTAGAACTGTTGTTTGGGGCTTTCAAAGCTGTCATCTTTTAGGAAGTAACGTTTTCTTCTGCAGAAAGGTTGGTGGGTGGAAACCCCAGTTGGCAGGTGCATTTCTAACCACTGTGGCAGCAGGGTCCGTGCAGGGGTGGTGTGTGGGGATGAACGAGCACACTTTCTTCTCTTTCAAGACTCTCCAACTAACTGAAGGCCCTTAAAAATCAAAACCCAATTAAAAAAATTGTATTATGGGTAAAAGTTTACAGAGCAAATTAGTTTTCCATTCAATAATTAGCACACCTTTGGTCACTTGATATTGCTCCCCTGACCCACCCCGATGTAGCGATTCCTTTTCCATTTCCTCTTTTTAGGTCTGAAACAAAAAGTGTCTGCTAGCAAAAGTCTAGTTGGGAGAAACACAGATTTCACTGAAAGCTGACAAGAAGGCCCCAAAACAAGGCTGCACAATTCGCCAGACATGTGGTGGATACATTACTCATCCCCAGGGGGAAAGCAAGCAACGGTCACAATTACATGATGCCACCGGCTCATTTCAAAGAAACGCAGGTGACTTCTAAGAAGTCATCCCAAAGGAACTATGAAAGCATTCCAGTTCCAGTGAATGATGCAGAACGCAGAACATACAGAAGCATGCTGACCGAACGATCGAACCGTCCTGTTCTAAGAATCTGCTGCTGTGACTCTCTACCACGAGAAGGTTTTTTAAAAATAAATTCCTGTTAGAAATCTGCCCCATGAGAACTCTTTACAACCATTACTCTCCTGGTGACCAAAATACTTTAAAAAAAAATTAAGATGTGATAGACCGAAATCCATGATCACTTTATAAGTATCAGCTCACTTTATCATTTATAAAGGAGCCTTCCTGGTGTACTGGTTAAGCGCTGGGCTGCCATCTGCATGGTGGCGGGTTGAAACCCCAGCAGCTCCAGGAAAGAAGGGCGGGGCTTTCTACTCCGGGACCAGCTAGGCTCGGGAACCCATCGGGATCTCGCTGAGTCAGCACTGACTCGATGGCAGTGAGTTTGGTTGGGTTGGGTTGGGTTGGGTTTTTTGGTCATTTATCCTCATAAATGGGGTCACCTAAAACTAGCAACTGGAGCTTTTAAAAATTTTGGATTTTAAAACTCATAACAACATTTACTTTAAGTTATCAAGACTTGTTGGCTCAGCTAGCATAGGGGTTTGGGATGTTTAAAAGTCTAACGTGTATATTATTACAATGCCCTCTATGATACTTTGCGCTACAAGTATTACATTATAAAACAATAAACCCAGATCCTTGAATCTGCATATTGCAAACTCAGATCCTTGAGGCTGCATATGGTAGCAAAGGCAACTCGTGATCATCGCTGCTTGCTTCTCACTTCATAGTCTCCTAAGGAAATGAACATATTTTGAAAGCCTGGATTTTTTTTGTCTTCTTTTTCAGAAATGAATCTTGGAGTGTGATTCCCACCTGGAATAAATCAGATTTCTTCAACTCATACAGAAATTCATAATGGGTTTATAACTTAGTTTCAACTCTCCAGGGTAAAGTTTGGGGGAGCAAGGGGAAGAACATAACAAATCTAGGGGAGACGGGCTAGAATTTGGTTGTTCTCTAATTTAATTTCATTAGTCAAGCTCAGACTGAAAATGGTCAGAAAGAGTTGAAGGGTATATGCATATTTGAAGATTTAAAGAAAAACAAATATTAATTAGGCATTTATGCTATACCTTACACTATCTTATTGGGTAGAGATTTACTGACATATTTATACTGAGGAAAATTCACTTTTTTGAATGTGCAATTCGTTTTGCCATATGCATATAGTCAAGCAATTATCAAGATGTATTCCAAGATAGAGGATATTTTTATCACCCTACAAAGTGCTGATATCCTTTTCAGAAAAACCTTAGCCCAGCTCTATAAGCTATTAATATCTATCTCTGTTCTGCCTTTTCCAAAATACCATATATGTCTAACTCATTTCACTGAAAATAATACTTTTCAGATTCACGCCAACCCCCTGTTGGATGTAGTCCCTGAGTTATGACCATGGTATGTTTAACAGCCTCATGTGCACGTATAAGTTGGACGTTGAATAACGAAGACCAAACAAAAATCAATGCATTTGCATTGTAGTATTCGTGAAGAATATTTAAAGTACCATGAGCTGCCAAAAGAACAAGCAAATTTGTCTTGGAAGAAATGCCCATCCAAATGCCCCTTAGAAGCAAGGATGGGAAGATTTTTCCTCCCAGGTTTTGGTCATGTTCTCAGGAAACGCCAGTCCCTGGAAAGGACCCCTTGCCAGGTACAGCAGAAGAGCAATGCCAAAGATGACCCTCAATGCGACGGATTGACACACTGGCTGCACTGAGAGCCTCAAAGAGCAGAACAACTGTGAGCATGGGGCACAGTCGGGCAGGGCTACCTTCTGCTGGGAGCAGTTGGAACCAGCTGAATGGCACCTAAGAACAACAGCAGCCGGAGCAGAGGAAGTTGAACCTGTGTGCTTCCATAAAGTTCTACCGTGTTGGCAACACTATATAGCAGCTCTGTTCTGTCCCATAGGGTTGATATGAATTGCAATAGGTTTGATGGCAGTGGGTAACTGCAGTTTTGATTTCACAGCTTTATTTCCTCAAGTAGAAGCAATTCTTCTTCTTTTTTTTTTTTTGTCCCAGGTTCCCTGAAAAGTCCATGGATCCTTAAAAGGCTCGTGCCTAAAGAACACATATGGGCAGAGCATATAGGAGACATCGCCCACCCTGTGTGATGAGTATGCGCGGGGACTGTCAGAGCAGCAACAAGAAGCTCACCTGGGTAAAAGCTCAGATGCTACTTTTGCTTCTGCTTTGCTGTTGTCTTCTGTTCTCTTTTTCCTGCGTGAGTGTAAAAGTGGGTCAGAGTGACAACTGACCATCAGATGCAGAAAGAAAAGGGGGACTCAGTTAAAATAAACTGAGCAGATACAGCTAACACAAGAGGTCGGGAAGCAAGGGAAACACCTGTCAGTGTAAGACATGAAAAAATAATAATAATTTATAAATAACCAAGGGTGCACGAGGGAGGGAGGGGGAGGGGAGAATGAGAAGCTGATACCAAGGGTTCAAGTAGAAAGAAAATTCTTTGAGAATGATAATAGCAACAAATGTACAAATATGCTTGACACAATGGATGGATGGATGGATTGTGATGAGTTGTACAAGTCCCCAATAAAATTATAAAAATAAATTGAAAAGCAAAAGGGGAAGGGAAACACAAGAAATTTGAGCCATCTTCAAGAAAGGTGAAAGGACTCATTCTGCCAATATTTTCTTGTTTCTGGAGATATTAGCGGAATATGATCAGAAAAGCTAAGACTCACAGTCACTAGAGGGGTACGCAGCAAGTGTTAGTTTCCTGCTGGTGGATTGGAAGCAGGCAGCAACCATGTCAGATTAATATCTAGCATGGTAACACAAGTCTTTCATCACAAATTTCACAGCCAGATGAAACCTCTTCCTTGCACTCATCCTTCCATCCACATCTAAATTGAAGTTTTAAAACAAGCAAACTAGAGATTTTGAAAAATCTTCCAGCTCAGATTTGAATTCAGCCTGGGGAGGAGCCAAGAAAACCATAGTTTTGAGTTGTATGAGAATTTCCAGTGAGCTATAATATGCTTACGATATTTGTCACAGGCTGGGCCTCCTCTGTCTGGGATGGGATGTTTTCTATTGGATTTCAATGAGAGGTGGGAAATTGTGAGCCTCATGTATTTAATAATACTTCTTATTCCTTGGAAGAGCATAAGCTAAGAATTTGCTCCTTGGGGGGCATGAATAAGAGGGTAAGGGAACCCAAACATGCAATCGCTCCCTCACCCTGGTGAGATGAGAAGGTACCAGAGTCGTGGAGGTGACCTCACTCAGGCGGCCCCAGTGGGGTTCCCCGCTGACTGTGCTGCATGCGGTTTCCACTGTCTGCATTCTCAGAAGCAGGTCACCAGGCCTTTGAAGGCGCCTCCGAATGAACTTTAAAATGTAATCTTTTGATTTTCAGTGGGGTCTGTTAATTATGTGTACCACCACCCAGCAACCTCCATTATGATGAGGACCAGGTATACATAAATATGAAATCCCACCACAAAATAAAAACATGGACTCTTGGACTGAAAAATGGCTAAAACTTGTAAGACCATGACAGCAGAGGAATAGACACCATGGTATGGCCCTCTGAGCATGAGGCCCCGTGAGACGACACAGGCCATACACCCACTAAGCACACTTAGTAAAACTGTTAAAATACATTCTCCAGGCCAAATTACCAGCTACAAAAATATAATTGTGTGCAAGACTAAGGTGACCCCAAAACCAAACCCACCATCAGTGAGTCAATTCTGTTTCATGTGAAACTTTAAACCAAGGGTTCACACCTGGGGTCCAGACCCCTCTGGGGGTCAAACAACCCTTTCATAACAGTGGCAACATTACAGTGATGAAGTAGCAATGAAAATAATTTTATGGTTGGGGGGGCGGTCACCACAACAAGAGGAACTGTATTAAGGGTCGTGGCACGAGGAAGGTTGAGAACCCCTGGTCTAAACTCACTGCCACCGAGTTGATGCCAGCTCACAGCGACATCATTTGGGCAGAGTAGAACCATCTCTGCGTGCTCTCGAGACACAGCCGCTCATGACTTCAAACTGCTGACTCAGAGTTCCTCTGTCTGTACTTCCTGAGACTTCCCAGGATCAGTCAGCCTTATCATTCAGAGCGGCTGTGGGGTTTGAATCACTGACCTCAGCAATCCATCACCTAACCCACAGTGCCACAGTATTAAAGCATTGGTTATTATCATTAGCCAAATCACTTTCTTCTCTAGTAATGTACTATCAAGATAGACATAACAAAATGTCCTTTCTGGTCATGTAGAACAGTTGGTCATTGATGAATCTTCATATATTTTTAATTGGAAAGATTAGTGTGAACTCATATCTCAAACATTTTTTAAAATTTCTGACACAAATGAGAAGAGATCAAATGCAGAAAGACCATTTCCCTTATAATCAAGATACTCTGTGTTTTAATCAAATATTGTTTCCCACTAAGAGACAATGACTCATCAGAAGACAATGGAGTCCTTAGGATTCCTAGTCATAGGGAAAAGCATTATCACGAGAAACTAAAAAGTAGGGCAGGCCCCAAAGGACAAAGATCATGCATAGAAAGTTGTCATTGATCATGCTTTGATAATTTGTACTTCAAATAATAAGAATAGTCATTGTTCATGTTAGCTTTGTGGCTAGAAGGCATTGAGCTTTGAACGCCTTTCCAAAGACAACACTTTGTTGAAGTATTATAAAATACACAGGAGACTTCAGAAAGTGTATAGAAAAATTCTACTATCTCTTAATTCTATTTTCCATGAATTTTTAAAAGCTCTCATACTTATAGTATAGGGGAGCTGTAGTGGTGTGGTGGTTACATGTTGGGCTGCGATGTACTTGGTTGACAGTTCAAAACCTTAGTTGAAAAACGGGGCATACTACTCCTGTAAATAGTAATAGGACTCCCGCCCCGCCCCCCCCCCAGGGTGTCACTATGAGTTGGCATGGACTAGATAGCATTGAGTTTTTTACACTTAAAATATAAAGAAAACAATCAAACCCACTCTCATCATGTTGATCCTGACTCAGAGCAACCTATAGGACAGGGAAGAACTATTCTTCAGGGTTTCTGAGACTGCAAATCTTTATGAGAGCAGATAGTCTCATCTTTCTCATGAAGATGGGATGGTGGGCTTGAACTGCTGACCTTGTGCTTAGTAGCCTAATGTTTAACCCACTGCGCCTTTAGTGCTCCCTTGCTGACTATACCAGGGCATATGCAAATTCTATTGATTTTCACAAGCACAGGAGAGTTCTAAATACACGTGTTTGGGTTTTTTCTATTTTCATGTCTGCTTTTAAAGAATAGATATCATCTTAAGACCCATCTGTGTATAGTGGGAAGAACCAAAACAGAAGTGTAATCCTTCTTCCCTAGTGGTGTAGTGGTTTCGCGATGGGCTGAGATCCCCCAAGTTGGTAGATCAAGACCACCATCAACTCCTCCTCTGGAGGGAGGAGGGTGGACCTTTCCACTCAGAAACATAGTTACAGTCTTAGAACTCACAGGGGTAGGGACTCACTGCTCTGGCCTATTGGCTCTCTATTGGCAGTGACTTTGGATTGCACTAAGACAAAAAAAAGAAGTCCTCAGAAAAACAGGACCTGTTTCAAAGCCAGGGGTGAGCGAGTACTAGAGGTGATGCAATATAAAACGTAGGTAGAAAAGGAGGCTGAACAGGTTATCAGAACAAATAGTCACAATTAGAGAAGAAAATGATGATTGTTCCAGTATATTAAATAATCTAATGTACTTAATGAAGAGTGCTAGCTAGGTAGAGTTTATTTCTAATCACCTAGGAGGTGAAACCTTTACATCATACCATTAATAATAATAAAATTATAACAAGGAATACATCCATTGATTTTAATAATGCTACTCGATTAGGTTAATATGTATCTTATGATGACAAGGCCTTGGATTATACAATGCTTACTAAAAGAATCTCTGGGGAAAGACTTAAGGAGGAAAATAATGAAGATATAATTTATTGCTACAACACAATATAAACTTTTATTAAACCAAAATATCAAGAAGTGAAGCCATTTGGCTCAATGTAACCTCTGTGTCAGTCTACACACATCTGGAACCAGGGCTTCTGTCTCCCTCACGCTTCCAGAAGAACACGGGGCTCTTCCATGTATGGCGCGTCAACCTGGCTACTTCAGCATGCCCAAATAACTCAAATCATGTCCCTTTTCACTGTTCTTTGAATTTTGGGAACCAAAATAAGTGATGTTACATGGAGGAAGTTGTAATCCACTTGTGAAACAAATTTTTTGAATTGTTGAATGTCAAATTAATGATGTGGTCTGTCAACCTTCACCTTATTTGACAAAATTAAAAAAGTTTATAGGGGCAAAATCAGGGCTATTGAATGAAGTAAGGTTTCTCAAGAAAATTCTTATAAGATAGACCTTGGTACCTTTGAAGAATGAGTTGATGCATACCTGGATTGGAGTGGGGGGGGGACCCTCATGCAACTTTCCTGGCCTTTTTGTTAATGATGCATTTTCTTAAGCCTTCTCCTTTACAAAGTGCATCCCCCGCCTCCATCATCCTATCTACTTTGATCCTTATGGAAGCCAGAACTTTGATTGGACCTGTTTATGAAAGCACCCTCAGGAGACTTAAGAGCCAAGAGAACTCTGCAGCCATCCACTGATCACAGAGACATACTTACACACATGTTGTTGGGCTAATTCTGTGCATGGTGAACTGGAATCTAATAGCAATACTTTTTTATTTATCCTCTCAATCCTTAGGAAAAGTGGAGACTTAAATGGGTTAATGAAATAACAACCAAAACATGCTCATTCAAAGCAAGCTCACTATGGAAAAAGCAGTCAAACCCTTTGTCTCTCACTGATCATGAAAACCCTTGACTGGTCTTAGAAGATATTTTCCTCTTGGATTTCATAGGATTACTCCAATTCCAGCAAGTTATCAAAGATGGTAATCAAAGATGATCCAAGCCTTTGTATTTTCCATTGCTTCATATGCATGCAAAATCTGTACAAAGAATAAGAAAAGACCTGAGAATAATTGATGTGATGCTGGCTAAGAATAAGTAAGCAAATCTGTTGTGAAAGGACAGCCTGGGTGCTCCTGAAAGCAAGGGTGGTGAGATTCTGATTCAAGAACATTGTACATGGTCTCAGGAGAGACCACTACATGGAGACGAACATCATGCTGGGAGCGTAGAGCCAAGGGAAAAGAGGAAGGCCCTCGACGGATGACTTGACAGTGGCTCTGACATAGCAATAAGACTTGTGAAGCTGACACAGAACCAGACAGCATTTTATTGTATTGTACAAAGGATCACAGTCAGTCAGGACTGATTCAAATATACCTAGCAACAACAATAGCAATGCCAATAAGACATCAGGGCACAAAAGGAACTAATTTCACCACAGTGTTATTCATATTCAAATGTTTATAAAAATGATGTTCAAAGCGTTATGTATGAAACATATAAATGACTGTTAAACAAAATACAAATAATCATGGGTTTTATTCTTTTCCGAGTGTTTCTGTGACACAATAATGCTATTCAAAGTGTCTCCAAATACCCAGAAATGATTGGATACTACACTTTCGATTCCAATGGTTTCATTTCCTTGTTTTTCTAACTAACTTAAATGCACCAGTTGCCATTTAAAACAGACCTTGAAGGATATTGTCTAGGTCTGACCCACTGGTGTATTATACCTTTAAAAATTAAATGTTACACAGAGGAAATAAAAATGCAAAACCATAAAATATGCTTTGCTGATTTTTAACTTTGTTCATTATTACATTAATTTTCTGTGTAAACTACAGTAATTATTAATTATGACTAAGAACAGGATTCTTTTATAATTTAAAATTAAAAACCTAATCTTCTTTCTTTGGCTGTATATCTTTTCTTATTCTCCAACTGAGTTTGCTGGATGTCATATTTCTCTAATCCCTATTCATTTAACCTCTTTTTCAAACATATGCAATATATTTCTTATATCTAAACATTTACAATAGAACATATTCAAACACGTTCAATAGCTGTGTATTAGTTAGCTTTGTCACATTTCATTATCAGAGACTGTTTTATTGGGAAAAAATACAACTAATTTTCTACTCAAATCTTTAACAATGGGATTTAGTCAGCTATGGTACCCAAAATACATTTGAAAAGAAATCTTTGTGTGGTTAAAAAGAAGTCTATATGTATAAAAAAAGCATATCTTTTGTGTGTGTGTGTGTGTTGGTAAAGTCAGACAGAGAATAGAAGAGATTATTATTTTACGGAGATAATTACTCTTAGAGTTTCTTCCTTGCTTTTGAAGGTTCACTTCTAATGTGAATTTCTATTATTTGCTCAAAATTTAATTTGTTTTCATTACTTACAACAATCGTCCTATTGTAGACAACTGTGCATATAGGTAATAATAAAAGTATAAACATGTATGTCTTCTATATATTCGTTGTTGTTGGATATCTTGAGGGGCTCATATATGCCTTAAATCAGGCATGCAGCTACTAGATATCTATTGCTTCTCGTGTGTCTTGTCTGTATTGTCTTATGTCCTACCAAGGCTCAGACAAAAACCAAACTCACTCTCAAAGATCTGTTTGGAAGAAGTACAGAGAGAATGCTCCTTACAGACAAGGGTAGTGAGACTTTGCCTCACATACTTTGAACATGTTATCAGGAGAGACCAGTCTGTGGAGAAAAACAGCATGCTTGGTAAAGTAGAGGGGCAGCAAAGAAGAGGAAAGCACGTGACAAGATGGATTGGCACAGTGGCTGCAATCACCGGGTCAAACAAAGGGGTACATTAGCTCTTCTGCCCGGTGCCATAATTAGTCTGAAGGGAGCTTGATTACTTGTGTATTTCATAAAATGTCACAGCAGTCCATTAGTTTAATTACATTATGCTGATTGGACCCACTAAAGAGGATGCATCAAAGACTGTAGATTAGTTGGTACAACATTTATGTACAAGAGGCTGGGAAATTAGCCCAATGAAGATTCAGGCACCCTCCACTTCAATAAAATTTCTAGGGGTCCAGTAGTGTGGGGCATGTCGAGACATTTGTACCAAAGTGACGAATATGCTATTGCATCTGCCCCCCCCCCCCCGAAAACTAAACAGGAGGCACAATACCTAGTGGGCCTCTTCCCCGACATGGGTATTCTACTTCAACCTATTTATCACGTGACATGAAAAGCCTCCAATTTTGAGTGGGGCCCAGAACAAGAAAAGGCTCTGCAACAGGTTCCGGCTGCCGTGCAAGCTGCTTTGCCACTGGGACCATATGACCCGGCTGCCCCGATGGTGCTGGAGGTGTCAGTTGTAGATAAAGCTACAGTGTGGAGTCTTTGGCAGACCCCTTATTGGTGAATCACAGCATGGACCATTGGGATTTTGGAGTAAAGTCCTACCATCCTCTGCAGACAACTTCTCCTCCTTTGAAAAACAGCTGTTGGCCTGTTACTGAGTCTTAGTGGAGACTCAACGCCTCACCATGTGCCACCAAATCACCATGAGACCTGAACTGGGTATTGTCTGACCCACGCAATCATAAAGTTGTACATGCTCAGCAACACTCCATTGTTAAATGGAAGTGGTATATATGAGATCGGGCCAAAGCAGGACCTGAAGGGACAAGTAAGCTGTATGAAGAATTGGCCCAATTGCCCACAGTCTCCACTCCTTTCACATTATCTCATTTCTCCCAGTCTGCACCTATGGCCTCCTGGGGAGTTCCTTACCATACTTTAACTAAAGAGCAAAAAAGTCATGCTTGGTTTACGGATGGCTCTGAACGATATGCAGGTGCCACTCTTAAGTGGACAGAAGCACTACAGCCCCTTTCTGGGATCTCCCTAAAGGACAGTGGTGAAGGGAAATCCTCCCAATGGGCAGAACTTTGAGCAGTGCACCTGGCTGTTCAGTTTGCCTACAAGGAGAAATGGCCAGATATGAGACTATATACTGATTCATGGGCTGTGGCTAATGGCTTGGTGGGATTGTCAGGTAACTGGAAGGAACATGAATGGAAAATTGGTGACAAGGAGGTGTGGGGAAGAGGTATGTGGATAAAACTCTCTGAATGGACCAAGAAAGTAAAGATAATTTCTCATGTGAATGCTCACCAAAGAGTTACCTCGGAAGAGGACGATTGTGGAGACTGGTCCTCTTCTTTCCTCTGCCACTCCTGTCATTTCCCACGGGGCAAATGAACAAAGTGAACATGGTGGCAGGGATGGAGGTTATGCATGGGTGCAGCAACATCGACTTCCACTCACTAAGGTTGACTTGGCCACTGCCACTGCTGAGTGCCCCATTTGCCAGCAGCAGAAACCAACATAAAGTCCAAGATATGGGACCATTCCTCATGGAGGTCAACTGGCAACTTGGTGGCAGGTTGATTACATAGGACCACTTGCATCATGGAGGGGACAACATTTTGTTTTTACTGGAATAGACACCTACTCTGGATATGGATTAGCCTTCCTTGCATACAATTCTTCTGCCAAAAATACCATTCGTGGACTTACAGAATGCTTCATTCGCAGGCGTGGCATCCCACATAGCATTCCTTCAGATCAAGGAACGTACTTCACAGAAAATGAAGTGCGGCAATGGGCCCGTGCCCATGGAATCCACTGGTCGTATCATGTTCCTCATCATCCTGAAGCTGCCAGCTTGATAGAATGATGAAAGGGCCTCTTAAAGACACAAATACGATGCCAACTAGGTGCCAACAACTTGTGGGGCTGTGGCAATGCTTTCCAGGAGGCTGTGTATGCTCTAAACCAGCAGCCAATATATGGTGCTCTGTCTCCAATAGCCAGAATTCATGGGTCCAGGAACCAAGGTGTGGAAGCTGGAATGGCACCACTCACTATTACCCCTAGGGATCCACTTCCAGCATTTTTGCTTCCTGTCCTAGCAACCCTGTGTGCTTCAGGCCTGGAGGTCCTGGTCCCGAAGGAAGGAACTCTCCCACCTGGAAACACAGCACAGAGTCCACTGAACTGGCAGCTGAGAATGTCCCCTGGCCACTTTGGGCTTCTCATGCCTTTGGAACACAGGTGAGGAAGGGTGTCACCATACTGAGTGGTGTGATTGATCCTGATTACCAAGGAGAAATTGGACTGCTGTTACATAATGGAGGGAAAGAAGAATATGTCTGGAATCCAGGAGATCCCATAGTCTGACTCTTACTTAGTGCTACCATGCCCTGTGATTAAAGTAAATGGTAACCACAACAACGCAATCCTGACAGGACTTATAATGAGTTCTATCTGCCAATCATCTCAAAAGGAAGCAGTGCATTTGTTGCTCATTTTTGTCATGGCCTTGTACAAATTCCTATCACTTGCTTGAGTCATGAACTCTTGATAGGGTTAAATAGTGAGAAATGGCTCAAGAGTATCTATTCAAACAAATATGTTCCTTTTACTGCAATGACAAAAACTTTGCGACTGTAATAACCTGAGCACTGGGAAGAGGGGGTATCACGATCTGAAGTGACCAGGACTAGAGCATGGCTTCTCTGGCTAGCCTTCCCCTTGGACAAGGACACACAAGCACACTAGCAAACCAGTAGGGGTCAAGGTGGTGGATAACTCTAAGGCCCACCCATCAAACATTTTAGTAAAATTTAAAGGAAGTCATCCCTAAGCAACATGCCATGGTTCAAATAAGGGATGCTATTGGTTTTAGGACATTTCTCTTTAGGTGTTCTGCATCCATCATTAGGATACATTGAAGTATTCAGCAATGCTAAAAAAAAAAAAAGTCAGCTCCTCAAAGTGTAGCAGCCAAGCTGAGACAGCAAGGTATAGGACCAAAAAGAATGGCTTTTTAAGTAGAAATTTCAATCTAACTGGACGTGTTTCTATACCCTTAAAACACAGACAAACAATAAAACCTTCTAACACACAGACACCCAAAAGCAAATCCACTGCTATCACTTCATAGTGACTAACTCTTTGTGACCCTTTGGGACAGAGTTTGAATTGGCCCAATTGCATTTCTAAGGCTGTGAATCTTTATGGAAGTAGATTGCCAGATCTTTCCCTCTCAAAGTGATATAATTAAAGTTTATTGTGCCAACCTGGCCGATAAACACATGTGGGGTTAATTGAAGGGTGGAGAGATAAATGGCTCAGTGAGCCTCACCTTTCTAGTTCTAAGGTCTCTTGCTTTGTGATGGTCGGACCAGGTTGCAGCTGCTTTAGCCAGTTCCCCACTTCAGCTGGCAAGGCTCACTTCCTGCAAGACATCCCCAAGAAGAAGCCACATGGATCTGCTCTGAGGCAGTCCTGGGTGCTGGAGCAGCCATGTGGAGATCCCTGTCAGTGCTGAGATGTTTACATGTTCACTGATTCAGCTTTCCTCCTGCAGTCAGCATCATTGTGTGTATTTTGTGAGATGGAGGAGGACTTTGTGGATTGGTGTTGGACATATGAGTTAATGTTGGACTTGTGGATTGGACAGCACTGGGTTGGGATGTCTTCTTGATGTGCACTTAACCTTTATGTAAAACTCTCTCTTAAACATGAGTTTCTGTGGATTTGTTTCTCTAAAGTACCCAGACTAACACATGGAGCAACTGGTTTGAGTTTTTTTTTTCTCCCCACCCCAGGGCTTGAACCACCGGACCATCATGGTGTACACATTTTTAAAAAAAGAATTTGTCATCATTGTGTTCTCTCTTGTTGCTCTGGCTTGCTATGCCTTGTTTTTTTGGTGCATATTATTCTCTCTGCAGATCTATCTAGATAAGATGGGCTGGATGAACAGTCTAGAGGAGAAAATAATGGGACCTATGGTTCTGGGGGGACATGGGAGAGGGGGAGGCGGGGGTAAGGAGGTGGTGTTGATCAACCCAGGGATAGGGGAGCACATCTTCCCAACACGATCACTGAAGACAAATGTGTACATAAGCAAATATGAAGAAAACTGATGGTGCCTGGCTATCAAAAGACATAGCATCTGGGGTCTTAAAGGCTTGAAGATAAACAAGCGGCCATCTAGCTCAGAAGCAACAAAACCCACATGGAAGAAGGACACCAGCCTGTGTGACCATGAGGTATCAAAGGGATAAGGTATCAGGCATCAAAGAACAAAATTCATATCATTGTAAATTAGGGTGAATGCAGAGTGGAAACCCAAAGCCCATCTGTAGGCAACTGGACACCCAATTTCTGAAGGGTTGCGAGGAGGAGACGAGCCAGTCAGGGTGCAGGGTAACAATGATGAAATATACAATGTTCCTTGAGTTCTTAAAATATTCCTCCCCCCACTATCATGATCCCAATTATACCTTACAAATCTGGCTAGACCAGAAGATGTACATTGGTACAGATAGGAACTGGAAACACAGGGAATCCAGGACAGATGATCCCTTCAGGATAAGTGGTGAGAGTGGCAATACCTGGGGGGTGGAGGGAAGGTGGAGTAGAAAGAGGGAACCGATTACAAGGATCTACATATAACCTCCTCCCTGGGGGACGGACAACAGAAAAGTGGGTGGTGGAAGATGTTGGAAAGTGTAAGATATGACACAGTAATAATAATTTATGAATTGTGAAGGGTTCATGAGGGAGGAGTGGGGAGGGAGGGGGAAAATGAGGAGCTGATATTAAGGACTGAAGTACAAAGCAAATGTTTTGAGAATGATGATGACAAAAATGTACAAATGTGCTTGACTCAATGGATGGATGTATGGTTTGTGATAAGAATTATTTGAGCCCCCAATAAAATGATTTTTAAAAATAAAGAAAAAAATTGATGTGACAAATGGAACAAGCCCGAGGCAATTAAAGAGAAGGTTAGCACATTGTAAGAAAGATAACTAAAGTCACTGAAAATTTGGGGGGATGGGAACCGTTTTCAAGGATCTGCATGTGACCTCCTCCCTGGGGGATGGACAACAGAAAAGGGGGTAAAGGGAGACGCCGGATAGGGCAAGATATGACAAAATAATTTATAAATTATCAAGGGCACATGAGGGAAGGGGGAGCAGGGAGGGAGGGGAAAAATGAGGACTTGATGCAAAGGGTTTAAGTGGAGAGCAAATGTTTTGAAAATGATTAGGGCAAAGGATGTACAGATGTGCTTTATACAATTGATGTATGTATATGTATGAGAGTTGTATGAGTTCCTAATAAAATGTTTTTAGAAAAAATAAAATTTGTGGGGAATTTATCAAATGGGCACCTAACTTGGTGTGCAAACTTCCACCCAAGACTCATTAAATATTAATTTAAAAAAATGAAGGTGATAGTCCAAAGACATGCGTCAATGATTTTACATTAGGATCAACAGAAATCTTAGAAACAACTAGAAACCACGGCTTTGTCAAATATGTGGTACTTATGTGGAAGTTGGGGTGTGGTACAACCTGTCTGTCAAGAGGTAGCCTGAAATTGTCTGTTGGGTTTGTCACCTTTTTATAAGAGAGAGGGTGAGAATTTCTGCGTCTTGCCCTTTGCTTCCCTGTTTGTTGGAATTCTCTCTGCCTCTAGGGACAGCCCCTTATAAGCTTCTGACCCTAGGCATGACACCCTGCTATCTTCCTACTAACCTTGGACTCATTCAACTCTGCACTGACTGGTTATGACCTCCCTGCTTCTTGCTTTGTATTTCTGTTTCATCATCCTGCAGCTAGGTGAATCTGAGAGGCTCCAGCTAGCCTTGAACCCATGGGCTTGAGTTGTACTAGACTAGGATACTGTCCTGATACGAAACTACTTCTTGATATAAAGTTTTTCTTATACATTAAAAATAAAAACATGACTTCGAGTTTATATGAATAATTTTTCTTTGACATATGTTGAAACTAATATTTAGTTAGATCTTTCTGTTACCCTGGAGTCTAACTGGACCTTTCAGAGATGTGGGTGCAGAGGTCAAATTCCTCATTGTATCCAGACTAACCTTGCTCTTGATTCGATATTCTTGTCCCTGACTTTCCTGAAAAGGAATGTGGAGAGGAGTTGCTTTTAAGAGACTGTTCCTAGGAAGCATGGCTATTAAGAATACTTCTGATTGTGAATTGAGTGATGGTTCACCAAGCAAATCCAATTTCCATCCAACAGTCCATCCACATTGTGCTTCATGTGCTTGAGTTCACTCTCCCTCACAGAACACCACTGATCTCACTTCCTCCGTGCTTACCACTTCCATCCCTCCTTCTTTCCTAACCTTGTCCTTAGACAAATGCTTCCCTTTTCATCTCAATGCTTGATTGTTTTTAGGAGTTTGTGCCTCTTAAGAGTCACAACAGACCTGTTTATTGCTTGACTGGAATTGAGCCACAAGGGTGAATTTCACAGGGATGACTATTTTGAATGAAAGCAAAACAACGGAAATTTGCTTTCCTCGTGTTTTTAAGTTCTGATTGGTAAGGGAGCTAAGAACAATGACTATGAGAAGAAAATGTCCTGAAATTGATTGTGATGTTGATTTCACAAATTTTAATATGACTGGATGATTAAATTGTATTATATCTGAAGTGTATGTCAATAAAACTATTTTTATAAAAAACTATTTGAAAGCTATTTTTTGTCATTTTCCTTTTATTTTATTGAGAGCTCTGTGACGCAACGGATAGCACATTGGGCTTCACGTGAATCAGAGCTTGTCTTGCACCCAAATTAAGTTGACAGAGAAAAATGTTTCAAACCACAATGTCTTAGGAGAAGAAAATCATAAAACGTGGCCCTTATTGGTGATGAGCCCAACAGAATAATTAAGTAATGTAATTGATACAAATAATAAAACGCAAATGTTTTAAATGCATCTTAATGTTTGACGCATTTCACACATTATCTTATTCTATTTTAATAATAACCTTTAGAATTCTTATTACCAATTCATATCTGTGGGTTTTATGGTGCAGTGAAGATAATAACTTTTGCAAGAAAAGATAGCTAATATTCAGTGGAGTTGTGATTTGGGTACATGTCTGGTACGTTTTGTAACATTTATTTTTTTCCATTCTATAACTCTTCCTACAGATATTTAAATTTGTTTCAGACCTAGGAAGAACACTTTTCCCTATGAAACTTTCTCTACTAATATTTTCATGTTTGTTTCTCATTCTTTTTAATAGCAATTTACAAGGCCTTCCAAAATGAATTGAGATTTTGCCATTTCTTTTTAAACAAATAAGCCAGCACAAGTGACAATGTGGGTATCTTTTGTAGAAAGGCAGTCATTAATTCTTATTTTCTTTCTAGGTATATTCTGCTGGCGAAATTGTAAATGGATTGCTGGGAATCAGGAAATTAAAAACACTAGTATTGGAGAAGTTTTACTGGCTACCATGGGATTTAACCTAAACTCTGGAAATGAGAAAATGGCAAGAGGACCAAAATCCTTGTGCTGAAAATGTACAATCATTTTAGATAGCTAGCTAGCCAGATATTGTTCTTCTTCCTTCAAGGGTAATCAGGAGTTGTATCCTAATTTAAGTCTCACAGCTTTCTTTCATCAATGCATGTGAGAGAAGATATTAGTATATTAAGCATTGCAGCTAACTAAAGGGAACTAAACATCATACTGAAGTGAATGAGTTTCCACTTCCTCTCTGACTTCCTTCAAATCTGTGTCCTTAAACTGAAGAGCCTGGTGGCACAGTGGATTAAGTATTGGACTGATCACCAACAGGTCAGCAATTCAAATCCATCAGCAGTCTGCTGGAGAAAGTGTCTGCTTCCATAAAGACATAGCTTCCGAAACCCTAGCAGAGATTGGGCTGGAGTGAGGACTGGGGTGGGGGTAGGGGGCGCCAGCACCATTCTAGTTGTCCTACCGGGTTTGACGGAGTCAGGTGAGATCCTTGACATAGAAACTATTGCATGAGAAAGATTTTATCCTAGAAGGTAAAATTAAAACTACATTTGTCCTTTCTCAGACCTTTCTGATACACGTTTATAGAAGTAATAAGCCATTAAATTTTAGTTGAGGGCCAAAGGATACTCTTTGTTTATTATTTGTCTTCTACAGTGTCTGAAAATGTTAGGCAACTAGTGATGCTGTGTCACTTGTTCAAAGCACAATACGTCTAATGCACAACTGCCTTTCATTGGCCTACTCATACCTGCCTAAGCCTTGTAGATGTTTCAGTTTACAAATTTTGCCGGAATTTTATTTCTTTCGTTTACTATCAAAACTTTTTATAACTCTTTACCATTGTAGCAATGCTGTCAAGTGCTTCTTTATTCGTGCAATCTCCTTGTTACTCCTTTTTCTTAACGGGTTCTCTTCTATGCCCTTTGCTGCAAGGAGCTGGGTGCAACTGTGGGGTGAACATTGGACTGCCAACCACAAGGTATCATACCATCCTCAATGTCATCCGTCGATTCTGACTTACAGAGACTTTGCAAGGGAACAGAGCGGCGAGGTCCCCAGGGAATGCTGAAGGTGGACTTTCAGGCCAGGGTGTGGTGCTCCAACAGACTGGACTGGCCAACAAACAGTCCTTGAAATAACTACAAGCTATTCTTTCTTGTTGTGTTTTGTTTAGTTTTTTGTCATTGGTTTGTTGCTGTTGATATTTTGTTGTATATTGTTGCTTGGCTTTACTCTGTCTTGCTTTTGTGCATGTTATTATCTCTGCAGGTCTGTCTAAATAAGATCGGCTGGATGAACGATCTGGAGGAGAAAACAACGAGACTGACAGTTCCAGGGGGACATGGGAGAGGGAGAAGTGGGGGGAAAGGTAGTGGTGTTAACAAACCTAGGGACAAGCGAACAACCAGTGATCAAAATCGGTGGTGAGGAGGGCGTGGGAGGCCTGGTAGGGCATGATCAAGGGTAATGTAGCCAAGAGGAATTACTGAAATCCAAATTAAGACTGAGCATAATAGAGGGACAAGAGGAAAGTCAAAGGAAATAGAGGAAAGATCTAGGAGGCAAAGGGCATTTATAGAGAGCTAAATAAAGGCATGTACACATGCAAATATATTTTTATATGAGGATGGGGAAATAGATCTATTTGCATATATGTATAGGTTTAGTATTAAGGTAGCAAAAGTACATTGGGCCTCCACTCAAGCACTCCCTCAAAGCAAGAATATTTTGTTCTATTAAATTGGCATTCTATGATGCTCACCTTCCCGACACAACCGCTGAAGACAAAGTGAGTGAATAAGCAAATGTGGTGAAGAAAGCTGATGGTGCCTGGCTATCAAAAGTATAGCCTCCACGGTCTTAAAGGCTTGAAGGTAAACAAGCGGCCATCTAGCTCAGAAGCAACAAAGCCCACATGGAATAAGCAAACCAGCCTGTGTGATCACGAGGTGCTGAAGGAATCAGTTATCAGGCATCAAAAAACAAAAAATTATGTGCTTACCTCCCTGATATGATCGCTGAAGACAAATGGGTGCATAAGCAAATGTGGCTAAGAAAGCTGATGATGTCTGGCTATCAAAAGATATAGTGTCTGGTGTCTTAAAGGCTTGAAGGTAAACAAGTGGCCATCTAGCTCAGAAGCAACAAAGCCCACATGGGAGAAGCACACCAGCCTGTGCAATCAGGAGGTGTCAAAGGGATCAGGTATCAGGCATCATCAGAACAAAAAAATCTTGTCATAGTGAATGAAGGGGGGATTGCTGAGTGGAGACCAAAAGCTCATTTGTAGGCCACTGGATATCCCCTTACAGAAGGGTCTCAGGGAGGAGACAAGCCAGTCAGGATGCAATATAACAACGGTGAAACACAACTTTCCTCTAGTTCCTAAAATGCTTCCTCCTCACCCACTATCATAACCCCAATTATACCTTACAAATATGGCTATACCAGAGGATGTACACTGGCACAGATAGGAACTGGAAATGCAGGGAATCCAGGGCAATGATCCCTTTAGGACCAGTGGTGAGAGTGGTGATACTGGGAGGGTAGAGGGAGGGTGGGTTGAAAAGGGGGAACTGATTACAAGGATCAGTTCTTCCCTGGAGGACAGACAACAGAAAAGTGAGTAAAGGGAGATGTCAGACAAGGAAAGATATGACAAAATAATAATTTATAAATTATCAAGGGTTCATGAGGGAGCAAGGAGGGGGGGAGGGGGAAAATGAGCTGATGCCAGGACCTTGGGTGAAGAGCAAATGCTTTGAGAATGATGAGGGCAATTAATGTACAAATGTACTTTACACAATTGATGAATGTATGGATTGTGATAAGAGTTTATGATCCCCTAAAAACAATTAAAAAAAAAAGAATAGAAGTAGAACTGCTCATGTGGTTTCCAAGGGTCTGACACATTAGTGGAGTAGAAAACCCTGTCTTGCTCACACGGAGCGGCTAGTGGTTTCCAACTACTGATCTTGTGATTAGCAGCCCAGTGCATAACCACTGTGCCACCAGAGCTGCTTGGCAGTTCAAATCCACCAACTGCCTGACCAGAGAAAGGTGAGGCTGTCTGCTCCCATGAAGATGCACAGCCTCCGGAGTCCAATAGAGGGCCACTGGGAGTCAACCAACTAGATGGCAGAGAACTGTGCTAGTGTTTTATATTTCCCTTCATGCTCCTCGCCCAAACTCTTGCTATGAACTTAAGAAACCAGCTGACCTAGCTCATTAACATTTAATCATTATTTTTCTCTTGTTTCTAGCTTTCTGTTTTGAAGGAGGCGCTCTGTTAAGCAGAGTGTCAGGTTTGCTTTCCTTGCTTTGGTACTTCACAATACGCTCCTACATCATCTTTTGGAACAAAGAAGCTACAAACAGTGTCCAGTTCTTTTCCATGCCAGCCGAGAGAGGCTATTTACTTTGTCCTCAACCGTTCTTTCAAATCTGCCTTTCTCATTGTGATGCACCTGTCACCCCTAAGGCTCCTCGTCTGTGGGTCATTGTTTTGCTCTTATCAGATAATTGAGCTAAAAGTGTATATCGTCGGGACAAATTCTGCCAGATGAGACAAGATGACAAAAGAGTCCGTTTTCAGAAATAATGACCACAAGAGAACACGCTGTGCACTGCTCTGTTCCTGATGGACTGCCTTCCCCGGTGACATCATTACTTGCCTTCATTACACGCCTTCCTGTGCGTGGCCACACCAGAACACTCACAGAAGAAAGATGCGTCCTCTGCTCTCTTAGGCCCATCTTGGGGTGCGGGGTGGGAATCAGCATGATTTTTGGATGCAGAGAAGAGAATGCCCAGTTAAGACATCATGTTGTCATTGTTGTCGTTCTTAGGTGCCATTGAGTCAGTTCTGACTCTTCGAACCCTACATGCAACGGAATGAAACACTACCCAGGCCTGCACCCCCCCCCCCACACACAATTGTTCTCATGTTTCAGATTATGTTGGCAGCCACTCTACTGGTTCACCTTGTTAAGGGCCTCTCACTTTTTTGTTGCCCCTCTACTCTAGCAAGCATGATGTCCTTCTCCAGGGACTGGTCTCTCCTGACAGCAAGCCCAAAGTGCATGAGACAACATCTTGCCATCCTGGCTTCTAAGGAATGTTCAGACCACACTTCTATTGAGACAGTTGGGCTTGGTCTTTTGGCAGTTCATAGTACTTTCAATGTTCTTTTCTAGCATCACAATTCAAAAGCATTGATTCTTCTCTGGTCTTTCTTATTCAATGTCGAACTTTCACAGGTGGACAAGGCAATTTAAACTACCATGGCTTGGGTCAGGTGCACCTTAGTTCTCAAGGTAAACCCCTTGCTTTTCAACACTGTAAAGAAGTCATGTACAGCTGATAACCCAATTCATTGCATTATTTGATAGCTTGACAGCTACTTCCATGAACATTGTAGATCCAAGCAAGATGAAATCTTTGACAACTTTGGTCCTATCTCATTTTATTAAGATGGTACCCATCAGCAATATTGTGAGGATTTTGGTTTTCTTTAAACTTAGTTGTAATCTACACTGAAGGCTACAGTACCCAATGTTCACCAGCAAGTGCTTGAAGTCCTCCTCATTTTCAGCAAGCAAAGTCGTGTCATCTGCATGCCACAACTTGTTAATAAGATTTTCTGCAGTTATGATGACACAGTCTTCTTCATATAAGCCAGTTTCTCTGATTATTTGCTCAGCATACAGAATGACCAAGTATGGTCAGAAGATATCACCCTAGTGCACATCGTCCCCGTTTTTAAACCATGCGGTAGCCCCGTGTTCTCTTCCTCCAACTGTCCTCTGATCCCCGTTCCACAGGAGCACAACAAGGTGTTTTGAGATTCTCTTTGTAGGCTCTATGTAGTTTTTCAGGATTAGCACAGTCAAATGCCTTGGCATAGTCAATGAAACACAAGGAAACATCTTTCCAGTATACTGTACTTTCATCCAAGATCCAGCTCACCTAAGCAAAGAGCTAAGCTATAATAGAGAAAAGCAAAACTCTTTAAACTAGGAGTGAGGGATGTTCTAATATTCTGATTTTTTTTAATGTTTAAAAGGTATACTTTCATAGTCAGAAAGAGAGACTGCAATGCACGCTGAAAATAAAAATGAACTGTGCACTAGCACCCCTGAGTTCTTAGCCTGGTTAATTATTAATTCACTATGGAGACTTCAGGCTGTCACTTGAGTGTGATAGGGGCTCATTGTTGTTGCTTTAAAAATGAGATAGATAATATCTTGGTGCAAAGAGATAAGGCATTTTTCTGCTAATAGAAAGCCTGGTAATTTGAGTCCACCTGTCAGGCAGTTCAGAAGAAAGGTCTGGCAATCTGTTCTCAAATATTACTCACTGAAAATCCTATCGATCAGAGCTCTACTTGGATGCCATCAGTCAAAATTTGACTCATATCACCTTATATTGATAAGACAAAAATAGTACCATCTACTCACAATACTATAATACAGTATGCATGGGAAAATTTCTGTCTTTGGACAGACTGGGTTACAATACTACCTAGGTTCTTTTATTGAGGGGAGTGGGTCTTCTCATCTCTAAAATAAATAATAATAGTTATCTACCCAAAGAAGTTGTTGATGGATTAAGGAGGATTTGTGGGACTCATTGTATACTCCACATTCAAAAGACACTTCAATGCTCAAAATTTCACACAGACTCCAGTGGTCTCTGCCATATCAAGACAGAAAAACCAACACCCATTTGTGTTGTTTGATGAGTTTCAGATTGCCTCCTATTAATAGTTGAAGCATATTTACGAGAATTCCTCACTCTAAATTCTGGGCTTCGTTGACAGTGAATATGTCATGTCTCTCGTGTACAGGGGAGACCGAGTGATGGGGGCCTTTCACTGAGTTACAACCTTCTGCTTCAGACAGCTTCTCGGCTGCTCAGGACTCCCCTTTCCAGCCCCTGTGACCATTCTCTCTTCCCTAAGGAGACTTCAGAGTGCATTTGGCAGCGGGTGGTCCCCCTTCCATAATTGACAGTCCTGACTTGTCACTAAAGCCAGCCTCCCCCTGATAGGGGAAAGCAGTCCAGGACCACTGAGCTTTGGTCACCATGGCAACAGCACTGGTCCCTGGCTGTGGTCACACCTCGGCCCGGCCTTGCTTGCATTTGGTAATGAAGCATCTCTAGTGCTTCCTTTTGTTTGAGCTGCTCCAGTTTCCTGCGTTTTCATCTCCTTTGAGAGAATCTCAACACGCGACCCTGCGGGCACTGGATTTCAGCGAAGAGCTGTGGAGGCAGACGCTTTCTTTAAAGAAAACACCCAAGCCCGGTTTCTTTCATAACTCATCAACACGTCCTTCCTGAAGTCCAGCTCTCTATTCCTAAACCTCAGACACTTTCTGGGCAGATTCCATCGCAGTCTGAAAGATCCCAAGGAAGAAGGAAAGCCCTGTCTCCCATGACACTGTTCCCAAATCCTGGCTGCCAGGTCTGCCTACTAACCTGTCACCAAACTCTGCATCATCTACCTTTTGCTCACAGGTCGTGTCTCCCACTTGCCTGTTGACACTCAAAGCAATGAGTTGCTTTCTTTCCGTTTGTGAGCTGATCTCTCTTAGATACTGAGGGTGGCCATTATAAAATACCACCATGTGCAGTGGGAAGAAACAGACATTTATTTTCTCACTGTACAGAACTACCGCTCCCAGGGTTTCCAAAGCCCTAAAATCTTTAAACAAAGCAGGTTCAGGCGTCTTGGTCCTATGGAGTGGCTAGCAATTTGATCTGATGGTTGCCTTACTTGCTGCACCACTAGGATGCCTCTGACATTGTTCAAACAAACAAATAACAAACTCCCTGACATCTAGTCAATTCTGACCCAGAGCGATCCTATAGGACAAGATCGAACTGCCTCTGTGGATTTCTAAGACCATCACTCTGTATGGCAACAGAAAACCTCAGCTTTCCCCCTCATAGTAGCCGGTGGTTTCAAACTGCTGACCTTGCAGCTAGCAGCCCAATGCATTCATTACCTGCTAGACCAGCAGGGCTCCTCCTGACATTGCTAGAGACCAGAAATTAGAAATTAGTGTATGAGCAGGGCTGTGCTCTTTGTCCAACCCCCAGCCCCCTTCCCTCTGGGCCCTACTCTGTCAGTGACTGGTAGCCTCAGATTGGTATTCTTTCTGTGGTAGACAGATCTTCACATGCTGTCTTTCCGTCCACGTAACTATTTCCATGCCTATAGCCAATTTATCGGATGTCACTCAAAAGGGATTGCAAGCAGAACTTCCTGGACGCCATCAGGCCTATGTTAGCTTAATTGGAAAATCTGGAGCGACAAACCCTCTTTCCAAATAAAGTTGCCCTCTCAGGTACATGGGGAGGACTTCACCATATTTTGTGGGTAGTACAATTAGACCCATAATGCACGGTGCCAACCTATGATCCGGACCCTCATACAGGCTGTCTGCTCTTTGGGGAATATTCTTTTCTCAGTCTCTTTGCCTGGCTATAGTCTGTCATTCCTCCAGGTCTGGTTTAGAAGTCACTTTCTAAGAGTCTGCGCTAACCCCAAACCTGGTGTTGAGCTTCCATTTGAACCTTATCATGCAATCACCCTGTGAACCTTATCATGCTATGTTTTATTGTGTGGCAAAGGATAAGACTATTGGAAGTACCACAGAGTACCCAAAGAACAAACAAATTGTCTTGGAAGAAGTACTGCCAAAATGCTCTCTGTAGAGATGAGAAGGAGGGTATTTGTCTCATGTGTGTGGGGCATGTTGTCTCTAGAGACCAGTTCCTGGAGGACATCCTGCTTATAAAAGTGGAGGGGCAGTGAAAGAGGGGAAGGCCTTTGACAAGACGGACGGACACCGTGGCTGAAACATCAGAACAACTGTGAGGATGGCACAGGACCAGGCAGTGTTTCGTTCTCTTGTACCCAGGGTCGCTGAACTCGGAGATGACTGATGTCCCATAACAACACACTGCACTTGCCTGCAAAGGAGGTAAGAGAAGGAGGTCATTGACTGTTCGGTGGTCTCAGTCTCACCTTCCATTCAGGAGACCCCAGTCGGATTCCTGGCCACTGAACCTCATGCCCAGCCACTGCCTGCCTGGTAGTAGGAAATTGTGTGTGTCTGTGATACTAAGCAGATTTCAGCAAAGTTTCCAAATAAAGGGCACTGGGGAGAAAAGTCTGAAAATCTATGTACCAAAACTAACCGATGAAAAGTCTACGGACCACATCAGCTAAAAAAAGACATTAGAAGAACCAACCATAAGAATGTTGCAGGATTGGGTGGCAGGTAACTCAGTTGTGCAGGGGGGCACCATGAGCTGGAGACAACACCACAACAGTTAACAAGTAAGCATAGGAGCTCCCTGGATGTCTGGAAAGCCCTCTGAGGGCAGGTGGATCACGTGTTTCTCTATCCTCTACCCACCAATCCCACCAAGGTCATCGATATACTCAATACTCTCACCAAGGATGTGCTGCAAGAGTGAAATGCCTTTATTTATCCTTCTAGAGTATTAAGACCACTTGTTATAAATTCCATGACCTTGATGGTTTGTAGTCTTCTGTCTATTCCTGTATAATCAGCTGTCAGAAATTGTCTTTCCCTCAAAATATGTGTGTGCTTGCCCATTTTATTGGGGCTCATAGCTCTCATGACAATCCATACATGCATCCATTGTGACAAACACATTGGTATATTTATTGCCATTATCATTTCCAAAGCATTTTCTTTCTACTTGAGCCCTTGGTATCAGCTCACTTTTCCCCTTCCCCATCCCTTCTCCCTCATGAACCCTTGATAATTTATAAATAATTATTTTGTCATGCCTTACACTGACTAATATCTTCCTTCACCCACTTTTCTGTTGTCCATTCCCCTGGGAGGGGTTTATATTGGATCATTGTGATCAGTTCCCCTCCCCCCCCCACCTTCCCCTGACCCTCCTGCTATCACTACTCTCATTATTGGTCCTGAGGGGTTTATCTGTTCGGAATTCCCTGAGAGCTCTTATCTGTACCAGCTCTGGTCTAGCAGGTTTTTAAGGGTAGAATTGGGGGTCATGGTAGTGGCAGGGGTGGGGATGGGGGAGGAAGCATTAAATAACTAGAGGAAAGATATATGTTCAGTCAGTGCTACATTGCATACAGAATGGCTCATCTCTTTCTTGTGACCCTTCTGTGAGGGGATGTTTAATTGTCTACAGATGGGCTTGGGTCTCCACTACACCCTCCCCTCTGGGTCTTTGATGCCTGGTGCCTTATCCCATCGACACCTCATGATCACACAAGCTGGTGTGCTTCTTCCATGTGGCTTTTGTTGCTTCCCAGCTAGATGGCTATTTGATTATTTTCAATCCTTTGGCCATCTCTTTATCTTTAAAGAGGATACCCACTCACTTAAAATGGAACACTTTAAAATCATGTCTTTCAGAAAGATATCAAATCATTCAATCTGGACAAATTCTAGAATTTTATTTCTGTTTTTTTCCCTTTTTAAAAATTTATTCTTGTAACTAAATATTATAGGTCTACCTTAAGGTAATTAATCCTAAGAAGTTTTAAGCTATTTAGTTAAATTGAACTTGTCACTACTTAGCCATATATCTTGTAGCAATTAAGTCCTGCCTGCTGCCTAGAAGGCCCTGGAACACTTCCTACTACCACACCCAGAGTTCACTCAGAAGGCAGAGGAAGAACAGGAAATGACATGCTCTTTTCTAAACATGACACCATCTGGCTTCAGAGATGGGGGAGCAGTGTGCAGGGGAAGAAGGCTGGGGGGTGACATAGAGAGGCATAGGGAGAAATCGTGTTTGTTTGAGCTAGGCATTGATCTTGAAGAAGCAGTCATGAAGGACATGATGTGTTATTACAGTTATATTTCAAGGCTGATGTTTTTCACACCGGAATGGTCTGAGCTATCAGCTTTTTAAATGACCAAGTAAATGGATGTGCAGTGGACATCCTTCCTTCACATTTGAACCTTGTGATCTCCTACCTGACCACTAATTCTACCTCCTTTTCTGTGTGATAACCCAACCTTAATAACCCAACCTGGATTCAAGACCTGCGATCATCTCAGAGTGAAGTTCAAATGCTCAGGAAATATCTAGAAGTAAAAAGTAGGTACTGAGGTATATGGAGCAAGAGCTTTGAAAATTTGGTGGGGGTTTATGTATAAATATTTCGATCACCCAGGGAAAGGATGATAGAAAAAGAAGCTATGAGCCAAGAAAGGAATCATGGAGAACTGTTACAATGAATGGATCTACAGAGCAAAGGAATCTCTAAGGAGCCTAATAAGGAAAGGCGAGGATAAAAAAATGATATTGCTACCAAAACATCATACAAGGGAAGCATGAAGGAATAGACATCCATCTTATCCCTCTCCAAATTTGAAAATCCATCTGGTTATTATGCCTTCAAAAAAAAGGTTAATTATGTGCAAAACACTTCCTTCTTGATGTTTTTTCTTTTTACCATTCTTTTTGTGTTACTCTGGGTAGACTAGAGAAACAAATTCATGCACACTCATATATGTATAAGAAAGAGGCTTATATATAAGAACAATGGAATATTTAGAAAACATCCCAGCCCAGTTCAGATCAAGTCCATAAGTTTTATATTAGCCCATATATCCAATAACAATCCATAAATTCCTATTAAGACTCATGCAATGAGTCAGATTCGGCAATGATGCCGAATGCAGGAAGATTACAAACCAGTGTGTGGGAAGACTTGTGGATCCAGTGGCATTCTAAGCATCTCAACACTGGCAAGGGGTTCCACAAGGCAACTGCAGCTCAGGGCATTAAGGTAGTTCCATGTGTCTTGTCAGAGGCAATGTCTCTCAGGGATTATCCAAGAGAGAAAGCCATGCCCATGAAGAGTCCTCGTGGGCTATGACCTGATTGACAGCTTAGACTCCACCCCTTCACTCTTAATCCTCGAACTGACAACAGATTATGTAACTACCACACATTTATGCAGCCCTAAATCCCAATTACTCTCCTGTCTCAGGGCCTTGTCTCCTCTGATCTCATTCGACCTGATGTGGTCCCAGTTAGCTCTAATGACCGGGCATCACAGGGGCAGACTTCAGTTCTATTAAGGAGCAAAAAAGGCATAAGACTTTGAATTCATACAAAAACCTGCTTTACGATATCCTTGCATTTGAACGTTTTTTCAAAAAAAAACAAATGAAAACCTTCTCACGTTATTTCCCACAGTGTTTTAGCAATTCTGAGCAAATGTTAGTCTCCAAGATTGAAAAAATATTATTAATTAGATCAATGAACATAACTGAGCATCTTTGTCAAGGTAGGCCCTGACAATCAAGCAGAAAGTAAGACGGACAATGTTTCTGTACTCACACAGCTGACCTCCCAGACAGAGGAGATAGATCCTGCAGGTCCACAGTGCCTTACATCGCTACCTGATGTTACCTTGAAAAGCTTGATGTATGAATCTTACTGGTTTGTGCACTGATGTGAACTCCACAGCCCTGGTAACAGTGGCTTTCAGGGCTTTACAGGTCACTGTCATCATGTATGACCAAAGGTATCCCTTCCTTCACAATCCAATCTGGGAGCTTTTGATGCACAGATGTGTCTTTCTATATGCAGCATATCCTTCTGAAACCACAGGGAGAAGAACGTGAGTGATATCCTGAAATCCATCAGGCAATCATCCATCCCAGGTAAGAGCTTGTGCCCTTATCCCCCCCTGGCATTACAATCAAGCATTAGGTTGTTGTCATTGGAATGTTCCAGACTCAATGACCACTTTGGCATCTGGCAAAGACAGAGAAATAGGAATTAGATATAATGTCCTACCATAAACAACAACAACAAAACCTCTCAAAATGCCTGAGTAACGATTACCAAGAACTTGGGCATTTTGCAATGAGGGATAGCTATGATCCATCCCTCAGAGACAGAAAAGCAAGGTCATTTCCAGATAAGATAATTCTAGGTTTACTGCCTAGAAAAACATTCGTGCCATAGTTTGAAGAACTCAGGTGAAGCTCTATTTTTTCAACTCAGTGGTTGTGCTAAACCCTAATATACATGCAACTGTCATTCCCAGGGAAGAGGAAAGAGGCAGAGAGGATGACAAAAAAAAGCCCAACAATCTTAAGATATTATAACCGGAAAACTTAAAAATTTGATGAGAACTGTAAAAACAAAACTCTAAGACATTTCACAATGCCATCTTCTTGGCTTTTTTCCTCTTCACTGAAAATGGCAGCTGTCCATCTATTAGCTCTTAGAGACACCGTAGAGTTGAGGACATAGAGCTTTGCCTGAGTCCCTTACCCTGTGGCACGAATACTTTTTGAGGCAATAGCCATCTGTTTCCACTGTGCTGAGAACAACAGAACAAAGATGGTGCCCGACTACCACTACCGACTGGTCTAAAAAGGAGTCAGGGATAGAGAAAAATGTGGAACATAACCCAAAATAATAAAAGAAACCAGGGGTCCTGTCAGTTGAGCTGGTGGAACCCCTCAAGACTATAGCATTTAGTCACCTTTCAAATGGAACCTAACACACACACACACACACACACACGCCCCCTGTGCTGAGATAATCAGCTGTTTAAGATCCAAAGGACAGCGTTTACCCAAGGACAAGATTCAGAAGGTAGGGATGAAGGAGGAATGAAAATAGGATGAGTGAGGGTTAATTGAGAGGTGTGAATGAAGGAGCTGAAACAAAACATGCATGAACTGTTGGATGTAAAACTGATGATCTGCTCTGTGAACCGTCACCGAATTCACAGTAGAAAATGTTTGAAAAAGAAAATAACAATAGACATTCATATAGAAGGTCAATGATAAGAATGAGAATCAGCATGGACTCTTGTTGAAAACAGTGCAATCCAGAAAACCATGGAACACATCTTTACTATCAACTTAGAATTCTATGTCCAGCCAAAGCATATTTTAAAATGTGGGTTGAATAGCTCTTTTCAGACATACGAATGATGACAGAATTTGGAAACAGCATGCTTTTTCAACACAAGATTAAATAAATATTTCCTTTAAGCAGTATATATATATACACACACACACAAATGTGAATCTAAACAAGATAAACAGGACTACAGATATTAACGATAACAATTACTGTGGTAGTTACATAATCTGTTGTCAGCTTGAGACTATTAAGAGTGAAGGGGTGGAGTTTAACCTGTCAATCAGTTTGCAGCTTGATGAGCTCATTTGGAGGCACTACGGAGATAAATAGCTCACTGGAGGTGGGACACACACACACACACACACACACACACACACACACACACACTCCCTGCAAGACATTCCTGCTGACAAGCCACTTGGAGCTACACTAATGGAACCAGAGCCCTGGAGCTGGAGGAGCCACATGAAGGCCCACCCCAGTGCTGAGCTGCTTCCACTGCCACTGGATCCACCAGACTTTCCACCCACTGGCCTGTGATCTTCCTGCATTTGGCATGATTGCATGTGTTGCATGAACCTGAAGAGGAATTTACAGACTGGTATCAGACATATGGGCTAATATTGGATTTATGGACTTGATCTGAACTGGAATGTTTTCTTAACATACAAGTACTCTTTCTATAAAGCTCTTTCTTATACACATATGAGTCTCTCTGGATTTGTTTCTCTAGTCAACCCAGACAAACACAATTACTGTGCAGTTAAATATAAAAGATTTTTTCTTATTACTTAGATAGCTCTAAAAGATAATTGACTGTTCAAAATAAAATCAACCACAGAATTTGTGAATTTGTGGCACATGTAGAGATAAAATGTTTATAGTGAGAATACAGAGGCTTGGAAGAGACAACTTGAAGTATATTGTTGTATATATATATATATCAGTATGTAAGTATTGTAG
Source organism: Tenrec ecaudatus (assembly GCF_050624435.1). Classification (NCBI taxonomy): domain Eukaryota; kingdom Metazoa; phylum Chordata; class Mammalia; order Afrosoricida; family Tenrecidae; genus Tenrec; species Tenrec ecaudatus. Next base: position 54,542,840 of record NC_134531.1, on the reverse strand, counting down.
GATAAGTATATGATTATATAGAATGTGATATTATATGCTATCATTTGAATCTAGACTATGATAGCTCAAGGTATTCAGTATGGACCATTATGAACTCCCTGAAAATATATAGTTATAGTTGATAACCCATAAACACTATGGGGTTGCTATGAATCCAAATTGAATCTATAGTGTGAGTTTGAGTGAAGTTTGGAATATTTGAGTGATTTTTATTATTCTATTTAATCTCTGTTGTTGGCTCTTATTATTCAGTAAGAATATAGAGGATTTGAAGCAAATGTCCTCCAATTGGTTAATGGATAAGTGATATCTATCATGACCCCAGTTCTGCCTTACAAATATGGCTAGACCAGAGCATGTACACTGGTACCGATAAGAGCTGGAAACACAGGGAATACAGGACAGGACCCTCAAGCCCCCTCAGGACCAACAATGAGAGTAGTGATATCAGGAGGGTAAGAGGAAGGTGGGAGAGAAAGGGGAACTGATCACAATGATCTACATACAACCCCATCCTAAGGGGATGGACAATAGAAAAGTGGGTGAAGGGAGACATCGGTCAGTGTAAACTATGAAAAAAATAATAAAAATAATTAAATAATAATAATTTCTAAATTATCAAGGGTTCATGGGGTAGGGAGGGTGGGGAAGGGAGGAAAATGAGGAGCTGATCCCAAGGGCTCAAGTAGAAAGACAATATTTTGAGAATGATGATGGCAACATGTGGATGAGCCCCCAACAAAATGATCTGAAAAAACCTGAATGTCAAATAAATATATGATATAGCCATATAAAATGGATCAGTCACAAAGGGAATTAAGTATTAATAAAAATATTACAACATGAATTAGTATAGTAAAACATATGCTAAGTAAAAAAAGCCAGTCCCAAACTACTGCATATTGTATAAACTCGTTCCATGATAGACCCAGGTAGGTTAAGCCAAAAGGAAGAAAGCATGAAGTAAAGTAAAGGTTTATTATTACTAGTAACAGAAACCTTTATTAAATAAAAATAGCAAAGCATGAAGCTATAGTTTCTTATATAGCCTTCATATGTCAAAACCAAATGCACTGCCACCGTGTTGATGCCGACACATAGCAACCCTAGAAGGACAGAATAGAACTGCTCATGGGTCCTGGACCAGAACTGCTTATGGGAGTAGAAAACCCTGTCTTCCTTCTCAGGAGCAGCTGGTGGTATCGAACTGCTAAACTTGCAGGGCGCAGTCCGTTGCATAACCACCGTGCTACCAGGCCTCCATTTAGATACAAGTTTTCTAAAGATGGTAATTCCAATGCTCAGTAAGTCTTCCTTGAAGGTTTCTGTGCTCTTTGATTTACATCATGTCAAAAGGAAAGTTGGACATCTTTTTAAAAAAATATTATTTTATTGGGGGCACGTACAACTCTTATCACAATCCATACCTATATCCATTGTATGTCGAGCACATTTGTTCATTTTTTACCCTCATCATTCCCAGAACATTTGCTTTCTACTTGCGCCCTTGGTGTCAGCTCCTCATTTTTGTTTTGCCCCCTTCCTCCCCGCTCCCCACTCCCTCATGTACCCTTGATGATTTATAAATTATTATTGTTTTTTCATATCTTACACTGTCCGACGTCTCCCTTTACCCTCTTTCTGTTGTTCATCCCCACGGAGGAGGCTATATGTAGACCCTCCTAGAGTTCAACAAACAGAACTTGAACTATTTATAGGTTTTTCTTTTTTAAATTAATTTTTAAAATTTATTTATTTTTCTTTTGTCATTGTTTTTTTTGTTATCATCATTTTATTTTCTTTTGTTGCTTTGTTTTGCTATGTCTTTTTGTGCATATTATTATCTCTACAGATCTCTCTAGATAAGATAGGCTGGATGAACAGTCTGGAGGAGAAAACAATGGGACCGTTGGTTCTGGGGGGCATGGGAGAGGAGGAGGTGGGGCAAAGGAGGTTGTGTTGACCAACCCAAGGACAAGGGAGCAACTAGTGAAATAAAATCAGTGGCAAGGAGGATGTAAGAGACCTTGTAGGGATTGATCAGGGCAATATAACCAAGAGAAATTAGGGAAAACCAAATGACAGCTGAGCATGATAGTGGGACAGAAAGTTCGACATTCTTGGGAGACTTGAATTGTGTTCCTTTATGTTCTGTGAGTTTGAGAAAGTAAGAGAAGTCTGAAGGGGACAGATCCGGGCTCTGAGCTGAATGGGAAGGTTTCCCAATGACATTTTTGCAAAGCAGCTTTCATTTACCTCCAAGAATGTCACGCAATATCCTCAGCACAACCTTCCCAGCCTTTTCCTCAGCAGTGCTGCTTTATTAAAGAGTCTTCCTAATTAGCTTCCGCGATTGTCCCTTGGTCATTGAGGAAATCTATGGAGATTATTCCTTTGTAATCCCCCAAACAGTCACCCCCTTAACCTCTGAGCTGACCTCCCTGTCTTGAATTTAGAACTCTGGTGGTGTAGTAATTCAGTGGGGCTGCTACTGAAATGGCAGCCGCTCAAAAGCACCAGGCTCTCCTTAAGAGACAGATGGGGCTTTCTACTCCAGCAAACAGCTAGTGTTTCAGAAACTCCCATGAGGGAGGTGAGGGTGCTGGGGGATGGGGTGTTGGTCTACCCTATTCTACAGGGTCGCTATGGGTTGGCATGAACTCAGTGGCCTTGAGTGAGCGGCTCCCCTTTGAAGCTGTTCTTTCAGTTGGACCCTTTTGTGTTTTGTCGGCAACCTAATGAGACTAAAAGAAATCCTCCTACTGACAGACCTTGTCTGCCACCATCTGCTGATTGCTGAGACAAGTTTAAACACGTTTTATTTGGAATCTTCCAACCAAACTCACTCCCACTGAGTGGAACCTAACCAACAGCAACCCTTGAAGATGGAGTAGAATTAGCGCTGTGAGTTTCTGTGGCTGGTGATTTCAAACTACTGACCTTGTGTAACCACGAGGCCACTTGGGCTTCTTTATTTGGAATAATTGGGGCTCTGTAGCAATATTTTTTTTACTTGACCTTGTTTATTAATAGTTAACAAAGGCTAAGGGAAGGAAAATGAGAAATTGCTGCTAAAAGGTGCATGGATTATTTGAATTTCACAAACTCAATGCCGTTGAGTAGATGCTGACTCAAAGCAACCCTACAGGACAGGGTAGAACTGCCCTTGTTGGTTTGTGAGACTGTAGCTTGTTCAGGGAATAGAAAGCCTTTCTCCGGCAGAGCAGCTGGTAGCTTCAAACTGCTGACCTACACTACCAGGGTTCCTTTAGGGTTGATAAAAGGATTGGATCGTGGTAAGTGATGGTTGTAAAACTGTGAAAATACTAAAAATGACTAAATTATATACAAGAAAGAGTAAATACTATGGTATATGTGTTATATATAATAAAAACATAATAAGGAAGGCTTAAAAAACACTATCAACCCAAATGAAGTAATTGATATTTATAACACTACACTCCAAGACTGCAGGGTACACATTCTGTTCAAGTACACGCAAAACAAATGTGAATACATCTATCTTGGTGATTCAGCCTGAGAGACTTATTTAAGATTATAGGACAAATCTCAGTGAATCTGAAAATATTAGAATGATATATAAAGTTGTTCTTGAATCACAAAAGATTTAATTGTACATAAATAAGTGTAAAATAACTAAAAACAAAACAAAACCCCAAACAATTATAAACAAAACAAAAATTTATAAATAATCCATATTGTTGATGTTGATAGGTGTCATTGGGTTGACTCCCTTAATCCTCGGTAGTTTCCCATTCTTGATGTTAAATTCAGAGAGCTGATTATTTGCATTTGCTTGTGTAAAATAGCTGGATTATTGGCAGTGAATTCCCCAACTTTGAAGAACCTGGTTTTTCTGTTTTGTTTTGTTTTCTCATCCTAGCCTAAGAGCTCCATATCTTAACATTGTCAAAAGCACTTTCATTTTCTTTTAAAACACCAGTTAAAATATCACCATAATATCTTTCTATAGCTTACCACTGATAGATGAAAATTCTGAACGTTTCGTAAGTTTGGAATTGTTTCTATTTTGCTACTGTTGAGAAAAAGAATAAATGTTGCCCTCAGCTTCTGAGTTATACTTGGCTGATGATCTCATTTAAAGTGCTGAGCAGGGCTTTTAAAACTTGCTCGAATAATCACTGATTCATGACTACCTAATACCTAATCATGGGAGGTGGAAGGAATCGGTCAGAAATACCACAGAGGGGCCATGTCTCAGTAGGATTCAGGGGATCCGGGTCGACAAGGCAGGGTAGTTAAATCAGAACGGAGAATGAGTATGAGCAGGGGTGGGGGACCCCCAGCTTCTGGGCCATATAAAGCCCTTGAAATTACCAGTACCAGCTAACATAGAACACTTCAGCAAAGAGCAGTTCCAGCCATGACATTCAGTCAGGCGCTGCCACAAGTCAATTCCAACCACGTACCTCTGTGGGCTTCCTAGACTAGCTATTGGCTGGAGTATGTCATCTCATCTTCTTCCTGTGGAGTGGCTGGTGGTTTTGAACTGGTGACCTTGAAGTTAGTCTCCCAACATGTAACCACTAAGCCAGCAGGAGTTCCAGTCCTAAAAATCCACAAAATCAAATATGTACCCCCCCTAAGAATCCTTTAACCCCACATACCTCCCAAAACAACTTATGGCCATTGAGTCTATTCGGACTCATAGGGACCCTGCAAGACAGGGCAGAACCACCCCTGTGAGTTTCTAGGACTGTGGCTTTTCATGTTAGTGGAAAGCCCCACCTTTCATCTGAGGAGTTTCTGATAGTTTCAAACTATGAATCTTGAGGTTAGCAGCCCGAGGCATTAGATGTTGATGACATGTTTGACCAAATATACCAAACCCAACTCACTGCCTTAAAGTCGATTTGGACTTGAAATGACCCTATGGGACTGGGCAGAACTTCCTCTCTGAGTCTCTGAGACTTTTTTTCAGGAGTAGAACACCTTGTCATTCTCCTGGAGAGCAGACGGTGCTTTCAAACTGCTGACCTTGTGGTCAGCAGCCCAACCGTACCACTAAACCACCAGGACTCCTCATAGTGACCAAAAAAGCAGGTGAATTTTTAAATTGAAACTTTTGTGTGGCCTAGGAATGATGTTATAAGTATACAAATGGCCCCTGGAAGAACCAAGTAGCCCTGGTCTTAGAGACGAGTAAGAATCACCATGGAGGTGAGAAGCCCGAAGTGCGTACTGCTTGGAGTACCTGATATGTCTTGCTTTAAAGACTAACTAGAAAGTTGAAAAGGAAGCTTGCACACAGGCTAGTTAATGTGGAAGCAAGTCATACGGCGGGAAGGGAAGTATAAGGCCAACTGAACTGAAATGTTTCCAAGTGCAGGCTGAGTGTGAGATCAAAGCCAGATGCTCGTTATTGCTGGACAATGGCCGTGGGATGTGACAGGGACTGGCCGTAAGTCGCAGGACACAAGCAAAACTACATATCTAAGTGCCTAGCAAAGCTTCCTTCAGTATATGTGATTGCTAATATCTTCTCAACCTACCCACAACATCCTTCCTCTTTTAATGCTACTGAGGGTGTGGTGACTTTGAAATGAAAGGTCAGAAACAAAGCCTGATCTTAGTAGGGATGGATGAACGCTATTATTTTTATCTTCCAGGGACATTGTTCACTTTTGAGGGCCACCAAAGTTTCTTGAGACACAGATAGGAGACAGAAATTCAGTGTGTGGATGGGGGAGCGATACAGAAATGAGGACCGGGAGAAGGAAGAGAAAAGAGAAACTATTAGGAGAAGGGGAGAGAAGTCAGGAGCGCTGGTGGCAGAGTGCCGAGCAGTGGGCTGCCAATGACATGGTTGGCAGTTTGAAACTACCAGTGACTCTGCGGGAAAAAGAATGGACTTTTGACTCCCATCAAGAGTTAGTCTACCAGACTCCCAGAGGCTGTTCTCCCCCATCCTGTAGGGTCTTGCTATGAGTCAGTATCGACTCGTTGGTCATGAGGTAGAGAATGAAGAGTGCAAACAAGCAACCAAACTGGTTAGCACAGAGCCGATTCTGAGTCCAGGCAAGTCTGCGTGTTCCAGGGTAGACACGTGCTCTGCAGGGAGTTCAGTGTCTGTGTCCTGTAGAATGCAGATCTCCAGGTTTTTCTGCCACGGTACCTTTGGGAGGATTCAAACCATACACTTTCGGATCAGTCCTGAGTGCTTAATTGATTGCTCTACCCATTGACTCCTCTGGGATAATTAACCATTCTGGATCACTCAGTCAGTCAATACAGACTCACAGTGACACTGTAGGACAGGGTATATGTGCCCCTGTGAGGTTCTGAGACTGAAATGGTTTATGGGAGTAGAAAGCCCCATCTTTCTCCCGCAGAATTGCTGGTCGTTGCGAACTGCTGACCTTGCAGATCACAGCCCAGTTTGCAACCACTGTAAGTGCCCATTTACACTCAATTCCATAATATTAATCACTACTCCTTTCATTCCCATGGAGGGGATACTAGCAGGTCAGTAGTTTGAAACCACCAGTGACTCCAAGGGAGAAAGATGAGGCCGCTACTCTTGTAAAACATCACAGGCTTGGAAACCCACAGAGGCAGCTCTCCTGTCTTCTACAGGCTCCCTATGGGCCCTGTTCTTAACATATTCATTTACACCACTGCTATAGACCACTCTTCCTCAGCCCCCCTTTGCCGGATTCTTCTCACCAATCAAATAAAACTTCTGGATTCCTCCACTCCCCACTGTGTTCTCCATGCTCCACTCCCCATGGCCTTCTTTCCGAAGACTTGAGTACAGCCATGCCTGTTCCTATAAAGGCATCATGCACTGAAATACGTCAAATTTCCATCTCAAACTAGGACAAGTCTTCCAGGATCCCAATGTGTAGATTAAACTGCCTACCACATATGTCTACCTGGGTCTTAGGTCACATAAAATTATGCACATCAAAAACTGATAATCATCTCTGTAGCAAATATTTAGGGTGACTAATCAAAATTTCATTGACAGTTCCTCTTCTCCATTTTCTATGAGATAAAAAAGGCTGAAATCTCTTGCACATATTGGGGCCCACCTGACACAATTCTGGACTAGGATACCTTGACAGGTGTCTCTAGAGGTTGGCTTTTCCCCATACTCCTTCACAAGTATGGATACATGTTATTTTCACAGATGACATGATGAGGGGAAATTACCTGCAGATAATGTGCACATTGCCCATCAGGGACTAGTGCAGGGGAATTGTGTAGTTTTGTTTTAGAGCTGAGTGGCATTTGTGTGGAACAATGATGATGCCTGGAGGTTCAGTAGTCAGACGATAGTTATGAGACAACACACGTGACAATAAAAGTCGAACACTATGAACGGTAGAGAGGGACAATGGAAAGACCCTGATGTCTGATGGTATCATTGAGCTAATCTCATAATTCTCCCATCACTAAGGACAGTCTCCTTGTTATGTGGAATTATTCAAATGAACATGTGTCAAAGCCAAGGTAGTCCTAATTTCTGTAATAGACGGTACATGCTTAACTTGAATACCCTGCAACCTTGTTTCTGAATCTCAATAAATGGCGGAGCAATCAGAAAAAGGTTGGACTTTTCTAGATTTTCCTTTCCCCTCAATCTCCAGGCTTGCCCTTCTCCAACCACATAAACACATTCAGCTTCTCAGTGACTCTGTGGGCATTTTCCCTCCTTGTCAGAGTCTCCTCTGCACTGCTGCTTCTTCCGTCTGATTGAAACACAAATGCTTCTTCCCTATCCAGAATCATTTTTATGTAAATGTTATCATGTCACTTACCTGCTAAAGCCCTGATTACATCCCAGGTACACCCATAAGAGAATCCATGCTGCGGACCAAGCTATAAGACGTCACTACTCTCCAGTTGTTTTTCACCAACCCTCCCTCTCGAGGATCCAGAGAATCCTCGCTCATACATTCGCCCATGCCTCCTATTCCTTTCACAGGCTCCTCCCATCCTACTCTTGGGCCATCGTCACCACATTTACCTGAGTAGCACCTTTCTTACCCTGAAATTTCAGTTTAAACATGTCCTTAATATGTTGATCACATATTAAAATTAAAATCCTCTATGGCTAGGGGATTTGATCTAATGTGGATATGCTAAAAAGCCAAAATCACACCTTAGCATCTAAGAACCTGCTCCCCAAGATCCTTCTACAAATTTCAGAGCTACTGGCAGTGTTCAAATGACACCAGTTACCCAGAGGTCTGGGTGCCAGGCCTACAGTTTTACTGCATCCCAGGCTAAGAGTGGTAGCTGCTTACTAAACACCTATTACCTCCGAAAGAACCAAGTGTCTCCTTTTGGTCTTTTTCATTTGCCAGTATTTGGGTAACTAATTCCTTGCATTATATTTTCTTTGTTTTTTAAAAGTGGTGTGTTTATTGAATGGCATCAAATGGTATAAATAAAAATAGTAGGTACTTCTAAGGGAAACAAAAGGGGTTTTGTTTCTCAGAGCAATCCAGATGCTAAATTGTGTCTCACAGGTGTTGCACCGCTGACAGGGTGCAATGAGATTGTTTCTGGAAATGATGGCAGAAACTAGAGGGAAAAGGAAGCAAACACAACTTGAAATGAGTAAGTCCAACTGATGCTAGAGTAGAGAATATGGCTAGGGTCTTTGAACTGATGTAGACAAACTGAAAACAAACCAAACTCTCTGCCATCAAGTCCATGCCAACTCACAGTAACCCCACGGGATGGGCACAACTGTGGGTATCTGAGACTGTAATGCTCTATGGGCACAGAAAGCCTCTTTTGCCCTTCAGAGTGGCTCGTGGTTTCGAACAGCTGATGCTGTGGTTAGCAGCTCAATGCATAACCATTAGGCTACCAGGGCTTATTTTATGTGTACAACAAGGGGGAAGTTTTCCCAACAGCCTTCCAGTTGCTGTTAGCTCAACTTTGAGTCATGGCGATTCCATATGTGTCTCAAGTGGGGCAGCGCTTCCTAAAATTTCCAATGGCTGATTGTTCTTAAGTAGATTACCAGGTCTTTCTTTGAAGGCATCTCAGAGTGGATCAGAACCTCCAGCTTTTGGGTTAGCAGTTGCACATGTTAACCAGGTTCCATCACATGGCACAAATGATTCATCTGCTCAGATGCTAACCCAATGGTCAACGGTTTGAGTCCACCCATGTGCACTTTGGAAAATAAAGGCTGTCCATCTACTTAAAAATAAATGAATAAAAATAAATAAACCATTGAAAACTCTTCAGCTCTTATCCACGAACGGTCACTAGAGATTTATTGGCTCAGTGGCAACTAGAAAATTGTCTTCTAGTGCCTAGCAGGTTAGGTGTTATACTGCTAACTACAAAGTCAGCTGTTCAAAACCCCAGATGCTTTGCAGGAGAAATAGGAGTCTTTCTACTCCCGTAAAGATTTACAATCCCAGAAGCCCAGAGGAGCAGGTCTGCACTGTCCTACAGGGTCAGGAGGAGTCAGAAGTAAATTGATGGCAGTGAGTTGTTTGGCCTTTTGAGTCTGAAGTTGCCTGGCAAGGAGACAATGCACTTTGGCCTGTTTTAGCCTGAGCAATTCACAGTAGCACACAGAAGTGTGGGCTCACAGAGGAGCTACCACAGCTTAATAACTGGGGTGGCACTTAGCGTTTGCTTCTTTCATTTGATTGGTTGTCTTCCCTGTTAGATAGTGCGTGCTCAGAATTCAGGTCACTCTTTTTATTACGGTCCTCCTCTACCCACACTGGCCATGTGCCCAGGACAGTCACAGGCAGATGGAAAGATGAGTAATGAAGGAATTTATTAGATTTTTCTCAAAACTACTTAGTAAAATGTACAATTGAACTTATGCCAATTAAACAAGTAGTGAGTGCCCATATGATGCTTTACACATTGGGGATACAAATACAAGTGTGAGGCAGTTCCTTGTTATTTATCTCAGGATATAAAGCATTCTTACATGACATTTAATAATAAAACATCACAGCAAATAATGATATGCTTAAATGCTCAAGCAATTTAACAGGCAAGACAAAAGGTAGTTAGAAAAGAAAAAGTATGTACAAGAAATATGTGGGTTTGAAATGATTCACAAGACTTAGTGACGTTATGATCTGAGGCAGGCTTGAGAGGTGCTTACAAGCACGACTATATAGCTGAGAGGAGTTTAGCTGGTTTATAGATGATTCTTATAAAACCAGAGAAATCAGGACTTACTAAGAAGCCGCCAATGGATAATTAAATTGGATCTAATGTGAAAAACCATGAATTCTAGAGTTACAATTATGACTTGTATACTTTTTTCCAAAGAGAAGACATTAAGAGCTGTTAAGCAAAGAAGTAATGTGGCCAGTGGTCAGAAGTAATCCGGCAGCACCATGAGTAGTTGTTTGAATAAGGAGAAACTAGAATTAGAAAGACCAGCTAAGAGAATATAACAAATTATCCAGAGCCAGAAAAAGACAGTAGGTATATAAAGGGAGGAAAGAGATAAAATACTGGGAAAGAAGGTTATTTGAAAAAAAGAATCACCTAACATAAATACAGATTCAATCCAGAGGCAAAGATGGTAGAAAGGATCTCTAGAAATAATCTACCTGATACACATAGAAAAAATTCAAAGCAATTGGGATAGACAAGGCACCATAGAGCTTCATCACAAGAACTTGATTCATAATAATATATGTACAAGAAAGACCACAATAAAATTTTCATCTTCCCACCACTAAACTCACTATTTTTAAAAAGTTATTATGCATCTGGAAGAATATATATATCTTCATCTTGAGGGGCGTCAGACGTATTAGGCTGCTGGAAGCTATAATACTTAGGTGACATCTCATTGCCATAGATATGATCCTCAAAATTGGACTGCTGTGTATTTTCATATATTTCCTTATTGGCTTCTTCTTTAGAATCGGAAGGACATGCTTCCACGTTTTCATAGTTGCCATGAATGTTAGCCACCTCTCTAGTAGACTTGTGATCTTGGGTTTGAGCTGGGGTCTTAGGATTTGGGAGAATCACTTGGGGACCCAAGATGAGTTTTTTAGCGTAGAGATTTTTCTTGCTTCTTTTTCTTTGCAAAACTTTTGGCAGGGCAAATCGGTTTCTGTTGGGGTGCCTCCACTGCCAAACACACCCAATGACACAGAACATCAGGAGCAACAAGAGGAAAATTCCAATGGGGAAGGCCATGGAGATATGCCCGCTGCTTTTCAGTATTTCTTCACAGATAGAGCTCTTGAGTGGCAGGTGCGGTCCACGCTAAGTATTTCTTGGTCCAGAAGGAATTGTGGAGACTCTTCAAGGCAATTCCTTATCAGACCTTAAAGAGCATTTCCTGGTGAAATCTTGATGCAACTATAGAACAGATGGAAGACAGTTCATTTTGTGAAATGATTTGTTTTGCATCTGATGCTTTGTACATCCCAGTCATTAATGCACGACTGCACAGCATCACGGAAGAATCTCTTCATTCCAATCTATGTCTCATTGTTTTCTCGATGAGCCCTCGCCGGACACAAACACAAATGGAAGATATTATCAAAAAAGGAACTTCATGAGAATGAGGGTTGATCACCTGCCATCCAGAAACCTGTCATAAATTTAAAAATTATTATTTGCATATTTATTACACAGTATAATTTAAAATTTTGCCAACTTCTTACCAATACATTAAGCACCAGAATTGATCAAGTTTCTGGTTTGATATAGAATATAGAACCAGCTGTTGTGAGGAGATAAAAATAATTAGCATCTGTCCCTACCTGAGACTGAGTGGCTCTATTACTTAGGGTTCAATGTTTTTGACAATGAGGCTAATAATCTTCAAGTGAAAGATAATGCCCTGAATCAAATAGAAGGAAATGGAGAAGAACCTACTGTGGGATCGCTTCCATGGCCCATTCCCTCCTCTGTGAGGCTTTCTCTCTTTTTCCAGTTGTAGAGTGGGCAGGACCATGTAGACCCCTTTACCACTCCTTAGTCTCCACTCCCATGTTATTGTCCCCATTTGATATTATAGCATCACCACCTCACATTGTAGAGAATTATGTTTCTTCCTATATGATCAAATTATGGGCAGAGACACAATTTTTTCATCTTCATATTTCTAGAAAGCGTTATAAGGCTTCTCAAAGAAAGGACAATATTATTAAATATATAACTAAATAAACTCAATGAGCAAATGATTCCAAACTTCAATATTCTATTTCTTGAATTGATCATTTAAAATTTCCAGGTGTGTCTTCTAAAATATTTAGTTTGCTTTATGAAAAGTGCCCTTTGTAGTAAAATAAAATAGCATTAGCAGCCTTCATAGCACCCATCTTCTCATATTTTCTAGAAATAACATTTATTCCTTCAAGATTTTCAGTGTGTTTGCAATCAATGGCTTAAAATGGCAAAAAGGAGGAAAATGGTAGTTCATTTAGGCTGAACGTTTAATTGTAACTTTGTGAATATCACTACTGTGTGCTTTCAGCCTAGACATAGAAATGGTCACATTCAATTGTCACGTTGAACCCGCTACCTTAAAGCCGATGGCAACTCATAGTGATATTATAGGGCACAGTAGACTTGGCTCCATAGAGTTTCCAAAACTGTAAATCTTTACAGAATCAGGCTGCCACCTCTTTCTTGTATGCAGTGGCTGATGAGTTCGAAGCTCCGAGCTGTTAGTAACTGAGCATTGAAACCACAGCCCTACTAAGGCGTCTTCAATATCGTAATGGGACTTGAGAATTAAGAGGTTCTCTAACTCCCTAGCAACCTAAAAGTGGCTGAACCAGGATTCAAGAGACATTTTCTCAACACATTATTCTCGCCTCAGTATCTGAAAATGGCTATTGTGTGCATTCATCACTGAAGTTGTATTGCTTAGCTATCTCTATGGTTCTTGTGGGCTTTGGATCAGGTCTTATATATCTTGGTATTACCAGCAGTAGGAGGAGGCATAGATTAGGTTGTTATTAAATATTGTTGAGTATGTAAGGCAATCAGTCTACAGGATAACAAGAGTGAAGATAAACAAGGAAGCCGGGGGGGGGGGAGGGAAGCTCCATAAAGTTATTCTTTGTCCTCAGTAGGGACTAATGCAGGACAGCAAATGTTTCTAAATAATTAGAATTATTAACATAGGTCAATGTTCACATTTTCGATTTGTCACTTTCCTATTTCACACAAAATATAGAAAACCCAGACCTAGACATGCTAATGGCTTTGGCTGTTTTAGGGAGTAAATCCGGGGTTAAGAACGCTGTGGTCCACCATATTAAGAGTTTATGTTCTGTAGGGTTCCTGTTTTATACATACAGATGCAGTCTTAAGTGGAAGAGTAAAAGTCTGACAAAGACTTAGTCATTTGAATCTCATATCCTTTTTGAAATGGATGAGTACTGATTGTGAGTAAAATATTTTACAGTGTAAATGATTACCTACTCAAGTATTTATTTGGTCAGCATATTTGAAATGTGTTTTAGAAACGCTACCTGAAAGGTGTTCTTGATTTTCAACATAATTTAATGTTACCACATATGTGGTTCTACATGAGCAAGACTGGATTTTCTGTTTCTGTAAAGAGTTAGTTTCAGAAACCCCCAGGGCCAGTTCTGCCCTGTCCTTTCAGGTCATTATGAGTGTCTATCGACTGGATGATAATGAGGTTGAGTTTTGAGATTTTGTTCTATCTAATATAGCCATCTCAGGACACTCCAATTATGAAAGTCGTTTATTTCTAAGAAGTGTTCATGAGATAGAGGAGAAGATTGCTTAAAGAAAAAGAAAGCCTTCATTTTCTTTGTGTGGAAACAATATTATAGGACAAACAATGATGTACTATAATTAAAAACAAATTAAAGCCAATTTTAAGTGAGAAACATTTAGATACAGTTTAACCTTTAAATAAGTTTGCCCAATTTTAAAGAAGACTCTCTGTTCTTATTTTGAAAAGCAGTTCAACAGGGTATCTAGCAGTTATTCCTTGGTCATAAAATCACAAACCATCAGTAAACGTCCATAGCTCTTCTCTTAGGAAATAAGGCAGCAGTAAAGCATAACTTAATGCAGGTGAGCACTTATGTTTTAAAAGTTAACATAACTTCCAAACAGTTTACAAATTATTGTCTTCTATGACTACTTAAATGATCCCTTTTCTGAAACTTGAATAGAAGATATATAAAGTCATTAAATAAAAGCGAGTTCACTACTCATGCCCCTGAGACTACATTTTCACTTACCTCCAGAGGAGAGTGGCACACGTCTGTTCTCCGGGTTATGTACGACGCAGACTGCTTTGGTTTAGTACTTGTTCCTCTTTTACACTTTGGTCAGTTAACTTCCTTATTTACCTCCTCCTTTCAGATATTTCACACATGCTAGGTTTCCTGGCCCTAGAGGAAGTTCTATCAGATGCACCAGCATGAAGATAAACGGCATGAGTTTACTATGCTGGGAATGACACAATCAAGAGGCATAGCCTTGCATTCGTAGCCAAAAAGAACATTTCAAAATCGATCTTGAAGTACAGTGCTATCTGTGATAGGTTCACATCTATCTGTCTTCATAGAAATCCCATAAATACAACTATTATTCCACTTGATGCAGCACCATCGAAAGCTAGTGATGAAAGAATTTAAGAATTTGACCAACCTCTTCAGTCTGAAATTGATCAAACATGCAATCAAGATGCATTGATAATTAATTGAAGACCTGAATGCAAAAGTTGGAAGCAAAGAGGAAGTAGCAGTAGGTGGAAAATATAGTTGAGTGATAAAATGAAGCTTGAGAGCATATGATAGAATTTTACAAGATCAACAACTTATTTACAGCAAATATCTTTTTTTCAACAACACAAATGTTAAATACACACACGGATTTCTACAGATGGAATACACAGAAATCAACCTGACCACAGCTGTGGAAACAAACAACAGAGAAGCTCAATAAAACCAGCCCAAGGACTGACTGTCAATTGCTCATGGGCAAGTTCAGGATAAAGCTGAAGAAAATTAAAACACGTCCATAAGAGCCAAAATATGATGTTGAGTCTATCCCATCTGCATTTTGAGAACTTCTTAAGAACTGATTTGGTGCATTGAAAACTCATGACAGAAGACCTGATAAACTGCAGGAGAATATCAAGAACATCATACATGCCAAAAGCAAAAGGTCACTAAAAAGACTGGGAAGAAAGAAAAAATAAAAAGGGATGTCAGAAGAGACTTTGAAACTTGCTCCTGATCAATTAGTAGTGACAACAAATGGACAAAATGATGAAATCAAAGAGCTGAACAGAAAATTCAAAGGGTAGTTTGAGAAAAAAGTAAAATATGATAATGAAATGTACAAAGACGTAGAGTTAGAAAATCACAAAGGAAAGATACACTCAGCATATCTTAAACTGAAAGAACGCAAGAGAGAATTCAAGCACTACTGCAATGTTGCAAAGGTAGCAATGTTGAAAGATTCTATGGGCTAAATAATGGATGATGCAGGGCCCATCAAGGGAAGATGGGAAGAATACGCATAGTCACTGTACTAGAAAAACAAAAACCTAGTCGATAGTCCACCATTTCAGGAGGTAGCATATGAGCAAGAACCAATGGTGCTGAAGGAAGAAATCTAAGCTGAACTGAACCCAAAAACCCATTGCCTTGAGCTGATTCTGATTCATAATAACCCTATAGGAATGGGTGAGTTTCTGAGACTATAGGTCTTAATGGTAGTAGAAACCAAACCAAACTTACAGATACTGAGTCAGTGCTGACTCATAGAACCCCCTCTATGGGTTACTGAAACTGTAACTATTTACAGTAGTAGAAATCTCAGTCTTTCTCCCTCAGAGCTTCTGGTGGTTTAGAACTGCCAACCTTTCCATTAACAGCACAATGTGTCACTACTATGACATCAAGGCTCCTACGCTGCAGTGAAAACATTAGCCCCAAACAAGGAATTGATGGACTACCAATTGAAATGTTTCAACAAGCTGACCAAGTATTGGAAGCTTTCATTCATCTATGCCAGGAAATTTGAAGAGATCCCTATTTGTGCCCATTCCAAAGAAAGCTGACCAAACAGAATGCTCACCTTATGGAACAATGTCATCGATAACACAGGCAAGTAAAATTTTGGTGAAGATCATCCAGCAACTGTTGGAGCACTTCATTGACAGGGAGCTGCCACCAGTTCAGACAGTATTCACTAGAAGCCAGGGAAGAAGGGATATCATTGCTGATGCCATCTGGCTTTTGCCTGAAAGAAGAGAATACCAGAAAGATGTCTACTTGTGTTTTATTGACTACACCAAGGCCTTTGACTTTGTGGATCATAATAAACTATGGATGGGCTTGAGAAGAATGGGAATTCCTTGATACCTGTTGTGCTCATGTGGAACCTGTACATGGAACAAGAGGTAGCTGAGGGAACAAAACAAGAAAATACCGCATGGTTTAAAATCAGGAGACATGTCCTTCAGAGTTGTATACTCTCATTATAATTGTTCAATCTATATTTTGAGCAAATAATCAGAGAAGCTGGTTTATATGAAGAAAAAATTTGACATTAGGATGGAAGGAAGGTTTATTAACAACCTATGATATACAGAGTGTTACAACCTTGCTTGCAGAAGGTGAGGAAGAGTTGAAGCACTTGCTGATGACCAAAGATTGCAGTCTTCAGTAGGGATCACAACTCAATGTCAAGAAGAGCAAAATACAAGTGGTCCAATGGATGATGTCATGATAAATGGAGACAGACTGAAGTTGTCAAGATCCACAATCAATATTCATAGAGACAGCAATCAGGAGATCAAAAATGCATGGTGTTGGGTCAGTCTGCTGCACAAATTTTCTTCAGAGTGTTGAAAAACAGGGAAGTTACTTTGAGGACTATGGTGCACCTGACTCAAGTCATGATATTTTTAATAGTCTCATATGCACGTTGGATATTGAATAAAGATGAATGAAGAAGACTCGATGCATTTGAAGTATGTTGGTGGTGCAGAGTAGTGACAGTACTATGGCCAGGCAAAAGAGCCAACCCATCTGTCTCGGATGAAGTTGCGTCAAAGTGCTCCGTAGAGGCAAGGATGGCGAGGTTTCATCCCAGGTGCCTTGGGCTTGCGGATCAGGAGAGATCAGTAAAAGGGCAGCGAAAAAGAGAAAGGCCCTCAATCCAGATAGACTGACACAGTGGCCGAAACAATGGGGTCAAACATAGAACAAATGTGAGGATGGCCCCGTAGCAGGCAGTGTTTTGTTCCATTGTACAGAGTCAGCGTGTGTCAGAAATAACTGGCTGCAGCCTGGCAACAACAGGCTCCCTGGCTCTGGAAGAAGTTCTTATCAGATGCACCAGAATAAAGATCAATGACACGCGTTTCTGAATAAGGAATTCTAGGCTTTCATCTTTACCAAGTAATAATTCCCCACCTCATTAGGAGTGATGTGATTTGGGTCTTTTCTAGTAGAACTAGATTTGCAGTCCTCACTTTAGAATTGATGAATCATTCACTCACTCATACATCAAAGTTTAACAAGAGAGAATTTCCTAAATGCAATACAATGGGATATTATTTTTAATTTGCATACTTCCAGAACCACCTTCATTTCAAAAACTGGGTCCCAGTGTTCCCAGGTAACAACAGCACTTGCCAAAAAAACATCCCAACTTTCTCTCTGAAGAGATATCCTTTTTAGTGGAGTCAGTTGGAATTCTCTAAAACCTATTCTGAGATTGCTATTTCTAGAATTTTCTGGTATATCACCCATCAACTAAGTGTGAGAGATTCCCCAGTGATTCACAGGCATACCAGCATATTTAAAATGGAACATTCCTACAGCAAACAAACAAAACAAAATCAAATAACAAAGAAAAACTGTTACCTCTGATTAGTAGGCCAGCATATTCTGAGCATGTTAATTATTTTAAATCCTTGGTGTAATCCTCAGGAAATCCTACTCCACCCTTACTGGATTTACCCTAGTATGACTGCAAATATGGAAATGGAAACAGCCCCCAAAGTCTTCCTGCCTTCAGGTTGATTCTACTTCATAGTAACTCCCAAGGATAGAACAGGGGTTCCAGGAGAGCCAGTCTTCTTGAAAACAGACTTCCACATCTTTTTCCTGCAGAGGAGTCTAGTGCTTAGCCATTGTTCTACATGAATAAATCCTCACTGGGTTGGACAGGGAGCTATGAGAACCTTTTTTTTTATTAAACATTTTATTAGGGGCTCATGCAACTCTTATCACAATCCATACATATACATACATCAATTGTATAAAGCACATCTGTACATTCTTTGCCCTAATCATTTTCTTTTTTTTTCTCCTCTTTTCTTTTTTTATATTTTATTAGGGGCTCATACAACTCTTATCACAATCTATACATATACATACATCAGTTGTATAAAGCACATCTGCACATTCCCTGCCCCAATCATTCTCAAAGCATTTGCTCTCCACTTAAGCCCTTTGCATCAGGTCCTCTTTTTTTTTCCCCTCCCTCCTCACTCCCCCCTCCCTCATGTGCCCTTGGTAATTTATACATTGTTATTTTGTCATATCTTGCCCTATCCAGAGTCTCCCTTCCCCCCCTTCCCTGCTGTCCATCTCCCAGGGAGGAGGTCACATGTGGATCCTTGTAATCAGTTCCTCCTTTCCAACCCACTCACCCTCCACTCTCCCAGCATCGCCCCTCACACCCTTGGTCCTGAAGGTATCATCCACCCTGGATTCCCTGTGCCTCTCGCCCTCATATGTACCAGTGTACAACCTCTGCCCTATCCAGTCCTGCAAGGTAGAATTCGGATCATGGTAGTTGAGGGGAGGAAACATCCAGGATCTGGGGGAAAGCTGTGTTCTTCATCGGTACTACCTCGCACCCTGACTGACCCGTCTCCTCTCCTAAACCCCTCTATGAGGGGATCTATGAGAACCTTTAAGTGATTAAGTGGAGTGCCTATGTGTGAGAAGAGAAGACATGGGGTCAAATTTAAGGCCCTGTTGCTTTTGTTAGGCGTTTTGTTAGCAGCTGGCCTACTCAAATCTTACGATTATGGGGGGTGGGGATTCTTTTTTCACAGAAGGGATCTGAGATATTGTCTAATTACAAATCCCCAAACCTGAAGGTTTTTCAAAATCACATGGAAAACGGCCAATTCCTAGAATCCTGGGATGCCACTTCAGTAGGCCTGCAATCAGGCCCAGGGGTCTAGAGTTAAATCATCAGGTAATTTCTGGTTTTGTGGTATGGGAGCTTATACAACTGTGGGAGGAAGGTGGTTTACTTTGTATTTTATATGCCTTGATATGATTTGGTCTTTTAATTTTTCATTACCATTGCCCTTTTTTGTAGTCAAGGCAAGAATTAAAATCCCCCCAAATGACCGTGATTTGTGGCCAGATTTGGCCTCTATTAATGCAGCTGAGCTCTCTGACAATGGACCAGAGAAGTAATGCGGCTTACTCTGACGCTCCAACTGAGAAAACAGCTAGCTTGGGCATGAAAACCCAGTCCTCATTTCTGGCCCTTAACTTTTCCACTATATTACACCATCTCCAGAACGACTAGATGGGGAAAGTTCTTAGATGCCTTCTTCAAGAGGCTATCTCTCACTTTCCCCCACCTCCACACACACACACACACACACACACACACACACACACACACGCACATTGTGGCAGGAAGATTTTTATTGTTGTTGTTAGTTGCCATTGAAGTGACTCCAGTTCATGGTGGCCCATGTCCTATAGGGAGATACTCTGGCCAGTCTTGCACCAGCTCTCTGATCATTAGTGTGTCCGAGTCCATCGAAGCAGTTATTGCAGAGTGTCTGGGTGAAGTGGCTCTGCGTTCAGCTGCCAGTGGAAAGGACAGCAGTTTGAAATCACCAGCTGCTCCAAAGGATAAAGACAAGGCCTTTTGCTTCCACAATGAATCACAGTCTCAGAAACTCACAGGGGAAGCTTTACCCTGTTCTGTAGGGTCACTATGAGTCCGGTCAACTCGATGGCAGTGGGTTTGGTTTTGATTGATTCCCAAACAAGGGGTCTTATCTTCTAACACTATGCTGGAAAATATGCTGCGGTGCTCTACAGATTTGTGTTGACTGACGTGGTTTGTCAGACCTTTCTTCTGAGTCTAAATTAAGTTGGAAACTGCTGAAGTCTGCCCGCTCTGGAGGACCCCGCTGATACATGAAATGCTGGTAGCATTAGCCACAACAGACAGGGGGAAAGGGAGGCACAAACCCACCATTGGAGCAGGAGGCAGTCATCCAGGAAAGGTTGAAATTTTTTACCTGGAATCTGCTGCCTGCTCTTCTCGGTTCAGAAGTGATGTATCTTGTTGTGATTTATTTGATAATTTAGAAAGACTAGATTATGGTCTAAGAATGGCAAAGAAAGAAAGCAGCTGAAAGTAAAAAAAGGCCAAATGACCCAGAAAGCCCACTCTGAGGCATATAAAAAACCAAATCCTATACGTCATCACTGAGTCAAGTCCAACTCATAGTGACTGTAATAGTTACAATTTTGTATCAACTTGAGTAGGCCAAGATTCTGAGGTGTCCGGAAGTGACTATCTCCCTGAGGCGATCTGGGAAGTGTGGCATGCTTCTGATATAAGTAGATGCTGTGGGAACACTTGCTTGCTTTGTGCTGTGTCTGAATTCTCAGCATCTGCCTTGTTATATAACCTCTGATTCTTTGTACTTGAACCAGCTACATTACTTGCTATCTTGCTTGCTTATCCTGGGAGTTACCAGCAGTCTGTTACCTTATCTGTTGTCTTACGCTGGGTTTTCTAGAGGATCAAAGCCAGGTACACTCATATGTGTATAAGGAATGACTTTATATCAAGAAAAATATTTATATCAAGGAAACATCCCAACTCAATCCAACTCAAGTCTATGGGTCAGATGCCAGCCTGAGCTCCCTCCAGACTTATGCAGGCGCCAGCTAAGGAAACGGAAAGGTGAAGTGGGAAGCAGAGAGGTCGCAGACCAGTGGGTGCCGAGTCATGTGGCTCCAAGGTTGGTAAGGACAGGACAAAAAACTGTAGCTCGCAGGTTCCACAGACCACTGGTACAGCCAACTCTAGAGTCAGATGTGGAATCCAGGCAAGCAGGATAGTGAAGTTGGGCAAGAGAGAATTCTTCATAGCACTCTCATAAATAGGTGACATCCCCAAGGAGATGTCCTCCATCAGACTGTAACCAGATGGATAGGTTGAATTCCACCTCTAACTTCACATCACACATGTGCACCAAGGTGACATAAAATCTATCCATCACATGTGACAGCTTTGAATTAATTTGCCTGCTCTGGGATTATGCAATCTTGGGTTCCTCAACCATTGTAGCTATTTGAGTGAGGAGAAATCTAGAGATAGCCTGACTTTTGGTCCATGAAAATTGCTCACTTGTACAATTTTATGAGTCATTGCCTTTATATAAATCTGTGTGTATTATATATTATATATTTAATATTTTATGTTTCTATATCTTATGTTATATAATACACATGGTATATATCCATAAATACATAATCACTGATATCAATCACAGATTTAATTCTCTAAAGAACCCAGCCTAAGCCACCTGATACCAAGAGTTTCTAGAGAAACAAAAGACTAATAACGAATTTTCTAAATTGATTCCCAAGTGTAATTATTTTAAAAGGGGCTGATAATCCTGCTTCCATTATTAGTAAAGAGAGTGCTGTTGATCCAAGGTAGAAGGGAGCAATATTAATCACCAATAATAGATTTCTATTGGTGGGAAGCAAGGCTCTGGGTGATTGTATATTTAATACAAACATGTGATTTAGTCAGGATGAGACATATAGGGAAACTAGTTGGTTGGCTTTACTTACAATAGACAAAGAGGTGAAGGGAAAATATGCTATCAAGGACAAAGAGTCACAAATCTGGTGTTGCATAAAACACCTACAGTTGCCACTTGTCTCCTGAAAGAAAGTTCTATTTCTTGTAGTAATACAGCTGATATGTCAAAAAATCAAGTGTAGAGTTGTATCATGAGAGTTGCTGAATTACATTGGCTGAATTCTCAATTTTGAATGGAGTCTCACACTGATATGTGGACAACAATTGGGAATAAATGGAATTCTCAAAAACCTAGGATAGGGATTTACAGTCAGATAATCAGGAATATGGAGACATTGGATCTCTAAATTCCATTGAATCCCTCCTGCCAATAGGACTACACCTCCCATCTCAAGAGCTTACATTCTCCACCCTTGTCTATAAATTCTATACCTGTAAAGCCATTATCCCTGCCACCCACATTTGATGAGATTAGCCCAGCTTATTTGGCCCTGGGACATTTTCTGGAGCATCACCTGAGGCAGATACTTTACAAGACCTTGCAGAGCAGTCCCAGGAGACACAAGCGCCACTTCTGGATCTACAAATAGACCTAAGTCCCGGGGAGCACCAAAAGTTGAAGTGAAAATTGTGACCCAGAAAGAGTATGATACCCTCCAGAAAACTGTTGATTCTTCTAATATGAACAAACAGAAACCTGGGCGGCTATCTTTAGGGACGACGATTCAGGGTGTGGTGGGCTAATGGTGGGGGAAACAAAGTTGGATCCATTGCCATTTATTTATGTGACTTCAATAGCACAGATTCTTCCATCAATGTTTTAGCTCCAGGTGTTAGGAGAAGAGTTAATAATTTATGTGGTGATTTCACTGAAGCATGGATTGGACGGTGTCCTATAAATCAAATTGAACTGCTAAACCTGTTTTAGTATATTTAGAAGAAGGTATCCAAAGGCTTATGACATAGGCATGCTAGAGTGGGTTTCTCAGGAGAGATCAAAAGACCACACATGGAATGCCCAGAGGACACACCTTTTATCTCAGCAGTGAGGGACACATTTCTGAAGGGAGCCCAGCAACCCTGAAGACTGCTGCAATTGGCATTTTATCTAAGTCAGATTTCACATTTGGAAATACCTTAGTTGAATTAAGACAGCAAAATGCGATGGGTCTGGTTAGATCCACTGCTGGAAAGAGCCAAGTGACATCAATTAATAGACAAAGACAAAGTTGGTGTGGTTACCATAATACTCAACTCATTGCCATACAATCAATTCTGGCTCATAGCAACCCTATACGACAGAGTAGAACTGTCCCTCTAGGTTCCCCAAACTATTAAACTTCATAGACGTAGAAAGCCTCATCTGTTGCCAATAGAGCAGCCCGTGGTTTCGAACTGCTGACCTTGCGGTTAGCAGCCCAACACAAAACCCACTACACCATTAGGGCTCCACATTGCAGTCAAAGTAGTAATCAGAATAGTCTGACTCATAGGAATTTATGGTGTTGGCTACGCAGGCAGGGTGTCCTAAGAGTGACGTAGATGAGATACTACTAAACAGCTGTTTGATCAGCACAAACAAAAGGATTATAGGTCAACTAAATGACAGTATAATTTGATTCATCAGATCAGAAAGTTAGCCTCTTAATTAATTCTCAGACTTGAGGCAGTTTACAGACCTGCAACTCTGTGAGGAAGGACCCCACTACATCAAAAAGGTATACTGTTAAGTGCCCAGCTGCCAGATAGAGTAGTGTATAGGGTCTTAAGGCTTGTTCTTAAAAAAACAAAACAAAACAAACCCCAGCTATCTAAGTGAGGCATCAACTAAATCTTCAAGGTGTGAGCCAGCCTGTGTGAGCCAAGGATTGTAAATAATCAAATCCAAAGTAGGAATGGTATCAGAGCTTTAATCCTGAACACTCGACTTGCAAAAGGCTACGGATGACAGTGTAAATCCAAAGGCCACTTACAGGGTCCCCACACAGATGAAGCCTCTGTTGAATACCCTGTGACATTAGTCCTGGGATACGAAGAACCTTGCTCTCCTACAGAGAGCATTGTAACTCCATCATGGCAGATAGAGTTAGGCAAAATATAACACCTTATTGTTTGATATATTTTTTGACTTATATTAAAGATGTTTCAGTTTTGTGTGTGCATGCGTGTGCGCGTGCGTGACTTCTGTGAGTGATGTGCACACCAGTCAGGTCAGGGTTCCAGAGTTAGTTATTGCAGACCAGGTTCTCACAAAACAGTGGAGCTTGTTGTGGGCAGTCTCCAGACAGCTCTACTTTCTTTTCGATTGAGGGTTGTCTCTTTGTTTTGTCATTGTTGTTGCTTTTATTTGTTTGCTTATTTATTTGTGTTTTGTATCATTTTCTGAATGTGGAATCCAGGAGAGGTAAGTGTATAGGCATAGTAACTAGATTAATAATTACCTAGGGGCATTGAAGGGAGGTGGAGGGTAGACTCATATGCATTTATGGTATGAGACAGCAAGTATGGGAAAGAAGGCAATAGGATGAGAAAGAACATGCTCTGAAATTGGGGTGATTGTTATACCATACTTCATAATATGATCAAACTCTTAAATTGAATCATATGTAAATTATATGACAAGCAATGATTAAAAATATATGGAATTTGTCTGTCTGTAGGTATCCCCAATGAAACCTATGACCTTTCCAAAAGTGACTTTTCATTTGGTAAAAGGAAATTATCAGACTTTTCAGGGATTAATGGACACTGACTCTGAATTGACACTAATTCCAAAAGACCCAACATAACACTGTGGCCTACCAATCAAAGTAAGAGTGTATGGAGGTCGAGTTGTTGATGAAGTTTGAGTTCAACAGTTCATCTCTCAACCAGTGCATCCCCACGTCCATCCTGTTGTGAGTTTTCCATTGCAGAATTCATAATAGGAATACACAAACTCAGTAGCTAGCAGAAGTTATATATCCCTAACATCTGGAATAAGAGTTAAATCAAACTCACTGCCATCAAGTCAATGCCAACTCGTAACCATACAAGACAGAGCAAATTTCCCCCTGTGGACTTCCAAGACTAAATCTTTATAGAGGTAGGAAGCCTTGTATTTCTCATGCAGAGTGACTGGCAGACTTGAAATGTAGGTCTTGTAATTACATATGCTTCAAACCAGTGTCCAATACCTGGTGCTGTTTCTCCAAAAACCAAGATTCACTGGTGGGAAATGGGAACGGTGCCATTCAATGTTACTATCAGTAACCCACGTACAGAAATTTCACTTCCCAGCTCTGAAACTCTTTGCTCTTGAGTCTGGAGGTCTTCATTCCAAAAGGAGGAATACTACACTTGGAGGCAAAACATGGATTCCATCGAGCTCAAAATTAACCCAAATCTGTCTCTTTGATGATTCAGCCAAAACCAAACCCATGTCCATCAAGTTGACTCCAAGTGGTCAGAAAAGTGATGGTTCTGACAGACTGAGAGGTGCAGGAAGAAGCTTTCTCAAATGCTGTGATAAGTTGCCAAGTTGACTCCAAGTGATGGCAGTTCCATGTACAAAAGAATGAACCATCGCTAGACTGACACATCTTCACGATTGTTGTTCTACTCAATTCCATAAGTTGTCACTGTATATTTTGAGTGCTCTCAAATCTAGAGAATTCATCTTCCAAAACTGTTGGGAGCCGATAGCCATTAAGACCTTGGCCTCAGACACGTTGCAGAAACTTGGCCGCTTTCTAACAGCAAGGCTTTGTTTCCTGCCCAACTTCGCCCCCACATTCCAAGCTACGTGTTCAGTAGCATGGGCAGTTGCGATAACTGACCTTGTTGCCATTAGTCAAATTACTGAGCACCCACTGAGCTGCAGATATACCATATTAGGAACATAGTGATAAGTTCACCGGGTAAGCCTTAATTTGCATGCGGACGTCACCACGGACGTCTTTGAGTACTGTTGCGCACCCTTTGTACCTTATTAGGAACATGTGGCTGATTGGTTGTTGTACAGTATGCTTCATTGGAATGTGTAGCCGATTGGTTGTTACACAGTGTGCGTCATTGGAATATGTACCTCCCACTTCCTTCTCTGCTGTAAATATATACCCCGAGTTTTGGCAAAATAAACGGGCTTGATCAGCACTTGTCTTGCCCCACGTCTCTGTGTCTTTCTTCCATCCAGGTTCGTTGCCCCTCCGGGTCACCACATGAGGGTCTCGCTGGACGAGACCCACACACAAAACTATATTGGGCAATATTTTATTGAGGTTAATAGAGTTTTCAATGGCTACATTTTAAGAAATAGATTGCTAGTCTTCTCTTTCAAGACTGTTATAGTGTGGGAACTTTTGACACCTGTCATCTATGGGTGACCCTGCTATCTGATATGGAAGTGGCTTAACTTCAAGTATCTTCATATCATGATGTTGCAGTAACAGACACTGACGGATGGGAAGTGATCTCAGATGCTGGAAATTTTCTGCATCTTGACCTGAGTAATATATACATCTTGGATCTATAGGTAACAATTTAATAGTTGTACATTTAAGACTTTATGTTCTCGATGTAAATTACCTTCACTTTGTGAAACAAAACAAAAGAAATATGTCATGATTTGTCAGAGAATTACATTTTGAATTCCATGAGAAGTAGAGTTGGTTGTATTTGCTTATTCAGATTACCAACTTCTTTAGCAAGTTCTTCTATTTGTTTGAATCGAGGAACGCTCAGCTAAATACTTGGCTAGATCATAGGCATCCCTTGAGTTTGATACAATTCTAACTTTCTCTGGACTTTCCTGAGCCTTGAGTTTGAGGAGACTAGTACAGAAGAAGACGGGCATCATTAATGAATCTTGATTGAAAGCAGGGAGTTGCTACTTTCTGAGATCACAAAGATGATCTCATATTGGCACATCTAAACTTACAAGATGTGGTTGGGAACATAAGAAATCTTACCATAGTGAATGAGGGGGGGAGTGTGGAGTGGAGACCCAAAGCCCATATGTTGACCACTGGACATCCCCTTACAGAAGGGTCGCGGGGAGGAGACAAGCCAGTCAGGGTGTGATGTAGTAACAATGAAACATACAACTTTCCTTCTAGTTCCTAAATGCTCCCCCCAACTCCCCACTATCATGATCCCAATTCTACCTTGCAAGTCTGGCTAGACCAGAGGATGTACACTGGTACAGATAGGAACTGGAAACACAGGGAATCCAGGACAGATGATCCCTTCAGGACCCGTGGTGTGAGTGGCAATACTGGGAGGGTAGAGGGAGGATGGGTTGGAAAAGGGGAACCGATTACAAGGATCTATGTGGGACCTCCTCCCTGGGGGAAAGACAACAAAAAATTGGGTGAAGGGAGATGTCAGACAGGGCAAGATATGACAATAATAATAACAATAATAATTTATAAATTATCAAGGGTTCATGAGGGAGTGGGGAGTAGGGAGGGAGGGGAAAAAGGAGGACCTGATGCCAGGGGCTTAAGTGGAGAGCAGGTGTTTTGAGAATAATGAGGGCAATGAATGTACAAATGTGCTTTACACAATTGATGTATGTATGGATTGTGATAAGAGTTGTATGAGCCTCTCCCGACACAACTGCTGAAGCCAAAGCGGGTGAATAAGTAAATGTGGTGAAGAAAGCTGATGATGCCTGGCTATCAAAAGAGATAGTGACTGGGGTCTTAAAGGCTTGGAGATAATAAACAAGCAGCCATATAGCTCAGAAGCAACAAAGCCCACATGGAAGAACACACCAACCTGTGTGATCACGTGGTCCCAAAGGGATCAGGCATCAAAGAACAAAAAATCATATCATTGGCTGCACACCTCCATGATACGATCGCCGAAGACAAACGGGTGCATAAGCAAATGTGGCGAAGAAAGCTGATGGTGCCCGGCTATCGAAAGAGATAGTGTCTGGGGTCTTAAAGGCTTGAAGGTGAACAAGCGGCCATCTAGCTCAGAATCAATAAAGCCCACATGGAAGAAGCACACCAGCCGGTGCAATCACGAGGTGCCAAAGGGACCAGGTATAAGGCATCGTGCAAAAAAAAGAGAATATATATGTGTGTGTATATATATAAATATACCATAAATATACATAAATATACCATATATATATATAAATATACCATAGTGAATGAAGGGGGAAGTGCAGAGTGGAGATCCAAGGCCCAAGTGTCGACCACTGGAGATCCCCTCACAGAGGGGTTTAGGAGAGGAGATGGGTCAGTCAGGGTGCGAAGTAGTTCCGATGAAGAACACAGCTTTCCCCCAGATCCTGGATGCTTCCTCCCCCCAACTACCATGATCTGAATTCTACCTTGCAGGACTGGATAGGGCAGAGATTGTACACTGGTGCATATGGGAGCTGGAGACACAGGGAATCCAGGGTGGACAATACCTTCAGGACCAGGGGTGTGAGGGGCGAGGCTGGGACAGTGGAGGGTGAGTGGGTTAGAAAGGGGGAACTGATTACAAGGATCCACATGTGACCTCCTCCCTGGGAGATGGACGGCAGAGAAGGTGGGGAAGGAAGACTCCGGATAGGGAAAGATATGACAAAATAACAATCTGTGGGTTACCAAGGGCTCATGAGGGAGGGGGGAGCGGGGAGGGAGGGGAAAAAAAAGAGGACCTGATGCAGAGGGCTTAAGTGGAGAGCAAATGCTTTGAGAGTGATTAGGGCAAAGAATACATGGATGTGCTTTATACAATTGATGTATGTATATGTATGGATTGTGATAAGAGTTGTATGAGCCCCTAATAAAATGTAAAAAAAGAAAAGAAAAAAAAGAAAATGATTAGGGCAAAGAATGTACAGATGTGCTTTATACAATTGATGTATGTGTATGCATGGATTGTGATAAGAGTTGTATGAGCCCCTAATAAAATGTTTTTTAAAAAAAGAGTTGTATGAACCCCTAATAAAATGATTTTTTTAAAAAATGCATTGGTGTAAGGTAATTTTCCTTGTGAAGAATGATTCTGATACCTTAGTGAGTCCTTCTTCTTCCTGAATCTATAAGACAACATGGATTAGGTGAACCCTATGATTCTCCCCAAATCGACTAAGGATGACCAATAAGATAAAAATGATCATCGTCACACACAGAAGAGGATGTTGGAAATGCTGTCTCATTTTGGTGCAGACTTCTTTTGGGCCTGACTCTCCTTTTCAGACTTTCCTACATGCTGACGGAGACCAGTGGTGGCTTGAATTTGATTCAGGGTCAGTTGTGCGACATCGCCTCTCTGGTTTCTTGCTTTTTACTTTTTCAGATACAAATAAGAAACTAGAAATATTGAGTAACCATTCATTACAGAAAAACATACATTAGAAGCATTTGATTCCCTCACGTATAAAACTGAAAGATGCCCAAGTTAGCACGGGATGTGGCATTCACTTTAAAGGTGCCCACAATTTCACAAGGCAGATCACCTAGGAACGATTTCAAGATTTTGGCTGTTGTTTCTCATTTGAAGAGGCAAGTTCTAGAAAAATCAGAAAACCCAACCCATTGCAATTTAGCTCTCTGACTCAGTGTTGTGGGAGTTCTATAAACTAGGATTGATAATAAGCACCAAATGTAAAAACAACTAGGCATGTTTTGGAAGTTCACACTCTAGTCAGGCCTCATGTAAGAATGACTACAGAGCAGAGATCTTGATCTCATAGACCGCTCACTGCAATTCCTATTGCCCTTTCCAATCTGCAGTGAGAGAACAGCTAAGGTCCTTAGACCTATTTGCTTAAGATCCTGCATGATCTCAGCGGACACTGATTCTGGGTGAGAAAGGGGAAGCAGAGAGTGTTAACCAGTGTAGATTTCTTTGTGTTTTTTTTTTTTTTAGCATTTTGTTTTGTTTACAATTGGCGTTGTACCATGCAGAAGCCCATTCCAACCAGGAGGTTTTAGGTGCTGGGGAGTCTGTTCCAACTCGCTGTGACCCGGATGTGCAGCAGAGATGGCACACTGTCTGGTCCTGAGCCATCCTCTCCATTTCTCTGATACTTCAGCCGAGTGCTGCTGATTCAGCATATGAGGGGAGTGAAAATGGCATGGTTTGAGTCAGGTGCACCTTGGTCTCCAAGATGACATCTTGAACACTTTAGAGACGTCTTTTTGCAGCAGATGGGCTCAATACAACAGCTGCTTCCATGAGCTTTGATTGTGGCTCTAAGTAGAATGAAATGCTTGACAACTTTAATCTTTGCTCCACTTAACTTGTCTATTGGTCCAGTACAGGATTTTAAAAAAATTTATGAGTTGTAATTCATATCAACTTTGATTTTCTTTTTTGAAAGAAATCATTTTATTGGGGGCTTATACAATGCATCACAATCCATACATCCATCTATTGTGTCAAGCACATTTATACACTTGTTGCCCTAATCAGTCTCAAAACATTTGCTTTCTACTTGAGCCCTTGGTATCAGCTCCTTACTTTTCCCCTCCCTCCCTGCTCCCTGATAATTTAGAAGTCATTATTTTTCCATGTTTTACACTGACCGACATCTCCCTTCACCCACTTTTCTGTTGACCATTCCCCTGGGAGGGAGTTATATGTAGATCCATGAAATTGGTTCCCCCTTTCTACTCCACCTTCCCTCCACCCTCCCGGTGTCGCCACTATGATTTTCATCTGTATATGTTTCTTTGTGTTCTCTTTCCTTTTGGCAAACAAGATCGTGTCATTAGCACATCACTGGCCTTTTTTTATTTTAAAAGGAAATACAGTTTTTATTTTTTAAAAATCATTTCATTGGGGGTTCTTTCAGCTTTTATAAAAAACAATACATCAAGTGTATCGAGCATATTTGTATATGTGTTCCCATCATCAATTTATAAGCATTGACTTTCTATTTGAACCCTTGGTATCAGCTCCTTTTTCCCCCTCCCTCCTCCTTCCCACCCTCCTGACCCCTTGGTAAATTATAGATTATCATTATTTTCATATCTTACACCAACTACTGTCTTCCTTCACCAACATTTTTGTTGTTTTTCCCCCTTGGGGAGGTATGTGTGTGTGTGTTGTACATTGATTATTGTGATCAGTTCCCCCTTCTTACCCTCCTCCCCACCTTCCTCCTACCCTCCTGGTATCACTACTCCCATTTCTGTTCCTGAGGGGTTTATCTGTCCTGGATTCCACGTGTCATGAGCTAGTATGCATGCTCATGTATCTGTACTAGTGTGCATGCTCCAGTCTAGCCAGAACTGAAAGACAGGACTGGGGTCATGATAGTGGGAGGTGAGAAAACTTCAAAGAAGCAGAGGAATATTGTGTGTTTTGTTGCTGCTGTACTGCACCCTGGTTGGCTCATTCCTTAGTTGTGACTCTTCTGTGAGAGGATATACTATTTTCTACAGATGGGTTTGGGGTCTCTACTTTGACTCCCTCATTCTCAACAATATGTTTTTTGTTTGTTTGTTTGGGGTCTTCTGAGGCCTGTTACCTGATCCTGTCAATACCTCATGGTTGCACATGCTGGTATGCTTCTTCCATGTGGGCTTGTTTCTTCTCTGCTAAATGGCTGGCTGCTTGTTTAACTTCAAGCCTTTAAGGCCACAGACACTGTATCTTTGATAGCCAGGCACAATCACCTTTCTTCACCACATTTATGCACTCATTTTGTCTTCAGTGATCATGTTGGGAGAATGCGCTTCACAGAATGCCAGGTTGTTAGAAAAAAAGTGTTCTTGGATTGAGGGAGGGCTTGAGCAGAGGCCCAAAGTCCATCCACTTCCTCAATGTATTGCCATATAAATATATATGCATAGGCCAATATCTCTATTTTTATGAATTACTATTTTTACATATACACACACCTGTGCTTATACCTTTATCCTAGATCTTTCCTCTGCTTCCTTTTATCTTCCTCCTTTCTCACCATCATGTTCACCCTTCTTCTATCTCTTAGTAATTCTTTTTCGCTATCTTGCTATTGCTCCAACATTACTGGGATCTCTATGTCCTCCTCATTGCTGATTTTAATTCCCTAGTTGTTCTCCTGTCTATGGTCTTTCATGAACTATCCTCCAATCTTATTGTCACCTTCTTCACTTTGAAACTGACAGACAAGAAGCAAGATAGGTTAAAGAAAACAAGTAAACACTTTCTGAGTAGGCGAGGCAAGGAAACAGTCTAAAGGAGTCCTGGAAATCTGGTCTTTTCCCCTTCTTCGAGAAAAAATACTTTGGAAGCTGATTAATTTGCAGAAGACTGTTTGGTGAAACCTCGTCCGGATGCCAGGGCATGAGTGTGGGGAATTAAAGAGTAATGGTCTCTGGTATGCCAGTGTGATGCTTATGCAAGTTCCACATCTCTACAAATGATTTTTCTGTATTCTTTTAGACCACTGTTTTCTCTTTGAGTGTTGTTAACAATAAATTCAGCTAAGTTCATGTTGGTCTTTTCTCCCTTAATAGGGATCAGCCTCTTCCCATGATTATTGTTGTTCCTGGTTTCTGTCCAATATGCTCTAACAGCGTCTAACTCATCACACCCTGATGTATCACAAAATAAAATGGTGCCTGGCCCTGTGCCAGCTTCATGATCACCAATACTTTGGAACCCTTGTTGTGTCTATTGGGTCAATCCATCCTACTAAGGATGCCCTTGCCATCATTGGCCCTCTTTACAAAACACAATGTCCTTTTCTAACAATTGCCGTCTCCTGGGTATGTGTCTAAAAGTTAGTCAAAACCTCGCTATCATTGCTTCTGAGAGCTTTGGGTTGTATTTCATCTAAAATGGATTTGGTATTTTTTCCCCTCTGGAAGTCTTAAGTGTAACCAATACTATTGTGGGCTCCTGTGAAACCTGTACATGGGCTAAGAGCCAGCCATCTGAACAGAGCAAGGGAAGACTGCATGGTAAAATCAGGAAAGATATGTGTCAGGGTTATGTCTCTCATTGTACCCATTCAATCTGTATGCTGAGCAAATAATTTGAGAAGCCTGACTGTATGATGGAGAATGTGGCATCTGGGTGGAGGCAGACTGATTAACGACCTGTCATATGCAGATGACACAGCTAGGCTTACTGTAAGCACAGGGGACTTGAAACATTTGTTGATGAATATCAAGAACTTCAACCTTTAGTATAGCTTGCAACTCAATGTAAAGGAAACCAAAATGCTAGCAGCAGGACTAATAGGATATGATAAATGATAATGGAGAAAAGAAAGAAATAATTAATGATAAATGGAGAAAAGAAAGAAATTGTTAAGGATCTGATCCTACTTGACTAACATTGACTTCATGGTCAATGTTAATGGAAGCCCAAATCAAGAAATCAAACAATGCCTTGCCCTGGGCAAATCTGCTGCACAAGACTCCGTGAAAGCATTGAAGAGCAAGCAGAACATTTTGAGGAATAAGGTGCTCCCGATCCAGGTCATGGCATGTTCAATCGTTCCATGTGCATGTGAAATTTGGACAATTAATAAGGAAGAGCACAGAAAAATTGGTATTTGAATTATGATATGGTGAAGAATATTCAAAGCACCATGGAATTCCAAAAGAGCGAACAAATCTGACTTAGATGAAGTACGGTCAGAATGTGCCTTAGAATAACCTCTTTAGTCTTTAATTATGAAAAAGAAATGTGCCTGTGATGATGCTCCATATTAAAAGTCTCGGATTCCAAGGTGCATACAACTCCTTCAGTCTTTGTTTCTGCGGAAAAATCTGACCAGCGCTAAATGTGCTGCCCCTAACTGTGAAAGCCAGTAGTGTTGGCGGCGAGGGTGGAACCTTTGCTTGGGGTTAGTCAGCTATCAAGGCTTGAGAAAATAATGGAGGGGGTATAAAAATGAGGGTCTTTGATATAAGATGTATGAAACCCATGATTAATCATTTTTTATTATAATTCATTGATGATGAGTGACATGCTCACGATGGAGCCTGGCATGGTGACCTTGGCTACCACTGTGTAGAATAGATGGGTAGGACCTCTAGGTTTAGTTCCCAGGAAACTTTCTGAGCTGTTGCAACATAGACGATCTGCTTCTTTGCACGTACAAAACATGCATTTTTCTCTTAGACCAAGTCCTCTCTTGCCCAACCAATGGGTCTTAACTGGTCTTCCTCTTTTTACCCTTGCCATCACACAATGCTCTATGTTTAAAGCATCGGGAATGGGATTTCTGAAGTTATAAATCAGATCATGCTACCAACTTGCTAAACAATCTTAAATATTGCTCTTTGAAATGATCGCGAGTCAGCGTCAACAGATCGGGAGTATGTCAATTCGTCTCATAGAGGGACCTCTCTTTGTTGTGAGCCTCCAGCAAGCCTGGTTTCCTTCTTCAGGGACTGGTCTTTCCTGATATCATGCCAAAGTTCATGAGAAGGAACCCTGCCATCCTCACTTCTAAAGGGCATTATGGCTCCCAAGACAGATTGATTTATTCCTCTGGAAGTCTGTGGTATATTCATATTTCCTACCAACATATAGTTTACATGGATCAATTCTTGCTAAGTCTTTTTTATTCATTGTCCAACTTTTGAATTCTTATAAGAGAATAAAAAGTACTGTATTTGAGGCAGGCACATCTTAAACCTCAAGTGACTTCTTTCCTTTTTAACATTGTGAAGAGGTGTTTTCGTTTTTGCTTTCGGCAGCCATATTTTCCTATGTTGCGAAGATGGTCTGGAGGACACATCTGACCTCCTACACACAAGAATTCAGCTCTTCACCAAGGTGAAGAAACCACAAGACAGTGGCATTCATGCCTCCACCCTCTGTCTGTCCGTCTGTATCCAATTTTAACACCAAGCATTGCATTGGGTAAATCTGTTGCACAGGACCTCTATAATGTGTTGAAAAGCAAAAAGGTTACTTTGGGAGCTAAGGTGCGCTTGACTCAAGAGGTGGTATTTTCAATCACCTCATGTGCATGTGAAAGTCGGACTTTGAATACGGAAAACCGAAGAAGAATGGAGGCATTTGAACTATGGTACTGGTGAAATATAGAAAGTAATATGGTCTTCCAAAAGAACAAACAAACTTGTCTGGGGAGAAATATGACCAGAGTACTCCTTAAAGGCCCAGATGGCAAGACTACCTCTCAGGTATTCGGAGATGATGCCAGGCGAGACCAGTCCCTGGAGAAGGATGTCATGCTTGGTAAAGAAGAGGGGCAGCAAAATGAGGAAGACCCTCAGTGAGATGGATTGGCACCCATTGGCAGAAGCAATGGGCTTGGAACTATGAACAGTTGTGAGGAT
This sequence comes from Tenrec ecaudatus, assembly GCF_050624435.1. NCBI lineage: Eukaryota > Metazoa > Chordata > Mammalia > Afrosoricida > Tenrecidae > Tenrec > Tenrec ecaudatus. Next base: position 54,507,753 of record NC_134531.1, on the reverse strand, counting down.
GGCGCAGGACCAGGCAGCGTTTCTTTCTGTTGTACTGGGTTTGCCAGGGAGTTGGAACCCACTTGACGGCACCCAACAACAACTGCTACCAGGTCGCAACTTTTCTCCTGGGCCTATTAACTCATTGCAATTGTCACACAGAACTCACTGACAATGCTGATAATTGTTGGGTTTTATTAGGGAAGTTAACAGGTTACCCTAAGCCTGGACCAGTAAACATTAAGGAGACAGTCCCTGAACACAGGAATAGCTCTCATAAGCCAGCAACCAAGGTGCTCTCTCTATCCCTTTGCCTCTGCTTCTGTCGGTGAGGAAGCTCCCCTCCTGGTCTGCCTCACAGTCTGATAGTCTGTGCTGCTCCTTTGCTCTGTCCAATAGCCTACTTGCCTTGGCTCATGGTCCCAGTATGGCATGGCCTTTGCCACTTGAGACAGTTTTTTGAAGTGTTCTGTTGATAGATCTTCTTCTTTGATGGTCTCAGGAATTCTTTCTTGGCCCTGCTTCTGAAATGGCCTTCATACACAGGAGAATAGCTAATCTCTCAGAAGTAGACCACATATTCTTTCTACGGTGTCAGATGATATTTCAAAAGCAGTAAATCAGCAGGGAGCTGCCAGTAACTCAAGCTGGATTCAGAAGAGGATGTGGAACTAATAAAGGATGGAGAGAGACATATATACAACTTTATCGGGGGCTCTTACAGATATGATATGTTGCCGTGATCATTTTCAAAACAATATCTTGCTTCTTGAACCCTTTGATATCAGCTCCTCTTTTTTCCCTCCTTCCCTCATGAACCCTTGATCATATATTTTCATTTTTCATCTCTTACAACAACTGCCGTATCCCTACACCCACGTTTTCGTGATCCGTCCCCTGCGAAGGGGACGGATCATCACTGCTATTGGTTCTCCCTGACTTGGAACCTGTTTTCAGGAGAGGCCCTGGGAAAGGACAGCAGGCTTGACAAAACAAACAGGCAGTGATGACAAGGATGTCCCTCAGTGCAACGTAATGACAGAGTACCTGAAACGATGGATTTACAATCCGCAATGGTGAGGCTGGCACGGGAGCTGGTAGCAGTGTCTGCTCTGCTGGGAGCTGGACACCCCACGTCACCCCATGCCCTGGTGTGGCTCTCCCTCCCCTCAGAGTGACCGCCGTGCCATTGTTGTCATCCATCCCCACGTTTCCTTCGCCCGGTGACCACCTGTGTTTCTACCTCCAAAGAATTTTGTAAAACGTGAGCACCAGAGCATACACAGCTCGTGTGAAAATGGCTAAACCACCCGTCTTACATGATGCACTTGGGAAAAGAGAAGCAGCGCCGAGCGACAGGCCACAGGCAGCCACCGTTTCTATGACGAAGCCCCTTCTGCTAGGGCTGAAGGTGTCGGAGAGCAAGGTCTTGAGTGTGTCTTGAGAAAAACAGAATTTCTGATTGGGAATCAGGACCTGGTCTCTCGTGTGGAGCAGACTGCAGGTTTAGTGGAGAATTGGTCAGAGCCAGAGGGTTGCTTTGCATTTTCTGCTTCTAAGTACCATTTTAGTGGTAATTCAAAGAAGAAAGCTTTTCTTTACTGTGGAGTAAAAAATGTCTTGGCTGATTATGGCAGCAGAGCAGAAAGAGGAGAGCAGCCAGCGAGTGTGCACGTCAGGGCCAGGCTCCCTAGGACAGTGTGTCCTTACCTGGAAAGAGGTACACAATCAACTTGAGTGTTGCTGCATCGTTTGTCACTGAAACTGTGACTGGTACTTACTGTATCTCAATTAATGATTTTAAACTGTGCTTTTAGATCATTTAAAAACAGCTCCTTGGGATAGGTATACATTCCACCTGAAGTCTACTGAGGCAAAGGACACAGTCACTACTCCAACTGGCTCCAGCAAGATATATTTACTGACCTATGGAAATGAAGACTTTGTGGACTGATTTTATTGGCCACTGGTTATTTCTTAGCCTGCCTGACGGGTGCAGGAATTATCATTATAAATATTTTAAATAGCTGATCTATTACATAATAAAGTAGAAAGCAACAAAATAAGACAAAAAGGAAGTGGCTGGATCTATGTACTTGACCAGCTTCGTGGAAAGGCACTGTCTTCTTCCCTTGCGTGGTTTCCTTCACTGTCTCGGTCAGCTCTGAGTGGGAAACCCCTTGCAGCATCAAGTCTATTATCTTTACAGTGGTAAGAGTGTTACCCGTTTTTCACTGCTGCAAAAGTCCTAGGTTGACCACTGGCTTGAGTCAAGTTTTAAGCCAATGCTTAACTCTAGATAAAATGTGTCCTCTCTCACTGGCTTAGGCCAGCATCATGCCCCCTCTGGAGCTGATGAGCCAGGCTAACCCCTCTTTCTTCCCCACCAATACATGATGGACAAAGCCTGATATGGTTTCCTGACTAGAAAAAAAAAAGCAAGGGGATACTGGGCAGGAGAAACTATAGACAACTCTTTCGATTCTACTGGGTTATTTAAAGAGAAGAACAGACCTGTCTCTGTCATTCAGACGACCATCAGTAACCTCCACTTTATCACCATGCCACTTGTCTTCCAGTTTGCTGTACTGTGGGGGATTGTGAGTTGCTATCATGCTGGAAGTTGGGCCACTGGAATTTCCAATACAAAACAAGGTTGTCCAGGGTGAGTAGGCTTTAGAGGAGCTTCAAGACTAAGACCCACTAAGAAGGACCAGGTAGACCACTCCTGACATGTCAGTGACTATAGCATCCACAACAAAAATCAAAAGAGTCAGATGCTGGGCAAGATGGAACAGCATGTTGGCGACAGCAGCAGACACAAACTTTAAGAACAGTGACGATGACACAGAACAGGACAGTGTCTGTCTGTGTTGTACATAGGTTCCCCGTGAGTCAGAGCTGACTCGACAGTGCCTAATCACATAACCACAACCAGAACACCAATTAAATCTATCTTGGAAGAAGTTCGTCCAGAATGTTCCTGAGAAAGGAGAATCTTCATCTCATGTCCTTTGAGGAGGGACTGGTGCTTTGGAAAAGAGGAGGAAACATCAGAGAGAAAAAAGGAAGACCTGCAACAAGATGGGTTGACACGTTGGCTGCAGGAATGAGGTCCCCATAAAATGACTGTGAGGATGACACATGACCAGGCAGTGTTTCTTTCTGTTGCACTCAGTTTTAACTGACTCGACGGACCCTAAGACCGCCACTAACAACTGTGCAGTTGGCGCAGTGTGTTAACGGTTGGGTTACTAACTGAAGCCAACGGAAAGCTTGGTGATTCAAAGCCACCTACTGCTCCTAGGGAGAAAGAGGAGGTTGTCTCTGCATCTGTAAAGACGTACAGAAACCCGACGGAGCAGAACTACTGTTATAAAGCCAATGGTAGTCAGAATCAATGGGATAGTAGGGGGGGTTGCCTTTTGGTGGTACTATGCCTATCAACTGTTGGGACATAGATGGCAGTCCCTAAGGAAGTGAAGGACATGCTCTGTGTAACTGCCCATACCTCGAGAGGGCTGCCCTCTTCTGGCGAAAAATCTTGGATTGTGCTATTTTCTTTTTCTTAGTACTATTTTTGGTTATATGAGAAAGTATCACTCTCTTTGCTACACAGGTAGCAAATTTCATTGTATGCAACTGATTATTAGAAAGCACCATCCTTGGACCCAGTCCAAGTTGAGAAAAATTTTAGGAAATGAACATTTCAGCTGGTCTGCTTAGCTCTGCACAGAAGTCTGAGAAGTACGTGTCTTCTTTTTAAGACGGAGTCTCACAACAAACTGAGGAAGCATTAAAATGAAAACAGCAAATGGTTACTACTTCACAGTAGAGTACCACAGAGTTTTCTGGTGGGCTTGCTTATTTTCCCTTCCTTGAGCTTTTAAAAAAATACCTTGTTTTGTTTATTGAAGAAATTTTAAAACAGGAATACCATAAAAGGGATCATGATTGATCCAATTACACTTAAAACCCTTAGCAGAGCTCAAATGAGAGCAGTCCTGAAGTGGTCCCTTCTCTTACTCCTCCAGGATGGATTTATTGGTCTCATTTTTCAAATGGCTATTAGACCGTGGACTGCTTCTCTGCTAGAACGACGTCACTTTCTATGTGCTGAGATGAGTATCACTTCCTCTCTCCTCCCAGTGTGCTGCCAGTTGCCATCTAAATAACTCTATCTCCCTCCTTCCCCAGAGAGCATCATCCGTCCTTCAGGTAGCCTTCATCACCCCTCCTTTTGAATGGCTCTTTCTGCAGCAGGCATATGATAACCCAGTGATCACTACAGGGTTCACAGCATCAACAATTTAGTAGTCTTTGGTTGTAACATTGTTTTAGGATTATAGAACATTAGGTAGAGTGACAGTTTGGGGATGGGGATGGGGGGACCAACACAAAGGCATTGAGATGGATGAAAGGCAGGACTCATTGTTATTAAGAGCGTCCAAGAAAAGAAGGGCGCCAAACAGGGTCACAGAGCAAGTGCACCCAGAGATGGGAGACACAAGATAGATCTGCAGGAGCCAGCTCATGTGTACTGAAGGGGATGGAGTTAGCTCACTTTGATGAGATCCATATACATTGGGAATTCTGAGTAATTCTGTTGGCCCAGGAAGAAGACCTCATTCCTTGGTAGTAAGTATAGGGTGGTGGGGCGGGGGGAGGGTGCTCTGGCAGTTGAGTGTGTGCAATGTGGCTTAAGAGTGTTGAAGCTTAATAAGGGAAGTGGTTGGGTGGTAGATTTAGCAAACTACCTGTAAGCTGGGTGACAGTAGCATTTATGGTATATCCTATTACAAACTGGCACTAAGATAAGAGCAAGAATCCAGCTGCAAACAGGTCCTTCAGTTTCTTTCTAATCTCTGGGGGATTCAACACTGAATCTTGAGCAGATACAAGGTGGTGATTATGCGTGCTGTCCATTTAAGTTGGATTCACTTGAATGGCAGTGGGTTTGGCTTTTGGTTTGTGGTCCTTTTGTGTAAGAAAAAAAAAATAAAAGCATGAATGTAGATATCAAATAGCCATTGTTATGGGTTGAATTGTGTCTCCCTAAAACTATGTAAAAGTCCTCACCCCTTAGAGCTGTAAATATAACCCTGTTTAGCAACAGTGGGTCCTTTTGTTATGTTAATGAGATCAAACCAGTGTTGGGTGAGTCCTAAACCTAATCACTTCTGAATGATATCTTATCAAAAAAGCAGACTAGACACAGAGACTCACATATGGAAGAAGATAAGACACCAGTTTATATCTAAGCTAGTAGGACTCATTGCTTGCATGATTGTGAATTTTGTTCCACATTTCTCTCCCACTGTCCAGGACTTGGTAATGTCATTCTTTGGTAATGACAATACAATCAGTAGTGGTAGCAGGTCACTATTTATTTCTTCTGGCCTCAGAGTCTTGGAGCCTGATGCTCAAGTGATCCTTTAGTGCATTGGACTAATTGTTTCCATTTGTCTTTAATTTCTATCACATTTTTTTCCTCCAGAGAAGGACAAATCAATAGGTGTCCCTGAGATGACTGATGATAAACCTGTACGACCCCATTCACTATTCTTCACAGTAATCCACTGTCTTTGTGGACTATGTTGTACCAATTGACTTGCTGTCCCCTGAGCCCATTGTCCTGAGCTCTCAGGCCCAAGAACTCACTCTCTCAAGGTGTTTAGATATGTCTATAAATATTGAAAGGACCATGGACAACCAGAAGAACAAACATATTGGTCTTGGAAGAATTGCAGCCAGACTGTCTCTTAAAAGTTAAGAGTGGTGGACAACAAAAAAGTGGATGAAGGTAGACGTCGGACAGTGTAAGACATGACAAAATAATAATAATTTATAGATTATTGGGGTTTCATGATGGGAGGGGGTGGGGAAATGAGGAGCTGATACCAAGGGCTCAAGTAGAAAACAAGTATTTTGAGAATGATGATGGCAACAAATGTACAAATGTGCTTGACACAATGGATCGATGTATGGATTGTGATAAGAGTTATATAAGACTCCAATAAAATGATCTTTTTTGAAAAGATACAAATATTGAAACTGATTGTGGACATGTTACATGAGAGACTAGTTTATATTAGACTTCAGTGATGAATAAGGACACTACAGAATTGATGGATTTATGCTTGTGAAATATGTTGTTGAAAAATATGGAAAATGCCATGGATTGCCAGGACAAAAATGTTGTCTTGGAAGAAGTATCGTCAGAACATTTCCTAGAAGTGAGGATAATGACACTTCATCTCACGCCCTTTGGACATGTTTCAGGAGAGACCAGTTCATGGAAAAGGCCAACATGCTTAGGGAAGGAGAAGGTCTGCAAAAGAGCAAGACTCGCGTGAGGTGAGTTGATGCCGTGGCTGCAGTCGTGGGCTCAGGAAGGGCAGGTGTGAGGAGGGTGCGGGATGAGGCAGGTGTCTTTCTGTTGCACGTAGGGTCACTGTGAGTCTGAACCATCATGAAAGAGCGTAACGACAATAACGAGTTTCAGATGTTTACTCCTGGCACACCCCACCACATTCACAGATACATTTGCAGCAAAGTTAAATAAATAGCCATGCACAAATATCTTGTGCCAATTCTACATGTATTTGTAGGCATACACACTCTTTGTTCTATACTCTGTTCAGCCTGTAGGGCGATCCATGCATCTGCTCACAGAGTACCATAATCGTAGGGTTGTGTATGTAACAATATACACCACTGTTTTTAACTCTTGTGCTTCCCCTGCCTCCATACACTGCTTACCTTCCCCTTCGCCCAGTAGCACATCTTTAGCCAATGACTTACCCTCTCTGTCAGCATGGTCTCCAGGATCAGCTATGTTGTGAAGTGTTTTACTCCTTGAAATTTTCTATTCAACTGTTTTATTTTTCTTCCATTTGCTTCAGCTATTCTGCATTGAAAAGCAAGTTTCAGAGTCTAGTTTGACTTTTTATTTCTTTCCTGTCTTTTATATGACTTTTTGCTTTCTTTGCATATGATGCTATCTCACAATACATCTGGTTTTTTATCATCAGTGTTCAGAGTGCCAACTCTGTCTTTGGCATGGCCTCTGAATTCAGTTGGGATAGAATCAAGGTTTTACTTTTGCTTTCATGGATTTGTTTTCATTTTCTTCAATTTTATTCTGAAGTTGCATAGGAACAATTGATGATCTCATTTACAGTCTTTCCTTAGCCTTGTTTTGACTCATGATACTGAGCTTCTCTATGGTCTCTTCCCACAGAGGTAGTCAGTTCAATGTCAGTGTATTCCACCTAAGGAATTCCTCATGTATAGTCACTATTTGTAGTTTTGACAAAAGGTATTTGCAATGGAAAAAATCACTGGGTTTGCAAAATTCTGTTATGTGCTCTCTGGATTTGTCTCTATTGGCAAAGCCTTATTCTCCAACTACCATTGCTATCTCTTTGTTGCCACATTTTACATTCCAATCCCCAATTATAAATGCATTTTAATTGCATGGTTGACTTTCTGACTGAAGAAGTTGGTAGAATTCTTCAGTTTCTTCATTACTGGCTTCAGTTATTTGTGTGTGCATTTGAATGATAATTGTATTAATTGGGCTTCCTTGTAGGCTTATTGATATTATACTATCACAGACAGCATTGTACTACAAGAAAGGCCTGGGAATGTTCTTTTTCATGATGAATGTAACACCGGTCTTCTTGTATACATTATTCTCAGCATAATAAACTACTGTGTGGAGACCCGAGGCCCAAATGTTGACCACTGGAGATCCCCTCACAGAGGGGGTTAGGAGAGGAGACGGGTCAGTCAGGGTGTGATGTAGTATCGATGAAGAACACAGCTTTCCCCCAGATCCTGGATGCTTCCTCCCCCCAACTACCATGATCCGAATTCTACCTTGCAGGACTGGATAGGGCAGAGATTGTACACTGGTGTATATGGGGGCTGGAGGCACAGGGAATCCAGGGTGGACGATACCTTCAGGACCAGGGGTGTGAGGGGCAATGCTGGGAGAGTGGAGGATGAGTGGGTTGGAAAGGGGGAACTGAGTAAAAGGATCCACATGTGACCTCCTCCCTGGCAGATGAATGGCAGAGAAGGCGGGGAAGGAAGACTCCGGATAGGGCAAGATATGACAAAATAACAATCTGTGGATTATCAAGGGCTCGTGAGGGAGGGGGAAGTGGGGAGGGAGGAAGAAAATAAAGAGGACCTGATGCGGAGGGCTTAGTGGAGAGCAAATGCTTTGAGATTGATTAGGGCAAAGAATGTACGCATGTGCCTTATACAATTGATATATGTATATGTGTGGATTGTCATAAGAGTTGTATGAGCCCCTAATAAAATGTAAAAAAAAGAAAAGAAAAAAAGAAAATGATTAGGGCAAAGAATGTACAGATGTGCTTTATACAATTGATGTATGTATATGTATGGATTGTGATAAGAGTTGTATGAGCCCCTAATAAAATGTTAAAAAAAAAAAAGACTAACACAACATCAGGATTGAAGTCACAGATAACACAATCTTGTTTGCTGAAAGCAAAGAGGACTTTAAGAATTGACTGATGAAGATCAAAGACTATTGTTTTTAATATTGATTACATCTGAACATAAAGAAAATAAAATTCCTCACAACTGGGCCAAATGCAACATTACAGGAATGAGGAGCAGAGGAGCGAACGCAGATGAAAGACTGAAGTTGCCAAGGACATCATTTCACCTGGATCCACAATCAATGCCCATGGAATCAGCAGTCAGAAAATATTGCAAAAGCCTTCTTTAAAGTGTTAAAAAGCAAAGATTTCACATTAAAACTAAAGTACACCTAAAAAAAAAACTACTGTTGTTATTGTTGCTAGGTGACATGAAATTGGATCCCAATCATATTGATATTAAGAACAACAGAACAAACACTGGCCATTCCCTTGTGCCATTCTCACGATGGTTCTTATGGGTCAATTCATCTCATTGAGGGTCTTCCTCTCTTTTGCTGCCCCTCTACTTTACCAAGTATGATGTCTGTCTCCAGAGAAGAGTTTCTCCTGACAACACATCCAAAGTACTTAAGACGAAGTCTCACCATCTTTACCTCTAAGGAGCATTCTGATTGTTCTTTGTCCAAGACAGATATATTTGTTCTTTGGCAATCCATGGTACTTTCAATATTCTTTGCCAGCCTCATAATTCAAATGCATTGATTCTTCTTTGGTCTTCCTTTCACATGTTATGAGATGAATGAAAATACCATGTCTTTGTTCAGGTGTACCTTAATCCTTAAAGTAATACCCTTGCTTTTCAACACTTTTTAAAAGTCTTATGCGACAGATTTACACAATCCAATTTGCCCTTTGATCTTTTGACTATAGCTTTCCTGAAGGTTGATCCGAGGAAGACAAACTCCTTGACAACTTCAACCTGTTCTCCGTTTCTCATGATGTTAGCTACTGGTCCTGTTGTGAGGATTTTTTTTTTTTCGTTACATTAAGTTGTAAGCCATCCTGGAAGCTGTAATCCTTGTTCTGTATTGGCAAGCTCTTCACGTCTTTCTCATTGCTGCAAGCAAGGTTGGGCCAACTGCATATCACAGGTTGCTAACAAGCCTTCCTCTAAACCTGATGCCACATTCTTCTTGATATAAGCCAGCTTCTTGATCATGTGCTCAGCATACAGATGGATTAAGTAGGGTGAGAGGATACAACTCTGAAGAACACCTTTCCAGATTTAAAACATGGACTGTACCCCGTTCTGTTCACACAAAAGGCTCTTTGATTCATGTTCACGTTCCGTATGACCACAATGTTGTATGCTGGCATTCCCATTCTTGTCAAGCTCATCCAGAGATTTTTAGTGTCCACACAGTAGAATGACATTGCATAGTCCATAAAACACAAGAAAATAACTTTCTGGTATTTTCTGCTTTAAACCAAGCTCTATTTCATGTCAGCATTGATATCCCTCTTCCACATCCTCATACTCATCTGACCTGAACCTCTGGCATCTCCCTGTCAATGTACTGCTGCAACCTTCATCAAAATGTTACTTGCTTGTGACATTTCTAATATTGTTCTCTAATCTGAGCATTGTTTTGTTTCCTTGCATAGTGTTATTATGAGACAGCATTTGGTCTATAGCACATATGGATGACAACAGTATTTAAAAATTTTTTTCTCTTGCTTCTTTTGATATGAAAATTTATCAATTTTCTTTGTTACACGACAATGCATTTGTTTCTTATGAAGTGCAGTACATGGTGTGAGGTGGCCATATCTGACCTCCTCTGGCTTTCCTATTGCCACGAGGCAGAGGTCAGACATGCTTCTACCCACCATCTTTATCCTATTCTGAAACCACCTGCTCCTTCCACGACATTCTATTTCCCTCTGCTTTGGTAATTCATTGCAATGGCCACACAAAACTCACAGACAAAACTCCCAATTAAGGGAGTTTATTAGAGAAGTTAACAAATTATCACGAATCAGAATCAGTAAATACCAAAGGCACACTAGGGGTCTGTAGCAACCCCTCTCCTCAGGCAGCAGTCAAGTCTCGGGTATCCTCAGTCAAGTGGTCTCTTGGCTTAGGCCTTGGTGGACCAGGAAGTCAGCCTGCTGCTCTGCCTCGTGGTCCTACAGCTTTTATCCTTATAGCCAGAGAGTGGACACTAAAGCTGACCACTCCTTTCTAGTAGTGTTACATATGATCTATTTGAATAATTCCACCCAGTGATTTGGTGGGAGTAACAAAAGCATGGATAGAAGAACCATGTTAAGAAATTTCATTCGAACACACCAAGGTTAAACCACTTTGTTCTATCTTGAATTCAACTTGACTTCCTCTCCATTTGGGAGTTCTGTAACTACTCTCTTCCATTTTCTTACGTTAAAATTTCTTCACCACATATTGATAACTCTGGTTAGTTATTTTCAGGCTTCCCAATGTGAGTCAGTCTGTAGCCAAAAAGCTTATGAGCTTGAAGCGGGGCTCCAGGGGAAGGGAAAGCTTAGAATTCCAGGTTCTGGATCGAGCTCCTGCCTACCTGGATCAGGGCACCTGATTCAGAAGCAGTTTCTACTGACTCAGAGGGTGGCTTAGGTCAGGCTGTTCAGTCCCAAGCAGAACCCTTTGGGGCCCAACAGCAGCTGGGAGCAGGGCAGGTGTTTATGGATTTTTTTGGCTACCCAGGGTGGCTGGGGACCTGGCCCTGCTGGTTCAACTGGTTTGGTGAGATGAAGTTCACAGACCTACAGATATGGGTATAGTGTGCACCAGGAACTTGATCCACAAGGTGGCAACTCCAATCTCAGGTAGAGCAGAGGCAATACAGGGAGAAGGATCACTGGCTGCTAAGTGGGTGAGAGTGAGGGCTGGGTGTGCTTCTGAACACCAAGAGGGCATGAGGAACAAGGGAGTACCCCATATTTGCCCTCTCCAGACACTGGTGCTGGTGGTTGTGCTGTCAGGTCACTGTTTCACTGTCTCTATATTTTAAGCATATGTTTTAAAGGAAATAAATGTCTTAAATAAATAGCAATATCAGGAGTAGATGTGTGGGAGCCAAATAAGCTTTGCTGTTGTGAGGTGCCATAGAGTTGTGTCTAACCCACAATGACCTTATGCAGATTCAAAGACTGCCAAGTCCCATGCCATCCTCACCATTGTTATATTGAACCCACCATGGCAGCCAGTGTCAGTCCATCTCACTGAGGGCCTTCCACTTTTTCGCTATCCCTCTGCTTTACCGAGCGTGATGTCCTTCTCCAGACTCCTGAAAACATGTCCGAAGTAGGTGAGATGAAGTCCCACCAGTCTTGCTTCTAAGGAGAATTCCAGCTGTACCTCTTCCAGGACAGCCTTATCTGTTCTTTTGGCAGTCCATGGTGCTCTCAGAATCCTTCACCAGCACCATCCTTCAAATGCATCCTCTCATTCTCAGTGATCCATAGACACGAGGGGATTGAAAACACCCTGACTTGGACCAGCCTCATGGTAGTCCTCAGAGTGACATCCTGGCTCTTTGCTCTCTTTAGAGGATTAAAGAGCAAGGACACTTTAATAAGTTATTAAGGGAAGAATGGAAAATTTTCTTCACTTAAAAAATATGTTAGTTTATTAGAACAAAGTGTTCTTGCATGGAAGGAGTACTTGAGTAGAGGCTCAATGTCTGTCTGCTGTTTAGTACTTAACATATACATATATGTACATAGATGTATTTCCCTATGATTATATATAAATATATTTACATATGTGCATGCCCATATTTAGATCTCTATAAATGTCCTTTGCCTCCTAGTTCTTTCCTCTATTTTTTTTATTCCCCCCTTGTCCCACTATCATGTTCAGCCTCATTCAGGTTTCAGTAATTTCTCTGTTACATTGCCCTTGATCACGCCCCACCAGGAATCCTACACCTCCTTGCCATTGATTTTAGATCACTTGTTGTTCCCTTGCCTCTGGATTTGTTGGCACATCACTTCCTTTCCCCCATCTCCCCTTCTCCGCTGTCCCCCCAGAACTGTTGGTCCTGCTGTTTTATCCTCTGGATATAACCCCCTGCCTATCTTATCTAGATATACATGCAGAAACAATAATAACCATAAAGACAAGCCAAAGGAAAAACAAAACAAAACAAAAACCCAACATGACAAAAGGAGAGTCTATAAATAGCTCTAGGTTTGTTTGTTTGTTGACCTTTATGAGTGGTTTCTGGTCGAGTCTGATGGGGTGACACACCCTGGCCCCAAAGTTTTGGTATTCCCCCAGGGACTTCATTGCTGCTCTGTTGCCCACCCTTAACATTTCGCCCTGGTGTGGTAAGGTCAGATGGGTGACAATTCCCAAACTGCCTCCAGTGTTGTCCCTTGTAGCGCTATGGGTCAGTGAGGGGCGACTTTCCTAGTGGTGAGGCAGGCCCTATGGTCCTCTCTGTGCATTGGCTGCTCTGAACAGAAATATTTTCCTCGGTTAGGGCCAGGGTTTTTCCTCAGTTAGGGCCAGGATGTGTTCCACTCTTTTTCCTTCCCTCTTCATTTGGTCCAATGTGCTCTGATCAGATCTCTCTTCCTGAGCTGTAGTTTCAATGCTGTCCACTGAAGTGCATTCTTCTGCGGGGGTGGAGGGGAGGGAGGGAGGGATCCACATAGTTGGGATTGGACCCAGCCCCGCAGATCTCTCTATTGGTTGGCTCTATGTTGCATTCATGCCTTGGCACAATGGGTTGACGTTTGGTCCCTCTCTCTCTCTCCTGTGAGGTATAAACAATACCCTCCCCTTGGGTGGGTTCGTGCCCGCCCTGTGCCCCCTTACCTATGTTTCTTTCTTTCTTTCTTTCTTTCTTTCTTTCTTTCTTTCTTTCTTTCTTTCTTTCTTTCTTTCTTTCCCCCTCCTTTTTAACTAGTCGCCAAATGTATCCCTGGATTGGGTCTGGCCCCTGCTATAGTACCTGGACCTCACTTTAGGAATGTATGTCTATAGTAGATTTTCTCCTATGCTCCTTTTGCATTTTTAAGCTCACTTCAGTGGATTCATGTACTTGTCTTTGTGCTTGGCTTACTTCACTTAGAATAATTTCCTCCAATTCTTCGCATGTTGCAATGTGCTTCTTGTATCCATCACTGCTTTTTAGGGATGTGTAGTATTCCACTGTACGTGCGTACCAGAGTTTTTAATCGATTCTTCTATTGATTAATTTTGTCTGAGGTTAGCATTGCAACCCTGCTTTTTTTGAATTGCCATTTGCTTGGTTTATTTTTCGCCAGCCTATGATTCTCAGCCTATTTCTATCTGTCATCTTAAGATATGTCTCCTGTAGGCAGCAGATAAAAGGATTGTTTTCTAAGCCAGTGTGTGAGCCTCTGTCTTTTAATGTCTGAGTTCAGTCCATTGATATTCAAGGTTATCACACCCATCTGTAGACTCTGTGATGTCATCTTGTACTTTTTGTGCTGGGTGTTTTCCTACCTCCCTTTCTTATCTGTGTGTTGTGCATGTTTGTGTGTGGTTAATTCTTGCCTTCTTTCCACCATTGAACCAATGCTATTTTTGGTGCTGTTTTCTCTTTTTTTCACCTCTGGGTGGGGTTATTCTATGTGGTGGCCTCTTCTTTTTGCTCAGTGAGTGTTTTTCTTCTGCCCATACTGCGTTGGCAAGGATCTTTTATAGGGCTGAGTTTCTTTTAAGATGTTCTTTGAGTTTTTCCTTGTCTGGGAAGACTCTTACTTCTCTATTTTGATAATTTGGCTGGATAGAGTATTCTTGGGGTTACGTTATTTAACTTCAAATTTTAATATCTTCCTCCAATCTCTCTTCTTTTTCATAGGATCTGTTGATAGGTCTGAGCATATTCTTATTTGGTTGTCTCTATGGGTGACTGTGTTTTGTTTTTCCCCTAGCTGCTCTTATGATTTTCTCCTTTTCCTCAAAGTTAGATAGTTAACTATTATGTGCCTTGGTGACTTCTTCTTGGGATTCAGTCTAGCTGGTGTTCTTTTGGCCTCCTGAATGGTTTTGTATGGTTTTCATTCATTAAGTTAAGGAAGTTTTCCTCTAAGAATTTCCTCACTATTTTTGCTGTTGATTTCTTTGTTGTGTCTTGTTCTGATAGTCCAATTATTCTAAAGTTGTTCCTCTTCATAGCATTAGATATGGCTTTCAGGTTTTCTTCAGCTTCTCTGATTATCTTATTTGACTATCTTTCCTGTTTGCTGAAATCTGCCCGGTTATCCTCTAGGTAACTTGTGTGATTCTCTGCCTCAAATCTGTTGGTTCAGTCTGTGAATTTGCTATAGGCTTTTGTTATCTCATTCCTTAGCTCTTATATTTCCCTTTGGTGTATGGCCTTTATCGCCTCTATCATTTCTTCCTTTTTCTGTATTGCTTCCCTCATATGATGTATGACTTTAAGCAGCATTCTGAAGAGTTCTTTTGTGGCAGGTCAACGTCTGCCTCTTCTATGACTGCTGCTAGGTTTAGGTTATCTTCTGACATGGGATTTTGTTTCTCCTGTTTCGTTGTTGAAGCTGTTGAGGCAGATTTCTGTTTACGTGTCATTTTTGGGTAACTTGATGTCATTTCCCTGGGAGTCAGAGAGCCCTGGGCTCTTGTTGGGAGGTTGGTATTAATGCTTCTTCAGGCTGCCTATAGCCAACTGCCCTCAGGGGTTGTGTTTCACCTTTTCCCACTGATGTTTACTTCTCACCCTAATTTATCAGGAATTTGTTGTTTGGAGAGCAGGTTGGATGGCCTTGTCAATCGTCAGGCTCTGAGGTCAGCCTGAGCTGTGCTCCAGAAACCCTCAGGCCTCTGTAGGGGTCACTTGAAGCTGTGCAGCACATGGTCTGAAGGAAAGTTCTGGCTCAGTGTAGGGGCACGCAGCCCCGGGGTTGGGGGTGGGGTCCTCTGTTCCAAGCTAGAGGGACTTCAGGCAGTTGGAATATGGAAAATAGGGCCCAGCCATGTCTGTTAGAGGGCCTGGGAATGCCAGGCAGGACAGAGAAAAGGTAGTAAGGAAAGTGCTGGTCTTGGAGGAGGGATCAACCAGCAGGCAGCAGGAGGGCCCTGTGCCATTTGGGGTATAAAACCATGACTGCATGAGCCTCTGCTTGGCGGCTGGTGCTTGAGTTTTTGTGGCTGAGCCATTTCCTGCAGAAAGCCCATGTCCTCTGGGCTCCACTGTGGGTTTAGGAGATGAGGTTGGAGTCAGCTCCTGGTTCAGGGAAGAACCATGAATTCTCACAGGAATT
The DNA here is from genome assembly GCF_050624435.1 of Tenrec ecaudatus. NCBI lineage: Eukaryota > Metazoa > Chordata > Mammalia > Afrosoricida > Tenrecidae > Tenrec > Tenrec ecaudatus. The sequence continues at coordinate 54,492,049 of NC_134531.1, read as the reverse complement.
AACCAACAGCCTCAGAACCCCTAGTTTGGAAGCCCTAGTCACCCCCATGATCTCCCTACTCATCACTCTCTATAGAGCTCCCAACGTGAGCTGCATACCTGGTCATCATCTTGCCTGGATGTCTTGATGCTTACCTTCCCTGACCTGATTGCTGAAGACAAAATGGGTGCATAAGCAAATGTGGTGAAGAAAGCTGATGGGGCCCGGCTATCAAACAATATAGCATTTGGGGTCTTCAAGACTTGAAGATAAACAAGCATCCATTTAGCTGCAAAGCAACAAAGCTCACATGGAAGAAACACAACAGCCTGTGTGATCATGTGGTGTTGATGGGTTCACCTACCAGGCATCAAAGATCCAGAGGAAAAAATCTTATCAATGTGAATGTGTGGGGAGATGTAGGCAATTGATCATCTCCTCACAGATGGGTCACATGGAAGAGATCAATCAGTCAGGGTGCAGTATAGCACTAATGAAACTTAAAACTTTCTTATAGTTCTTTAATGCTTCCCACCCCCTCACTATCATGACCCCAATTCTACCTTACAAATCCAGCTAGACCAGAGCATGTACACTGGTACAGATAAGAGCTCACAACACAGGGAATCCAGGAAGACAAACTACTAATGATCAATAATGAGGGTAGTGATACCAGGAGGGTACAGGGAAGGTGGGGGAAGAAAAGGGGAGCTGATCAGAGTGATCAATCTATAACCCCCTCCCAGGTGGGTGAAGGGAGACAGACGTCAATGTAAGACATGAGGAAAATAATAATTTACAAATTATTAAGGGGTCATGAGGGTGGATTAGGGTGGGGGAATGAGCTGATAGCAAGAGCTCAAGTTGAGAGGAAATGTTTTGAAAATGATGATGGCAATGTATGTTCAAATGTGGTTGACACAATGGATGTATGTAGGTTTGTGATAAGAGCTGTAAGAACACCCACCCAGTAAAATTATTTTTTAAAAGAGCTGTAAGAGACCTCAATAAAATGATTTTACATATATGACAAGAGTTTTACAGGAAATATTTAAAAGATTATACTTTCAATATTTAGGGAAAACTAATATATTTTAGCTTGATTTTGCTTATAAAATTATGAAATATTTATAAAAGTTTAAAATAAACTGACATTGGCAAGTAAATAATTGTCATCTAATATGGATACAAAGGAATCTTGGTGGATTAATGGGTAAATGTTGGGCTAAGCAATGTTTGGTGGTTGAAACCTACCTGCCACTCTGAGAGAATCTACTTCCATAAAGATTTATTGCCTTGGAAACACTAAGGAGCAGTTGTATTTTTTCCTTTAGGTCCCAACTGACTTAAAGGCAGTGAGCTGATTTTTTTGTTTCACGTAGTATTTCTCTTTATATGGGTGCAACACATGGTCAAGTGACCGCAGCATTTTCAAAAACTTTTGAGCATTGATTGTATTATCATTTTCTACCAGCAGAGGAAGAGCTAAGGCCACAACAATAAATTGAGGTTGCTTTGATGGGAAATAGAAGATGTTTTCAAATACTGTAATTGCCATGCCCAGAAAATGGATGGATGGATGGATGGATGGATGGATGGATGGATGGATGGATGGATAAGCAAGCTGTTTGAAAAATGACTGGATGGATAAGTGGGTGGCTAAAGGAAATAAGTAAGAAAATCAATTTTGGTCAAACATTCAGCAATAATGTCAACTGTTTATGTACTTTCATTGGGATTTGTTACCAGGGCCTGTTCTTTTTCAAAATGTCAGTGGATCAAAACAAACACAAGACTAATAAACATATTAATATGCAATTTTGAATGCTTGTTTTCATGATTCATCAAGCGACTTTTCTGCATTAAGCATCACCTTTAGGCATTCCGTCAAATAACTATGTTGTGATGAACATAAAATTTGATTTGGACTCTTCACTTCTCATATAGAAGTTTTAGATGCCCAGGATGTCACACGGCCAGTCTTGTCCCCGGGACATTTTGGAAATGCACACATATATCAAAATGTCTTCCTCTTTATTTTACTTTCCTCATAGCATATACTCAGCAAAAGTTGTTTGTCTAACTTGGGTTTTAAATGGACAAAGATGGACTAACTATACCTCTGGGCTCTTTACATAATTATCATTGCATGTCCCTTTTGGTGTTTATTGTATTGAATTATAGTAACACTCATGAACTGGATGTCCAATCCTAGAAATCAATCCTTCACAATAAGTTACATGGTCTTGTTTGTTCCTCCCCTGCCCTGTATTTTAAGGAACCCTGCTGGTTTTGAGGTTGAGTGGGGTGGCCAGAGCTACAAACCACATGGTTGACAGTTCAAATCTAACAGCTGCTCTGAGAAAGATGAGCTGCCTTCTCCCACAAAGTTTTATTATTTTTATTATTATTAGATGCATCTAGTTGCGTCTGACTCCTATTGGCCCTCTGTACAACAGAACGAAATAACTCCCAGTCCTCACAATTGTTGCTAGTTTCAACCAATTGTTGCAGCCACTGTGTGTCCAGAGTAGTCTTCTTCTTCATTGCCCTTGTTTTATTAAACATGAGGTCCTTCTCCAGGGACTGGCCTCTTCTGACAACATGTCCAATGTCTGTGAGATGCTGTCTTGCCATTCTCAATGCTAAGGAGCACTCTGGCTGTTAATTCCTTCAATGCAGATGTGTTTGTTCTTTTGGCAGTTCTTAGTGCTTTCAATACTCTTCCCAAGCACTGCATTCAAGCACACGCCTTCTTCTCCGGTCTTCCTTATTCCAAGCCCTACTTTCCCTGGCATAAAAATTGATTGATTGAAAATATCATGGCTTGGGTCAGGTGTATTTTAGTCCTCAAGGTGAAATACTTGTTTTTCAACACTTAAAAGAGTCTTGTGCAACAGATTTGCCCAATACAAAGCCTTATTAGATCTCTTGGTCATTGCTTTCTTGAGCATTGATTATAGATCTGAGCAAGACAAAATCCTCGAGTACTTCAATCTTATAGTTATCATGCTGTTACTTATTCAAGGTGTGAGGATTTTGATTTTCTTTATATCAAGTTGTAATGGTTCCTGAAGGTTATAATCCTTAATCTTCATCAGAAAGTGCATCAAGCCCTCCTCACTTTGAGCAAGTAAGATTGGGTTATCTGCATGTCTCTGGCATGTTGAAAGTAAGTCATCTTCTAATTCCGTTGACAAATACTTATTATCATCCAGCTCCTCTGATTATTGTTCAGCACACAGATTGAGTAAGCATGGTGAGAGGATACAACCCTGATGTACACCTTTGATTTTAAACAATGCAGTTTGCTCTTGTTCTGTTAGAATGACTGTCTCTTGATCATGGTGCAGGTTCCACATGAGCACAGTGAAGTGTTCTGGGACTCCCATTCTTCTCAATCCCATCCGTAGTGCACAGTCCACACAGTTAAATGCCTTTGAATAGTCAATGAAGCACAATAAAACATCCTCCTGTTATTCTCCATTTTAATACAAGACTCATCTGACATCAACAATGATATCGCTTGTTCCATGTCCTTTTTCAAATCTGCCATGAACCTCTGGAAGTTCTCTGTCAATGTGCTGCTGCAACCATTGTTGGATGACCTTCAGCAACATTTTACTTGCATGTCATATCAATGTGATATCAATGTGTATAATGTGAACATTCTGTCATTTTTCCTTGGAATGGGTACAAATATGGATCCCTCCCAGTCTGTTGGTCAAGTAGCTGTTTTCCATATTTACTGGCATAGACTATTGGGTGTTTCCAGTACTGCATCAGCTTGAGCTTGTTGAAACATTTAATTGATATTCCATCAATTCTTGGAGCCTTGTTTTTGGCTCGTGCCTTCAGTGCATTCTCTGTGACTTAAGAATCATCAATTTACTCTCATAGCATAATTGTATATGCAAGTTGTTAATTCAAATATTCTCTGATGTTTGATATTCTTAGGTTTCCTAAATGGGTTTGATTTTCATTTTGCTGATTATGATATTGAGGCTTATTCAATTTAATTCTAAATAATTTCTGTTCTGTAAAAATGCTTATTTGTGCCTTTTGCACATAATTCTGTTTGTAGGAGCTTTTTCTATTAAAGGGGGGGGGCATCAAACAGCTCATGGGAAAATTGATTATTGTTCAATTTGTTTTCCACAGTCTTTGAAGCTCCTTATAGGGATACAAATATTTTCTTCCCTAATTCAGGCCACTATTCTTTAAGTAGCTTTTGATGAATCAAAGTTCTTAATTTAATCTTAGTCAGATGGACCAATCTTTTATAATGAGGAGTACTTCTTACATTAAGAAAATTTTCTTGCCCTCTACTCAAAGTTGTATGTGAATAGTTCCTGCTAAAATTTTAAACCTTTTCTCTTTATATGTGGGTCTTTATGCCTTTCAGATTTTTAAATTTGCATTTGGCATGAGATAGCAATTTAATTTTTCTTTTTTTAAAACATCATTAGGGGCTCATACAACTCTTATCACAATCCATACATACATCAATTGTGTAAAGCACATTTGTACATTTGTGCCCTCTTCATTCTCAAAATACTTGCTCTCCACTTAAGCCCTTGGTATCAGCTCCTTATTTCCCCCCTCCCTCCCTGTTTCCCCTAATTATTCTATAATACAATAAAATGCATTAATTTCTAGTTCCATTTACTAAATTGTCTCTCTTTCCTCACCAAGAGCTATTTATGCCATTTCTATCATGTATCAAAAGTCCACGTGTATGTGGTTTTATCCCTAGACTCTCTGTTCTCATTTGTCTATTTCTGTGATAGGACCACCCTTTCTTATTTGCCAGGGCTCCATCGTAGGAGCCCTGGTGGTGTCCTGGGTTACCTCAAGGTCAGCAGCTCATATCCCCCCACAGCTACTCCCCAAGAGAAAGATGAGTCTATCTTCCTAAAGATTTACAACTTCGAAAGGCTGTCTATACTGTCGACACCACGAGTCAGAGTTGACTCAGTGGCAGTGAGTTTTTTATGGCTCCACTGTAAACCCTGATCATAGCTAAAACCCATCCCTCTTTTGTGCCTCTTTAAAGCGACCTGTTTCTTTTCTCTCCCTCTGCGACTCACATCCAGGCTCCCCTCACTGCCGTGCAGTCGTTTCCATCTCATGGAGACCCAATAGGACAGAGGAGAACTGCCCATGTGGGGTTCCAGGACAGTAACAACAGGACTAGAAAGCTGAGTGCATTTAAACGACTAGCCTTGCCGTTCACTGTCCAACGTGTTCCCAACTAAGCCAGCCACCGTGGCTCCCTAGTGACCCTCCAGGGCAGAGTAATACTGTTTCTTTGGGTTTCCAAGACTTTATATCTTGGGAGCAGGAAGCCTCCTGTGAATACTGGCTGCTAACAGAGAAGTTGGTGGCTCAAATCTACCAAGTGCTCCAAGGGAGAGAGCAGGGGCTAGCAGCCCCAGCAACCCCAGAGATGGTTGTTATGAGCTGGTATCGACTGTTGGCATTGGACTGCTTTTGCTCTTCTTGGCACTGCCGGGTGAACATTGGACTGCCAACTGCACAGCCGGTGTTTTGAGCCTATCAGTTGCTGTACAGTGAGAAGAGGCTCTCTGCTCCCATAAAGATTTACAGAAGCCCAGAAGCCCTGTGAGGAAGTGTGAGTGACTCAATTGGGTTCACTAAAACGTCATTTGGACTTCAACTCTAGTGACATCACACCTATAAAATCCAAACCAAAGTCTCTGCCATCAAGTCAATACCAATTCATAGCCACCCTAAAGGGCAGGGTAAAACTGCACTCATGAGTTTCTGAGCCTGTAACTCATTAAAAGTAGAAAGCCCTATCTTTCTCCTTCTGAGCACCTCATGGCTCCGAACTGCTGACTTTGAGGATCACAGTCCAACATGTAACTACTATGCCACCAGATCTCCTCTTCCATCATATTGAGTAGAGTTATGTGATCACCACAATCAATGTTAGAACATTTTCTTCTCTGTCATAGTTATCGTCACCTCTCCACTTCCCTTCAGTCTCTCCTGCCATGTCCCTAGGTAATCGTTAATCAAGTTACCGGGTCTACATTTACCTCTCCTAGATTTCATATACAAAACAAAATCAAGAAACAAAACACCAAAACAAATTTAAAAAAAACCAATAGCAATGACATTATAAGAGGGAGAGAAATCTCAAGGATTTCTCTGTGGGAACCTTTTCCTTCACTCTATGGAGTGCCAAGGGGCCCTGGTGGCACAGTGCGCAAGAGCTGCTTTGTGATCCACAAAGTCAATAGTTTGAAGCCACCAGGAGAAAGATGGGGCTTTATATTGTCATAAAGTGTTACAATCTCTGAAACAGGGACAGTTCTACCCTGTCCCATAGGGTCTCTGTGAGTCGGCATTGACCTGATGAGAGTATGAGCTACAATGTGTTTTCTGTCCACACGATGGCACTAGAAGCTGAAAAATAAGATTCCTGATTATTTTCACCTTTGGAAAGGATAAATCATAACATCTATACAGTGCTAGAAATTTATTAAATGTCTGCATACTTCGGAGAGAGGAAATGAATTTTATGTGAAATAGTCAACAGTCCATCAAAGGCACCTGGTAAACACATATACAATAGTGTAAGCCAATCAGCAAACTAGTAATGAAGACATTATGAGTCTGTTCAGTTAGTTAGGTTACCTAGTTGCTGTTAGTTGTGGTGGTGTTGATGCTGAAACATGGTGGTGGCCCCACAGATGCTGAGGAGAACTGCTCTGTAGGGTTTTCAGGCTCTATCACAGATCTAGCCATCTGCTTTCAGAAGCAGATTGCTCAATCTGTTTTATAAGGTATCTCTGGCTAAGCTCCAACTGTCAACCTTTCAGCCAAACACTTAACCATTTGAAAGGATCAGGGACTATGAACAAATACCATAAAGAAAGTCACTTTTAACCAGCAGAATACAGGGCAGGTTTAAACTAGATCTGGCCATTAAGCATAGAGCAGTCCCGTAGGACAAAGTAGAACTGCACCATCCAGATTCCAAGGCTATATCTAATCTTTACAGAGACCGGCTGCCACATTTTTCTCTTCTGGAGAAACTGGTGGATTTGAGCCACTGGTTAGTTAGCAGCTCAATACGTTACCGCTGTGCCAAATTGGCAAGCCAGCCACAGACTAATGATGAGGTTTGCATAAATCTTGGGAGCAAAGGTCATCCTCATGAATAAAGAACAAGGTTATGTAATTCTTTCCTTCCAGCTCCTAACCCCACCCCTTTTTCAGTTCAGATAACATTGTACGTACAGAAGCATGCCTGGGCTAGCACTGGGCTAGCATTCTCACTGTCATTTCTCCCTCCCGGTCACCCCCTATAGGACACGCTCCACAGGCCCCTGTGGATTTCTGAGACTAGAACTCTTTAGGAGACTAGAAAGCCTCATCTTCCTCCCTAAGACTGTCTGGAGTATTGGAAGTGCTGAACTCATTAAAGAACAATTTTTTAAAAGGGGGGTGGGGGTGGGGAGAAAAGACTTTCCCCACCTACTATGTCCTAACAATGAGGCCTCATTTCTATGTTAAACTGTGCAGAATGTTTTGTAAATTATTGTTTAATGCCATATATACACAATACCCTCTAAGGTTCAAATAATATGGTATTTTAAATGGCTCAGGAATTCATGGACAAGCTATTACCACATCTTGTTAACTTAGATTTAAAAGGTTTTAGTGTGTTGTCAATTAAGATGACTCTAACTTGCGTGGCCTACCAAAAAAAAAAAAAAACACCAGGTAGAATAGATCCTTAACATCTCCGAATTCCATTTTCCTTACCCATAAGATGAGGAAACAATAGCGTGTTCCACTCAGAATTGGTTACTGTGTTAAGTGATCTAATAAGCCAGGTATGCATGGACTTACTTGCGCTTATTAACTAATCTGTAGTGAACACTTTCACTTTTTAAAACACATCAAAACCAGCTTCTAGGTACAGCTGGCATCTTCCTTTTAGCCCAACCCCACGGCACCTTCCAAAGCCTTTGGTCAAATCCCTGACAGGTACAGAGTGCCCAGGAAGGCAGGCAGGCACAGGCTGACTTGTGCTTATTTCACTTTCGTGAACAATTTCACTTGGGTTTCATGTTGTGCAAAATGTTGTGAAATCCAGAGTCTTGTTTGTTGGAAAATCCACTCTTGGCATTGAACAAGGTATTTCAAAATGCAAAATGGTGCCACCAAGTCTCTTTGTTCTGTACTGAATGCTGCCCTACAGCGGGAATTGTTTTATCGTTATTACAAAGGGAGTGCTGTGGCCTAATCATGGGGCTGCGAACCATCAGGTTGGTGGTTCAAACCCATCAGAAATCCCAAAGGAGACAGATAAGCCTGACTACTCCCACAAAGAGTTATAGTCTTGGAAAGCTCAAGGTCAACCCCAAAGCAAGTAACAATAACCACATCCAGGTGACTTCATGAGCCATCTGAACAATGTACTCTCAAGAATCCATTCTGCGTGAAAATGATAGGTGGTTCTGATGGCAAAACCACCAGGAGCGCTATGAACACGTTTACATGCCATGTCCCTGCCACCTACCACCATCCCACCCCACTCCCCTGCCCCCAAGCTTTGGTGGCGCTGTCGTTAAAGCGCCAGGCTGCTAGCTGCTGAAAGGCCTGTGGTTGAAGCCCAGCAGCTCCTTGGAGGGAGAAAGACGTCACACTTCACTATCCTGTAAGGTCGCTCTGCCTCTGGATGTGCTGTCCAAGTAGCCCCACGCTAACTCCTGCCTGCTGCGAACCGCTAACAGAATTCCAGGAAGCGTCCACGAGGTGGCGCCCGTGCCTGCCGAATACGCTGCCTGAAGCCCGTGCCTGGGCGAGGGGGGCGGGGGGCGGCCTCCAGGGCCAAGGTTACGGGCAAGCGCTCGGTCATGAGCAGAGGCGCCCCCGATCGGCCCTTGGGCCTGCGGGTCCGGGTCCGCCTGCTTCCGGAGGGACGACGCGGTGGGGGCTCTGCGCTCCAGGAACCGTTCTTTCCCGGGGGACGGCCTTTCCGCGACGCCTCGGACTAGAGGCGAGCGGGGGCGCGACAGCTCCGCGGCGGGGCGGCCCGCGTCTCCGTGGAGGACCCGACACTCGCCCGCCGGGACGCAGGAGGCCGGAGCTCAGGCGGCCGCCACTAAGGCCCGGGAGGGGGAAGGACTCGGGCGGAGGGTCCCCACGGAAGGCCCGCCGGGGGCGGGGCGAGCCGTCTGCCCTCGGGTTTCTCCTTTAAACGCCCCAGCGGGGAGCTTTCGAAGAAGCGGGCGGCAGGCCTGCGACGGCCGGGCACCTGGGCCAGCCTCGGGGTCGCGGCCGGTGGCCGGCTCCCAGGCGTTGCCGGGCGGCAGGTCCCAACTGTTCCCTGCTGGGCCCCGCGCTCTAGAGCGGCCGGGGGCGGGGCGTCTACGGTGACGTCTTCCCGCCGTGAAACTCCGCCCCCTCCCGGCCGGTATATAAGACTTGGCCCGGCGTTCGCACTCGCACAAGTGGACGCGGACGCCGGGCGCGGGTGGCGGCTATCGGCGGGGACCGAGGGCTGCGGCTGGGAGCTGGGACGGGCGACCGCGCTCCGGAGGCGGCGGCAGGCAGTGCCGGGCAGCCAGCGAGGCGGAGATGGAGCTCTTGCGGACTATCACCTACCAGCCGGCCGCCGGCACCAAGATGTGCGAGCAGGCGCTGGGCAAAGCTTGCGGCGGGGACTCGAAGAAGAAGAGGCAGCAGCCCGAGGAGCCCCAGGCCCTGCAGCCCCTGCCGCCGGCGCCGCCGGCCGCCGCGCACCACCATCACCACCACTCGCACTCGGGCACCGAGATCTCACGGATTATCGTCGACCCCACGACGGGGAAGCGCTACTGCCGGGGCAAAGTGCTGGGCAAGGTGCGAGCGGCGGGCGCGCGCCGGCCCCTGGAGGGAGGTCGGGGCGAGCGGGAGCCCCGGAGCCCCCCAGCCCCAGCCAGGCCACCTCTGGGCTGGCTGCTTGGGGTGATCCAGCGCGGGCCGGCGGGGTCCTTTCACCTGCCCCGCGCCGGCTCCTGTGGGCTGACATCTCTGGGCAGCTGCGATGTCTACATCCTTGGCAGCAGCTGGGTGTACTGCTCGCACGCCCACGAAATTGACATGGACTCCGCAAAACCTGGGCTTGTGCCCACCGGACGGAGCTCCCTCCGCTTCCCCCAAGAAAGAATTGATTTTCTTGACCAGTCTCTTCTGACAGTTCCTCATCCACCCCTCCCCTCCCCTCCCCCTCAAAGCACCCCTTTCTCAAGGGAGATGAGAAATTGTATTAACTACTGTTTTCAGGAATGCCTCCACCCCCACGCCAGGAAGGGTTTTTTTGGGGGGGGTTAGATGGGGGTGAGGATAAACAGAATTGCATCCCTCCATCGGTCTCCCCCCCTCCACCACTCCACCCCAGAGTTTTTCTTCATATATATATATATATATATATATATATATATATATATATATATATATATATATATATATATATATATATATATATATATATGTTGTTCATTTTCTGCCACACTTTTAATTCCCTCTCGGCTTTGTTTCCTTCTAGGGCGGCTTTGCAAAGTGTTACGAGATGACAGATTTGACAAACAACAAAGTCTATGCTGCAAAAATCATTCCTCACAGCCGAGTGGCTAAACCTCATCAAAGGGAGAAGGTGTGTATGACTGTTGAGCAAAGTATTTTCTTTGTGTGCAGAGACGGCCCTTCCCTGCTGGGGAACATGTCTCCTGCATGTGTAAGCGCCAGCTCTTCAGCGGTGGCAGCGGAAGGCTCACCAGCTGAATCTCGCTTCTCCTTGCAGATTGACAGAGAAATCGAGCTGCACAGGATTCTCCACCACAAGCATGTAGTGCAGTTCTATCACTACTTTGAGGACAAAGAGAACATTTACATCCTCCTGGAGTACTGCAGCAGAAGGGTAAGGGTTCAGTCTGGCTTGACCCCCTTTTCCTTCCCTGAAAGCTGACATGGCCTTCTGCCCCGTGTGTTCGCTTTGATGTTAATAATGCCGCCCTGCTAGACAAACAGATTTTAAGGAACTTTGTGTGACACTCCCCTCTCTCTGCTTTCTCTCCCTAGTCCATGGCTCATATCTTGAAGGCCAGAAAGGTGTTAACAGAGCCAGAAGTCCGATACTACCTCAGGCAGATTGTGTCTGGGCTCAAGTACCTTCACGAACAAGAAATCTTGCACAGAGATCTCAAACTAGGTAAGTCCTTTACTTCCCAGGCAGATTTTTGTCTGAGAAAGAGGGTGTGTGTGTGTGTGTGTGTGTGTGTGTGTGTGTGTGTGTGTGTGTGTGCGTTCTTCCGTCTTGCCCTCTCTCTGAAGGGTCCTTGCCTGAGTGGGGATCTAGCCTGTGCCATCTAGCTTTGGAATGGCTGATTATCATCTAACGAACACCTGGCAGCCTGGTGGCTGCCCGTGTGCTCAGACTCTCTTAAAGGGACTCATGTTTCCTTTGTGTTTGTCATCTAGGAAACTTTTTCATCAATGAAGCCATGGAGCTCAAAGTGGGAGACTTTGGTTTGGCTGCAAGGCTGGAGCCCTTGGAGCACAGAAGGAGGTAAGAGTCAGAATGGTGTATCTTGCCGGGAAGAACGCACTGCCATTACATCCACTGAGTCGATTCTGACTCATGGTGACTCTGAAGGACAGAGTAGAACTGTTCCATAGGGTTTCCAAAAGACCTCTCTGTCCTGGCTGATGGGTGTAAACTGCCCAGCTTTGGCTTTCAGCCCAATGCTTAACTGACTGTGTCACCAGGGACAGAGAGAAGGTTGTCAGATATAGCCTGATTCGTTTCCAGATAGTGTTTCTTTGAAGGTCAGTTGATTCTAAAATCTATCATCCTGACAATGTTCATTTAAAGAAGTGTTATTATGTTGCCAGGAGCTCTGAGTTATACATTGGCTGCTGAAGTCAGCGGTTCAAATCTACCAGCTGCTCCACAGGGGAAAGCTGGGCGGGACTTGTGTTCCCATAAAGATTTGCGGCTTTGGAAGCCCAATGAGGCAGTTCTACTGCCCCCAGGGTCGCCATGAGTCAGAATTGACTCACGGTAAGAAGTTTGGTTCTTGGGGTGGTTGCAGGAGTCAGAACAGACTCGATGGCACTTGACAACCACAGCAGACAGGTACCTGGGGCTGTGAAAAAAGGGGGTCACGTACTTGCAGGTGGTCTATCCAGATGCCATGCTTTCCCTGGAATTAGTGCTGGCTTAAGTTAGTTAAAACCACTTGGTCATTGCAGGCTGAAGAAATGGTGCATGCATTCGAAAAAAAATGCTCCAAAGTCACTCTGAGATGAAACATGCCGATGTAGATGCTTAGCGTAGTATTTTTCATATTTCATTTCTCGAGTCACAGCCTGAGAACTCAGTATCAACAGTCACGTAGTTTCTTACCCAGATTTTGATTTTTTTGTCCTTTCAGAACAATATGTGGTACCCCAAATTATCTCTCTCCTGAAGTCCTCAACAAACAAGGACACGGCTGTGAATCAGACATCTGGGCCTTAGGCTGTGTCATGTAAGTAAATGGAGCAGAATGAGTTGCCCCCAAAATGGGATTTACATTGTAACTCTTGAAAAAGATGCGTTTTATAACCATCACTAAAGAATGTGTGTATGTTTTCCACATACAGGTATACAATGTTACTAGGAAGGCCCCCCTTTGAAACTACCAATCTGAAAGAAACGTATAGATGTATAAGAGAAGCTAGGTATACAATGCCATCTTCCCTGCTAGCTCCGGCGAAGCACTTAATAGCGAGCATGTTGTCCAAAAACCCAGGAGACCGGCCCAGCTTGGATGACATCATTCGGCACGACTTTTTCTTGCAGGTGGGTGTGTTCCCCTGTGTCTTCATGCTCGCGCTTCCGCCTGGTGACGTTCGTAGGCAGGCGGATTCTGACAGCTTCTCTGGTGCTCTCCACAGGGCTTCACCCCGGACAGACTTTCTTCTAGCTGTTGCCACACGGTTCCGGATTTCCATTTGTCCAGCCCCGCCAAGAACTTCTTTAAGAAAGCCGCTGCTGCTCTTTTTGGTGGCAAAAAAGACAAATCCAGATTTATTGACACACACAGTAAGTTACAAGACTTCTTGCCTCCCTCAACCCCCGCACCCCGTGCTCTCACTTGTATACTTTTAGTAAAAAGAGGCTTTCTATTAGCATATTGTAGCGAGTGTTTTCTGTGTACGCTTGAGCCTTGACAGTTATAAGCTGATCAGTCCGTGCTGGCAGTTGTTGGTGTGGCTGATAGCTTTCTGTTTCTTGCACACTGAAGTGTGCTCCCTGCAGACTGCAGCTGGGGGCAGTGATAAAAGGCCACCTTTGTCTGGGAAGCTCATGCGCTGCTTCACAATGCAAGGGGAGGCGATTTGGCTGCTCTGTTTGGTTTCTGCCTGGAATGAGCTAGAGTAACCTTCAGACCTCTTTTCCTTGATTTTACAGACCGCGTGTCCAAAGAAGACGAAGACATTTACAAGCTCAGGCATGATTTGAAAAAGACATCAATCACTCAGCAGCCCAGCAAACATCGGACGGATGAGGTAGGTTGGGAAAGGAGCACGTCCTTTCATGCCCGTTCTTTGGTAAGAGTGCCCAGCGAGGGTGATCACTGTGATGCAGGCACATTTTATTTACTGAGAGTGCTTTCTTCCATCCTGTGAAGGAAGGCTTGTGTCTCTGAGTGTCATCCATTGCTTTACTGCACTGCCTTTTATTTGGCTTGTGTCCACTGCCTCTTGATACGTTTTCCTGGCAGTTCCTCCCAGGTAATCTTCACCCCAAAATTCTGGGCTTTTTAAAAAATGACCATGCTTAACTCCCTGCACAATTCTTCTCTCTCCTAAGGAACTCCAGCCACCGACCACGACCATAGCCAGATCTGGGACCCCTGCAGCGGAGAACAAGCAGCAGATCGGGGATGCTATTCGCATGATAGTCAGAGGGACCCTTGGCAGCTGCAGCAGTAGCAGTGAATGTACGTGCTGTTCAGGCATTTAATAACAATAATAGATAGTGCCGAATCCCATGTAACTGAAGTCACTTCATTTGTTAGCTGTATTTCACATGGGAAAAGCAACTTTTGCATTTCTCTCTCTCTCTCTTCAAGGCCTTGAGGACAGTACCATGGGGAGTGTTGCAGACACAGTGGCCAGGGTCCTGCGAGGCTGCCTGGAAAACATGCCGGAAGCGGACTGCATTCCCAAAGAGCAGCTGAGCTCGTCGTTTCAGTGGGTCACCAAATGGGTCGATTACTCTAACAAATATGGCTTCGGGTATCAGCTCTCGGACCACACAGTGGGAGTTCTCTTTAACAACGGTGCTCACATGAGTCTCCTCCCAGACAAAAAGTAAGTGTAGCCAACGAGGGAAAGGACACGGCCTCCCAAGGCTTTAGTCTTGGGACTGGGGAAATCCAAGGAACACAGCCTCTAACTGCGGCTTCTATTTCTTTCTTCCTCCCGCTCGCTCTTTAGAACAGTCCACTATTATGCAGAGCTTGGCCAGTGCTCTGTCTTTCCTGCAACCGATGCCCCCGAACAGTTCATTAGCCAAGTGACGGTGCTGAAATACTTTTCTCACTACATGGAGGAGAACCTCATGGACGTAAGTGCCAGGGTGCTTGAACGGTGGCCACAACCAGCAGCACCTGTATCACCTGAGTTAGTTAACAGTGCAGATTGGCATGCGCTACCTCACTCACTCACTCACTCACTCACTCACTCACTCACTCACTCTCTCTCTCTCTCACTCATTCACTCACTATCTCACTCACTCACTCACTCTCACTCACTCACTCACTGCCATTCCATCGATTCTGGTGGCATAGAGGGTTATGCATTGGGTGGGTGACCATAAGGTCAGTGGTTTGAAACCACCACCAACTGCTCTGGAAAAAGGTGAGGCTCTCTGCCCCCATAAAGATTTGCAGTCATGGGAACCCACAAGGGCAGTTTGACTCTGCCCTTATAGGCTTGCTATGAGTACAGTTTTGTAGGCTAGATTTACCGAATCAATATCCATGGGAGGTGAGACCCAAATCTCCAGGGGCTTCTGACATTTCCTCAGGCTGGAGACACATTTGCTTAGAAGGATTGAGTGCATAAGACACAGTCTTCCTAGACACCGGCTAACGCTCATCGTCTCTTCCAGGGTGGAGATCTGCCTAGTGTGACTGATATTCGAAGACCTCGTCTCTACCTCCTTCAGTGGCTGAAATCTGATAAGGCCTTAATGATGCTCTTCAATGATGGCACCTTTCAGGTAATGATTGGCCTCTTTCCCGAAAAAGCAGTCTCACCTGACTCTCTCTTTCCCGTAAAAGCAGTCTCACCTGGCCAGTTGAATAGTCAGACTCTGTGTTCCTAATTCTTGATGATTTTGAGAGACTGAATATCTATGTGCTTCTTTTTCAGGTCAATTTCTATCATGATCATACAAAGATTATCATCTGTAGCCAAAATGAAGAATACCTTCTCACATACATCAATGAGGACAGGATATCCACAACATTCAGACTGACAACTCTGCTGATGTCTGGCTGCTCGTTAGAATTGAAAAACCGTATGGAATATGCTCTGAACATGCTCTTGCAGAGATGTAACTAAAGGACTTTTTGAATGGGCCCCATCGGACTCCTCTTTCTACTGTGAGAACCACAGGAAAGCCAGTAGAACGATGTACCGCACGTTGAAGAAGATGGACAGGTGGTGGTATGGAAACACAGCCTCTGTGGCCTGCTGGACCAGCTGGGACCAGCGTCCAGAGCCGGCGGAAGCGTATGGTTCTTGACTTTGGACTACTCCGAGGGTGAACCAGGATGCGTTTCCTCCATATGCGGACTTTAAAGGGTTGTTCAGACCGTTTGCAGAAAGGTGCATTGACTTCTCACTGTAGAGAGCATTTCGGACAGAGGACTTGGAACTGTGAAGATATACTTCCTGAAGGGCTGGGAGAAGGGAGGAAGCGCCCACATTGTTGTTAACGCGTTGAAATCGGAGCAGCTGTTGGCTGCATAACTGTGAACTATGGCCATATATAATTTTTTTTGATGTTGTTGTTGTTTTTTTGTTAATTTTTGAAGACACTCGTGGCTGGAAAAGTGCATTCCTTGTTAATAAACTTTTTATTTATTACAGCCCAAAGAGCAGTATTTATTATCAGAACTTTTTTTTTATGTTGACCATTTTAAACTGTTGGCAATAAAGAGAATGGAAAAGCAGACACTGATCTCCTGTGTTGACTAGCGCGGCACCCTGCACTGTGGGGCACGCCCCCAGGCCGGAGGCACGCAGGACAGCATGACATCACGACATTTTCTAATCATAATTGATGAGGACCATCATAAGCTTTTTTTTTTAGGTATATCTAGGAGGAATATAACAAAATATAATGACTTTTATCACAATCAGCCTACAGAGCATCCTCGCAGGAGAATTTCCTCAAAACGAGCTTATTTGGAGCTGGAAGCTGGAGCTGTCCCATGTAGACAATCCCCACACCAGACCTAGGCCATTGCCACTGAGCTCATTCCAGATCCCGGCGACTATGGGCGTGACAGGGCAGACCCACCCACAGTTGACTGGGCTGTGAGCCCTACAGAAGCCCATCGACAGCCCTTTCCTCCGGTGGGAGGGTAAACCGGCCAACCCTCTAGGTGTAGTCAGCAAGCACCGACTTTGTGCCACCCGACCTCTGCTGGCTGTCGTTCAATGTCAGTAGGTACAGGAAGTTTGTCTCAATATGGGCAAAACGGCGTTCCAGTCCTTGCGCCACCTCAACGTGTTACTCAGCAGGAACCTGCCTCAACACTTCTAGTGCTGCCGGCAGTCCTAGCAGCTGATTCCGGGAACTGGGTGGCCTTTGGAAAGAGTCCTTTTCTTTCCCCCTGCTGCGGGGTGGTGGCGAGGTGGTGTGGCCACCAAGCAATGCTCTTAGGCCCTCCCCCTTTGGAACTATCAGATTCTTACCTGAGCAGCTTCTCTCTTCCAGAGACAAAGGTAAAGAAAAGCTGTTCGTCCTGTTACTCTGAACTCACAGTGACCTGTGTAGAATGCAAACACTTTTTCTTCACTACACAAGACGCGGTCCTGGGAAAGCTGCAGTTCACTGGGCTCTGTTTACATTGGAATCATGCACACTGTCAGCAGCGGCGGGGGTGGGGGCTGGGATGGGGTGGGAGTTGAACTTTAAGCCCTGGGCCTGCTATACTTGACTCTTAAAGGCCAGTGCTGGCGATTTGTTGGGGGACGGGGGAGGGGGGCACTCACAGGGGTTCCCTTAACTCTTGCTGCCTGGGGTTCGCTGACCATGCTCGGGACTTCTGTCTCCATGAAATGACTTATAGTCATAGCTGAGGAAAACTGAATCATGAGGTTACACTAGTTAGCTGGGCAAAGGCAGAACCCAATTTTACTCTGATAAGCAGAGAGGAAACATGCACCCGCACACAGTCAAAGACTAGTGCTGCATGATGGTTATCACACTGCAATGAGGCGCAGTACTGAGCTGGTTCAAAATATGCGCCGAGCCATCCTTGTAGATTCTGAATATCTACTGAGTGCCAGATCCAGGGCATGCACTGGACAGGGAGCATGAACGGTACCTCTCCCTGCCCTCAAGGAAGTCGCAGCCCAGTGGAAGAGACGGTGCTTACCACTACCGGTCTGATGAGTGCTCTGAGACTATACTTCAGGTATGCACTGGGTGTTGTGGGAATCGAGAACAGGAATCATGAGGAAGGAGGAGCCTCAGTCAGGGAGTGGCCTCGGAGAAGGCAAGGTTTTTGCTTTTTAATTGGGTTTTGAAAGCTGGTGTTGCTGTGAGTGGCTATGGAGTTGGTCCCTGTGCCCAGTCTAACAAAAAGCGCCCGGGCCTGGTGCCATCCCCAGGATCGGTAGCAGAGGGTCATAATCCATAATGTTTCATTGGCTGATTTGGGGACGTAGTTTCGAGGCCTTTCTTAGTCTAGTAGTTCTGTGGAAACTTGATCAGCCGCACAGAAGCAAACAAGCTCCAGGTGATGGTGAGATGTGGAGAGATGGAGAGACATGGCTGGGAAATTGAACCTGGTCCCCAGAAAATGCATGGTAAGCAGTCTGTCACAGAATGGCCACGCCTTCCTTTAAACCGATGTTACTGTATTTGGTACATGCTGCCGAATTGGTACCAACTCTCAGAGACCCGATGTACAACAGAATGAAACACCACTACTGGGTCCTGCCCCACCCTCACTCTCATGCTATATTCGAGTCCATCACTGTGAGTACGGTGTCAATCCATCTCCTTGGAGACGTTCCTCTGACCCTCTACTTTTCCAAGCTTGATGTAGAGGGTCTCGACCCTCGACCTTCCTGATGACATGCCCAAAGGACTTGAGATGAAGTCTCGCTGTCCTTGCCCTTCTCCTGAAACAGACCTGTTTGGTCTCGTGGCAGTTCACTCAGTGTCCTTCTTCAGCATCAGAATTCCACAGCATCAATTCTCCTTCAGTCTTCCTTATGGATTATCCAGCCTGCTCGTTATATGAGGCGACTGAAAACAACTCAGCATAGGTCAGCCCCACCTTATCCTCCACATTCCATATTTGCTTTTTAACATGCCAAAGACATTTTTTGACTAATGGGGCCATGAATAGTGATAGTGGATCCAAGTAAAATGAAATCCTTGACAACTTTAATTTTTTTTAATTGATCATGATGTGACTTATTGTTCCAGTGGCGAGGATCCTTGTTTTATGCCAAGGTCTCATGGATAGTGAAGCTTATTGTCCTTGATCTTCCTCAGTAAGTGTATCAAGTCTTCCTCACTCTCCCCAGCAAGTTTGTATCATCGACAAACAAGCCATACCGTCAGGTGAATTCCAGCTCACAGCAACTGGCCAGCACATCTCCTTGTCATCTGCATATAGCAAGTTGTTAATGAGTCTTTTCTTTCAGTCCCGTTGCAACATTCTTCATATTGTCCAACATTCAGCTTATTTGCTTAGTGACACAGTGACATATGACCAAATAGAACTGCCCCGTAGGTTTCCTAGGCTGAAATCTCGAGTGCGCAAAGTTCTAAGAATCTTACCCTGTGGATCTCCTGTGGGTTCAGGATGACAACTTTTGAGTTGTCATCTGAGTGTATCAGCAGGGGGATGAGCTTTCTACAAGGGAAAAGTCTTGGAATCAGATAAGCCTGAGTTCAAATTTCTGTCCAACCTCATAGGAGTGAGCGAGTTTCAGTAAGTACCCAAATTCTCTGGCCCCTAGTTTTATACTTTATATATGACCTAAAGCATTTACACACTAGAGGTATGTCATTGAGATTAATCTATTACTTTCTATGGCCCTTCTAGCCATAATTCCTTTTGTGCTGTGTTGTAAAGTCTCTTGTTTCTCTTCAAACTGTAGACATCTTTCACCTTTTAAAAGAGATTATTCTTGCAGCCATAAAACCTTCTCTCCCCTTCTGGCTCTCCAGTTCTATTGCTCTCTTCCCACCCGTGATGGCAAGAACCCCGGAATTCCCTTGGAAATCACGAACTCCCGCTTGGTTCTCTCCCTTCCTTCTGCTCCAGTCAAGGTCCAGTCAGAAATATAAAATCATTTGAAGTATTTTGAACAGAAAAAATTTAAAGGAGACAGGTAGTCACACAGATGGAAGAGCCCAGAAACCAAACACAAGTGGTAAGACAATGCAGGAAGCCGCTATCATGCCCGTCTGAGGAGTCCCAGGGAGAAGTGGGGCCAGAGTCCCGAAGTGAGACCTTCCATCAGAAACGAGCATCTTTGTGCCACCACTGCTTTGGGATGATTGCTGCACATATGCAGTTGAGGAAGGAAAAGGAGGACACGCTCTAGCCCTTCCTTCTCTTCTTTCTCCCATGGAGCAAATGAGCTGGAAGCCAGTTGCATAGAAACCTGGGGATATAACTGCAGGGCCCATTGTCTAATTGAAGAATGAAGCTGGAGAGGAGTGGAGAAGGGATCTGTCTGTGACTTTTCAGGGAAATGAACAGCCCACCTCCCGTCTCTCTTGATTTGTCTTTTCTCTTTCAGGTGGGTGGTTTGTTTGTTTTTTCCCATCTCTCTCTCTTTGTATATCTCAAAGTGACAGACATGAAGAGAATTGTTCACTGGGCAGCAGGATGGCAGGTGGCAGCAGGCTGGAGGAGGTTCATCATGAGGCAGGGGATGGAGGAACTTGTTCTTGCTTTAGGTGTCTGCAACTTGAAATAGCTTCAGGTGTTTGTTTTTTTTATGTACAAGGATTTTAAGTGAATGAAAATAGGTATGATTGCAAATGAATAAATATGAATTTTTATAAGGTATTCAGCGTTATGGTATTTTATAGCAGTAGAAATTCCATGCATGGGAGAGTCAGCGTGTTTCTAGAGGCTTGTAATAAATGCTTTTATCCAGAAACCTGCAGATTCCATTTTATTTTTTCTTGACTTGCAAGATATTCTTGAGTTTAGATGCTTACATCTGTGCTTTGTTCTTGCACTTGTTTATGGCTTATTAACTTTAGTAATGGAAAACATTTCTTTCTTTAAATGTAATTATATTAGTGATTCCAAATTAAAAAGTTAAACTCCTATATGCAGTGTTGGAATCAAATATCATGGCCCATCAATGTTTAGAACTCAATTGAATAGAATATATGGAACTCGTCCATGATATAAACTTTATAATATATTTATATAAAATGTGTTTTAAAATTAAATTGCAATAATTTGACTTTTTAGTTGAGATAAAAAATCATAAATTTACTGAGATGTGTCTGATGAAATATTCAATGAGTAGATATTTTATCACAAAAATGCAAGTTAGAATATATCTTCTCTTATAGACTTTTAATATATCAGTGCTACAAGAAATCAGGTATACAAATCTGGCTAGACCAGAGGATGTACACTGGTACAGAGAGGAACTGGAGGGTCCAGGGAGAGTGCGGTGGAAAGGGGGTACCGATTAGAGGGATCTACATATAACCTCCTCCCCTGGGGGATGGACAACAGAAAAATGGGTGAAGGAAGATGTCGGACAGTGCAAGATGAGACAAAATAATAAATAAATTGTCTAGGGCTCACGAGGGAGGGGGGAGTAGGGAGGGAGGGGAACAATGAGGAGCTGATGCCAGGGGCTTAAATGGAGAGCAAATGTTTTGAGAATGATGAGGGCAATGAATATACAAATGTGCTTTACACACTTGATACATATATGGATGATTATAAGAGTTATGAGTCCCTAATAAAATGATTTTTATGAGTCCCTAATAAAATGATTTTTAAAAAGGAAATCAGTTAACAGTCTTAAATACAATTAAAAAATAACTTTGTCATTCTTTGGAAGCAATGGCTGTAGAGTCATCCTGGTGGTTGTGGCAAGTATTTGGATAATAGCAAGAACATTTCAAGTTCATATTTTATTTGTTACCCTTGCCAGTTTCCATGGTGCAAACCCTCTCACCATGGTCAATATCAAGTCATCACTGTGGCATCATGAATTTGGAAAGAGATTCACAGTAGCATACCCTGTATATTTCCATGATGCAGCTATAGTAGACATAATTAACTTTAAGAACACCCTTCTTGGATGTACACTCGGATGTTTGTTTACATGGAAGGTTCCAATCCTCAAACAAATAAAGACCCGATGAATAAAGATTGTGCTAATAAATGGAAATTGTAATAAGAATTCTTAAAAGAAAGAAATACAGATTTATGTCAGATTGATTTGAAATGGAGTTATTGAAACAAGACACATCATAAGTCAGGGGCACCCTGTATTAATTGTTTTTTTTTCTTTTAGCATTTTCTTTCATATTAAAAAGAGGAAATTATAAAAATAAAATATAGTGACTTAAGTTGTCGAACTCATTTCATTCCAAATTCATGTTCAATCGCTGAAAAGTTTCATACCTGAACATATTTTCCCATAAGGAAGAAGTGGAAAGCAAATTATTCATTCTGAGGCCCAACATCATACTTATAAATTTATTTTTCCAGGACTTTAAATCACTACAGAGGTTCATATCACTGTCTCAGATAGGCTATCGCCATCGAGTTATTTCTGATTGATCCCAATTCACAGTAATTTTTCAACCCTCCAATGGTCTTGAGTCTTTATTTCATGGTTAATGATTTCACGCTTTTTGCTCTACTAGCCACTTTAATCACAGTTTTCCTCCCAAACTGTTGTCCAAAAAACAGCATGCCTCTCATCCTATGCACCTGACTCACCTGATCTCCCTGCCTATGATGTCTCTTTGCTTCTTTGAATGAAAAGGGACATGAAAGGAGAGCGATTTGATGATGAAGAAATAAGTGATGGAGTTACTGTCACCCATCTGAACAGATGAGTTTGAAAAATGTTTCCAGAATGGAATTGCAGATTTGACAACTATATTAAGTGTAATAGAGAGTACTTTAAAGGTAATAAGGTTGTTTTGTAAAATAATTTAGAAACATAGCTTTGAAAAAATAATTCCATTTTTGAAGGATATCCCCTCATATTTCACATGTGATGACTTATAAATTTCCTAGATGTATGCTCCATATATTCCATGTTCTGATAACTAATGCATGTTTGCAGTTTCCCCCCACTTTTTAGTTGTGCCCATTAGATAATGAAGGTCTTGAGAATTACACCCCACCCCCATCATTAAGATAAACTCTACTCAAAGTACTATAATGAGATGCGCAAAGGTCTGAAGTTAGAATGCAAAAAATGAACATGCTCAACATTTCTCAAAGGGAAAAAAATGAAGAAAAAACTGACACCTAGAGGTGTATGGTTGATGGTTTCCTTGAGAAAAACATTGAAAATTCATGAAGCATTAAAAGAAGATCAAAGGAATACAGAGTCACTGTACCCAAAAGAAATGGCCAACATGCAACCATTTAAAGAGGTAGTTTATGAAACAAGCAGCCATCTAAGTGAGGTATCAACTAAGTTCACATGGAAGAAGCTCATCAGCATAATTGATCCAAAGACTGTAAATAATAAAATCCAATTCAACAAAATGCAGAAATTATTGAACAATATCATAGTATCACCAGCAATAACATTTTGCTGAATATAATCCAACTATTGGTGCAGCAATACATTGACAGGGAACTGCCACAAATTCATGATGGACATGGCACAAGGGCTATCATTCCTGAATTCAGACTAGCCTTGGCTGAAGGCAGAGGACACTAGAAAGATGCTTATTTGTGTTTTATTTATTTCATCACATGGTTGACTACATTATGTTACAGCATAATGTGAGAGAATCCAGGTGTACCCAGATTGACATAAAACCTAATCACTCCACAATCAATGCTCATAGAAGTAGTAGTTGGGAGATCAAGTGACATATTACATTAGGTAAATCTGCACAAGATCTCTTTAAAGTGCTTATGTAAAGGATGTTATTTTGAGGTCTAAGGTATGTCTTGCCCAAGCCATGGTATTTTCTATGGCCTTATATGCATGTGAAAGCTTGACACAGAATAAGGAAGGCTGAAGAAAACTGATGCATTTGAACTAGGGTGTTGGCAAAGAATATTAAAGTACCATGGACTGCCAAAAGAACAAACACATCTGTCTTAGAAGAAGTACAGTCAGAATGTTCCTTAGAGGCAAGGATGGCGAGGCTTTGTCTCATATAATTTGGCAGGTCATCAGGAGATATCAGTCCCGGGAGAAGGACATCTTGCTTGGTATGGTAATGAGGCCACAAAAAAGAGGAGGAAGACCTTCGACAAGATGGATTGAAAGTGGTTGTATTGATGGGTTCAAATATAACAATTATGAAGATGGTGCAGGACCAAACAACATTTCCTTCTGTCGTACAGAGTCACTATGTGTTGGAATTGACTCGATGGCACCTAACAACAAAAGCAACAATGACAACCACCGGCACCAACAACACCAAACCCATTGACTGGATTTGGGCCATTTATGAAAGATTTCCTTTTGGGTTCCAAATTCTGTTCTGTTGATCTATGTATCTGTTGTTGCAGTACCAGGTCGTTTTGATTACTGTGGCTATGTAGTAGTTTATGAGATCTGGATGTGTTAGTCTTTTTATTTTGTTAGCTTCTTCAGTATTGCTTTGCTTATCTGGGGTCTGTTTTCTTTTCATTTTTAGTGAAGAGTTATTTTGGTGTTTTTTCCCATCTCTTGAAAAAATCTTAATGAAATCTGGATTGATATGGCCTTATTTCTATAGAGAACTTTGGGTAGCATTGACATTTTCACAATGCTGACTCTTCCTATCCATGAACATGGTATGTTCTTCCACTTAGTACTTTGAAATCCATATCCATCCCATGGTCCTCGTGTATAGCTTCACTTATTTGGTTTCTCTAGAGATTAAGAGGTGAACCTCTTAAAGATAGGGGAAATTTTAACTACAACTGCCTAATTTTAAACTCTGATAAATTTATTATAGAAACTGGTTTAGGTTCAACAGGGCATTTTTTGGTGATATTGGAAAAATACAGATTTCACCAAAAGTTTCTTCTGGTGATTTTCAAGTATTAGTGGTATATATAGTTTTAAAGATCAGTTAGAACTGAATTAACCCATCTTGCCTCATTCTCTTAAGTTCATGATAAAACCTGAAACAAAGGTGAATCTAGAAGTTCAGTATGATATAAATGAAAGATCACTACTAATTTATTTGCACTTTTGGTTTAAGTATAAATGCTTTATCATGATGTATCAGTATTCTTTTCTTTAGACTCTGAAAAATGCACTTTAGAGTCTGACATATGTGAATTGTCTGGAATGCTCAGCCAATCTCTTCATTTCTTTTATCAAATGATACTTTTGCTTTCAGAGGCCTTCAAGTTGGTCCAACTAATACCGACCCTACACACAACAGAACAAAGCACTGCCCAGTTTTGTACCATATCCACAATTATTCCTATGTTTGAATTCATTGTTGAAACCACTGTGTCAATACAACTTGTCAAAGACTTTAAACTTTTTGGCTGCCCCTTCACTTGACCAAGCATGATGTCCTTCTCCAGGGATTGGTCTCTCCTGACAACATGTTCAAAGCATCTGAGCAGTCTCTCCCTTGTTTCTAAGTAGCATTCTGATTATACTTCTTTCAAGACAAGCCTCTTTATACGTTTGGCACTCTGTATGGTACCAATAGACAGGAACTCTAAAGTAATCTCTAGAAGTGAAGCAAAATATATATATATATAGCTGTAGCTCTATCTCACACATGGTTTGACATCCTTGTACTCTTGAAGGCCAAATTCTGTGTTTACATTCACTTTCCTGTCATTATGGTTGATAGTTTCACTTGAGAGAGACTAAAGATTAAACATCAAAGACTGTTGTCAAGATAGATTAGTCATAAGGAAGGGCAATTGACTGAGTTAAGCCCAAGAGAAGCATTAGACTTTCTAGTTTTACCTAAATGATATAACTGCAGTGAAACAATTAAGTCATTCTCCAAAAATGATTTCTCTACATAGATAATTAAAAATCAAAACATTAAATTTTAGGTTTTGTAGTAAATTAATCCAATGTATTCTTCTAAGGTACCTACCCTCTCCCTCCAAAAAAGGTCCATGCATGTGTATGGGCTTCTCTTTTGGGAATACAAAATTTAGACCAATTGTCAGGGTGGTAAAGGACCAGGTAGTGTTGTGTGCTATTAATTATTGGGTCACAATGAGTTACAACTAATTCAACAGTGTTAAATGACAACAGCATTCAACATTAACCTAAAGAATATAGTGCTACTGTTTGGTAATTTGGACCTACAACAACATGTCTTCCTTTTCAATGTAAAAAAAAAATTGGAAATGCTCATTTCTCCCCTATTTTAATGTGGCATCTTGATTAATACTTTATCTTGCATATTCTCTATTTATTTCTTTTATATCAACATTAATAGTTATCTATATTCCACATTATATTGTACTGATGCCATTCCCTAGAGAGTATATTTCATATTCCATATAATCATTAGTATTTTCAGATATTAATTACTTTCTTTAAAATGCTCATGAGCTAACCCACTTGATGCGTTTCACTCAAATGAGAGAAATTTACTCAGTTTGACCGGCAGAACCACAGACCAGTCACTGAAGCCTTTCCTGCGTTGACGCTCTCTCGGGTTGATTTGTCTGTGTGTAGGCACTTCTCAACAATTTTCAGGAAAAGGGCCTAGCTGGATTCTACAACAACCAATTTGCTTGGGGTCATACAACATTCCTCGGGAGAAATAAAAGCAAACCAGCTAAGAAAGTCAATATCTTACTGAAATATTTTTTTAGGAAATACCGGTAGTTAAAATTAAACAGATTTGTTTAGGTCAAGATCCTCAGGGAGTTTAATATGCTACCCCTTCTCTGTGACGCCTCAAGAGACGGAGAAAGTGGGAGGTGCTGTCAAACTTGCTTGCCGTGGTTCCGTTTTTCACAGAGTAACCTTGAGGTTCTCAAGGGATGTCCTTGGAACACAGTTTGCGACGGTCAGGTCTTGCATCACCCAAGACGCGAGGTAAGCACAGGCTTATTGTGCCGATTTATCCACCTGCCACGCACAATTTCAGTTAGCCTTTGGTATGACTG
Source organism: Tenrec ecaudatus (assembly GCF_050624435.1). NCBI lineage: Eukaryota > Metazoa > Chordata > Mammalia > Afrosoricida > Tenrecidae > Tenrec > Tenrec ecaudatus. The sequence continues at coordinate 54,465,461 of NC_134531.1, read as the reverse complement.
AAGCACCTCTCCTAGTCCCACAACCTCTTTTCAAATGTCTTTTCTCTAACCAGATACAATGTCCAGCGAACAAGGTAAAGGTGGCATTGCTAACTAGAGAGTAGTCGGTCAACCCGTGATGACTGCTGGTTCGCTGATTGGATAATGCCAAAGCTAGCTCACTGCCGTGGCGTTCATTCTGACTCTTAGCTAGGGTAGAAGGTAAGACAGGGTAGAACTCTCTTTGTGGGTTTCTGAGAAAGAGTGTACCTCTTCACAGGAGTAGCAAGCTGCACCTTTAAGCCCCTGAAACTATTTAGCAATTGTCCTGAGTCACCAAATTTTACTTTTAAGATGGCTTGAACCTGACAGCTTAGTGTTAAAGACCAGATCTTTATAGGAGTACAACAGCGTTTGGATACATAGTTAACTTTGTACTGCCTCTGAACTCATGATTCCAGAGCCCTTACATGTCTTATCCAAGTGTCACTCCATTAGACATATTCCCATGGAGAGAAAGAAGTTCATGGCCTCAGAAATTAACCAGGTCGCCAGGTCGCTAAGCGAAGTCTACAATGCAGACATTCCTTTTCCAGACTAGAAGTGGCCTGTGATTGATTTTCAAACCCATTTTTTCCCTCGATGATAAAATTTTAAATGTGTTAAAAGAAATTTTGATCCCTGCTCACTTTTAGTGGTCAGTAGACCTTATAAATCTGCTAGAGAATGTGTTGGCAGTCTGAAAATCACTCTCATCAACGTGGGAAACCTCTTCATTTGGAGAACTTACCTAACAAGGCACGTGGATGAATCGTGTTGGATATGTTAGACGAAGACTTTTTAAAATGAAAAGAAAAAAACAATTTATAATGCAGATTTGTTTTCTCACAACTCAGGTTGCTAATCAGCTGGGTTAAGAGCCTGGCTGCAGGGAGAAGTTCTTCCCTGTCTGCGGATGGCATGGTCCCTTTAAAGAGCCGCTGAAAAAGCAGTTAATATGCACCGTGAAATTGTAACTTGGGTCAGTGAAGAAGTTAGGACAGGCAACCAAATAAACCTGAAGCAGTTTCTGAAACATAATTTATACTTTCAGATCAACCGGGGTGGGGGTTCTCCAACTTCTCTGTGGCTCGGAGCCTGCTGGGCTAGAAACTGACCATTCTTTGGCAAAGAGGCGGCCCATGGAGAGGGTGATTATGTCTCAGTTTGCCTGAAACCCCCCAGCCATGCCTTCTCTCCCTCCAGTGCCTTGGTTTAGAAGATGAGTAATGTGGTCACCCTCTGAAACATTCCCATGTACTTTTCAAATGGCTTATGTACACCCAGCACGCCCCACTTCCATATTGCTACATCTTGGTTTCTATTGCTTCCACTACAAAAAGTAGGACTCAAATCTTTAACAGTTTTCCACATCTTTATTTTTATGTTCTACTGAGCAGAGCAGTAGAAAACAAATCTAGACCCGCAAACACTTCAATTCCACTACACGTTATATGTTGGCTTTGGAGTGTGGGGATGTGTAATATTTTTACTTCATCTGCCTGTTACAGTCCCATAGAAAGTCCAAAGGAAGAAATGGTCTCAGAGTTTTAATCATGAGCATTCAGTTGGAAGAAGGCTGTGGATGGTAACATAAACCCCAAATCCATTTGCAGGGTCTTCATGGATGAAGCAAGCCTCTTGTGACTCTCCCCTGACCACAGTCCAGTACGGGAATAGCCTTGTTCGCAGGCAGAGAGCCCTGTAAAGTCAAATCTGGCAGAGAAGCTTGGTTAAAATGTAACACTTTATCATCTGATCTCCCTTTCGATCCATTTAGAAGTTGTTTAAGCTTGTAAAAGTTCTGCTTTATTTTCTATTGAGGGTTTTCTATGTTTGGTCTACTAATTGTTGGTTCCTTTTTTTGTTTGTTTGCTTCCCCTTTGCATTTTGTATGATTTTGTGTATAAGCAATCCAGGATAGGAAAGTCTAGGGAGAGTGTAACTGGATTAATAATTACCTAGGGGCATGGCAGAGGAGGTTGAGGGAAAATGCAGAGCTAAGAGTATAAGAAGATGTCCTGAAATCGATTTGGGTGTTGATTGCACAACTTTTCTTAGCACGATTGGATGCTTAAATTGAATGATATGTGACGTGTATGCCAATACAATTCTTTATAAAAATTTACTAAGGATGGGTACCATCTGGTAAATGAGAATGCAAAAAAATGTATGTGGGCAGGATATGGCTTCTCTAATGGCTAATCTTTTACAGAGGCTGACTCATAATCAGTTACTTGCAATTTCAACGTTGACGCACATGATTATGAGTTCATCCCGGGATCAAGGAGGAATAACTGAAACAGAAATATGGAGCCCATGTTGCAAACAAAATTGGTTTCCTTCCATTTAAGTGGACATAACTGAAAAAATAAATCTACTGGAAAATGAATGAATATAAGGTTCACTTTGATGGAATTGAAATGTGTTCTGAGACTAGTAGATCCCATGAATTTTAAAATACCCTATGCAGCAATGGCAGAGCTATTCCGAAGATACGAGTATAAATATAGCCACACTAGCTTCCTTGGTCAACATTAGCTGAAATTCCAAGGCTAACTAAACATACCAAGATGTTCTAATTATTTATCTAGGGAAGGAAGTTATAAAAGAATGTGCTTCTGAGCCCTGACACATCAAAAGAAATTTATCTTGAATTTAGTAACATTGTCTGTTTAATGATGCATAGAGAATGACAATTGTGCTGATATGTGTTATGGGCTTATCTAGGAACTATAAGTAAGAATGTACTTTATATTAGTCATATAACAACGGGTTTGCTTTGGTGACATGGAAAACATGCTGTAATATACAGTACACACAAACCAAATGCCGTAATACACTGTACACTCTACTCCAGCTCAGAGTGAGCAGGAAGAACAAAGTAGAACATTCCCAAGGGAGTGATCTTGACCGAAGAAGTCTGCCTCACCTTTTTGCTAGAGAGCAGCTGGTGGTCTTGAACCAATGACCTTTTGGTTAGCACTGGCTGGTTAACCAGGCCTCCTTTATATTACTGCACAGCAATTTAACATTTCCTATGGGCTTCCTCAATGCTCTTTAAGGGTGGATGAGTAATGTGTCATAGTTTCTTGAAGCTACTTTTTAAAAATATTTTTGGAGAGAAGCACCAGAGCAGAAAGGAAGATTGACAGTTCTATCTGGTCGTCATGATGTGTCTGATTCCCATTCTCTATTCCTGCCGTTGTGTTCTTGTGTTTCTCTGCAAACACAAAGCCAGGTCACTTCCAGGGGCCCTGGTATCTCACAGAATGAGATTTCCAAAAGTTAATATATTTTATTAAAATGGCTTAGCTGTGTCAATGTTTTTTTAATGTAAACCCAATAATGTATGCTAAAAACAAATATACAAACCCAGACACCGATATTACAGGTCGTATTACAAAATCCCCAAATCCCGTAAGTCAGGGAAACTGCTTTTTCTTTTTCACTCGATTATTTCAGCTTCAGAATAGTCAAATAACTGCTTTTCAAAATATCTCTTACTTTCACTGGAACCCTGGTGGTGCAGGCTTACATGTGGGAAGAGGAGACCCCTAGCCCCTCCTCGGGAGAAAGACAGGCCTGTCTACACCCTTAAAGAGGGACAGTCCCAGAAACTCAAAGGGGCAGCAATTCTCTCCTGTTCTAGACCTTTCTATGAATAGGCATTGATCGACTCCATTGCACTGAGTTTATTATCTTAATTATACAAAAGTTTATTAATTTCTCGATGTGTTTTTAAGAGGATTTCCCCCCAGTGAAGTTCTATGAATTTTTCAGATAAATTCAAACTGTATTGATAATACTTATCGACCGCTCCTGCCAAAGTTGTTTTTTCTGTGCTCTTGAGTAGATTCTGGCTCATAGCCCCTAGACCAGAGGAGACCTGCCCTCACAGAATGTGGTGGGTTTCCCTGGTGGTTTCTAACTGCTGACCTTGCACTTAGCAGCGCAACATCTTGCTGCTAGCTTGGGAGGAATTATTGGGCATTTTCCGGACAAACCAATAGAAGAAAATTGTTTACTTTAAAATGGATCAAAAGGACACTAAAGAACCATATTCTGAGCGTGTGTTTACAATATCAGGTGGAACACACGAGGAAGAATGGACACGCTGAGTGCTTTGAATAAGCACTCCCTGGACTTAAGTCAACGAATCAATAACCACCTTCTTGAGAAAGGAACTGGTTCCTTTGTGGTATGCTCTTATTGAATCAAAAACTAAACCAATCGCTATGGAATCTGTGTGGACCTCCAGGCAGAGTGGAACTGCCCCATGGGGCGTATCAGATGCCATAGTAATCAAAGTCAACCCCGGCTGACTCAGGCTTACTTACCAAGCAGCAGTAAACCATCTCAGATTTTATTCAACACATCAAAAGCGCTGCTTCTAGGTCTGGCTGGCATCTGTCGACCTCCCAGCTCCACAGCCAGCCTCTTTACCAACTGACAATTCATGGCAGCGATGGAGGATGTGGTCGTCCCTAATAAAGAAAAAAAACGTGTGTCTGGAAGCACAGGTTAGCCTGTGCTTAACTTGGTCATTGGGTACTGTGCCCTCGCCCATAGGGTCCCGAAGGCTGTAGCCATTACAGAAACACATTACTAATCTTTCTCCTAAGGGACGCCTGGTGGGGTCCAGCTGTCAACCTTTCTGTGAATAGACAGTTGCTTGACCATTGTTTTACTGGAGATCCTGAGATAAGAAGTACCACCCCCACCGCAAACAAACAAACAAACAAAACAACTGACTGCTGCCAAGTCAATTCCGACTCCTAGGACAAAGGAGAACTACCCCTTAGGGTTTCCAAAGCTGCAAACCTTACAAAAATAAAATAAAAAAACAACCATATATGACAGGGGGAATAAAAAAGCAAACTGACGCTTCTTTTTCCCACAGCGAGTTTGTACCTCTGGCTTTTTAATTAACAACCACCGAGATGGAAAGGCTCCTGATATGCTTATTATGATGAAGTGAATAAAAAACCTTACATGTTTATTTAACAGAGTCAGTATAGCTATAACTTAAAAAAAATCATTTTATTGGGGCCTCATACAACTCTTATCACGATCCATACATACATCCATTGTGTCCATCACATTTGTCCATTTGTTTCCCTCATCATTCTCAAAACAATTGCTTTCTACATGAGCCCTTGGTATCAGCTTTTCGTTTTCCCCTTCCCTCCTCGCTACCTCCTCCCTCATGAACCCTTGATAATTCATAAATTATTATTATTTTGTCATATCTTACACTGACAGACGTCACACTTCACTCACTTCTCGGCTGTCTGTCCCCCAGAGAGGAATTTATATGTAGATCCTTGTAATCTGTTCCCTCTTTCTCCCTCACCTTCCCTCCACCCTCCCAGTATCACCACTCTCACCACTGGTCCTGAGGGGTTCATCTGTCCTGGATTCCCTGTGTTTCCAGTTACTATTTGTATCAGTGTAAATCCTCTGGTCCAGTCAGATTTGTAAGGTAGAATTGGGATCATGATAGTGTGGGGGAGGAAACATTCAAGAACTAGAGTAAATTTTATTTTTCATTATTGCTACACTGCACACTGACTGGCTCGTCTCCTCCCAATGGCCCTTCTGCAAGGGATGTCCAATTTCCCACAGATGGGCCCTAGGTCCCCACTTTGAATTCCCTCTCATTCACAATGCCATGATTGTTTTTGGTCTTTGATGCCTGTTACCTGATCCCTTTGACGCCTTCTTATTATTGCACTTGTCCAAGCTCCAAAAACAAACTTTTTGCCATTGAGTCAATCCTGATTCATAGTAACTTTATAGTACAGAGTAGAATTGTCCCTTTCTGGGTTTCTGAGACTTTAACAATCTTTCCAAGAGTAGAGAGTCTCATATTTCACCCGTGGAGCAGCTAGTTGGGTAGAACCATTGACCTTGTAGCTAGCAGCTCAATTCGTAGTTCATTACATCAGTAGTGCATTAATTCACTGTCCTCTCACAAACAAGAGAAAGAGAATGACCAAATGATAAGTTATACTAACTCAATTAAAAAAACAGCAAACTTCCTTTGACTTAGTTGACATCATCTAATGCATTTCATATATATTCTTATTTAGCAGTTTCCTTCAGGGGAAAAGATATATTTGTATTATTTCAAGGTCAGCATTATTAACCTGTTTCACCTATATGGGAAACGTTTTGTAGGTTCTGATGATTTAGATGATTCAATCCAGTGTGAGAGTTTGCACTTCTCTTTAAAATATTTCCTCTCCAGAAAAAGCAGGCCACACGACATTTGCAAGCTGAATCTATCCTGCAGACGGAGCAGCCTCCTCTCCGGTAACTCTGGCTTCTTGAAAGGCATCATTCATTAGGAAGACTTCAGCCGTCTGGCTGCGGGGCTGCAGGGTTTCTCTGGAGAGATTACACATCTCTTGTGTTGAAGGCATGCCAGCTTGACTAATGAAGACTGTCACTGTGACGCCAACCCTGGGCCAGGGACACCACTGTGCCATGGCTGGACAATTTCACAGGGATGTTCTTCAAGAGTCAGAGCAAAGCCGGCTTCATCACCCACGTTTTCCCTGAGTCGGTGTCAAAAGAACCCCTACCCAGCTAATTCGGAACTGCTCACTGTTTCTCCAGGACACACCAAGTGAAAAGGAAGTCTTGGGGAGAGGACACAAGATTGGGAGAGCCCAGTCCCCCTTTAGAAACACAAAATCAGTGGTCTGTGTAATGGCAGACTCAATTGAAGTGGGAAGAGCATTTACTGTCTGGGCATGTAGGGTGAAATGGCAGAAACAGCAATGATAACACAACTCGGGATGTTTGGTGTGATGAGAATGGTGGGTGAAGACTTGTTAGGTGCTAGACGCCATTGAGTCGGATGTGACCGACAGCAACTCTGTGCACAATGGAAGGAAACACTGCCCGGTCTGAGCCCCTAATGATTGCTCTACACCTGAGCCCGTTGTCGCGGTCACTGCATGCATCCACCTCCTTTTGCTGCCCTTCTGCTTGACCAAGCACGATGTCCTTCTAAACGATAGAATTTATAGGGACCAGTCTCTCCTATAATATGTCCAAATTGATCTCGGCTTCGAATCAGTGTCAAAACATTACTTTGAAATGCACCGAAGGTAAAACGCATGTGTTTATTTCTAGACCATCTCTTTGTCAGCATTCTAAAAGCATCCGTTCATTCATTCTCCCTCAAAACCTCGCTGCTGTCTGGTCAACTCAGATTCATCATGACCCGTTGGTGATCCTATAGGACAGAGTTGAATTGGCCCTGTGGGTTGCTGAGACTGTAATTCTTCAGAAGAGCAGAAAGCCTCGTTGTTTTCCCATAAAGAGGCTGGGGAGGGGGGCGGTTCCAAGAGCTAAATGAGGAGTAACAGCCCAACCTGCAGCCCACTACAGATGTCAACAACTCTCATTTTGAGGTGATTCAGAGCCCTGGTGACCCAGTGGTTGGCAAATCTGATCATCTCCATTTTAGAGACAAAGAAATTGATCATCAGAGATGTTCACACTTCATCCATCACCACACAGCAAGTGCCAAATAGACCCCCAAGACAAATAAATCTAAAGCTCATTTCTATATTCGTTTGACGCCAGAATTTTTGAAGCGCTCATAGTCTCCACAGGGTAGAGTTGTGCTTCATAGCGATTTCAGTGACTGCAACCGTTTTTTAGTAGTCCTGGTGGTACATCAATTAAGCACTACACTGCTAACTGACTGGAAGGCAGCTTGAATCTGCTCAGCTGCTTTAAGGGAGAAAGTCCTGGCAATCTGCTCCCATGAGATTCCAGCCAAGGAAACCGATGGGGTAGTCTACTCAGTCACACAGAGTCACTGTGAGGCAAAATCAATTTCGGGGCAGCAGCAAGGACAGCAATAGCAGGTTTTATGAGAGGAGGTTGGCAGCTCTTTCTTATAAGGCACCTCTGGGCAAGTTTTAACTGCTAGTCTTTCAGTCAACAGCTGGGATTTAACTCTTAGCATCCCCATGGGATTATCTCAGATGCCACACTGCCACGGAATCCACTGGGGTTAGTAAAATTTAAAGATGGATCATCTCTGCAGCCCGGTTATTCTTTTTTTCTGAAATTTGTCAGTGTTGGAAAGACAGCCTGGAATTATGGCAGGAGATGTCACCGGAAGTTATATACGTTTGACCTAGACTTGCCCTTTCCTGAGTCTGGGACCTCATATTCACCTCCTGGCTTGCAACTCAATGGAAAGATGACCAAAATCCTCACAACTGAACCAACAAGTGACTCCCTGAGAAAAGGAGAAAAGATTGACATTGTCAAGGAAGTTGATTTGCTTGGATTCATAATCAATGTTCATGGAAGCAGCAGTCATGAGATCCAATGATGCATTGTATTAGGTACAGCGGTGACACAAGACCTTCTTTATTTTCTTTATTTATGTTTTCACAACAATTTTATTGGGAGCTAACACAGATATCATATCATTCTATAGTTCAATCACATCAAATAATATTGTAAAATTCACTCCACAATCAGTTTCAAAAATTGTCTTCCTCTTGAACTCCTTGCTATCAGCTCCCCTTACTTCCCTCCCCCACTTTACCCCCTAGGAACCCTTATTCTACTTGTTGTCTCTATGGGTTCATCAATCCTGGGTTTCATGTACGGAAAAACATGTAACATAAATTCAAGAGGACTGCCCCAATGACAGAACACATCAGCAAAAAACCCCAATATGAAAAACAAAACAAAAAACCCAAAGAATTAAAACGAAACAAAACACGGAAAATGTTGAAAACCTGATCAGGCTCAACATGTATCAGAAAGGGGGTTCAAGTACCAAGATTTGAACCATTCAAGTCAGGTTTATTATTTTAATCTTCTATAGTCATCTCTCCAATATACTTTTTGGTAACCAGTTTATTCTCATCTCTCCATTATGGATAGAGGGAAGTCACTGTGTAGATCTAGAAATACGTGCCTTGACTGTCTCTGTCATTCATAGCCCTGTGCAAGCCAGATTTTCACAATGTTGGCTCCATCACTATCCCCTCCTTTGAATTTGGATGATATGATTTACAATGTTCGAGCCGCTGATGTCGGTGAGCTGCTTCCATGTGGACGTTTCTGACATCTTGATTAGAGGACTGCTTGTTTGGAAATAAGCCTTTAAGACTCCAGATGCCATTTTGTCTGAGAGCCAGGCACCATCTAATTTCTCCACCACTCTTTGCTGTAGCACCCTTGTATTCGGTGTTCGCTTCCCGCTGGCAAGTATCAAGCAGGGTCATGATATAAGAACGAATCGTTCTCAAATTGGTGCTAGGATTCAGTGCAAGCCCCAAATCCATTCGGAGATCTATGCTCTTTCTTTTTTTAAATCTGCCTTTGGCTCCCTTTAGAGACATCCTTGTTAATTTATGGTAAAGAGTCTTATCAATCACGCCCACCCCACTCCTGGGGCATGAAGAGCTTTTGTTAATATTGTCATTGATTAGCCCCTGGCACTGACTTTTAAAACACTGTTCAGAGGGATATTGGACCACTATAGGCTAACTATATATCACAATACCTGAATCATGCTTTGCACAGAATAACCTTACATGGCTGAATGCTATTGACACAAACAATGGGAGTTGGTTGTCAGGGTAATTTTACAAAAATATTCAGTGAGACTGTAAATCACAGGTTTGTCAGAGTAATACAGATCTTGATACAATGCCCTTAATAGGTCATTGATGTAGTAAGTTAATGATTGTACTCCTACTGATATAGTTCAATACACATGGTCTAGCTGTCTTCTGCTTCATCCAACACCAGCATTTTCCCTTTTGAATCTTCTGCTTACAGATGTGTTTGAGGCAGAGTTCAGTTCACCTTTTGGTGTCTCCACATTGATTCCAGGTCACATGTATGAATTCCCAGAACTTGCCTCTGCCACCTGTCAATCTGGTCCAAGCAAGGGGAGTTCTAGGTATAGCACTGATGAAACACTCAACTTTCCTCTAGTTCTTTAATGCTTTCTGCCTCCCCTCACTATCATGACGCCAATTCTACCTGAAAAATCTGGCTAGACCAGAGCATGCACACTGGTACAGATGAGAACTAGAAACACAGGGAATCCAGGACAGATAAAACCCTCAGGACCAATCATGAGGGTAGCGATACCAGGAGGGTATGGGGAAGGTGGGGGGAGAAAGGGGGAAGCGATCACAATGATCAACATATAACTCCCTCTAAGGGTCATGGACAATAGAAAAGTGAGTGAAAGGAGACAGAGGTTGGTGTAACACATGGAAAAAAAAAGATAAATTATCAAGGATTCATGAGGAAGGGAGGATTGAGGAGGGGGGAACATGAGCTGATACCAAGGGCTCATGTAGAAAGAAAATATTTTGAAAATGATGTTGGCAACATATGTACAAATGTGCTTGACACAATGGGTGTGTATATAGTCTGTGATAAGAACTTTAAGAGCACCCAATAAAATGATTAAAAATGAGTAAATGAATTAATAAAAATGGAAACCTCAAAAAAAGAAAAGAAAATGAAGATTGCAACATACATACAAAGGTGCTTTACACAATGATGGATATATGGATTGTGTTAAGAGCTGGAAGAGCCCCTGATAAAATAATATAATAAAGCAAATGACAACAACAAAAGAATTCTCCTTAGAAGCAAGGATTGCGAAACTGTGCCTCATGTAATTTAGATAAGCTACCAGGAGAGACCAGTCCCTGAAGAAGGCCATCATGCTTGGTCAAGTGGAGGGGCAGCAGGAAAAGAGGAAGGCCCTTGAGGAGATGGCTTGGCACAGTGGCTGCAACTAAGGGCTCAAGCACATTACCGATTATAAGGAGGACGCTGGACCAGGAGGCGTTTCCCTCTGCTGTACATGGGGCACTGCAAGTTGGAACTGAAGCACCAAACAATGCCACCAACATCCTCAGGAGTGTTATGAGAGTCACACTGGATAGCAGAAATATTTCTGTATAGTGCAGTCTCCTACCAAATAAAAATATATAACCATTATTTGGGGGCATTGTAAGGGCATCATGCGTGGCAAAGCAGAGGGGCAGCAAAAACAGGAAGACCCTCAATGGGATGAACTGAAGCAGTGGCTGAACAATAGGCTCAGGCATAGGAGCAATTGTGCGGAAGGGCAGGACCACGCAGTGTTTCATTCTGTTGTGCGTCGGGTCACTGTGGGTTGGAACTGAGTGGATGGCACCTAACAAAAACAACAGCACTAACAAGCAAAGTCAAGATAGGCAGAAGCACCTTCTGTTATGAACCTGGAATGGTACTGCGAGGACGTCCACGGGGAGCTGCGAGGCATGAAAAGTTCATGGAAAACAAAACAAAACAAAAAAGTTTGAGGCACTCTTCCTTCCCTGAGCCTGCGCAAGGGAACCATGTGGGCAGGCAGCGTTTCTAAGGTGAGCTCGCAGACCTAACTTGCACAGCCGTGCCAGGCCATCAAATCCCTCCCTGCTCAGCTCTGTCAGAGTAAAAGGTGCTTCATAGGATTTTCAACAATAGATCACCAGGCCTTTCTTCTGAGGTTCCGCTGAGGGAACTTGAAGTTTCAACCTTTCAGCTGACAACCAAGTACGTTAACCCTTTGCTGGGCTCAGAGACCATAGCTGTGGACATAGTCAAAACTCCTCCCATGCTTAGCTCAACTAAAATGTTTCCCGGAACATTTGTGTGTGCACATGATGGAAATGGCTATCTCCATCCTCAGGGGGAAATAGGTAGCATCCAGAGGGCCGCCTCTGCGCCCCTTGATAGGGGCTAGATCTGAAGGGTTGATGCAACAAGCATATATTTTGGATGATTATAGGCCATTCATTTAGATCATATCTATAAACATGTATCTTATTTTATTTTTTATTTATATTTTTGTCCAGATGTGGCCAAATGTCTTGATTAAGTGATGATGCTTTCCTTCTGAATTAGCTACATTAATGGAATCAAATGGATATTTTTGATAGAGTGTATATGACAGCCTGCATATTTCTATTCATCATTTTCCTTATATATTAAATGAGAGAATCATACAGCTGCAATAAAAACGATGACAAACTACTGTGGAAATCATCAAAATGCTCTGAAATGCAAAATGCTCAGTAGATAAAAATTATATACACTGAGGGACCAGCTTTATTCCTAGAAATAGCCTGTTCAATAGACGAATCCTACTACAGGAGGTGGCAAATTACCCATCGCTCAAGGCAGGCCTGATGCACGGTCCTTTATCATGTACAGAGAAGAGACTACAAAGTTGTTAGATTGAGAATCTAGGTATTTCAGGTAGCATAAATCAAACCAGAGAATTATCTTATATTTCCAGAATTACATCTGCTGCCTCTTCTCAAGGGACGATCTAGAAACAAAATAATAATAAAAAAGAAATGTAGCTTCAGAAACTCAATTTCAGCTTTTTTATCACATCGCTACTATGAAGCATTAAGTTCAATTTCCATAGAGTGCTTCAGCAGTGGAAATGCGTGGTTGAAGAAATGAACCCTTGAGTTATGAAAATTGCCTCAGAGGATTTCATTGCATTGAGATTCTTTTATTCATGAGTAATGAGTGCCAAAACTTATTTCAAAGTATAATGATGAATATGCTAATATAAATTTTGTTCTCTCCGCAAGTAATAGAATATATTAGGGACAAGATCGAGTTCATTATCACAATGTGATTGCTGATCTGAGTGGTCACTGGGGGTTTCCTTGACTTCTTTCACACAACCAAGAACACATGGAATCACTTTGCTACAAATACATTTGTGCAAAGACAATTCCCCCTCTATTGAAGTCAGCTGAAGCTACCACATGTCTTTTGCTTATATTAAGGCAGGAGCTAGGATTTTTAAGTCAGGAAGTCATTAGTTATAGAATAATGATTGATATTTGCCAGTTGAAAGTATCATCTTATGGGGAGAAAAATAAAATAAAATTTGTAAGGTTTAGAGATGTTCCTGTACACACAAAGGAGATTGCATGATGGACCCAATAGTGATCACTCAGGAATTACTCAAAATCACGTATAGCCTTGATAGAATGATTCCATTAAACAAGAAGAGTTTATATGCTTCTGAATAAAGACCTTTAGTCTGGATAAAAAGTCAGAGCTTTGTTCTGCTACCAATTTTTATTTTACTATTAATTTTAGGTATAATCCAGTTTATAAACTAGCATGGTTTTTTTACATTGGCTTTCAGAAAATCACTATCTATAAGATACTCAGATTCAATATTTCAATATCAAGCAGTGGAAGCTACACTGATTATATTTTATTTGAATCAATTGGCAGTTTTACAAGTTTAAAGCGAGCTGAGAACTTGTTATGATTTACGCAAAGAAGAACTGTCTCTTATTTTTGTGGGTGGCTTTAGCAGAGAGCAAAGGAAGTGTACTCCAGTTAGCTGAGTCAGAGGTGCCTCTTGTTCCAGAATAGGTTTTCAGCAGTACCAAGACCAAATGTCAAAAATCTCTCTCTTGGGCATCATTTTGTTTGGGTTTTCTTACCACTCTCTCATGTTCTCTAACACATTGACTACTGTGTTCCTGGTGAGGGATTGTTAACATTCTCTGTGTTTAATGCCTTTGAAAAAGCAGTAATACTATTTCAAAAGACAATTTCTTTTAAACAGACAAAAGAAATAAACTTGAGTTCACAGCATCTACATTAGCACATTGAATCATTTTGCTAAATTATCCAATCATATCCAGAGATGTACCTTGCTTAATCTTAGACTTATTTCTCTCAATTATTGCTTTAATGCTGAAAACCTTACTATCCATATTTCAAATACCACAGGGTGGAAAGGTTCAGCTGTGCTTCTGGATTAAGACAGATTAGAGAGAAAGGTCGGATGATCTACTTCCAAGAATTAGCCAAAGAAAACTCCATGGATCACAACAGAATATGGTCAGATACAGAGCTTGAAGGTAAGCTTTCGTGATCAGAAGGTACTTCAAATTCACAATGGTCGCAGCAAGGGGCTTGAGCACACAGGTGATCATGAAGATGGTTCAGAATCAGGGGATGCTACACTCCGAAGCGTGATTCCTTGACACCTAACATCAGCAACAACTATTTGTCTTCTTTAGTGAAAACTTAGAGGGAACCTAGCTCTTCTTGCTAAGTGAAGCAACACTCTTTGTTAGCTTGTCAATTTTTATTTTACGTAGAAAATACATTTTCTATCTTTTGATTTCACATATCGCACACCTCATTGAATTATTTTAAGAAGAGTTGTGTAATCACTACAATCCACTTCAGACCCTTTTCTTCCGGCTTATTATTATTAGCTCCTCATTTCCCCTTAAACTCCCCTGCCGCGCCCCTAGGTGATTATTAATCTAGTTACTGTCTCCATAGATGTATGTGCCGTGAATTTCATGCACAGAAAATCATACAAAACTCAAACAGCAAGAAAACAACAAAAGCCAATGATAATGACTAAATAAAACATAGAAATACCTCAATAAAAAAGCAGAACATATTAAAATTAATCAAAAGGGAGATCAAATGATATGGTATCACACTTCATTTACTGTTTTCATATCTGCCAGAGTCGATTTGACTATGCGCTCTGTCTGAGAGCAAGGCTGCTCATCACCCTGGTCTCAGCTCCGAATGGGTTCACCAGAGGCTTAACCATCTGCGGACATGACAGATGGATTTTGAGCTTCCACTGCTATCCATAAGGATGCAAGTCTTTTGTGAGTGAGATATCCCATCAAACTATCCTCCATCGGCTTTCCCGATGTCATTGTTAGGCCTTTCACCCAAGACCTCTCCTGGTCCATCCGCCTTTGGGATAGGTGATGAGCATGTACCCAGGGCAGGGTGGCAGCACTGGCCGTGCTGAGAGAATGATGTGTTGGACTCATGCTCCTTCCTACTCCAGCAAGGCTCCTGACCACACCTCGCCCCACCCCTTTCAGCCACCCATGTCCAAATCCTCATGGCTGCTGGTTAAGCAAAAACGCCCTATGTCAGTGTTGGCTTAGAGATTTGATACGGGATATAGGTGCTACAAGAAGTAAAGAGCAGGAAAGGCTACTTAGTAGTTCTCAGGTTTGTCCCGAAGGTTCATTAAATCAGGACGTGGGGGAAATCACAGGGAATTGGCATGGGTGTAGCCACCTAAGGCATCAAGATTGGCAATTCTTAGGTAGATACCCCTCCCCCCCGCCCCGCCCCAAGTCACAAAACAACATTAAATATACTGCAACCCATCTATGGGTTTGGGGTTGTCATAGAAACAGTAGCATGGCTTTGGGTCTCTTAGGTAAGAATGCCTCTCTGGTTGGCAAAGTCTAACTCCAGACCTTACGACCAAGGGGCTCGGGGAAATGCAGCTCCCAGTCTTCCATAGACCGCGACTCTCGCATTGGTCCATTAACAATAGAAATATACTTGTGTTGAGCATTTTTATCACCATCCCAACTGCAATTCATTTCTTCCTTGTCTTATCAGTATTTCACATTCCTTATACTAATTTTTTGAAATGTTTAAATCACACACTAGGGCCATCTTTGAAGGTATATTCTCTCTCTTACTAGATATATGATTCCCCAAGTTTGGAAATGTGCCGCGCACCTACCACATTCTAACCACACTCTTATTAAATAAGGAAATTAATTTAGAAAATGTAGACAAGCCCTTAGCTTGTTTTGGTGCATCAGAACTCAGTGCATTCCTGCTCTGCGCTACATTGGTTGAGTTAAAGAACTGCGTGGCTCAGTGTCCTGTGGTTTGACCTAAAGGACTGAGTGGGGCCTTGGAAGAACAGCCTGGCAATCTGCTTCCAAAGACCAGTGTCTTGAACACCCAATAGCGTGTTGTGCTCTACCCCACACACATGGAGTCCCTGTGAATCAGTAGCAACTCTTTGGTCACTGTTTATTGTAGTTCATGTTTTGACACTCATAAGACTCTCCAATGGGGCAAAATCTAAACTCTGAAGCCTGAAAAAGAAAGAAGAACCATCCCGAAGAGAGCAAAGCTTGGTGCTATTGTATGGTTTCTAAAAATCACCTATAGTGTTTCAATCCAAGATGAAAATATTTTAAACTCACGTTAAATCCTCTACAGACGTTGGCCAGCAACACTGTGGTGACATAATTCTGCCACAGCCAAGGTAGCTTAGGGTGTGCTCTCTGACGGTTCATGTCTTGTGCGTTGTACGGCGAAGCTACATGACAGAACAGGAGAGTGCTGAGTTCTGATGAAGCAGAACAGCTAAAGGCTAGCGCTGCAGGAGCACTGAAGACAACAGGTCATTGGATCAGGTACCTGGCCTTGTAGATTTACTGATACGCATGTTAAAGAACATCTTTTAAAACGCCATGGAAGTCATTGGGAGGATGCAGGAGGATTCTGCTTTTGGCATTGTTGAGCTACGTACAGGAGACAGCAGTGCCTTGCAAATTGGACGCAGTTGTACATGTGGGAACTGCAATAAAGCAATTGGCAGTTGCTTCTCTAATAACCTTCTTTCTGTTTTTGTCATCGTGTGGGGCCCAAACGCTTAACCGAGGCAGCTGTTCACTTCCACATGAAAGTCTGCTCAGTTGAAGCTTTACTTGGGATATTTTAAGGAGCACGCAAGCTAGAACTGACCCTCCCTGGTTGTGAACTGACTCTGTTCTTTTATACTTTGATCATGACCTGTGGAAAATTAAGAGTCGATCCATGAGAATGTCTGTGGATTGTGAGGACTGGTCTGTGTAATTTACCATCGCTTCTCAAGCAACTTATCTAGGGTCTTTGTTATTTCCTGGATTAAAGTTGTAGCTTCAGAAATGAAGAAATCATATTTTAGAGACCATATGGGGGAGAAAACATATTAGTAAGAGCTTGCTAATCTAACAGATGGGAGGAATATTACCTCAGTAACACGGTGACTCTGCCCTTAAAAGTGTTGGTCGAGGACAACATTATGAAGAACATACTTTGGTATTATTTTTGAAACACTGTTTTTCGCCCTCTCTCATGCTTCTTTCAGATGTCCAATGATGTGTTATCTCTCTAATTTATTATAATCCATTCCAAAGAAACAATCCAAAGTTATATATATATATTTACCCAAGTACATTACATAAGCTCTGTAAGTTTAAATTAGAATTGATATATGTTTCTCATATAAAAGAAGTTTAACGATCGCAATGATCGACACATAACCATACACCCCTCTGATCAAAATGCTCAGAAGAATGACAGAAAACATGGGAGAAGGGAGTTAGTGGTCGGTGTGAGAGATGAAAATAATAACAATGTACAATCTAACAAGGGGTTAACAGGGTGGTTGGGGGAGGGAAGGCATGGGGGGAAAGCTGATATCAAGGGTTCAATAGAAAATAAATGTCTAGAAAAGAATGAAGGCAACATATGTACAAACATGCCTGATTCAATAGATGTATGGATTGTGATAAGAATTATATAAGCCCCCAATAAAATTATTTTTAAAAAATAAACAAAGATCCTCACAACATCATGATAAATGGAGAAAAGATGGGGAAAAAATTAAGCATCCATCACTCATTCATTCCAACTCATTGCGACCCTACAGGATGAAGTAGAACTGCATCTCTGGATTTCTCATAACTGGTTACTGGGGTAGAAAGTCCAGTCTTTCTCCCAGGGCGCACACTGGTGGTACTGAACTGCTGACCTTGTGGTTAGCAGCCCAGCACATCACCCGCTATGCTACAAACATTCCTAGTAAGCAAATATTGTGCTTCCAGGTACCTATAGAACCTTGCCCAATAGTCCACAGGATATAATGCAAGAATCTTGGACTCAGGCTCAAAAGTTGGAAAACATTCACTCACTCTTCATCCTAAAGAAAGAAAATTCCTATCAGAATCCCACTTTCCATATTAGCAAAATGGGAGAGATTTTTTCAATTGTGTTCTCTTCCATTCATATTTCGATGTGACTTCCTCACTTCACAGCTAGCTGTGAAATAACTGCTACCGTCTTTCTAGAATAAACGTGTCTAGGCTGGTATGAAACAAGACAACAAATGTTTTTATCCTGAAAGAAAAATAAATGGAAAATTCCAGCAATGCTGAGAAAACATTGGCACAATTTTATTTATTTTGCAGTTGTTGTTGAGAATATATACAGCAATATATATAGCAATTCAACCATTTCTCTATGTACCATTTAGTGACACTGGCTACAGACTTTTGAGTTGTGCATTCTTACCCTCTTTTCTGAGTTGGCTCCTGTGCCTCCCGACCCCTCCACCCCACCATCAAGATAAGCTCCCACTCACTAAGTTCCCTATCTAATCTTTTGTGTTTCTGTTGTTGTTTGATTCCACTATAAATACTTCTTAAAAGAATATAGTTCTCAAAGCAGACATTTTTTACTAGTTGAGCTAAACTATTATTTCATCTTAAAAGACTTCAAGGGATGTCTTTTATTTAAGTGTTCACGATCATCTCGGGGCAATAGTTTCAAAGAGTTTATCCAGTCCCCCCCCCCCCTGCCCCGTGACTTCAGAGAATTCCAAGGTCTGTTCTACATTTCCCTCCCTTTGATCAGTATTCATCTAGAGAATCTTTGATCAAAATGCTCAGTAATGGTAGTCAGGCAGCTGGCTTTCTCACCCCACGGCCGGGGAGGCAGCTGCTCATGGAGGCAGTCAGTCATACATTTCATAGTCTCCTCATTTCTTGACAACCCTTCTTCTCTATTGCTCCAGGTGAATCGAGACTCATTCGTGTGGCTTGGATGGCTACTTGAGAACATTTAGGATCCCAGGTATTACACAATGAAACAAATGGTTAAAAAAAAGCACTCAATATGGTCCTCGGCCAATTATCTTACTGGATTGTGCTATGAACCCATGACCCTAAATATCTCACACAAAATTTTCCAATTAAACTTTTTTTTATAGGTGCATAACATTGGCTGGAACTCTATCACTCAGCTGTGCAACCCTGCCCTTAATCAAGGTGATATATCTATAATTTTTTATGAAAAAAACATAAACTAAAAATAGGTTCATAGTGATCAAACAAAACACTTTTTGAAATAACCATTATTCCTAAGAGAAGAGTCCCTGGTGGCTCAGTGGTTAAAGTGCTGAACTGCTATTAGCCGAAAAGTGGTTTGACCTAACCAGCGGCTCTGCTTAGAGAGAGATGGCAGTCTTCTGGAAAGATTTCCAACAGTTCATTTCTGTCCTAGAGGGTCATGGCGAGTCAGGATTTTTTTTTAATCGGTATTTTTTGTAAGTACAACTGTTTAATGCACTGTGATCATTCAAATTTAATATCCTGCCTTATATGGATGCTGTACAAATACTCTTTTGTTGAATTAATTTTAACTGTCTTTATTTCTTTAAAAAAAAATTGGATTTACCTTGAAGACCTAATTTCCCTACCAACTTCTTTTTATATCAAAGAAAGATCAAGTGGAAAGAAGTTTACTATTATTAGTATCAAGTATCCAAACACTCAGTAAAATCTACTAAGCAGCTGAAGAAGAGCATTGACGAGTGTTTTCTTTCTCATCACGCCCCAGATGTTTTCTTTCTCTAGCTCAATGCCACTGTCACCCCTCATTCCCTGCATTGTGCTCAGTGTCGGCCTCAGCAAGATTTTTTTGTTGCTCAGTCTCTCTGCCCCAGCGCAAGATTCCTAGTTGGACAAGCTGTTCTAAGAATAGCCTACGCACTGCAAGGCACAGGGGAGGACCCATCTGTGTTCCCAGTCTTACTTTCGGGGGCAATTTCAGCTGATTTTTCCAGCAGTTAAATCCTACCAATCAATACCTACTGGAAGGATGGTCATTTTATAGCTCCCTATACATAAACTAATATTATGTCAGGCTTTCTCTCAAGTAAATTGTCCTCTTCTCATTTCACTCCATCTCCATTAATGTCACACCTACTTCTTTCCTGCAGGAATCTCATACCTGATCATCTTGCTTCTATTGTTATTTCTTTTATTAGTTATTTGTTGGTGTGTAACAAAATTATGGCCAAGCTCAGCAGCTTAAAACAATAGGCGTTTATCATCTCACACAGTTTATATTGGCCAGGATTCTGTGAGAGGTTTAGCTGAGTCGTTCTGGGTGAGATTTCTCAGGAGGCTACATCAATCTGCTGCTCAGTGGCACCGTTATCTGAATGCCTGATTGACGTTTAAGGATCCCAATCCAAGAAGGCTCCCTCAGGGCCCACATGAGCTTCTCCACAGGAATGTTCAAGCATGGCAGTTGGATTCCACTAGAATGATTAATTTTCAGTAGCTAGAGACCAAACTAGAAGCCAATACCTAATATTGGGTATGGCATGTCATCTTCTCTGTTTAAGACTCCCCATTACGTTTAACTTAAAACCCACATCTTTATTAGTGAAGTCTGCACTATTTGCTGTTAGGTTCTTTGGGTTAGGTGCCATCGAGTCTGCTCTAAGTCACCGCGGTCCCATGCACAGCAGAACCGAACACTGCCCAGTCCTGGCCCGTCCTCACAATCGCTTTGATGGTGGAGAGCATTGTTTCATCCACAGTGTCGATAGATCCCATCCAGACCCTTCCTCTCTTTTGCTGCGTCTCCATTTCACTGAGCATGATGTCCCTCTTCAGACTCTGATCTCTTCTGACCACATGTCCAAAGCACAGGAGGTGAAACCTTGCCGTCCTTGCCTTTAACGAGCATCCTGGCTGTGCTTCTTCCAAGACAGGTTTGCTTGTCCTTTTGGCTGTCTGTGGTACTTTCGACATTCTTTGCTAGCTGCTTGTATAGATATGCTCAAATATTTTGGGGTTAGCATAGATTTGTTTAAATGTCTGCACAGGTAAAAGACCAATGTTGGTGACTCTTCTACTTTGCGTTTCTGCTCTTTGGGACCTGTACGCGAAGGGAAGTGAGGGAGTATACCCTTGTCATAAACGTAGACAGCAGCACACACTGCGTCCACTCACCAGGGGTCAGAAATCTCTTCATCCAATACCCCCCTGTTCTCCCTTTCATGCAAACAAGCTCAGACTCTCTCCCTAGTTGCAGCTTCCTGTCCTATTGGATCAGTTTATATCAAAGCCTAGAATTTCCACCCAGTGCTTTCTAGTTGTTCGAGGAAGATCTTCATGGCTTTGTGATGTTTGCACCTTAAAAAAAAAAACGTACAATGTCCCCCCTCCTTACTCTAATCTTCACTGTTGGGGCAGGGCCAGGATGGTCGCAGTAAGAGAGCGAAAGATACATCATGGTGACATTTCAGTCCTTCGTTATAAAATCCTGCTGGCAAAGCAGACATGTTAAGGCATCTTAACCCAGCCGTGGGGGGAATTCCCAGATTAGACCTGGCTTTCATTCCATGAGGAAAACAGTGTTTCCATTGCCTCTGGCTCTGCCTGTGCCTTGGGAGGTTCCTCTGCTGGCCCCTTCTGCCCCATCCAGGTAACCTTTTAAGTGGATATTACAGAGGAGCCTTCTTGGGGTTTGCACTTCTCCTGGCCACTTCCTGACTGAACAAATTTGGTACTGTTTAAATATTTAAATACTCAAAGGTGTTTTATGTCAGGACTTGTCCGATATTATGGCAACACAGTTCCACAAGATTTTAGTAGGCTTAGGCTCTACTTTCTTCCAATCACTTCCATTTGCTTAGAATTGCATCCAAAGTCTTTTTCTTTGACATGATCATCAAGTCTGATTTATTCCTTTGCGCTATTGGCCTGTGTGTGAGTGAGTGAGTGTGCGCGTGTGTGTTGGCAAATGGCAACTATCTTAAGGACATTTATGTCAGAAGGTGAGAAAGTCACATCTTTGATCTCTTGTCTGCCTCAAGTTTGAGTCCCTTTGTACAAATGTGGCCTGCTACTGACCTGATATCACTCAAGATCTTTCCATTTTTTTCTCTCTTACTATTTGAGGTCCAGGAAGTAATGATTTTCTCTAGCCCGTTTAACACCTTGATCTTTGTAATTAATTTATCCACGTTCTTTAATTGCGACTTCTTAATCAGCCGATTTTCATTTGAATGCATCTCTTCCCTGTAATAGCTTGCTTCATGTCATCAGTAACAGTTAAGGTTCTCTGTTGCGTTGACTCAGTCTTTCCCCCTGTGCTCAGAGCTGTAGGTTTCATGGGCTTGAGTCCCTTCTCTGTTAGCGTCAATGACCATTTACCACCATCCAGAAAGACTCGAGGTTCCTAACTCAAGGACTCATTTATTTTCATCACTCTTTGGTCAACTGCTAAATATGCTTTTTGGGTTGTTGCTGTTCCTTACAAAAACATCTTCCAGGTATCAATTTGTGTATAAGTCACTGCATGGTAGTTAAGGGAGCCTTTTCAACCTTGTGTCTGTCCTCTGTTAAGTCCCTGGAGTTTTTTCTTTCAGTAAAATAAATGTGAAAAGAGGCCATGGATAAAGCACACCCACATTATCCTTCTCAACCAGCAAATGGCAAACATTGTTTCCGCTCAGATTCCCCGGGTCAGTGTTAGTCAGGTGATTATACCTAGCAGGAAGGAAAGGGGGGAAACTTTCTCTAGCTGGGTGCCTGGGAGGGAAAGAAAATAGGTTTGAGGCACACATAATTTCTGTAACATGTTTCCTGCTATATGGACCCCCGAGGACACATCAATTGCCACAATCCAGATATACTGCACTTCCATGGAACCTTGAAGTAGTTCTATCACTTATGCTTTCTGTCCTGATCTATACCTGCTTGACCTTTTCATGGGCAATCAGCATAAAATGGCTGTTTCCAAGATATGTACAACCAGTACAGCATATATATAATATATCTCTCTCTCTCTCTCTCCAAGGAAATGACACACAGTTATTGAGACAAGTTCCACATCCACAGGTCAGGTATGAAGCTACTGGGTCCTCTAGACAGCAAAGCTGCAGGGTCAATGCACTTACGATGAGTAGTCAGACGTCAGGCTTCTGGCTGCAGGAGTGAGTGACTCCAGGGTAGGCTGACAATTCTCAGAATCAGCAGGAAATGCAATAGGTTTCTTACATATTCCTTGACTTCATAACTACAAGACTCCAGGTTCTGTGTGGGATTCCCCATGTTTCTAGTTCCCATCTGTGCCAGTATACATCCTCTGGTCTAGCCAGATTTGTAAGGTAGAATTCGGATCATGATAGTGGTTGGGGTGGGGGGGTGGAGGGAGGGGAGCATTTAAAAACTAGAGGAAAGCTGTATGTTTCATTGTTGCTACACTGCACACTGACTGGCTCTTTTCCTTCCCATGAAGCTTCTGTGAGGGGATGTACAATTGCCTACAGATGGGCCTTGGGTCCCCAATCTGCACTCCCCCTCATTCACAATGATATGAGATTTTGTTCCTTGATGCCTGATACCTGATCCCATCGACACCTCGTGATCACACAAGCTGGTGTGTTTCTTCCATGTGGGCTTTGTTGCTTCTGAGCTAGATGGCCACTTATTTACTTTCAAGCCTTTAAGACCCCAGATGCTATATCTTTTGATAGCTGGCCACCATCATCTTTCTTCACCATGTTTGTTTATGCACACATTTGTCTTCAGCAATCGTGTTGGGAAGGTGAGCATCATGGAATGCCAATTTAATAGAACAGTATTCGTGCATTGAGGGAGTACTTGCGTAGAGGCCCAATGTCCATCTGCTATCTTAATACCAAACCTATAAATATATGCACATAGATCTATTTCCCCATCATCTTATATAAATGTATTTACACATGTGCATGCCTGTATCTAGACCTTGTGTTAGTTTATTGTGCCAACTTGGCTGATAAACACATGTGGGGTTAATTGAAGGGTGGAGAGATAAATGGCTCCATGAGGCTCGCCTTTCTAGTTCTTGTGTCTTTTGCTTTCTGATGGTCCGACCAGGGTGCAGCTGCCTTAGCCAGTTCCTTGCTATAGCTGGCAAGGCTCGCTTCCTGCAAGACATCCCTGAGGAGAAGCCACATGGACCTACCCTGATGCAGGCCTAGGTGCTGGAGCACTCGTGTGGAGATCCCTGCCAGCCTAAGATGTTTACACATCCACTGACTCAGCTTTCCTCCTGCAGTCAGCATCATTGTGTCTGTTTTGTGAGATGGAGGAAGAGTTTGTAGATTGGTGTTGGACATATGGGTTGACCTTGGATTGCGGGTTTGGGCAGCACTAGGTTGGAATGTTTTCTTGATGTGCACTTAATCTTTCTATAAAACTCTCTTATACATGAGTTTCCGTGGATTTGTTTCTCTAATGTACCCAGACTAACACAGACCTCTAGAAGTGCCCTTTGCCTCCTAGTTCTTTCCTCTATTTCCTTTGACTTTCCTCTTGTCCCACTATCATCTTCCGGATTGTTTATCCAGCTTATCTTATCTAGCTAAACCTTCAGAGATAATAATGTGCACAAAAACAAGGCAGAGTAAAACAATGTAACAAAACAAAATAACAACAACAACAAAAAACCAATGCCAAAAAAAGAGAAAAGCCTGTAAATAGTTCAAGGTCTGTTTGTGGAACTTTAGGAGTGTTTTCTGGTTGTGTCTGATGGAGTGCCATGCCCTGGCTCCCCAAATAATAATAATAATTTATAAATTACCAAGGGTTCATGAGAGAGAGGGAAAAGGGGAGGGAGGGGGAAAATGAGGAGCTGTACCAAGGGCTCAATTAGAAAGCAAATGTTTTGAGTATGATGATGGCAACAAATGTACAAATGTGCTTGACACAATGGATATATGTATGGATTGTGATAAGAGTTGTACGAGCCCCCAATAAAATGATTTTTTAAAAAAGAGACTCCAGTCTCATGATGGGGTATATGGATGGATTCCCAATGATAACTTCTCAGTAGGTAATTCATGTGGTATTTTACCAAGAGACAATCTACAGGTGAGGCAGATGTTATATATGCTTTCTTGTCATTTCAAAGTCCCTGAAGCAATATTACTGACAATCTCTCATGCTGTTGTTAAGAGCTTCGGTCAAGTCAGCTTTGCCTCATGGTGACCCCACACACAACATGCTCAAAGGGTTGCAATTCACAGAGTTTTTCATTGGCTGAGTTTGGAAGTGGATCACCTGGATTTTCTTCCTAGTTCCTCTTAGTCTAGAAGTTCTGTTGAAATCAGACCAGCAAGCCATCTTCACTCGCAGGACAGAAGGTGACAGCTCTTGAGGTTCCCTGTCCAGGAGGTGAAGTTGGGTCTCCTGGGCCAAGGGAGAGAATTTTCCCATGGAGCCATATGACTTGGTGCTTACATTAAAAGAAGGAAGAGAGCACATCTTAAGAAACCAACAGTTCCATAACTACTCAAGCAGTAATTATGCTCTTCTGCTGGTTAGTTCATCAGGATAGAGTTCTAAGGGCAGTAAAAGCGTATTGAAAACATCTATTATCATTATGAAGTTGTTTAGATGAGTGATGATTTAGCGTTTACTTGTGCTAAATCAGGGAACTCTTACTGTATATATTTCCCTCGCCATGAACAGTTAAAAATGGGAGTCATTGTCAGCCATAAAGGGCATTGTAGCTGTAAGGATGAATTATACAAGCTGCCGTTATGATAAAATATTTATTTTAATGCACACTTATAATATTGCAAGGATGCAATTTAAGGAGGCAGGAAATATGAAGTTGCAGATATGATAATGAAAGCCATTATTGTACCAAGATTCATTAGATTGCATGGCAGACGGAAAGAGCTAAAGCAATTTCATATGGGACCACGCACAAGCAATCTGCCAAAATTATGCAAAATTCTCCTTTTTGAAGACTTTAAATTGGGATTAATAACTCATGGTGGAATGGTGGTTTAATTATGATTTGGGGACACAAATATGTAAGAAAGATCTTTACGTCCCTTGATAGTTTAATTTGTTGAAGTAGATTCCGTTTACAGGGTAAAACTGGAATTAGTAAAACATCTATTAATATAGATGATATACCTCCTTCTGCTTCGCTGCTTGAGTTCTACCCAAATTCTGAATATTTCCCACCAGCCTTCACTGCTAATCACCATAGACTATGCTGAGCACATTTTTAAGGAGCTGGTGAACATAGTGATACTAAAGATGAGAGACAGAATCCTGGTATAAAACAATCTCTCTCTCTCTCTCTCTCTCTCTCTCTCTCTCTCTCTCTCTCTCTCTTTCTCCCTTTCTCTCCATAACATATCCAAAATTTAAAGGGTTTAAGGTGATTTATTTCATATCATTTGAATTTTCCCAAGTATCATAATAAGATGATTCCAGACTGTAAGCAATATTTACTTGTTTGAATATTAACCTGCTTCAAACCGCATCAACAAGCCGAGCTGCACAGGTCTGAGGAAAACTGGCCGGTTCTCACCTTGAACTGGGAAAGGCTCCCAGGCCAGGTTGGACAGTCAGTTTGGAAGAAAGTGCCACCCATGCCGAGATTATTCCGTGAGATTCTTTGCCACCAAAAAGAAAAGGGGATCCTAAAGGAGGAAGAAGCCAAGCTTTCACCATCAAGGTAAACATATATTATGCTTGGATTATGTCAGTTACGTGCAATTCCAACAACAGAATGGAGTCTGCCCATCTTTTAAAGCACGGTCTTCTGTTTTCCCTCTTCCTTTTCAGCAGTGAAAAAGATCTACACAGGAACGTAAGGTCTTTCAAAGTGTTGGGTTTTCGTAAGTATTTAGATGGGTACATTTCTCAAAGATCCTATAAATTTGTCACAGCCCATGTGAAGTGTTATGAATGCATCATGTCATACAATCCTGCTAACCATTCCATGGAGATGATCCTGTTGGCATTTTCCTTTCTGAGCTAAGAAAGGTGAATCTCAAAACTACAAATGCAACTTATTCATAGTTACACAACCAATAAATGACAAACTGTGCTTTGAAACCTGGCCTATATGGACCTAAAATTGGAAGACCTAAGTTACTACTTTGCACTGTTATATAATATCTATAACCATCATTCCAAAAATTATTCACACCGAACCTTACGCTCATGCAGAGTCTATTAGAAAGTGGATGTGACAGATGCAGGTAGTTACAATTGACCACCTTATTATTTGGGCTCCTTTTAAAAATCAATTTTAAAGTTGTTCTAGCTTTTAATATTTTCTTTATTTTCTATTGCAAATTTTCTCTATTGTATTTTGTTATTGTTGTTAGCCTTTTTGTTTCTTTGATTTTTGTTTTTCTATGTTTGGGGCATATGAAATCCAGGCTGGGTGAATCTATAGGGACTGTCCCTGGATTAATGGTTTCCTAAGGGGAAGTCAGAGGAAGTTGGAGGGAATGAGGAATGACTAAGGAGTAAAAAAAAGAAGAAAATCCTCTAAAATTGATTGTGCTAATGATTGTACAACTCTTCTTGATGTGACTAAATTATTAAATTCTATGATAGGTGCACGATGTCCCAATAAAACTGAGGTTGTATCTTTACCAAATATGGTCTCTGAATTTACCAAACCCCCAAACACATCAACTGCAGTGAAGGTTGTTTGAAATCATAGCCACCCAATTTAAAATTTCGTGAGCTTCTCAATATTTACGGGAGCAGGCCCATCATCTTTCTCCTGCAGGTTGGCTGGATTTACTAGGTAAGAGGTTTATTTAGACGGAGTTTGAAAAAAAAA
The DNA here is from genome assembly GCF_050624435.1 of Tenrec ecaudatus. Taxonomy (NCBI): domain Eukaryota; kingdom Metazoa; phylum Chordata; class Mammalia; order Afrosoricida; family Tenrecidae; genus Tenrec; species Tenrec ecaudatus. The sequence continues at coordinate 54,437,852 of NC_134531.1, read as the reverse complement.
ATGCTTCCCTCTTTTTATTGCTAAGGCATTTCTACTGTTCCTCAGGATGCTCTGCAGTCTCCACGGACGCGCCCTGCATTAGTGTCCCTACCGTCCACTTGTCCGTTTAATTGGCAGTGCCCATAGCAGCACGGGGCTGGCGGTGCTTTATTAAGATGCACTGCTGCCCATAGACGAGGACTGTGATGAAAAATAAACTGGGGGCCCAGAGAAGGCAGAGCTAAACTCTGCTGCAGAGTCGCCCCTGCTTGCACTGGAATTGTCCCAATAGTCCCCCCTGCTCCCTCCCCAATAAGACCAACATGGTAGGAGTCCTGGTGGCATACCGTATTCTGCGTTAGACTGCGAACTATAAAGGGAACAGTTCAGAACCACCAGTTTCTCAGAGGAAAGGTGAGATTTTCTGCTCCCGTAAAGTTGTACCCCGCAAGAAACCCAAAGGGGGTAGTTGTACTCTGTCTTATTGGGATGCTATGAGTCAGACTTGACTCAATAGGTGTACGTGTGGTTTCAGTTTAGTCTGTTTGTCTGTCTGACCATTATCATTGTCACTGATTGCTGCCCCCAAAGGCAGTGATCTCATTTATTAAAGAACAAAAGTTTGCCCATTTTGGTCCCATCTTCAAGATCCTGGATAAGCTTCAGTTTATTTAACGGCTATTGTGTCAATCCATCACCCCGAGAGCCTCCCTTGCCAATCATGATGTCCAAACAACAGTGCGACAGAGTCTCGCTGTTCTCACTTCGAAAGAACATTCTGGTTGTTGTGCTTCTGACTGATTTGCTCATTATTCTGGAAGTCCACGCATGGCTTATTCAATGGTCTTTGCCAACACCTCCATTCTATTTTATTTTATTTTTCATTGCTCCAATTGCATATGTATATGAAATAATTTTAAAAGACTGCTGTTAGGTCTAATCATTAAGATACACTTTAATTGTTAAAGTGATTAAAGACTTCTTGGTGTTTTAAAACTTTAAAAGAGTCTTCTGCAATCAATTTTTCCAACGCACTCTGTCGGCGACTTCTTGACTGCTTCGTCCATGGGTTGAAAGGATTGATCGGAGTAGAATCGAATCTTTGACATGTTCAATTTCTTCGTTAGCTTCATGATGCTGTTTCTTGGTCCACTGTGAGGATTTTTTGTTTCTTCGTGTTCAGGAGGTACCCATTTTGAAGATCATCAATATGTAATTTTTGTGTCCATATCACAGGTACCAAATGAATCTTCTTCCAATAAGTCAGAGTCAACTTGATACCAATTGGTGTGGTTCATGAGTGACCCTGGATTGGGTATAGTGGTTTAGAGGCCGGAAGAGTAGAGATGAACACTGTGGGTCTGTACTACAAGCAATTCAGTGTGCATCGAGAGATGCTCTGAGAGAGACAGGTTTGCAGGCTGACAGAGGCAGAACGCAGTTGAAGGACAGTGGCCTGATGAGGTTTCCGTCTAAGCCATGTGAGGAGGGAGGGAAAGAGTGGACCTAGCACAGGGTCATTTAGGGGAGGGTGAGTAGCATTAGCGGAAAGAAGAACCGACCGACCTGAGAATTCCTAGTGTTAGTGAGGAGCAGACATCAGGGGTCTGGCGGGAAGCGTGTTGGCGCACTCGAGAGTTTAACTGAAAAGAATTTAATGCATGACCTCTACTATTTCACAAGGCAAAGGCTTATTAACAGAACCAGCATATGAGGGTGAAGCTTCCAAAGACTTGCAATAATGGAAACTATCACCATTGGGGGGAACGAGGAAGGTTCCCCATTTTAGTGGACTCCAGTGCAGCTGGAGATGAGGGAGGGGGTGTCTTACAATAGTTCCAAAGGTGTAGTCCTAAAAGAACGCAGACACTATCAGGATTTAGCAAACATGGGCACAAGTGGTGCTGGAGGCAGATTTGTATCTTTCACTGCATCTCCCAAATGCAACTGGGAGAAAGGAGACCTGGGTGATACAAGCAGATGGAGCAGAGCAAGGTGGGCAATGGATCTGGAAGGGCAGACAAAATAAACAAAGTAGACTAGCTTTGGAGACAATATTGATGTGTCAGTCTGGGTTGACTAGAAAATAAACCAACTGGAGACACTCCTGTATATAAGAAAGAGCTTTATATACAAGAACAATTGAATATTGAGAAAATATCCTAGTTCAGTCCAGATCAAGTCCATAAGTCCACCTATTAGCTCATATGTCCAATATCAGTCTATACATTCCACTTCAGACTCACAAAACACATGCAATGATGCTGAATGTAGGATGATCATAGGCCAGTGGGCGGAAAGTCTTGTGGATCAAGTGGCAGTAGAAGCATCTCAGCACTGGCTCCTTCAGCTCCAGGGTTCTGGCTGCATCAGCATAGCGCCATCAGGCTCATCATCAGTAATGACAGTAATGTCTCTCAGGGAGTGAGCATGTGCCCCGCCTCCAACAAGCTATTTATCTCTTTAGCGCCTCCAAATAAGGTCATCAAGTTGTAACCTGATTGACAGGCTAACCTCCACCCCTTCACTCTTAAATCTCAAATCAACAACAGATTATGTAACTCCCACCCTTGATGATTGACTGGGTCAGGCAGAAGAACAGAGAGACCTGAGTCTAGGGTCATTCTGGAACCAGGAGTGAAAGTGGAAAAATAAATGCCTCAGCTTCATGAGATTTAAAGGACACAAAATACTTTGATCATGATTTTAAAAGATTGATTCTACCGTAAAGTCTTGCTGCCTCTGCACATTTTAAGATTCTCTCTGACCTGCGTTCCTCCGGCCCCCACTGAGCACTGAGTCTGTGAGCTGGACCACTGTATTCAGGAGGTAGGTGAGAAAGGGCGGATCACTAATTCTCTTCTAATACAGCCTCTCAGAGTTTACATCACTTTGCAGTTTGCCCAAATGTACCCTTGAACTTTCACCATTCCCATGGATTTCTTTTGTCCTCCAAAGGAGAAGAGTAAAGCCAGACACCTGAGGTCAAGCCAAGATGGCAATAAACAAAAGTATCGATATCTGTACCTATCTGTGAGAAGATTTATGTAGAACAGATTACCGGAAGTGAGCTGTTAAATCAAATGGTAGGTTGATTTACTTTGTTTTAAATATAGAGACCACTGTGTGAACTTAGAAATATGCCAACAAGCCTACTATTTTGACTTTCACTCCAGTTCAGCGTGGAGGATCTCTTCACCTCACTTTATCTTACCAGGCTTTTCAGCTAGGGATTGATATCAACAACAAAGTCTGTTTCATTGCTTTGCAGCCACGGGCTTAAGAGAGCTTGAAACATGGCTCTGCTTAGTACATGTCCTTCTCAGGATAGATTAGCCTTCCAAGTTTCCAGCTGTATGGAAAAGTGAACCAAGTGTGGGAGAAATAGTGTTTGTAATCGATTCTTTTCAGATTTTTGAGTATTGGGCCTGCAGTTCACATTTCAAGAAAGGAAAAAAAAAAAAAAGCAGAGGAGGAGAAACACGTGAAGGGACAGGAGTCTCCCGTCTGCCTCTGGCAGTGACTGTCTCCAAGCCGTAAATGACAAGGACAAAAAGGAAAAGGGGAGAATTTCTCTTGGTTTCGCAAAGCTGTAAAAATACGTCTTGGTGAGGTTTGTGACGCGTTCTTCTCTCAGGAGAGGGCAGACTATCGACGTTGGGTTCATCCAAGATGGAAATCGAGGATCAGAGAACAGGATACCGGGTCCTTCGATGGGAGTTTCTCCTAGATAACTTGCAAAGAAAGGTCTGCACTCACGTATGTCTGCAATGAGCTTCCTGACCCAATCCAAAGCTTATTGAGAGAAACATCATTTTTGCAGACCCCCTCTGTCTAGACAGTACCACGTCTCACTGGAAACTGAGCGGCAAGTCCAAAATCCCTTTTTGGCGATTGCGCAATTCAAAAGAACTGAGACACTGGGCGGATTTCTGTAACTCATTGGTGATAAGAAGGTTAGTTGGCAGCAATAGTTGATATGAATTGCCACAAGCCGATTGACTGTATTCATTCATTCTTAGAGTGAACACTAAGATATGTTGCTCTTCTGGCCCTATACATTATAAAACTGTATACATTAGAAGCAGTTCAAGTTCATAATCTCTGGGCAGCAAGAGTCGGATTCAACTTGAGGGGACAAAATAACAGGAACACCAATTTGTTGGGAGGAAAGAAGGCGAGGCATAAAACAGAAATATGGGAAGAGAAAGAGAAATCTTCAAGGGGAGGGCTGCAAACTTACATTGCTCCCCAATTCTTTTTTCCAGGTTTGTAGATGCACTTCTGCTGTGTCACTGTAGAGGCAATAGCTAACAGCCCCCAACACTGCCTCCACTCTACCGGGGGGACTTGCAGTAAGTAAGATAGGTTTGGTATTGGCAATTAACCCCTACAATCTGTCTACTTTTGGGTCATGGATTGGCTGCATGAAAATAATTTCTTTTAGAAAAATTAATATAAGACTATCTCAAGGAGGTAGACATAGAAGATGTCCCAAATTTTAACGTTTCCAAAATGCTACAGCACTCCATTATCCCTGAGAGCGTCCACCTCTCCTCCCCTTCGCTCAAGACCCAGGGAACTGCAGCTGGCTGCAAACATCTCACAAAACTTGCAAAATCTTATAAATGGCTCATGTGGTGACGGGTGCTGCCATATCCCAAAGCTGACGTTCCGACGTTCTATCTTGCTCATGAACAGGACCGGGGGAGCTGGTGAAATGAGGCCGGGGGAGAGGCTGCATGCAACACAACCCCCAGGAACTGGAAATCAATCAGGCAGAGGTGAGTCAGATGCAGGGTCCAGAGACAGAACCAAACAATGTCCCAAAATCAAAGCAGGTCTGCTTCTGCACATGCTCCATCCGGACAGGGAGGTCACAAAGAGCAGACTTTGATGGAGGTGTTTTCACTTCTGCTGACCAGGCCATCGTGGAAACAAAGGGGGGAGACTTGAATCACCACCTGTAATGAGGAGTCGTTGTTTGTTATTAGATGCTGTCTGGTTGTGTCCAACTCCAAGGGAGACCCCACGTCCAACAGAGTAAAACACTGCTCAGGCTTGTGTCTTCTTCACTGCCGTGCATGTTTCAGCCCATTGTTGAAGCCTCTGTGTCAGTTCATATCATCAGGCGTCTTCCTCTTTTTCTCTGGGTTTCTAGTAAGAAGGAATCTCAAAATACATTTAACCTTAATCCTGACATTAGTATAAAGGTGGAAAATAAACCCACCATAGCAATGAAATGGGTGTAATGCATCATGACCAAATAGAGCAGGCTAGAAGAGCCTCTGTCAGTTTGCTGGGCTGTAGAAAGTCCCGTCTTTCTCCCTTGGAGTGGCTGGTGGTTTTGAACTTCAGACTTTGAGGATCGCAACCCAATGCATAACCACGATGCCACTGGGGAGTAATAAAGCGCTATCTACAAAATGGGATTATAGAGGGTAAAATTTATAAGACATCACAAAAGGGATTATGGTCAGAAAGTGTAAAAATAATATTAAATAGCTCACTACATCTCACCAGGTGTGGTAGTGATTCCTACAGACACATTACTCTCCTTTTGTTCCTGTTCATTAAGAGGAGGTGCTGTGCTTGGCTAAACCATTGCATTTCCAGCACCGTGGGCATCCAGAAAGGAGCCCTGGTGGTAGAGTACTTATGCTTTGAACTGCTAACCAAGAAGTCAGCAGTTAGAAACCACCAGCCAAGGGAGAAAGGTACAACGTTTACTCCTTTTATGAATTATAGACTTGGAAACACGCGTGAGCTCGTCTACCTTGTTCGTTAAGGCCACGATGAATAGGACTCAACTATTCAGTGGCAGTGGGGGAGAGAGAGCGCGCACAGCTAGAAATAGTCCTGAGATGCTTCATGAACTACGTGGGACGTCACTAAGTGGGAGAGGTCAGTTGGCCTAGGCCAGCCTTTCTTGGTTTGGACACTGCCTTCCTATAACCACTGTGGAACAAGCAATTGTGAAAGCCATCTGCAACGATGACTGAGCAGAAGATCAGAGGGAACATGAACATGTGAATGCATTATGGATGCTATGGGCTGACAACCACTGGGCATATGGTACCTGAGGACTATACGACCCTAATATTGTGAAACCATCATGCGATTCCGGTTTCTGGTGCCTGTAGCCTGACATGTGCATAACGAGCCGTGCTGTGCTCAAGGTGAGCAAAGAAACCAGCTCTCCTATTGACCCTAGGGGTCCAGACAAACAGATTCATCATTACCTGCTTCTGACTCGGTGGTGAGACATTGCACTTCTCCTTCGTCAGGGTTAGGTTCCCGCATCTTTCAATGTTCTTTTGGCGGAGACTGGCCCTGTGAGTCTCATTGCACAAAACATGCTCCTAGGTGGTGGCTGGGATCCTGATTTTCCACTTTGGTTCCCAC